>NC_079874.1:24569781-25293700 GCF_023065955.2 Ursus arctos | reverse complement strand
CCAGAGAAGAGTAGTGTTACATTTGTCCTCCGTTCAAAGAAAATTAAACCAATATATCTTTTAAAAAATGTTTTTATAACAAGTTCACGGAGAAATAACTCATACACGTGACGTGCCCTTCATTTAAAGCATACACCCAATGGTTTGTACGAAGGCGCATACTCTCAAGGCTATGCAACCATCACCGCTCTCTAACTGTTGAACGTTGTCACCAACCCCAGAAACTTGGATCCATTAGCAGTCACCCTCCCAACTCCCTCCCTCTAGCCCCTGGCAACCACTGATCTACTTTCCTTCTCTGTAGAGTGGACCGATTCTGGAAATTTCCTGTAAATGGAATTATAGAACTCATGCCCTTTTGTGTCTAGATTCTTCCACGTGGCATCATGGTTCACAGCTGGCTAAATGGTATGGTGTTTTGCTCTGCCTATATTGCCGTGAAAATCAATACTTCCGTCCTTTTTGTCTGATTTCATTGTATGGATATATCACATTTTTCTCTTCTGCTCCCAAGAATCTATCTCAATATATCTCACTTCTAATAATATATCTTCATAATATACCTGAATCAATCTCAACTGCATAGGATCAGAAAGTTTCCTCTGCTGTACTCAGACCATCAGGCCAAAAGGCCCCAGCCCCTTATTAAAGCTTTAGTTATGAAATCTACCCTATGGCCCTAACCCTCCTTTGCAACCTTGCATACCCAAAATTGCAACACAGACCTACAATTTCAGCTAATCTGGTATCAACCTACCCGACCCCCTACTGACCTCTACAAATCCTCAGTGCGCCCTCACCTCTCGCTACATCTCAAGGTTCATTGGCCAGACCAGCAGGACCAAAGCTGGGGAAGTATATGAACAGCCTGGGAGGAGGTGAAGTATGATTTTTGGCAGGGTTTACATCAGAGAAATAATTAGACTGGGTAGAGGCCAAAGCTGGACAGACAGTGGCCATGGTTTAATTACTGGGAATGAAGGGTTAGTAGACATGGTGCAGGAAAGCAAGCATTATGTGCAGATCGAGACTCTGATCAAAGGAGCCTCTGGCTTGGTGACAAACTAAAAGTTCACAGGGAGATCAGGCAGGCTCAGGTGTGGTCACCCAGACACAGGGTGATGATGGCAAAAAGCAGAGGCCAGACATTGAGAGGTGCATTATGGAAAAGCTGAGAGTAGTGTCCAAGGCAGCTTTGGAGAGCTTCCTATATGAGGCCCACCTCACCATCTCACCAGGGAGGGGCCCTTCCTCCTGGCCCTGTGCAGGGAGGGCTCCTGCTGGGACTTCCCAAGACCAAACCCATGAGAGTACATCCAGGCCCCAACCCCAGTGCTCTGTGGTCATTGTCCAGTGATGGAGAGCACTGAGATACCTTCCAAAGGGACTCAGGGCTGAAATGAATGAACTTCGATCTTGGAGACTGGGTCAAGGCCAGTTTCTGAACCAACACCACCTCTTTACAAGGGTCATGGTCTGAGGACCGTCACCTTCCTTGCACTAGGTCAGAAGCTCCCGCTCCTTATGCAGGGAAACTTGACATGGCCCGGCTTCCACCTCATTCCCTCCCAAGTCTTTCTTGTCCTGTACAGACAGCCGGGACCTCTGGAGGACGTAAGGGAGCCCTAACGGCCTCTGCATTTGCCACACTGCTCTTGAGACATGTACCCTACTCTCTCGTGCCTTGGGATAGATTTCTTGAAGTCAGCTCCTCGACAGGAGCTCCTTTTTCCTCTTTGCTGGAAAGCTTCACGTGAGCCAGTGGACCAGCTCCTGGTTCTTATAGATATGGTTTCCATCGTAGGTCACGTGAGGCAGACAGGGATGCAGAGTAGACATGGCAATTGCTGCCAGCCCCGAGTGAGTGGCCGACAAAGTATTACTAATGGGGGGTACGCCTTTGCCAGGATTATTATTAAGCGCTATTATTATTATTATACTATTGACCACATCTTCAGAGCAGGCCCTTGCTTTGGTGTTTGCCATATTTAGCCCACATGCACATCCCACTTGATGACATCAACTTCATCCACCCATTTTGCAGTTGAGAAACAGGGACTCACAGAAGCCAAGTAAAACATCCACAGTAATGAAGCTAATGGTTAAGCATAGTGGGGACAGCACAATGAGTAAGGGTTCCTTGAAACAAGGGGTGAGCTTTACGATGGGTTTTGCAGGAATCTCCAGAGTCAGAATCTTGGAAGGAGGGTAAGGATTGCCTAGGATGGTCCTGAGTATCATAGGTTCAGGGAGCAGCAGATCACACTGATGGGCTGGAGCAGAGAAAAGGAGAGGAGGATGGGTCCAAAGACAGGAAGTAGATGACAGTGGATTTGGACTTATTGCTAGAAATAAAATTTGTCATATAGTAAATGTCAGAGGATTAAGAAAAAGAGAGGATAGGAGAAGTCGCGTATCCGGCACACCTTGATTAGCTCCTTTTTGTTTCCCTTGACTGTAGGTAAAATGGCCAACCTGAACAACAAACACCAAGAGAGGAGCAGAAAGCACCTTCAGCTGCCCAGCAGAGGCACCCTCTAGGGCCCCCTCCCCCCCCACCGAAACCAAATGCTCCTACACCTGTCAAGCCAATAGCTATAGAGCCTCTCTGCTAAGCTGTTTACATTGGGGGGGGGGGGATTAACGTCAATGCATTTCCTCAACCAAAGCATTTTCGTTTCAAGCATAATTTCCCACTAATCATAAAAGGAGAAGCTGTCATTATACAGAAATATCTGGGGCAATAGCAAGCAAGCATGAAAGATTAGTATGGTGGTAATCGTTTTTTGTTGTTCTTACTGAAGACAGTACATCCTAGAATGCCTGGAAGGATTAAAAACATAATCCACGTAAAGTATTTAGCAAAATGTTTGCAACAGAGTTAGATGTCAGGGGGAAGAAGTCCATTATGATTGACGTTACTTTGTTTGCCATTATGACTGTTTTCAGGAGTGGGGGAGTAAATCCTGTACTTAAAATCTCCCAATTCCTATGTATAACCCAGTCCAATCTTATTAGTAAGGCTCAGAAGAGGGAGCCCATCATGTTTTTCTCCTTGGATGGTAACAATCTTGCCATGTTGGCCAATGAGTGGGCAGAGGTATTATTTTAGGTTTAATTTCCTTCAGCCATGTGTATTTCCTTTAGCGTGAACTGTGTGCATTTTACCATTTTTTTTTTAAAGATTTTATTTATTTGACAGGGACAGCCAGCAGAGAGGGAACACGAGCAGGGGGAGTGGGAGTGGAAGAAGCAGGCTCATAGTGGAGGAGCCCGATGTGGGACTCGATCCCAGAACGCCAGGATCACGCCCTGAGCCGAAGGCAGACGCTTAAGGACTGCGCTACCCAGGCACCCCGCATTTTAGCATTTCTATTCTGGATTGTTTAACCTTATCAATTGCAGCAGCTATGAGTGCCAATTATATTTAATAATCATTTGTCTATCATAGGTGTTGTAAACATTTTCCAGTCATCATTTGCCTTTTGAATTTTTTCAAGTTTTCTCCATGCAGAAATTTTCTATGCATGCGCACACGCACACACACACGCACCCACACACAGAGATATGTCTGTCTGCATTTCGGTTTTGGGTTTTAGGTTTCCTGTTTCTCTTAAAACAACCCCCCCCCCATCAAGGTTTTGCAGCTGTTCTTTGCTTTTGGCTTTATCAATCAGCATTTGCCATACTATTTATCTCTACAAAGAACTTCTAAGAACCCTGCCTAATGGCACCAAGGATGTTGGTAAACCCCCGATTAACTCCAGCTACTGTGTTTCAGCCAGGTGCACAGACACTGAACCGTGGAACTACAATGCTCACCTGTAATGCTCTCTGAGCAGAAGAGCAATGGAAAAATACAAGAATCCACTACATTTCAACATCCCACCCCGGGGGGAAGTTCTTAGTCAGATTACACTAGCCTTCACCAGTTAAGCCACCTGACAACAAAAATAAAATACAGTATTTGCAATCAAGTCTTGTTTTGGCTTAAAGCCAGCAAAGATAAAGAGTCAAAGTACATCAGACAAGAAAGGCGCTTGCCTGTTGAATCATTATCGTAACCTCCAGGTAGGATCAGACAGTGGGACTTTTGTAATTATATAAAGATTACATCCTGTATTTTATTGGTTTAACTAGATCAAACATGAATGCTAGTCAATCCAACTTTCAAAGAGTTTATATAAGTTCAATCAACTGCACCCAGACTTTATTTCAATGACATTTTCAAAGTCTCTCCATTTCTAGCTTTTTGATTTTTTTTCCTTAAAGAAAAATAAATCTTCAAAAGCTTCAAGTAAACACTTCATTCACTCAAAGACAACCCACAAGGAAAGGATAAAGATAAAAAACTAGCTATCAGATACAACCATTTGAAAAAGGAAGGGAGAATTAGAACAGATCCCACATTTTCTTTAACATAACCAGGTGTAGGTGTGGAACAAGGACTAATATGCAATTTTGCAAACACAACACTATTGTCCAACTGTAGGATAGAACGCTTGAAACTGAAACCATCCCAGAAAATCCACGATTGACCAAATGTTTACCATTCAACCCTATGAAACTACAAATAATCAGCTGTGACTTTCAGTTGACAATTTTGTTCTCACATTAAATGTAAGTTTTGGGGGGACATGTGGGTGGCTCAATTGGTTAAGCATCTGCCTTCGGCAGCTCAGGTCATGATCTCAGGGTTCTGGGATCCAGCCATGCACTGGGCTCCCTGCTCAGCGGGGAGTCTGCTTCTCCCTCTCCCACTGCTGCTTCCCCTGCTTATGCTCTCTTCCGCTCTCTGTCAAATAAAATCTTTTTAAAAATAAAAAATAAGGGGTGCCTGGGTGGCTCAGGTGGTTAAGCACCTGCCTTGGGCTCAGGTCATGACCCCAGGTTCCTAGGATCGAGCCCCATATCGGGCTCCCTGCTCAGCAGGCAGTCTGCTTCTCCCTCTCCCTCTCTCCCCAGCTTGTACTCTCTCTCTCAAATAAATAAATATCTTTTAAAAAAATAAAAATAAAGATAAAAAATAAAAATAAATGTAAGGTTTTTTTTAAATGAAGGCATGGAGGGGTACCTGGCTGGCTCGATCGAAGAGCATACAACTCTTGATCTAAGGGTGGTGAGTTCAAGCCCCATGTTGGGTGTAGAGATTAAATACACAGAACTTAAATAAAAAATAAAAAAAGTAAAATGAAGGTATGGATTAAAATTTAGGAATTCATTTTCATCCAGAATATTTTTCTATTTATTTGGAACCATGGAATAATATACTTGATTTCATTTATTATTAGAAGGATGTGCTTTTCTACTGCCAATATACTTGGAACTTTCCCACGTATTCCACAGCCACTAAAAGATAATGGAAGAGAAGGACATTGAGAGGAGGCATTTCTGTGGCTCGAAAGGTTTTTGTAAATGAATCTTTGCTAGTGATCTTCTTGACTATAGATTTCATTCAAAATATTTCTCAGGAAGCTTCTATGCATATCACTAAGTGAGAGAAGCTAATCTGAAAAGGCCCTATGCTGTAGGATTCCAAATATATAACCTTCCCAAAAAGGCAAAACGAAGGAAATGGTAAAAAGATCATTGGCAGGTGGGGCGGAGGGGGGTGAGGATAAAAGATGGAACAGAGAGGATTTTTAAGGCAGTGAAAATACTCTAATAATGGTAGATCCATGTCTTTATCCATCTGTCACAACCCACAGAATGTCTGCCACCGGAAGGGAGCCCTGACGTCAACTATGGACGCAGGGGGATAACCGCATGTCACTACAGATTCATGGACGTAGCAAACGGACCACGAGTGAGGGAGTTCATTACAGGGGAGGCTACGCATGTATGGGGACAGGCACTCTCTACAACAGTGTACCTTCTACTCAGTTTTGCTGGGAACCTGAAACAACTCTAAAAAATAAAATCTACTTCAACAGATGACTGGATTAAGAAGACGTGGTCCATATATACAATGGAATATTACTCAGCCATCAGAAAGAACGATTTCTCAACATTTGCTGCAACATGGATGGGACTGGAGGAGATAATGCTAAGCGAAATAAGTCAAGCACAGAAAGACAATTATCATATGATTTCACTCATTTATGGAATATAAGAAGTAGGAAGATCAGTAGGAGAAGAAAGGGATAAAGAAAGGCGGGGATAAACAGAAGGGGGGATGAACGATGAGAGACTATGGACTCTGGGAAACAAACTGAGGGCTTCAGAGGGGAGGGAGGTGGGGGGAATAGGATAGGCTGGTGATGGGTAGTAAGGAGGGCACGTATTGCATGGAGCACTGGGTGTTATATGCAACTAATGAATCATCGAACCTTACATCGGAAACCAGGGATGTACTGTATGGCGACTAACATAATATAATAAAAAATTATTAAAAAAAAGGAGTAAATGTGTAAAAAATAAAAATAAATAAATAAAATCTACTTCAAAGGAGGGGGAGAAAGCAAGCTTTGTGTTTATGTTTGTTGTCCGTTAAGTAGGATTTCTTTCAAATGTTATAGATCACCCTCCGTAAATAAATGGCCTTTCATCCCCAACTATCTGTCAGAAAATTCTCTCTGGATTCTCCCAATGTCACATCAAACTGAATTCTCTAGAACCGTCGGCCATCCACGTGTACCTCTCGGCAGATGTCCAGCCCTTCCCTGTGCCCAGCGCTGGAATGCACACATGGCCACACTGTCTTGTTTCACCTCTGCATTAGGTCATAAGGTCCCAAAACGAACGGAATAAGTAGACTGAGCTGTGCAAATTGTTCCCCTTCTCTGACAGGAGCTTTTAGGAAGTAGGTTCATTATTTTGTTTCCTATAGAGTTCAAGAGATTCAGCACTGCAGTAACAAAAATGGAACAAAAAACTTGCATTCAGAATCAAAAACGAATTATTTTAGAAATAATCATGCTAATTATCTTCTTACAGATGCACATAATTAAAGTTATCTAAAGAAAATTTATAGCACAGCAAGTGCCAGACTATGCCATATGGGAAAAATTACATTTTATTAACATGTTACTATGAATTTTGACAAGGAATATTCTTATGAGTTCTATATGTGGGAGAGCATTAGATCAAGACAGAATTTTTACTCCTTAGTGTCCCTATGAGAAGGATGGGACCCACCACCGGATCAGGCTTCTCTTAGGACATCTCAAGCAATGGTCTACCCACTTGAATCCCCTCCATGAGGGCATGCTAATTACGGATTCATTCTTGCCAGGGCTAGGATTTCAGATATGTATTCCCTAAACCATATTTGGTATTACAATGTGTATTTTCAGGAGACAACTCTAGAAAGGTGGGTCGTCTCCACAGAATCACATAAAACCCTGGAAGATTTCAAGACGGAATAAATTATTTGGGCTGAAATAAATCCAGCCTTAAGTAGGTTTAGAGGGAGCATTAAAGGTAGGAACTAGACTTAAGTAAATGACTCATTTTACAAAGTAAGGGAAGCATGAGAAGAAGAGTACGTACTATAAATCGAACAGCTGAAGCATTGATAGGAAACCAGAACAATAAAGAAATGTCTCTATAAATGTCACTGTCCTTCACTGCTTCTCATTCATTACCCTGAAGGTTTACTTCACCTGTCAACTGTGTGAGTTCTTCCAATCTCAGAAACCTCTCCCCAATCACCATATCGACTTGTCTAGAAAGTAAACACATGCTTGTGGAAGTGCCGAGTCCAGCAGGGCAGAGATGTCGGGTTCACTGGGTAGGAATGACCACCTGCTTCCCCAGTGTGGGTATCGTAGTCGGCCACACCTACGTCCGTTTCCAAGCCTTTCTTTGAAGCTTTCCTGACTTTAATGATTTGTTTCTGAGTGATGGTGAGAAAGACAAGACTGGGAAGAGGAGAAAAGAAGGAGCAGTAGGGGAAGAAGTAGACAGAATAGGGAAGAAAGACAGAAAGAGTTCAAAAAGTCTGGGGCAAATGGCATATTGGGTCTTTGGGCATAAACATGAGATTCAAAGACTCCTTTAAGTATAAAATAAGAGCAGATTTTAATGCAAAAGCAGATTTTTGTTTTTGACATCAAGAGGCACAGGTAAATCTGCACTGTTGCAGACCATTGCAGCCCAAGCTTACAAAAAGCCACAGGCATGAAGACCGCCATCAGCTCCGTCAGGGTGTTCGGGTGTCTGAACACAGAGGTGGCAGTGCCTGAACCTCGGATGCTATGGTGGGTTATGTAGCTTCGGCTCGGTCTCCATGGCAACCACCAGCACTGTCCAATCTGGGATAGGGGGTCCCCACTAACACTGGAGTATCCCAGCTACACCTGCTGTAATCCACAGTAATTAGAGACAAAGCACAGAAAGAAAAGACTGGCAGAAATGAGAGGAGCAAGGAGTTCTAGAAACAAGATGAATGCCCAGGATCCACTTTTTGGGACATGTCCTTTCCACAACATTAGGCAAAACCGTGAGACACTGTGCTTCACTGAGGCACACAATGTGACCAGCAGGTTTCCCGAACTATGGTGAGCGTGACAGCATGGGTCGTCTAGTCCTAGTGTTCTACATTTCACGTGCGTGAACTTGGTCACAGCTGTGCATGCTGCCACCAATTAAACTAAGTTGTGTACATTGCTGCTTCTACACATGTTGGGTTTAACCGCCATTTACAATGTGATTAATATAGCAGCAACTGGGTGGCTTAGTCGGTTGAGCACCTGCCTTCAGCTCCAGTCATGATCCCAGAGTCCTGGCATCAAGTCCTGCATGGGTCTCCTTGCTCAGCAGGGGGTCTGCTTCTCCCTCTCCTTCTGCCCCTGCCCCTGCTCCTTCTCTCTCTCTTTTTCAAATGAATAACATCTATAAAAAAATATTTTAAAACATAAAATGTGATGAATATAACTAGACAATGATTTGGCATTGAAAGGAAAAATTGTGGTGTATGCAGAAATGCAAATGAAAAAATAAAGAAGTGTGGCAGATACTGCCACACTTTCATATTTTCTTGCAACTAATAACCAATACCTTACAGGATTCAAGCAAGCAGTATGACACAGTAGATGAAGCTGTGTCACATGAGGACTGATAGACGAAAAGAAGTCACAAAATGCAAGTGAACACAAAAGAAATCACCAAACCTCCTGGACCAGATAAAAGGTATTACAAAACAACAAGATATTAATGGGACCAAATGATGTTTCTTTTACGAAAGACCTGAGCCTGTGTCATCATTTTATTATAATTTTATTCATTTCTTAGGTTTGCATAAAAATGGATGTTTCATCCATGGTTTCTCTGGTTCGTTAAAATCTCTTCCATAAATTCACATTGGCTTTCTACAAACCCCCTTTCTTCTCCATATTGACACATCTTGATAGTTACTCTTTGGGGGGTTGCCCCTCCCTTCCCTAGCCTGCATCCAGGAAATGATTAGTGACTTCTTAAACTGATCCGTATCTTATAGAAAGTGAGTCTGTGATTATAAGGAGTGATTATCATCAGTGGCTAGATGGAGGTCTGCCCAGACCACAAAAAGATAAACTCGATGTAAGTGTCGATGACCTCTGACATCACACGTGCATACAGAACTTCTACAGACATGAACTGGGATGGAAGGACCTTCCTGCACTATTTGTCTTTCTCAGTGAAATCAGAACCGTGGTAATTTTCCAAAAGAAGTGAGTTGATGGAGGAGAGGTTGGACGAGAGCAATGGACATTTAGATTAGTCGGTGAAGGAATGTGGGCGCTGAAGTAAGTGGAACTATACTGGCAGGATTGGTAGATGGTACAGACGTTTACCTGAGCTTGAGAGCTATGGCAATTCATAGGAACACCATTCCACATGACTGTGTGATTTTTTAAAAAAATACTTCATGTATTTATTTGAGAGAGAGATCACGAGCAGGGGGAGGGCAACGGGGACAAGCAGACTCCCCATCTAGTGCAGAGCCCAATCCCAGGACCCAGGGATCATGACCTGAGCCGAAGTCAGACACCTAACTGACTGAGTCACCCAGGCGCCCCAGGTTGCGCGATCTTCTCTAGCAGCCCGCACCACTGAAATGACACATCCAAGTGGGCGGCTTTAGGGTCTGATGGATTCAGAGTTAGAAATCTACAGCCAGAGATTAGCCAAAGGGCAATATATATATAAAATAAAGCTATTGGCCACAAAAAAAAAAAAATTAAAATGATACATCATGGGCTCTAGACTGGACTCCGCCCGAAATTAAAAGAGGAAGGGCCAGTGTAACTGTGCTTTCAACACTGGGGGTTCAAACATTCACCTGTGGAATCTGTCAGACATCGAGGTTCTCTGGGATGGGCTCAGGGCATCGAGGCATGACCCCGGACTCTACAGACGGACAGAGGCCCCAAGTGTTTCTTAGAATAGGACAGCTGTGGCAAACACTAAGACAACAGATTGTCTGAACGTTGAGAGGTTATGGAGTGAAAGTCTAGTGGTGAAAGATACAGAGCAGTTGCAGAAAGCAAATAAAAGCACGAAAATGGTAAGTATTTATGGTCAGAGTGGAAAAGTGCAGTTTAAAAAGTATAAGGGAGAAGAGTTCCGGTGGATGATTGATCCCTGGTGTGCCAACAGTTGGGACAGTTTCGACCCCAAAGGGAGAATGTTGTTACACAAGGGTCGTTGTCTGTAGCAAATGCCGTCACATACCACCCAGACGTCCCCACATTCCCATGGCCGAAAGGAACATCCCTACTGACAGTGTTGGGTGTGGACAGTTCAGAGCTAAACTCCATCTTTCCCCACCTGGAAAGTGTACTTGGTGGAAAAGCGGTCACCTAACCCATGCCACACTCCAGGGAGAAGCCCACATCGAGTGAGTGGTCTGGGCAATGCTGGGGTACACAAGACCAACCTCCTTGTCCCAGTCAGGATAACTTCCAGGACATCCCCAGCTCCAGATCATGCTGTGGTATCCCCTCGAGGCTGTGGCTGCAAACGCAGACGAGCCCAATTCCTGCCCGAGCTGCATTCTTCACTCGCCCTCGGGGGCTGATCCTGGAACCATCACCCAGTAAGTTCTGAACACACATCTCAAAAGCTTAGGATATGCTTCATGAATAACACAACCTGTGAAAACCAATCGCATTCCCATACGCGTCCAGATGGTAAGAATGCGTTTTCTCCAAGTAACAATAAAGCTAAGTGGATAGGAAGCATATCTCTTGAAAAAGGTGAGGGTGTTGAAGGAATTAACCAAGCGGTGGCAGGTAGAAGTGTGCCCTTCCGGTGCAGAAGATGAAGGGGGAACCACGGGA
This sequence comes from Ursus arctos, assembly GCF_023065955.2. Lineage (NCBI taxonomy): Eukaryota > Metazoa > Chordata > Mammalia > Carnivora > Ursidae > Ursus > Ursus arctos. Next base: position 25,282,436 of record NC_079874.1, on the reverse strand, counting down.
AAGAGCAGGTGAGCTGGTGGATATCCTCGCCCAAGGACAGATCTCAGTAAGTCCCCACAAGCCCGTCCTCACTGGGCCAAGCTAGCTTAGGATGCATGACAACTTCACTTCAGGTTGCGACGTTTCTGAAACTAAGAGAATTGTAGTCTCTTCAAAGTGTTCACCAACGAAAAACCCAGTGTTGTTTCAATATGTTTCAACTTGTTACTGGCAGCTCTTTTTCATTTGTGCCTTTAAAAGCAAGTTTGTTGTCAGGCTGTGTACCCAACAACTGAAAGAACAAGAGAAATCCTTTTCTTAAAAAACATGCCAGCACCATTCCAAAGTCCCTGTGAAGAATGAAAGTCATAGTCAAAGCAGAAAAAAATGCAAGAGCAATGTGGAAAAACAATTTAAACATACATCTTTACACAATTCTTAATTACATCCTTTGCTAGAGTTCTCTGGAAAGGCTAGGATGGGATGCAAATTTACAACGCGCTAAAGTACGCTTCGATGACTAGCAATGTTTAGGAGGCTTCTTTGGTCTTTTCTTTCCCTATTCTTGTTGTTGCTGCTGCTGTGTTTTATTGTACGATGTTTTAAACATGAACAAAACAGAAAAAGTCATCAAGAGAAATTCTAGCAAAATCTGAAAGCGTGCAGCCAGCCACTAAAACAATGATGTCATCAGCTCTCTTAGTTACATCAGGATTCAACCCTGTCCTGCCTGGTAGCGTGCAAATGCTGCCCTTACTCATAGCCACTGAAAACCACTTTATTATTATATCAACATGTTGTGAGAACACTGAGAATTCTGACTTCGCCATAGGCAATCAGCTAAGCCGTGAAGGATTCCAGAGCTCTCTGAGACCTTCTGCATCATGCCTACCATCACCTCTGTGCAAAGCATTTTCATCGGTGCGCGTTTCGGTCAATTCCTCTCTGTGAAAGTATAAGGTCTATCCAAACGCGGCCAAGCCATTCTCTAAACACAACCAGGACGAGAAAAGGGACTCAAAATGTGTTTCTACATATCCACCCAAAATGTTTGTAAACTGTAGAATTCTGACTCAGACGATACCATATAATTACAAACCAGGGAGGACTTTTGAAGGTCATTTAATCCATCTTCTTGATGAAAAGAAGACAAATCTAACTCGTTCATGACATGTAATTGTCTTATAATACAAGGAATTTTCCAAGGGAAAGAGTTTCGGCATCTCGGTATCACGCTACCCTGTTCTCATGGACTTTTCCATCCTTGAATCCCTACTGAAACCTCTCAAAAGCAGTCAGAGCAAAGGGGTGAGGAGTTATTAAAGTTCAGACTTTCTGCCTGCTAATATCCTCTTCTCGAATTAACAAAATCCTCTAATCACTCTCTCCAAAACCTTTACAATGCCTAAAAAAAAAGGTCAAAACTGGATGAGGACACAACACAGGGTGCATCCTGTGTGAGTATGAAGAAGGAAGATCACATGGACATTGTTCACTGCCATACTACTCAGGGCGGCAGGACCAAGAGGATGATGCAGACAGCCCACATCTCGGAAGTGAACGTAATATGGGGAACTTTTTGAAAAATGCTCCCCAATGTCTGAGGAGAAAGGGAGAGTGCAGCCAGAGTTGGGAGGGAGGATCTAAGCATCCCGTGAGAGCACTAAAGCTCAAAACCACCCGCCTGGGACTCTCTGGACACCCGGGCTTACTCGTTGTGGATCTGAATCACATGTGAAAGCCATCAGCAATACTGGTAACACAAGACTCTGAGGAACATTCTAGATCATTATGAGAATTGCAAGAGTTAATAGAGACTCAAGCCCCATGTTCTCGCTGTGTAGATGAAAACACTGGAGCCCAGGAAGGCTAAAAATGTGCAACTCATTGCTGACTCCAACAAAATGAATATTCTGATAGAAAGCATGCCTAGGGGGCACCTGGGCGGCTCAGTTGTTAAGCGTCTGCCTTCAGCTCAGGGCGTGATCCCGGTGTTCTGGGATCGAGCCCCACGTCAGGCTCCTCTGCTGGGAGCCTGCTTCTTCCTCTCCCACTCCCCCTGCTGTGTTCCCTCTCTCGCTGGCTGTCTCTGTCAAATAAATAAATAAAATCTTTAAAAAAAAAAAAAAAAGCATGCCTAACTTGGAGTCACGAACCTACTGTACATTCCAGGTCACTTATCATAAAATGTAAGCTTTTGAAAAAAAAAATCAATTTCTTCTTTTCTAAAATGACAAGAAGAGTGTTTTTGTAAGATGGACACAGAGATATTTATGAAGACCATCTGTGATCATCTCAAGTCAAAGCGGTAGTCTAGCTGGCAAGACGCAAAATCCATCAATATGAATGATTTGCACCTAAGAGGTGACTTAATAATTTAGAAGGTCTCAGAGAGGTCTGGAGTCCTGGGTGGTTCATATAATTAACTATGGAGAGTCAGAATTCCAAGAGCCCTTAAAAAGTTTTGATATAATAAGAGAAAAAATGGTTTTCCATTGCTTCTGAGTAAGATCAACCATGAATTTCTACATTACTTGGTTGTTTCAAGTCTTTCCACAGGCACAACATCCACATAAAGCATAACCAGTACAGTTCTTTAACTCAGTGCTGCACTAAATTAAATTTATAACCCATAACCCCTTTTGGGGGAACATGAAAATCCAATAACATCGAAGACTGTTTCTTTTGGGTTCCCTCACCCAATTCCAGTGTGGGATGGGCTGTGGCATCCCCACGCCACCAAGCAGCTCTCAGGCATCAGCAGGGTGTGGGACAATGTAACTCAATGCCGACACTGTCCACCCAGAGCTGGCATCAGATTCCACGGGCAAAGGGCTCAGTCCTCCAGGACCGCCACCCCTTCAGATGCCAATCGCCAAGCTATTACCGGGGCTTCTGAGCACCATGCTAAACACCCAAGGTTCCAACAACCCCCTCCTTGGGTTTGACTGATTTTCTACAGCAGCTCACAGAACTCAGAGAAACATTTTACTACATGATTGTTTTTTAATAAAAGGTTATAACTCAGAGACAACCAGATAGAAGAGATACTTTGGGCAAAGTATGGGAAAAGGGATGGAGCTCTCATGCCTTCTCCAGGCTCCTCACCTCCATGTGTTCACCAGCCTAGGAGCTCTCTAGACGCTCCTCTTCTGAGTGTTTCTGGAGGCTTCATGACATAGGCATGATTGATTAAATCATTGGCTATTGGTCTGATTCAACCTGCAGCACCTCTCCCATTCCCGGATGTAGGGGGAGGGTTGAAAGTTCCAACCCTCTATTCACAGGCTGGTGCCACTAGCAACCTGCCCCTGCCCTTAGGTTACTTAGGGGCTTTCCAAAAGTCACTTCATTAACGTAACATAAGAGACCTCCATCACTCCTGTCACAGGACATTTCAAGGGGTTTGAGCCAGGAACCAGTGAATGAAGACCAAATACATGAGAAATATAGTTCGGTCACCTGAACTACCAATATATATATATATATATTTGTTATAAATCACAATGTCACAGTATTCTTAATATTATGTATAATTTAAAAGGAAATACAGTGACTAAGTTTCCTAGGGCCGCTACAACAAAGCACACCAACTAGATGGTCTGGACAACAGAAATTGACTGTCATGATTCTAGAGCCCAGAGGTCTGGGATCAAGGTGTCCATATGGCCATGCTCTCACTGTGGGCTCCAGGGCGGGGATCCATTCCATGCCTTTCTCTTAACTTCCCATGTTTCCTTGGCTTATGGCAGCCGGTCTAACCTTCCTGTGGCCTTCTACTCGTGTCCTCACATCCACGAGCATCTGTGTCCAAATTTCCCCTTCTCATAAGGACCCGGTCTTATCGCATCGAGGGCTCACCCTGCTCAGATAGGACCTCGTCTTCACTAATTCCATCTCCAGCAACTTTATTTCCTAATAAGGTCATTTTCCAAGGTACTGAAGGTTAGGACATCAACTTATAGATTTGGGAAACGGAGGACACAATTCAACCCATAACAATGACGAAAATAAATTAAAGCCATGGGGCAAATGCTATGTTGTTTGAACCAGAACCCCAACCCTCACCCCAGTTGAGAATCCCTGCCTTAATATTTTCATGCATGTTTCCCACTGGCTTCAAAAATCACTGTCAGTGTTTCTTCCTTAACTCTGGACTCGTTGCACCTCCAGGCATATGGCAGAGCACGGTGTCTCACTCTGACCCATCTGTCTCTCCATCTTGCTCACGACAACTTGTCCCTTGTCTGTCTTTACATAAAGTACTTAATTCTTAGAGCATATGTTTGCATCATAAGGTGCCATTTGTTAACCATAATGTAGACCGCTTCAGATCAAACAGTCCACATTTGGTGAAAATGGGCCACTTAAGTAAGTGTGGGACAGCCACGCATTCACCATAAGATGGTTCTCACCCAAGGCAATAAATCTATCCTTAAAATATTCTTTCTACCCTATGTCCACACCCTCAACTTGATGTTCTTTACTTTCATTTCATAACTGGACCTTCACTACTCGCAAACTATCCTCTTTAAGGGTCCCCTTAAGGATTCTTCATCCTAGACCTCTGTCCCTGAACACCGACGGTCAGAGGCGGCATTCATGGGCTCCTACCCCCATCAAGCTGGAACCATAACCTAGGTTTCAAAAGAGAAAGCAGCCAACAGCTATTCCAATCCTCTCCTTTGACAAATGAATAGAGTAAAACTGAGTACATCCTCAGTAACATTTCTGCCATGGGAGCCACCACCGACTCCTCTTTCATAAGCTAGATCTTCATAAATTTTACATAACCCTGAACGAAGGAAGGCTGGTTAGAAGAAGAATGCAGGGGCCAAGAGGCAGAGAACAGAGGACTGAGTGCAAGAACTGGGCACATCTTATCAAGCAGAGAGGCACCAGAGAGAAACCTAGAGCACAGAGAAGTTGAGAGCAGTGGTTCTCAAAGCGGGACCCTGAAACCAGAATGAATCATTGGCTGGAAGCTTGTTACACATGCAAACGCTGGGGTCTCACTCCAGACCTGCAGAATCAGAAATTCTGGGGGCGGGTACAGTAAACTGTGTTTTGATAGGTCTGCTGGGTGATTCTGACCTTTGCTATAGTTGCGGAACCTCACTGGATAACAATGCATCTTATTTTGCTATCCATGACTCCATGAAATATCACTCCAAATGGTTCCTTCTTCTCTTTCTCACCAAGTTTACCAGGTAAACGGAGTCCTCCACCCAGCCTGCAGGTGTCTCCTAGCGTTCCAGTTATAGGAACACGCAACATTCTGCATCCAGCAATAAACTGATCTCTGGATGTGCGTGTGCTCACATGCACGTGTACAATTTTCAACCAGGTCAAGTCTGCGTCTGCACAGATGGCCCAAGGTGAGGACATCTGGCACAGACAAGGCCAAGTGGCCTCTCCTCTGGCTTGGCCTCACCTCCGTCTACGGGCATCTTCATAAGAAACAACTCTAGGAAGATGTAATTTATCGCTCAGGATAACAATGAGGACAAAAAGAAGAGTTTAAAGGCACTCTCAAATCTCCCTCCTATTTTTCACAATAGATGCTGGACAGCTGTGAGTCTTGACAGGTGTGATCTGTTGTTGGGAATAAGCAGTTCCCACAAGGCACATTACTGCCTGGCTTCCAGCATGTTGACCGGCAGAAGATTAATTTTAAGTTATCGAGCTAATTACTCACAAGCATTAACAGTAGCCAGGGAGAAGTTGTTTCCAGACAGCAGGAGCTGAATTCTATTGCTATTACGGCGAGAACCATTTGAAAATTTCTACTTGCACAAACATACAATTCCTCATAAAGGAGAATGTTTTTTCCATTTGCATTCCTACAGAATATCTTAGTAACATGTTTTATAATACATTAAGTCCTAGAAGTACTAATTCTAATACTAAAGCAAAATCTACCAGCTTGATATGCACTGATAGGCCAGAAGATTCAGGATTTAGTTTAGTTGACTTTAATTTGTAGTGAGGAAAATCCAAGCAGAGAAGAAAAAAATACTAGAACTACATGTTTTTCCCATTCTAATTGACTTGAAGTCAGATTTTTGTCACATTGTTTGCTTGTGATATATGCTTTTTCATGGTGGTAAGTTATGTGTTATTCATTAGAGAGTGCAGAATAATTAATCAAACTAAAATCAAGCACCTTGTAGTCAATTATACCCTGACTTATATGATAGTCTAACTCATTCATCACGATTCTGGGTTATTTTAATATGAACTTCAAAAGGTAGCAAGCTTTAATGAGAGGCCACTTGAGAAAACATGATGAATTAAATGTGATACAAGACGAAGAGAAATAACCCCAAGAAAAGACTGCACTTTGCAAAAAAATCAATTCCAAGAAAAATGTGTTATCTGCAGAATTATATGCACCCAGCATCTGGGAAGTCAGGTATGTGTTCATAATAGAATAGATGACCGAGAATTCAATGCCCTTTCTCCTTCCGTAATACTTTTCCAGGATTTCAGATTTCAATTAAAAATTCTACTGAATCTATTCTTATGCATCATAAGGGAAGAGAAAATCTCTAAGTGACAAATGCATATAAGACATCTAAATTTTAGGGGCACCTGGGTGGCTCAGTCGTTAAGCGTCTGTCTTAGGCTCAGGGCGTGACCCCAGGTCCCTGGAATCGAGCCCCGCATCGGGCTCTGTGCTCCACTGGAAGCCTGCTTCTTCCTCTCCCACTTCCCCTGCTTGTGTTCCCTCTCTCAGTGGCTGTCTCTCTCTCTCTCTGTCAAATAAATAAATAAAATCTTTAAAAAAAAAAAAAAGACATCTAAATTTTATTCTCTATCCAAAGAACTAAGCACTGCCAAAGAAATTTCAAAGGGTTTTTGAAATTAAAAAATTAAATTAAAAAAATGTTTATTTTTTAAAAGAGATTTTAGTTTTTGGAGTTTTAGGTTTGTACCAAAATTACAAGAAAGGTGCAGAGATTTCCCATACATCCTCTGCCCGCACAACGACACAGCCCCCCCGTTATCAACACCCCCCACCAGAGGGCACATTTGTTAGAACTGATGAGCCTATGCTGGCTGACACATGCTATTCACCCAGAGTCCATAGCTTACACTAGGGCTCACTCTTGGTGTTGTGTGTTCTATGGGTTTGAACAGATGTATGAAGACATGGATTCACCATGACAGTATCACCTAAATAGTTTCATTGCCCTGAAAATCCTCTGTGCTCACCCAAATTCATTCCTCCTTCTCCCACCCCAAACCGACAAACGCTGCCCTGTTTACTGTCTCCCGATTTTTGCTTTTTTGAGAATGTCATAGAGTTGAAATCATTGTATTGAGCCTTTTCAGTTTGGCTTCTGTCACTTAGTAATATGCACTTCAGTTTCTTCCATGTCTTTTTGTGGCTTGATAACTCGTTACCTTTTAGCCCTGAGTAATATCCCATTGTCTGGAAGGACCTCAGTTTATCCAATCACCTACTGAAGGCATCGTTGTTGCTTCCAAATTTTGGTAATTATGAATAAAGGTGTATAAACATCCATACCAAGTTTTTTTACAAACATCAATCTTCATTTGGGTAAAAAGCAAAGAGCACAATTGATGGATTGTATGAGAAGAGTATGTTTAGTGTTGTGTTAAAAAATTAAATTTGACAGAGTAAATTTAAGATCTGATTGGCTTTATTAAGCAATTCATGAACCCAGGCAGCATCCCACCTGGTAAGAAGAGAGATGCTCTGAGGTATTGCACAAAATGGAAGGTTTTCATAGGACAAGGGTAGAGGAGAAGTTCTAATGCAAGGAGAGATAAGGATTCCTACACTTTCTTTTCATGGGGAAGGGAATAGGAGGGGTTTTAGCACGTAGATTATGTCACTAGAGCTGATGAGGAAATTTCAGGTCCACTGTTAAAAGCTCACATTCCTGGGATAGGTTGAAACTGTAATTAAGTCTTGGTTTGCTGTCCGGGAGGGCAAATGACTCCCATTTGGGGCTTGCTATTTCTTTCTTTTTTTTTTTAAAGATTTTATTTATTTATTTGACAGAGATAGAGACAGCCAGCGAGAGAGGGAACACAAGCAGGGGGAGTGGGAGAGGAAGAAGCAGGCTCCCAGCAGAGAAGCCTGATGTGGGGCTCGATCCCATAACGCCGGGATCACGCCCTGAGCCGAAGGCAGACGCTTAACCACTGTGCCACCCAGGCGCCCCGGGGCTTGCTGTTTCTTACCATTTGTTTCTTTTTTTTCCTAACATAAATGGCCAAGCTGTCTTCCAAAGTGGCTGCACCATTCTGCATTCCTTCCAGCAGTGAATGAGAATTCCTGTTGCTCCACGTTCTCACCAGCATTTGCTGCTGTCCGAATTCCAGATCTGGGCCATTCTGACAGGCGTGTATCTCCTCGTTTTAATGTGCATTTTCCCCAAGGCCCTATGAGAAGGAGCATCTCTTCACAAGCTTGTTCAGCACTGTATACTTTCTCTGATGAGGTGTCTGTTGAGCTCTGTGGTCTCAGGTTGTTTAAATTACTCTTTTCGGCTCTCAGACCAGACTGTGAAGCACCAAGGATCAACGGTACACACTACTCATTTTCCAATTCCCAGGTCTTCAGCACCAGGCACTCATTTGGTGCCCAACGCATCCTAACAACAACAGCCAACGCTTCTGGGAAGCTGCCTCCGTGAGCGGTCCTGCTCTCGCTCAGTTCCATCACAGTGGATCCTAGTGAAGCAGTTCTACCCATTCACTGCTGCTACGTTAGAGGTGAGCAAATTGAGCAAACAGCAGTGAAATGGTCTCAAAGGAGATTCAGAGACAGAACTTCTGCAAAAGGAAAAGCAGTTTACTTGCAAAGAAGTTCCAAGAGACTGTGGGACCATCTCACAAAATTAAAAGTTTTTAAATTAGCAGGTATTTGAAGGAAAAGATGCAGCATGACCACCTTAGTCTGCTCATGACTGAGAAAAAAACAAAAAAAAAAAACCCAAAAATCCAAACCCGTATTTTCTTAAAGGATCACATCCACAAATGCTAGGACATATCCTCAGAATCAGTATTATTACTTTCTTTTTTAATTTAAATTTTAGGAAAGGGCGCCTCAGCGGCTCAGTCGGGGAAGCCTCTGCCTCCCACTCTGGTCATGATCCCAGGGTCCTGGATTGAGTCCCGCATCGGGCTCCCTGCTCAGCGGGGAGCCTGCTTCTCCCTCTCCCTCTGGTGTTCCCCCTGCTTGTGTGCTCTCTCCCTCTCCCTCTCCCTCTGTGAAATGAATCAATAAAATCTTTAAAAATATTAATTAATTGTAAGTAGTTAACATACAGTGTAATATTGGTTTCTGTAGTGAAATTCAGTGCAGAATCAGCATTATTAAAGAGAGAGACGCAGTTGTCTCCTTTCAGAAGAATGTCTGCCATGGAATGGAAGGAAAGCATTTTTTTCCTAATCGCATTTCACAGAAATAAGTGCCTTTTCTTTTCTAAATTCTCAAATGGAGACATAAATGAGCACCTTTCTGACTCCCACACTGTAAGTGAAACAGAACACGGTTACTGCCATCAACTTGTTCCTTTCCGCATTGGAGTTTATTCCTTCACACAGGATACATGAATATGTAACAAAGACTCATGTATACATATGTATATGTGTTTAGATACAGATACACATATCTAAATATAGATGCGGAACTAGACACACACACAGACCCACAGAAATGGAAAGTAGAAAGAGACAGAACTACACTAGTGCTTTTCAACAGGGATGATTTTGCCCCATGGCAGTACTGACTTCAGTGTTTGGAGATATACCCATATAACTAGATACAGATTTGTCTGTCATGACTGGGATGGGAGGGATACTACCGGCATCCAGTGGGTAAAGACCAGAGAGGGTACTAAAAATCCTAAAAGGCGGGGTGCCCGGGTGGCACAGTCGCTAAGCTCTGCCTTCGGCTCAGGGCGTGATCCCAGCGTTCTGGGATCGAGCCCCACATCGGGCTCCTCCGCTAGGAGCCTGCTTCTTCCTCTCCCATTCCCCCTGCTTGTGTTCCCTCTCTCGCTGACTGTCTATGTCAAATTAAATAATAAAATCTTTAAAAAAAAAAATCCTAAAAGGCACAGAACAGCCCCACAACAGAGAATCATCTGGCCCAAAATGTCAACAGTGTCAAGACTGAGAAACCCTGAACTAGGCACGTATGAATAATACACAGACATATATATGCAAATAAAAACTTTTTAAAAAAGACTTTGTTTTTAAGTAAGCTCTACACCCAACGTGGAGTTAGACCTTACACCCCTGATATCAGGAGTCGTACGCTCTACCGACTGAGCCAGCCAGGAGCCCCATATGTACATAAAATTTTAGCCCTAACTTCATATGGTTGTTCAAAAAAGGAGTCTCTTGCTTTTTTTCCCCCTGAAATTGTCTGGTAAATAATGGGACTGGACTATATAAATCTTGCCCTCCTAAAAATATGTTAAAAATATTATACAAGTCCTCGGCTCTTGAACAATAGATCAAAATACAGATGGATGTCTGTTGAAAGGTAGTCTCACCTCTAAATATGTTTTCCAATGGTCAGTGTAAGACTTAACAAGCGAATACATTCTGTCCGGAATTTTTTTAATTTCTCTGCAGCTGTGAGGACATGATCTCATAATTCCGGATACAAAAATGTACACACAACAACAACACAGGAAAGATGTTCCCTACTTTCTTTTAGATTCTGGCCCAATGGGAAAATAACTTCCCAGATGTAGGCCATTTCGGGAATGATCAGCAAATGGGTTTGGCTGTGCTGCTTTCAAAATGGTACAGCCAAGTGTCAAAATAAAAAGAGGCGGGGGGGGGGGGGGTGACGGCGGATGGCTGGGGAGGAAGGGAGAATGCATTTCTAGTCAGATGTGCTGGAGAGATCGACCAAACCTCTGTGGAGGGCCCACCATGGCCCAGGAAATAAGAAAGGAACTGTAGGGTACAAACGTTAGATTGTAAAGGCACAGTTCTTGTTCCAAGGGGCTGCAACAGCCCGAAACACGGAAGAGAAAATGGGAAACGAAATGCCCATATTCAAACAATGACCACTTTTAATGGTGGACAAGACCTGAGGTTATTTCTCTGCACTTCCTTGCCACTGAAGACATTTAAAGGAATCACAGGTACCAAAACACTGCACAGCAACCCACCTCCAAGTTTTTTCTCCTTCTTTCAGAAAGTACTCAGGAGCGCCTGGGTGAGGCAGTCGGTTGGGCATCCACCTCTTCGTTTGGGCTCGGGTAGTGGGATCGAGCCCTGTATCAGGATCGCGCTGAGCACACAGTCTACTTGAGATTCTCTCTCTCTCCCTCTACCCCTCCCCCACCACGATTGCCCAAGCACTCTCAAATCTTTTTTTTTTTTAAAGTATAACTTCTGTATAAACTTGGCATTCTTACAATTAACAGACTCCATTTCAACTCTAGAAAGCGAGTCCCAAGTTTGTGCTATGATGCAATCTATTAACTTCCCTTTTTCTTGAATCACCCATGTAGCAGGACTTTGGGGGCAAGACTGATGTTCAACCCAGGGGCCTGGACATCACTGGATCTCCAAAGCTGGGGTGGTCTTCTGCTCACTTCATAAAAGGTTGTTCCTCTACGGTGTGCACACTTGGAATGGCCAAGCCGTGAGGGATGCTGGCTGAAAGTAAGTAGCCTGCCAGAAAGGAAAGGTGGTGGAAATCGGAGTTATCCCAAAGAAACTGTCTGCATGGAAGTTTGTTAGGAAACATTTCTACGTTTCCAAATGTGGGGGAATATTATGATTATTATACCCTCATGATTGGAAAGGGGCTTGGTGTTTGCATCCTACAGGCGTCCGCTCATCGGCTGGAAAGCAAGCTAATGGCCCTGAAATGCCAAGCTCCTTGGCATATTTGGTTTCTGACAACAGCACTTGGTAACCTGTCCCGGGCACAGGACGACATATTAATATAAGGTGTGTACCCTCTTTTAAATCTGTCCTAGCATTTTACATTTGCACGTCCCTTTGTCAATTTTATTTGCAGTCCGCAAAGTATAACACTATACGTTTCAAAGGAGCACCCTTCCTCGCAGTGGTGTGGGCATTTAAAGACAGGAGCTGAGACATTTATTTAAGTCTAAAAAGGGCTGTCTCTCTCAATTACGCGTTACTAGAAAATTAAACAAGAGTCGATACACGTACATGGCATGAACCAATCACACAAACCCAGTAGGAACACAGTGAACAGGTAAAACCACCTTGAACCCGAAAGCTTTATTCTTGTTTGCATTTAGACTTTCTCAACTGTTTCAGCCTGTGTTTCAGAGGAGCTGTCAGTAAGTAACCTCCCAACTAAGAATGTAACCCATCTGGTTTGTTTTTAGATAAGCACTTACCTTGCATTACAGGGAGTGAGGAACACCAAAAATAATTTCATGTGTTTCAAACATATGAATATTAATGCATTATAATATTATAGTGGATTGAAAAAAAGGTGTAAAAATAAGGAGAAAAACATCTCTGAATTTCTTAAGTAAATGAATTCCCAATATTTCTCTGGTCCCACGCGCTGCTATGATTAATGACATTTTTGGAAAGTGATGAATTGCTTTGCAAAATTAATGTTTCTTGTTTCATTAAAGGGACTCATATTTTTATTTCTGGACTCATATAATCATCACTTCTTTGGACATAACAGACATTAACTATGAAATTTTAAAAACCATCAGTGATGATTAGATGCTAAATTGAGGGAAACAAGCATTTTTGTTGGCTGGAGGTAACTTGAGATCCTGCGCATACCAAGTAGGAAAACTCACTTCCCCAAGATAAAGATTCGGATCACCATACGTTATACAATTTAAGTGGTAACAACTTATCCATCTTGCCTTACGAAGAAAAAAGGCAATATGAAAAACAAAATTATCTATTTTTGAGGTCACTGTAACAACGTTTTCTCAAGTTGGTGGGATATTAATAACTTGAACAGTAAAAAGATTAAGTGACAAATGTTACAATTTAGAACAAAAGGGCAAATACAACGTGCATTAAAAGTTTCATCCTCTTGATGGGTTATTGTTTCTCAGATTTCCCTCAGGACAGATTGGAGCCCTTGGGGTATGAAAGAACCCCAATTTGGCACCATGTTCTTTTCATGTGTAGCCTCCTCGCTGCCCAATTTTTGTGCTCACAGAGAGACTAGAAAGAATCATAAAGTATAAACACACTCCCAGAACCAAAACAAAAACAAAGAGAGCCAACACAGAAGGCACAGTGAGTTCTTGAAAGCAGTTATCCCGCACAGACGAGCTACAATCACCGCTTGCAAATACTCCGAATCTGTCCCACCGCCATACACAAGGCCGCCAAGAAGCAAGAGCAAGGCTGAAGTGCCCAGACCACGGTTACTCCCAGACAGTGAACTCAGACTCTGTGACATCAAGGAGCCCAGCTATTTCCAAAACATTTCTGCAAGGATCACACTAACACGCTGCTATTTTGCTGGACAAGTCAAGTGGTGATGGACAAAATCCACTGATAGGAGAAAAACAACTCTAAGAAATTATGCTTGCACATTAAACCGTCATGTATGGAGATTTTAAATGATACATGATTATAATAGTTTCTTTCTTCACTTCAAAACTCTTTGCAACTATTTGCTTCAACTTTTTTTTTTAAAGATTTTATTTATTTATTTGACAGAGATGACAGCCAGCAAGAGAGGGAACACAAGCAGGGGGAGTGGGAGAGGAAGAAGCGGGCTCATAGCGCAGGAGCCTGATGTGGGGCTTGATCCCATAACACCAGGATCACGCCCTGAGCTGAAGGCAGACGCTTAACGACTGTGCCACCCAGGTGCCCCTATTTGCTTCAACTTTTGAGGGCGGGAAGTACATCTCACTTATGTGGGATCCCTAGAACCTAAGATACTTGGAAGATGATTGTCTTTGACAGATTCTTATTGGATGGAAGAAAAATGTGGATGGTTAAATGCACAAGGGATGGGTGTTGATGGACTGGTATTTTTTAAGGCTTTTTTTATCATGCCATTACTCTTTCAATTATCCACAATCGTGCTACTCTGTGATGCAATGGTGCCTCCGGGAGCCAATGAAAATGTAGGAATATTTCCCCCCAAAACTCCATGATTCTCAATTATGTTACAGTTGCTATTTCCACTCTGTCTTCTTTCACTGTTAACATTCTGAGAAGCAGGATCATTTAATATAAGTATTTGGGAATAGGACAATGAGTGCTTGAGTTTTTGCTATAAAGCCTTGGTTACCTCACTTCCAGACCTTCAGTTTTCTTATCTGTAGAAGAAAAATAACACTCGTGACCTCACAGAGTTGCTGAGGAGGTCAAACAGATATTTTATGTGAAACCACTTTGTCAACACCAAGACCCTGTAAAATGCAATGCTAACTACATTCTAACTTTGGCTCAGTAATTCGGGAGAGCTTCTTCTTTGGGCCCACCCCCACGAGTTCAGACCGGGGTCCTGTTGCAGGCATGATGGCAAGGAGATGGGAAGGGCAGCCTCCTTCCACCTTCTTAAGCTCACTTGGGGCTCTTTGTTACGGGTGCTGGCAAGAGCTCCATAAAGATCAGATGAAGAGCATTAGACCTGCCAGCAGTGTAGCCTGCGGTTCAACCAGAGAACCTGATCTTGGTTCAGCAAGAACCAGGAAGAAGAGCTGAACACACACCTCCAAGTGTCATAATGGCCTGGGCATGTTGTGAAACTGATCTGTAGAACAAGGGACGTGAGCTTTGTTACAGCTCCAGGGACAAGTCCCCAAACGCTGGCTGCTAGCTGACGGGCTGACGCTCTACCACGTCCCTGAGGAGCACTCAGAGTCCCCCGACAGCCAGACCGAACTGCTGCAAGACTCCGCATTTACTCATGTTGTTCCTCTGGGCCGGAGTAACCCAACGTTCGCGGTTCGGCTCACGTGTCCATCTCCTCTAGAGCAGGGATCTACAGTTTTCTTCAAAACCACTGCAACCCATCCCTATTAGCTGAAATAAAAGGAACGGATTAACCCCTGTTGTTGTTTTTTTAAGGGAGAAACAGAATGAGCGTCTGCAGCCTGTGATGTACATTAAAACGAGCCATAAGCACTGCTCGCTCCCATTTTCCTTTACTTATTGGCTATCAGGGATAACGACTTTTATCCAACCTTCTTCACCACCAGGGAAGATGCCTCCACTCATCATTTGGAACCAGTGTGTGAAATCCAAGGGTATAACACCAATTCCAGGTCCTGGGGGATGTGGCTCCCTGGTTGCTGGCTGAGGAAAACCAAACAAATAATTGGTCCTCCTTTTCATCTTCCTAGAGCTGCAGGGGGTACTGTGCTTAATGCTGTCCCCTCACCCCATCACCAGCCATACGACTATTAAGAGCTTGCTTTAACAGTGCATACATTTCACATGGACAGTAAAGGAGCATGATGGGCTTATATGTTGGCCTCAAAGTTTTGAAAACTTTTTACTGAAATCATCAGGAGATATAACCTAAATCCAAGCACAGAAAATGTTCTCATTCTAAGTGCTTCTTCATTTAGAAGCCTTTTTTAATTTGTATAAAAGCTCAGGATTTTTTTTAAAGGGATAGTGGGGAAAAGAGATGAAAGCTGGTTCTCTTTCCCTGCTTTCTACCATCTGTATGTCCTTGAACAAGTCGTTTTTAAAAGCATCAAGTTGTCCAATCTGAAAAACAACTGTGTTGACTTAGATGAGGAATCTCTTAAGGTAGGTAGGTGTCTGAGATTGGGTTTCCTAGAAGCAGAGGCTGGAAAGGGGCTTCCTGCATCTGTGATATCTTGGGGGAAGCCCTCAGTGGAAACAGGAAGAAGGAACCAGGAGAAGGAGTAAGCAGGGAAGGGATCTCAGCTGGAGACATGCAGAAGCGTGGTCCCATGCAATGCTCTGGCACAAATTGCACTAAAAAGTTATTTCCACAAGGGGCTGGCCTCCTGTGGCCTCCAGCAGGGAGCCAACGGCAAGATTTGCCTTCATCAAGAGAGGAGGATACACTGCTTGGCTGGCAAGATGGTGCCCACCAGCAAAAAGTTAGTCTCTAAGGGGGAGCAGCTGTAAGCCATTAGCAGCTGACACAGGAGCTGGGGGTTAAGGAGGTGAGGGACAGAAGGTCACCAACAGCATCTACCGAGAAGGAATAGGTGTCTATGACCTACTGTCAATATTTCAGAGAATCCAAACGAAATTACACATTTTCCTAAGATGATGGTACCAGGGTAACTAAAAGGTCAGGAAGACAGCTTTATCGGTCTGCTCAGTAATGCGGACGACCTCCTGCTGATCTGAAGCTTGAAAGAGTTAGGGGTATCTTTGATTAATGTAAAGAGGAAAAACTAGGTCATACTTAATAAATGCCATATGTTGATAGACTACACACTTCCACACCGCGGGCTCTAGAGTACGTGAAACAGAAATGTGCGAGGCAGCCTTAGATGGAACTCGAAAGGTCTGTGAGCTCAGACAAGTCTTCCAAAGGGTAAGTTAAGCACTAATTTGCACAAGGGCACTGCGATGGGGGCATCTGCAATTTTCCTGGTCCTGTTTTCCATATATAAAATGTATTTTGATAATATCAATATGCTGCTCTGTTGTCCCAAGCACAAACGCCCCACCCAAAATTGTGAGAGGAGAATTCTATAAAGCATTGCCAAGTTATGCAAAGGAACCTCTCCATGCCTGAATTAATACAAGCAGAGCCCACTAACCCTTTCATAAACTTCTCTAACCCTATAGATTTGTTCTGTTGTTTAAAGCTCTTTATTTTTAAGTAATCTCTACACCCAATGTGCGGCTGAAACTCACAACCCTGGGATCAAGGGTCACGGGCTCCACCCACTGAGCCAGTCAGGTGCCCCCTAACCCTACCGTTTTTTGTTTTTTGTTTTTAAGATTTTATTTATTTAACAGAGATAGAGACAGCCAGCGAGAGAGGGAACACAGCAGGGGGAGTGGGAGAGGAAGAAGCAGGCTCACAGTGGAGGAGCCTGATGTGGGGCTCGATCCCATAACGCCGGGATCACGCCCTGAGCCAAAGGCAGACGCTTAACCGCTGTGCCACCCAGGCGCCCCTGTTTTTTTTTTTAAGACTTTTTTTTTTTTTTTATGTGACAGAGGGACAGCCAGCGAGAGAGGGAACACAGCAGGGGAGTGGGAGAGGAAGAAGCAGGCTCCCAGCGGAGGAGCCCGATGTGGGACTCGATCCCGGAACGCTGGGATCACGCCCTGAGCCGAAGGCAGACGCTTAACGACTGCGCTACCCAGGCGCCCCTAACTCTACCGTTTTATACCCATTCACAGAAATATACGAGGACAGGTTATACAGGGTAATCTGTGGAATCCATTTCAAAGAAATAATAACCTAATTTATGATTAAGTTTTTCATGTGGAAACACACCAACGTGAACTTATAACTCTTTAAATTAGGCCTTCAACCACACATACATGCATATAGGGTATCATATGTAAATACACACGGATATATATGAACATATACAATATAAACATATATAGGAGTATATATTTCTTAATGATATTGTGCACAAAGAAATAAGCAAGTCAGTAAGTGTTTTTTAATGCGGTCTTAAAATGTTCTGTAATAGTCACAATAAGATAGACTTTTAAATCACATTCAAGGAGAAACACTACATTGCAAACAAAAAATTTGCCATGAATAGCCTAATGTTTACTTTTGGTTAAATTCAGAAACTCTTAGAACCACAGCCAGAGATCCGGGGAACTCTGACCAGGAAATACAAAGGCCAAAGCTGAGGATGGCCTTTCTTCCAGGGACGCCCGGCCATTCTGGTATGTAACTTAACCTCACTGCAGGGCAAAGCGACACACCAGGGATGGGTAAATTCACCACAAAAGTGCTCTTCCAAAAGTCTGTGAGCCTAGGGCTGATCTGTGGCTGCAACGGGGTTTGATGCGATAATTGTTTATTTACTTCTTCTTGGAGAAGAGGCTAGTCCTCTAAGTAGAATGAACTAATCACCAGCTTAGTTCTCCCTTTTGCCAAAACAAACAGCTTCCAATTACTGCTAAGAAAAGCCTCTGATCTCTCTAATCAGCTACCTAAGCGGGCCTATCCATGGTACTTCATAGGGTGAATAATGTCCCATTAAACAAGAATCTCTTACCACTAATAAAATTCTAGACCCACAGGGCCCAGGCTGCTAGCAACCTGCTACTTATCTTCCAACAAGAAGATCCACTTCTTCCCCGAGCAGCGCCGAATTCTGGCAAAGAAGCAGACATGTCCCCCCCTCCTCTGCTGTACATTGGCTACGATTTGTTCTCAAGTGCTATTCTCTTGAGCCTCCTTGGACAAACCAGAGGCACAGAAAGAACAGGTCCCAGGTCTCCTAATACTTAGTGCAATGACTCTATCTTTAAGGCTCAGAGACTGAGCTGCACGGTTGCCACGATGAGCACAGCCAGGGAGACAAGAGTGGTCTCTGCTAGGCATATCCCAACTAGCGTAAGAGAGGGAGTCACCCTTAAGTTACATGAGATTTGCTGAGAAAGAGAGAGTTTATTTCAGACACAGTCTTTCCTCCTTTCCCTCTTCTTTAATATCCTAGTGAAGGTGAAAAAACAAGGGGAGAGGTTATTCCCAAGTGAACATTGGTCAGCATTGTTAAGCTGGAACGCTGCAGAAAACCCTATGAGGAACCCCCATGACAAATGGGCTTCAGCCCTCCCAAGGGTTCTGCACCATTGAGGTACAAAAATCCACATGAGAGCTGCTTCATGGACATATGACCAATGCATGTGGTCCATGTGCAGGGGGACCAATGCCTGGGGCTTAATGCTCTGTGGTCACCATATTGAAATCTCAATGACTGTATCCGAGTTGGGTGTTTCATATGGGAAGTCTGAAGGAATACTAGAGCTTGTTCTGGAGGCTTGGAGCCTTGGATCAGGTGTGATCCTCCCTCCCACTGCTCCTTCACCTCCTTGGGGAAGGTTCTTGGCTCCCCACTCCCTTGTCTCTGGCACCCCGGTCTTCACCCAGCCTCTCCCTCCCTACTCCTTGCCCCAAAACGACTGTCACACTCTGGCCCATGCAGGTACCTGGACAAGGGTCCAAGGAGGGTCTGATGCATGCATGAGCCGCAGTGTTCCAGAATACAGTGGTGACTGTCCTCATCTCATGCTGGAAGCACCACCCTGTGTTTGATGCGTGGGCAGCCAGAGTCCAAGACTTCCGGGGAGCAAGCCCATCCCTGGAGCAGGTATCTACTTGCATCCAGTGAGGAAGTTGCAATGGACTGGGCAGTTGCCCATTTGCTGTCCTCTGAAAAGTAGGAGGGGGAGATCCCTGGCTCCACTTCCTGAGGACAACATCTAGAACAAAGTGCAAGGCATTGGTCTAGAAGCTTACAGAAGAGGGTATACCAAGCAAGTGTCATGTGTGAGCAAGCAGGTATGCATCTGGCAGACTGCACATGGAGCTGGGAATGGATATCCTGTGAGGTGCTAACTTGCACTGCTTCTTTTCATGAATGGGGCCAGCACCGAGCAGGGATGTGACGCAGTTCACCCACCCGTCTCCTTTTCGGTATGAAATTCTCAACTCTTCTGTGTCAGTGGCTGTGCCAGATAAGTCAGGAATCCCCCGTCACCATTCCCATCCCCATGCATCAGTACTGAGCTGCTTAGGCGTTCAGGCCTGGTTGATGGCTGCACGGCTGACAGGTGAAGCCCATCCACACAAAAGCAAAGGCACCAGGTGAGCACCATCTACTTGAAGCCGTACAGCCTCGCTGCTGCAGGGCGGGGCGGCGGGAAAGCGTGTGCAACTGGGGCAGAGACCATTAGATTCCAGGGCACTGCCCCCCGCAGCTCCGAGTCTCTGTCTACACTGTGTAAGCACAGGTTCAGGTCTCCATAGCTGAGCCCGGGCAGCTGTATCTAAGAGTCCACACACTTGGCTGGCCTCAAGGATGGAGACAGCCTTCTTCTGTCCTTAAAAAGGTGCCTAGAACTGTGTGAGAGACGTTGAAAATGGCCACCTGCTCCAGAAACACCCTTCTGCTGGGGCTTCTTTGCACAAGCGGGTGGGGTGACCCTGAGAGAAGGGGCTCATCCCCAAGCTCCATCTAGCCCCGCCTTTTCTGTCTGTTAATAAATACCACGTGCCCTGTAAGGAGTTGGCAGCAGCCTGACTCCTCCATCATCTCCCAATTATTTAACAAGGGGGAGGGACAGGGAAGCTTGAGGGTTTACGAGAAAAGTGTGTTGCTGTCTTTTCAAATCCTAAGAAAGCATAATCCCTGCAATTTAGGTAAATCACATAGGCATTACCAGGTTAGGGTTAACCCGCCACGAATGGCTTGGCAATTGATGGTAAAAACAGCAGTTATGAAGTCCTAACAGTAATTTGCAGCTTATTCCACCCCCAGCTAATTAAAATGTAATCAGGATTGTCTGGCAACATGTATTCTGTCAGCAGTTTTTCTTCCGAAGAGAAATCATGCCAGGAGACCACAAGAAAAGCCTTTCACGGGAATTGGCTTGATCTAAACTGCTTCTTTAGCCGCTTAAACTGTAAAACAAATAAATTACAGCAACTGACAATTCAATTAAGAAAGAAAAAGAAAGAAAGAAAGAAAGAAAGAAAGAGAGAAAGAAAGAGAGAGAGAAAGAAAGAGAGAAAGAGAAAGAAAGAAAGAAAGAAAGAAAGAAAGAAAGAAAGAAAGAAAGAAAGAAAGAAAGAAAAAGAAAAAGAAAAAGAAACTCTTTCTCTCCAGGAATGGGTCGCCCTGTTTTGTTCTCTGTTATTGATTAAACAATAGTGTAGCATCTCCTCAGGAGACGGACTGGCAGGGCAGGGCGGATTTGAAACCAGGTGGCTGGGGAGGAGCCCTCTCCAGGTTGTCAGCGTAATTTCAGCGTAGGACGCGAGCACTAGGGTTCCCCTTTCCCTAAAGGAATCAGGAGGGACGCAGGGTGTGCCGGTTTCTCTGAAACCCACTGCAGGTCGCTTCCTTGAGAACGCGCACTCCCGAACAGGCAAACTTGGCAAGCTGGCGCAATCTCTGAGGAGCCCAACCGTGAGTGCTGGTGCCATTGGGCGCCAGCTTTCCTTAGCTCTCAGGGTAGGATGACCACACGAAGCCTACCGAGATTCGTCCCAAACTCCTCCGTCATTACAATCGCCTGCTCTCACAGCTGAATACCCAGAGCCCCTTGGAAAGCCCCCTTTAGCCTGCCCAGGCGGGAGGGGCGCCCCATTTATATCCTAATATCAAAAACCTGCCAAAGAGTCCCGGGTCTCCTTCTGGCCTCCGCAGTTTGCCCTGCGGCAAAAAGGAACTTAACAGTCTTGGAACAGGTGAGCCGCTAAGGATAGGGGCGAGAAGGCCAAGTGGAGAACGAGGGCACTCGAGAGAAATAAGGCGTCTGCGTGAATGATTTCAGACTGCGCGCACTCGGGTCGTCTGGGGAAGGCAACCGGTCGCGCCTCCGCAGAGCCCGCAAGCGGCGCGAAGGCGCCCCCAGCATCCCGGGTTCCCACACAAGACCTGCGGGGACCCTCGGCGCTATCGCTCCCCCCAAGGGTCCCGGCAATCCACAGGCGCCAAGCGTGCGTCCCCGTGAACCTCCAACATTCACACACACGCTCTTCCACACTCAAGCTGGAAGGACCTACGAGGGTTAGGGTAAGACAACTAACCCCGGGACTCTTCTCGGAGCATCCAAACGCTGCCCTCTAAGTCCCGTAACCCCTGCGTTTCTTCCTTCGCTCTCCACACTACCCACTGACTAGACCTAGAAGCTCCAGGGCTCCGAATTGGGGCTACCAACACCCCTCTCCCCAACACACATTCTGGAACTCACGACTTGGAGCCCCTGTCTGGAACTCCAAGGGTGGACTGCGAGCTACTGGCCCGCCGAATGTGAAAGCACCGCTCAGTAGAGACAAAAGTGTCGACCCGCAGGCACCTGCGGGGCTGGGAGGGTCGCGCGGGTCCCCGGGCGCATCTGGGCGCGCCTCCCGGCCTCGCTCACAGTACTGGCTGCACCGAGGGCCCCGGAGCGCCCGGGACTTTGCCGGACTCGCCACCAGCCCGGAGTCCCGCGCGCGGAAGTCCCGGGAAACTAACAAATGCACACACCCACCCTCGGAATCTGCAA
This sequence comes from Ursus arctos, assembly GCF_023065955.2. NCBI lineage: Eukaryota > Metazoa > Chordata > Mammalia > Carnivora > Ursidae > Ursus > Ursus arctos. The sequence continues at coordinate 25,260,281 of NC_079874.1, read as the reverse complement.
AGCTGCTCTCTCTACCCACAAAAAGCGCCTTGCGTTTTCCGCTGGGAAGAGGAGAGTTGGGGAAAGATGCTGCACGTTTGTTTTCCCTTTCGGAAGCAACGAGGCGGCTGGAAAGGAGGGTTCAACCACCTCGATTGTAAAATTCACGCCGAAAGAAAGCGGGATCTGCCGGCCGAGCCCGGCGAGAAGTTTGGGCGCCGAGGCTGGGAGGCAGGCGCCGCGTGCGCCCCAAGCCACGGTCCGCAGCGCCAGGGCGACCCCAGGGCGGGCGGCCGTTCCCCTACCTGGAAGTGCTGGAAGAAGGCGGAGATGCGCGTGATCTGCAAGCTGAGGCACCTGGAGGAGCAGCGGGCGCGCTGGACGCTCACGGCCGACAGGGACTCGTCCAGCCGCCGAGCAGCCGCTGCGCCGGGGCCACCAGCTAGGCAGCCCGCGGAGACCGCCAGCCAGAGGCAGAGGGTCAGGGCCGCGCCGGGCGCCCCAGGCACCATGGCTGCGGGTCAGGGGCGCGGGGGCCGGGCGCTGGCCGAGGCTCCCAGCTCCGCGCCGGGGCCGCACTGCCGGGAACCTGGCGGCCGCCGCAACTCTGCTGGAAAGTTCAATCATTCAACTCCAGCCCCGCGCCCTCCCCGCCAACCTCCTCCCCGCTCTGCCTCGAGGGGTGGGGTGAGGGTGACAGGCGGCCTCGCCATTGGCTGGAAGGAAAGTGAGTGACAGGGGGGCCGGGCGGAGGGCCGTGGGCAGGTCTAAGGGGCAGCGAGCCCCAGCGCTCAAAGGCAGGGCGGCGCCGACCCGGTCTTCCCGGTGCGCCCGAATCTGGGTGGTCGGTCTCCCACGTAGGCTCCCCCACAGTCCGCATTCTCCCCCTCCACACACACCATCCAGGTAAACGCCAGGTGTGAGCGAGCCCGGGCCTGGGATGGAGGTGCCCTCTTGGAGAGGAGGGCCTCGGGACCCCCAAAGGCGTCCAACCTGCCTAAGGAAGGACATCGTGCCTCGAAGTTGTAGGCTTCGTCCCCAGTTTCTACCCCGGGTCCAAGCTTCGCTCATACTTTCACATATTTGAATTTCCTTTTATTCCCAAGTAGGAGAAAGAGCTAAGCAACAACTGAAATGGGTATGAGCCCAGTCAGAAGCCAGGCAAGGCCATTTGACTGACATTTTCCTCGCTCCTCTCTCTTCCGCATTCCTTCCTTCGTTCTTCCTCCCTTCTTTCCTTATTATTACCTGGAAACCAATCTGAGTACATAGCAAGGGCCATTTGTTAAATAGATATACACTACTTGTGTCCTCGGGTGTCTGTTTTTCTGGTAACACTACTCTCTCCCAAGGTGAGTGCCTCAACACAGAAATCTTTCCCAAACTCCTCCTTGTATGTGCCCCCTAAAGCCTCTTGGTTCAGCCCCACCGTCTCTTGCATTCTCTTTCCAGGCTCTTTTGCCACACATGCTCTAGGTCCACGAAAAGGGCCATGCCACGGAAAGAGCTGTGGCAGCATTTATAATATGCCACCTGTAACAACGTTCATGCTTCCCTGAGTTCCACTGGGTTGTGACACAGCAAGGAGGCAGGAAGCCCTAGAGGGACCTGGGATGTGATCATGAAGGCTCTGCTTGAGGCATGGGGATATGTCTGTAACACAGTTGAGTCAAAAAGACCCATGCACGCGCATACTTGGGTGCGGACCACCTGACTTATGTGCCTGTGCCCGGGCCTCCCCACATTGTCATACAGAATGGCACTTCCGGGTTCCAAAACCTAGTACCTCCATGAGCACATGAGTAAGCACAGCCACTGTCTAGATGCACTCAGCCTGCCCAAAGACCCATCACAAAGTGGGATGCCTCTTCCCACAGAGCTCAGACTCTCCAATTGCCAACCTCTCCCCGACCCCAATCTTCCCCACATTTTCCACTCTGTGATTCTGAGCTCTTCCTGTTAAATTATAAGGACAACATCTACAGTTATCCTGTTATACCTATGACTCTTTTTCAAGTACACCATCTTCTGTATTTCTTCACATAGTTAAGTCAGCAAGGCCAACCGAATTCATTGCTTAGTGTGTTTCTCAATGCATTTTTAAAAACCAGAGTGGTCTCATTCAAAAGTTTCTGTAGGAAGAACTGGCTTCCTGGGTGTGCGGCCTGCACAGTTGTACAGAGCCCCATCCTAGAAAGACCACACTTGATTTAATGTGCTTCTGTCACCGTCCTGATTTTAATTCTGAACAAGGTTTGAGTTAACATGGCCAGCTCGATGTGTAGAAAGCAAGACAATAGTGCACTTGAGGGGATAACATAAAAAATTGAGGCATGAGCTCAGTAGTTTAAAAGATGCTCAGAAGTGAATAGAAATCTTTTTAAAGTCTGTTAAACACTTAATAATGATGAGAGCAAAGAAGCTAACCATGGTGACCACAAGCTGGTGGGTGTAGAGGGCCTCATAGCAGTGAATGGAGGAGTGACATCTGAGTAGAGGAATTATCTTCTAAAGGTTATCACTTTCACTGGGAATTGCGAGAAACATTTCCACAAGCTATAGCAGATGCTTCCATTGCATTTAACTTTTAAAGTTAAGCAAATACCTGGTCTTGATGAAGGCAAGGATATTATGCATGCCTACATTTTCTCACGGTATCTTTGATTTATAACTTTGCATGTCGTATCATGAAATTTATATTCTAGAAAGTGAAATCATAGGGACAAGCATGCTGAGCTTTTAAAAACAGCTTTTTAAATGTTCAAAGGGATCACTGTATTTTTTTTAAAAAGCAGTGTGTGGCTACTTTTATGGGTTCCATAGCATATTCATTTCCATGAATAAATGCATTTTATAATAAACCACAAAAGAGAACATCTAGTCCGTTGAACAGAAAGCTTGAGATTAAACATACAGGGCTACCTTATGCACATGTTAAAATTATACTTGTGCTTATATTGCTGTCTTGTTTTAGAATTATCACAGACATCTTCCGTGACTATGCTGGCCTTTTTTATGTTATTCATTTTAATTTCAGTTTAAAGTAACTTGTAAAAGGAAAACATTTTGGTAAAGTCAGAATAACAGTTGAAATCTAAGTTTTTTATTCTGCTTACATGTTCCCAATTTACTCTGCAGTTCACCGTATAAGTTGGCTCATGGAAGCTAACTTTTGACAGGACTGGTTAAGTTCATGAAGATCCACCACATGGGAGGAGAACCATAGTGTACAGAAGGAATGATGGAGAAATGGATGGGTGAAAATTGTCCAGGTACATTGGTAAGAAAGAGCTTAGCAAGTCTTTGCTCAAAGTCCACTTGAACCCCACGGTCTGAATTTGTATGGAGAAGAAATGAACGTTATATTGGCTTCACTTTGACTTTAAATAGACAAAACACCCATCTAGCAAGGACAGTGGGAAAGGGTCGTAACTGACTCTTATTCTATGTGAACAAAGACCAAACTGTGTGGCCCACCTTGGTTAGGTTCTAGAAGAAACACACAAAACAAGGCCCTCATCCAAGAAGTTAGCTATATTCTTCCTTACAATTTATTTAGAATATGAGTTTCTTCTTTCTTTACTCTCCTCCCTCCCTTTCTCCCTTCCCTCCGCCTCCCTTCTTTCCTTCCTCACCCCCCCCCCTTTTTTTAGCAGAGTAAAAACCCTCTGGGAAGCTTGCTAAAGGTATACTCCTGGATTCCACGTTCAAAGATTCTGGCTCAGCATACATGGGTAGGGCACTGGATCTCAACTTTTAAACACCTGGTATTCCTACAGCCAGTGAACCAGGAACAGGTTTAACAGATAATTGGTTAGAAAACAACCCACTAAAAATGGATTTCGGTAGCCTTTTTGGCTTTTTTGTTGTTTAAAGTAATTTTTTTAGGTATACCTGTTGATATGGATTGGACATACCAATCTATTTCTTTCTTTTTTTTTTTTTAAAGATTTTATTTATTTATTTGACAGAGATAGAGACAGCCAGCGAGAGAGGGAACACAAGCAGGGGGAGTGGGAGAGGAAGAAGCAGGCTCATAGCGGAGGAGCCTGACATGGGGCTCGATCCCACAACGCCGGGATCACGCCCTGAGCCGAAGGCAGACGCTTAACCGCCGTGCCACCCAGGCGCCCCATACCAATCTATTTCTTAATGATCACATTGCTATACTTTTTCCAGTACACTCCACTCTAACAACATCGTGTTACACTCATTTTTTCAGACTAGCAGCTTGTCTTTTCAAAAGCTTCCCAGCTGCATTTGATAAGAATAAACTATGAAGGAAACAAGCATAATCTTTCTCTGATACACCCCTCTTGGAAAAGCAAATTGAGAACTCACTCTAAAACTGGGGAAGACCTAATACTTTGATTTGATGGCATTTATGAGGTCCCCGGTCATTGGTGATAGGGGACAATGAAGTGAGGGGAGGGAACTCACATGAGTTTAATTGTCTTTGTTTGATGATGTAATAACATGCACCTAGTCTCAGAAACTGCAGTTGAGTTTTGGAAAACAAAACGTGAGAAAACCAAGAAATGTCCTCCTGCTAGAGCCTTGACCCATTCTCACAGCTACATTTGCAGGCTAAGTTCCCAGAATTTTGGTAAGAAGACTCTTCTAGATTCTTCTTTAACTGTGCCCTCCTTCTCCTCCAGACTTTATCCCTTCTGCTTAGCTTGGAATTGCATGATCCAGGGAATACTGAGAGCTCTTCAGAGGAAAAAGTAGTGAAATGGGGAGTGGGATGCAGTTAACAACTGAATGGATACATAACAGACTTCCATCTTTTGTAATACGATTTCAGGCAAGAATGGGTGAACCTGTCTGGTATTGCTACTCCTCTGGTCCCTGACAGCCAATTTCATCCTTCTACAAATGAAAATGGTAAGTTTTTGCAATAGGGCCATTGAATATATTGTGCTTTGTAGGAAAGGACACTCATATTCATTTGCAAGCATCTGCTTTTTTTAAATTGTGCACTGTAGATATCCTGTTTGGCGATAAGTTAAGCACACAACACATTTTCCTCTTCAGTGAGATTATAAAAATTTAAACCTATAAGGTTTAAAGGTATCAATTTTATTAATTATCCTGTTATATTTACTAAGATTTTACTAAGAAGCATCAGAAAACTGCTATTTCTTTTGTGCACTAAAGAATAATGAAATTTTAAAATTTTTTGGGCAAAATATACAAAGGATGGTCCAATAACATGATTTCAAGCTACTCCTTCTTTTCATGAGCTTCTGTCCCTGCCCTGTTGCCTCTCCTCCCCCAAAGTCACCATCAATCTATCAGTCAGTATTGAATTCGGCACCTATTCTGCGGGCAAGCAAAGACCCTATTCTAGATTAAGTCATCACTAAAGTTTTACTCTGTCACTGCAATAATTACTAAAATTAAAAGAACTACTAAAAAATAAAACGTATCAATATGCATTTTCATGTTTCAAGAATCAACTGTATGGTAACTGATATTCAACTGTGAATTTTTCCCTCCCAGCACCTACCGCCAGAAAGTTTTAGCTTTAGCACGTTTAATGGTCTCTGCTGATCTTAGTGTCTTACTGAGCATAGCGGCTGATGGACCGTGCCAGGAACACTGGGTTTTGGAAACCCAATACAAATGGCCATAAAATAAGTACTACTTAATAGTCAAAGGCAGGAAACTATTTAAAATATAAAAAGTGGGGGCGCCTGGGTGGCACAGCGGTTAAGCGTCTGCCTTCGCTCAGGGCGTGATCCCGGCGTTATGGGATCGAGCCCCACATCAGGCTCTTCCGCTATGAGCCTGCTTCTTCCTCTCCCACTCCCCCTGCTTCTGTTCCCTCTCTCTCTGGCTGTCTCTATCTCTGCCGAATAAATAAAATCTTAAAATAATAATAATAATAATAATAATAATAAAATAAAATATAAAAAGTAACTTGTGTGTTTCCGGTTTTTGACAGGACCACAATATCACTGGTTTGCCCCCAACATATATTTTGAGAATCATAAGCACATTAAAAGAAACTGAAATTGAACAATTTATATTAAATCTTAAATAATAGAACTTTAAGAACCTCATTTCCCTCTTCTGACTGGCATAGTTTTTATGTGAATAAATAATGAATTTTTCAGTGAAGTTCATATTTAAAATTTTGTAAAATCACATTTTAAAGCTTTCTTAAAGGAAAATTCTAATGAACAATCATACTTTTATTCTGTTCATTCCTAAACATGAAAAGTAATCTACAGGTGCTCTTCAGAAATATTGAAATTCTATTCTTTTTAAAGACTTAAGTGGGTTTTTCTTCTTTGATGTTCAGAGCCCATCGAAATTTACGTTGAGCCACTGTAAATACCATAGATGTGGAGAGCTCTGAAAATTTGCAAAGGCAGCTTTTAACAGGAAACAGCGCCACAGGCTGGCCATATTTATAAAATGTGGCCACAGAGTCCTTCATCTGTGATAACCTAATTTTAGGACTAAATTGTCAGCTCTAAAGCATGAATCTGACTAGAATGATCATGCAGCGTTCTCAGTGAATACTAACTAGATTAATGCCAGTGTGGATTTAAACACAGGAAGGCTCTCCTGTGTAAATGCAGTCACACTAAACTAAATTACAGGAATGGGCACAGTAGTCTTCAAATGAATTTTTTCTTAGCTTTCAAACACTTTTTTTAAAAAGATTTTTTTATTTATTTACTTTAGAGAGAGAAACAGCATGAGCAGGGGGAGGGTCAGAGACAGAAGGGAGAAGCAGGCTCCCCACTGAGCAGGGAGCCTGATGACATGGGATTCGATCCCAGGACCCCAGGATCCTGACCTGAGGTGAAGGCAGATGCTTAACCGTTTAACCTACTAAGCCACCTGGGTACCCCTTTAATCACTTTCAACCTACTCACTACAACATTGAACGACAAAGGCCAACTGTGTGTGAGTTTTATTTGAAGAAGCTTCTGTTGGGAACACCTGCACAGCTTACCCATCGCTTGCTTAACGATTCACCGAAATATGAGAATATATGAATAACGTTCACCACCAGGGGAAACTAAGGCACAGAAAGGTGACAGGTTTTATCTACAGTGTTAGCAGGGGTGGAAAAAAAAGAAGAGGCTTTCAACGCTCATGGGCCACTTTATACAAGATAAACCAAGAGTCAAGAGATTAAGACAAACGCATTGAAGAACTCGAAGGAAGCACCACGATACCCTGACACGGTGTGAATAGACCAATATATGCAACTAAGACATGAACGTATATTCCTCTTGTGAATTCCACAGGGGCTTCGGGGGAAAGAACGCACCCCGCAGGACCGAAACAGAACAAAAACAAAATTTGGGTTTTCTAGCAGGGCTCTCTACAGCGGCTAAATGGCTCCAGCTGGAGGATATTCTGCCCTCTCATTGAATTTGGGGCATTTCAATGAGTCAGAAATCAAAGGTCACTCCTTTCCCTCTTCTTCTCCAGGCGCTTCTGCACTTCGTAACGCCCACCCCTTCTTCACACACTCACACTCCCTTTCACACAAAATTTGTTGACTTTGAGTTCCAGAGAAGGAATGCCAAGGCCAGGGGCCCACTTTGCCCTGTTTCCTCAGGGATCTGTGTTTCCCTGGGACACAGATGGACAACAGCTAGACATCAAAGATGGTAAATGGAATTGTCCTGTTGCTTCAGTGGGAGGTTCCGAGTGGGAATATTTTTCCCATGGTCCTTTGGATATTGCACCATGTACAGAATGTACTCAGTAACGTAACAACTTCTCTGCTCAAAAAGGAGTGAAGGAACCCATATGTATTCAACCCCTTTCTTTTTCTTCTGCAAATAATTAGAAGCTACCATTCTGGATGAGGACAGTTGGCTAGCATTCATCTGTGAGAAGTTTATTTTCAACACCTTGATATCCATAATGTGAGGACTGTGCTAGGAAAAATGGGCAGTTGAGAGCAATCATACAGGCTGACATGTACCTGCATCACTGAGACGTAATAAGCCGTGAATCACAACGAGAGGGGTAACTGGAGAGCTGCTTAGCTCTTTCACATTAGTAGAGTGTCACTATGCGAGTGATTGTTTCCTGGCATCATGCTCCATGGAAGAAATGAAAGAAGTAAGTCCTTTCCTGTTTTCAAAGAACTATGTGCACATTTTTATCGTTCATTTAATACCGAAGACTTTTTGCCCTTGATAGAGGTTTTATCCACCCCCCGCCCAAAAAACTCAAGTGAAATTATAATTATGTCTGATAAAATTTTTCATTAGGACTTTATCATAATCGCGTACTCAGACAGGAAGGGATTATAAGAAATGATACTGTCTGAAGACTAGAAAGGGTGAAGAGTTTCAGTTTGGAATCAACCCAGTGTTGAAATCTGACTTGCAGCAACAAGGGATGTGTCTCCTTTTTTCTTTTTTTCTTTTTCTTTTTATGATTTATTTGTTTATTTGAGAGAGAGAGAGAATGAGCAGGAAGGACAGAGGGAGAGGGAATATCAAAAAGACTCCACGGTGAGCACAGTTCCCGACACAGAGCCTGACCAGGACTCGATCTCACCACCCTGAGATCATGACCTGAGCTGAAAGAGTCAGATGCTTCAGGGAGCCCTGAGGAATGTCTCCTATGCAAATTCCTTCACTTCTTTACATCTCTATATCTTCCCCTTGTAAAATAGAGATCTTAGTAGAAACCAACTCCCCAGATTATTTTGAGATAATATTTCAAAAGGACTAGGTACAGTCCTTCCTTCAATAAGTAACGCGTGCTCAAACTAGGCAAGGTAAACAGAGCATTTGCACGATTAACCAGTGAATTTACAAGTTTTGTGTTGGTTTTTAACTACTCTTCTATGTAGCATAACTTCATACCAGGCTTCTCCACCTCGGCGCTAGTGACATTTTGGGCTGGTGGTTTGCAGTGGGGAGCTATCCTGTGCCAGAGGGAGCTTAGCTGGCTTCTACCCCCGGAAGTCAGCAGCATCCCACCCACCCCAACAATCTGTTATGATATATCTCCAGATGGAACCATGTGTCCCCTGAGGGGGAGGGTAAAACTGCTCCCAGGGGAGAACCACTGCATTTGGGCAATCGTCCTGTAGTTTAGAAGAGTCTGTTCCATTAAAGGAAAGGGAAAAATGATTTTTAAATGACTTCTGAAGTAGACATTAGTTTCTGAACATGAAAACCAAGTCCACTTTCCAAAATGATTTATCAAAACAGCTTATGAGACAGAAAAGGTATTGGTGATATACAAATGATGACAGAGGAAAATGCCCAGGGCAACACCATCTGCTTCTCCAGAGTATTCAAGATAAGCATTTCGACAGAGAATATTATCCAAAAAGAACTCACACAGCAGGTGTGAGCAGCAGAGTCATTTTTTACACCTGGTCAAACACTCTACCTGATTTTAAACACCTTCTTTAAGACTCAGTGTTTGCTACATAAAATTACATTGTGGGGAGTTAAATTATACGTGTTTTTTTTATTTAACTCTTTTTTAGTCAGCTTTCAGGTAAAATATAATATCTTCAACATAGAATTAACTGACATAAAATTCACAAATTTTAAAGGGACAATCGATGAGTCTTAACAAATTATGTAGTTGTATAACTACCAATACAGTTGTGATCTAGAATATTTCTTTTTTTGGGGCGCCTGGGTGGCTTTGTCGTTGGGTGTCTGCCTTCAGCTCAGGTCGTGATCCCAGGGTCCTGGGATCAAGCCCGACATCAGGCTCCATGCTTGGTGGGGAGCCTGCTTCTCCCTCTCCCTCGGCCCCTCCCCCTGCTTGTGGTCTCTCTCTCTCTGTCAAATAAACAAAAATAAAATCTTTAAAAAATATATATTTTTAAAAATATTTCATTTCTTTTTTTAACTATTAGCAATTTTTTTATTATGATGTTAGTCACCATACAATACTTCATTAGTTTTTGATGTAGTGTTCCATGATTCACTGTTTGCGTATAACACCCAGTGCTCCATGCAGTACGCGCCCTCCTTAATACCCATCACCGGGCTAACCCATCCCCCCACCCCCTCCCTTCTAAAACCCTCAGTTTCTTTCCCCGAGTCCAGTCTCTCATGGATAGTCTCCCGCTCTGATTTCCCCATATAGAATATTTCTGTCACCACAGGCAGTTTTCTCATGCCAGCATCAACCTTCTGCCTCACCCCAGCCTCCAGCAACAAGTGATCTGATTTTTGTCCTTCCATTTTTGTCTTTTCCAGAAAGTTCTATAAATGGGATCATATGGGATGAAGCTTTGGGTCTGGCTTTTTTGCATTTAGCATAATGCTTCTGAGTTCAATGTATTTTGTGCAGGAATAATTTGTTCCTTTACGCGAGGATTCTGAGAGTATGCTATAGAAGTTCACTAACAGCATAAGAGTTATCTGAAATTATGGAAACCTGAAACAAATGGAAATTCTTCACACTGCGCTCGGCTCTCTGCTTGCCAGCATGCAATCTGGCTGCCTGAATGCAGCAAGCCGGGTTACAGGTGCCTGCCAGGGACAGCCCAGGTCCAGGAGGCAGCACAAACATTTGCCCCCCAGACTCAAGACAGCTGGTACAAGGCCTGAAGTTCAGTCCCAAGAGAAGCAACTCAAGGTCAAGTCTACAAAAGGCAATACTGGTTTGCTCCCCCCTCACCCCCAGGAAAATCTGGATCAGGCCCAGGAGAGTGAGGAAGGAAAGCGCTCAAACCATTATCTAACAGGAGAGAACAAATCAGGAGTCAGATCAAAGATGAACCCAGGACTAGAGAACGATTTCTTAAATAAAACACAGACTGCATTAACTAAACACAGAACCAAAACATTGATCTATTCCCTTACATTAAAATTAAGACCTGTTGTCCATCGGAAACACCTTAAAGAAAGATATACTACTGAGTAGATATATGCAATAAATATATTTTAAAAAGAAAAGGAAATAGTTGGCAGAGATGGCAGGGTCATGGTAGACAAAGCAGAAGCACTGGTTGGTTATAAAAAACCTAGCTCTTGTTGCCAGTAATGGGATTTGCTGGTGTCCATTACACTATTAACAAGAACGAATTAAATAGCTAAACATGTAAAATGGGCCATATTTGGCACAATGGTGAAAATGTGATGAACCAAGAATTATTATTTATCCAACTCTATGTTCCAGAAATTTAATTAAAAAATATAATGAAGTAAAAAATAACATGCCAGACACAACGTGTTCATTTGAGCAACAATTCAGGTTCCAAGGCTTCTACAACAATATGAAATGAATTAATTTGTTGAAAGAATGAGTCAAAAAGCAATTCTTTTTTCTTGGTGCAAAGTCAGAAAAGAATAGGGTTTAGTCATTGAATGTTATTCTTGGGAGTAATAAGGAACAGAAGGGAGTGCTCCAAAGCTGACACTGAGACAGAACCGTTGAATTCTGAGTGAAAGAAGAGGTCACCGTCAGAAAGACCAGAAGGTAAAAAGTCGAAGAGCGGGGATGCCGGATCACTGGGAAAACAGGAGAACTACATGGTTTGAAGAACCAACATGTGGAATCCACTGTCAGTCGCATGGTCTTCAATGGGCCCGTGGCTGCCTACTGTTAGGGGGCATTTTGTTTGTTGGCTCTTCATGCTCCCGGTAGATAAAGATTTGAGGATCGTCATACAGATAATATTCAAACCCGTGGGATGAATGAGAGCGGGGCATGGGGAGCAAGCATGAATATAAATGAGACAGGTTATAAAATGATGGAGGGATTAAAAGAGCATCACAAGCCTAAAAATTAGTTACTACAGTAATGTGGCCAAATCCATGGATTTGGGGCAAGTTTTGAGTAATGTAATATTAGGGAAACCTATGTTCCAAACCTGTATTTACACCAGATGTCTCCTAACCTAGTATCAACCTTAAGCTTCATCTGCCATTTGAGGTCTTTGTGCTACTGTTACATGGTTGAATTGTTTTCTCTATGTTTGTTAGACTTACCTACCTTGTCAATTCCTTGGGTGAGTTGTAGAAAAGACTCATTTTAGGGAAGACCACTGGGCAAGTTAAGGGAAAAAATGATCTTTTTCATGCTACTGGAAGACTATTTATGAATATGATAAATGAACCGTGATGCTTAATTTGATGTACCAACATGACCAGGCTAAGGGACACCCAGAAAGCTGGCAAGATGTTATTTCTGGGTGTATCTGTCACAATGTTTCCAGAAGACAGTAGCATTTGAAAGAATAGACTGAGTCAAGATGGCTCTCACTAAGATGGGTGGACATCATCCAATATGCAAGCCTGATTGGAACAAAAAGGCAGAGGAAGGGCATTTTCTCTCTGTCTCTGATTGAGCTGAGACTTCTGCCTTCTGCTCTCAGACATGAGCACTCCTGGTTCTTGGGTTTTCAGATGAGACCAGGACTTACACCACCTGCCCTCCAATTCTTACATCTTTGTACTTGGACCTAACTACACCGCTGGCTTTCCTGGTTCTCCAGCTTCATGACAGCAGATGGTGGCACTTTCCAGTGTTCATTACTACATGAATCAACTCCTCTTCTCTCTGTTTATCAATCTGTTTTTTTTTAAAGATTTTATTTATTTATTTGAGAGAGAGAAAGAGCATGAGTGGGGGAGGAGCAGAGGCAGAGGGACAAGAAGATTCCCTGCTGAGCAGGGAGCCCAACATGTGGGATTTGATCCCAGGACCCTGGGATCATGACCCGAGCCGAAGGCAGACACTTCACCGACTCAGCCACCCAGGCGCCCCAATCTATTTGCTTTCTATTGGTTCTGTTTCTCTGAAGAATCCTAACTAACACATGAACTTCTTCTTTCTCTAACTTCATAACTAAAAAAAGAAACACAACACTTGCCCACTCTCATTTAGTGGAAAAGGAAGTAAATAAACGAATAAGCCAGTCAAAAATCAGAATGTTTAAATCTAAACCACAACTAACTATCCCAGAAGTTATTTTTAAATCATTCAGCCATAGGATTTTATGTCTCAGTTTTTATTTATAGGGAAATTATAATAATGGTGTTACATTTAGACTTGCAGTCTAGCACATTAATACCACGCAGTACTCTATAAATCAGTGATGATGACAATGTTGCCTCTCTCAGTCACTGAAACATTCACCATAAAGAAATGGACTTAGAAGTTAGGGCATTGGTACCAACATATCAAAACAAAGAAGTAGGGGCACTTGGGTGGCTCAGTCGTTAAGCGTCTGCCTTCAGCTCAGGTCATGATCTCAGGGTCCTGGAATCGAGTGCCGCGTTGGGCTCCCTGCTCATGGGGGAGCCTGCTTCTTCTTCTTCTGCCCCTCCCCTACACAAGTTCTCTCTCTCTGATAAATAAAATCTTAAAAAAAAAAAAACGAAGTAAATATTTTCGCTCTATTCCACAACTATCCTTCTGAGAGCAGAAACATTATTTTAAAGCACATTTTTCCTTATCTAAGTGAAAGAAAATATTTTCCAAAATGTCAGCATGCACACAGGAAGCGGTGGAGTCATGGGATCTGTTACATTCTCATCTAAGTGGGAGAACTGTATCATTTTATTTGTAGATACTTTCCATGCAGGTAAGACAGATCAGCCAAGGGTCGTTTTGGTTTCCTGTGTTACATCATTTGAACCAATGCTGCTCAATGCTGGTGACAAGTATTTATGTAAAAATGCAGATGCCTAGGCCTTGGCAGCACACATCTTCATTTAATTGGTCTGGGGTGGCTTAGGAATCAGTATTTTTAAAAAAGATTTTATGTATTTATTTGCCAGAGAGAGAGAGAGCACAAGCAGGAGAAGAGGCAGGCAGAGCAGGCAGAGGGAAAAGCAGACGCCCCGCTGAGCAGGGAGCCCGAAGTGGGACTCGATCCCAGGACCCTGAGATTAGGACCTGAGCCAAAGGAAGGCACATGCCTGACGGACTGAGCCACCCAGGCATCCCAGGAATCACTACTTTTTAAAGCATCTAGGTGATTCACATGCTACCACAGTTGAGAATCAAGAAGACTATTTGTCCATAAATTCAAACTGTTTTTGAGAAAAATAATAGGAATTTGATGAAAATGGTGAGAAATGCACAGTTTCGGAACATCAGCACTACTGACATTTTAGACAGGTCATTCTTTGTTGTGGAAGCTGTCTTGTGCACCGTAGATGTCCAGCAGCATGCCAGTGGGAGAACCAAAAATGTCTCCAGACATCACCAAGTGTTCCCCTAGGGACAAAAATGCTCCCCTTGAAAACCACTGATATAACCAGTTCTCCTGTTACAAGATCCAAGTGGTGCTTTAGTTCTAAGAAACACCAAACGACTAAACATGCTCTTCAGTTAAAGCAGCAATACATCTATAATCATGAAAAAACAGCGAGAGACAGTATTTTTATTTTTATTTATTTATTTTTTAAATGATTTTTTATTATATTATGTTAGTCACCATACAGTACATCCCCGGTTTCCGATGTAAGGCTCGATGATTCATTAGTTGCGTATAACACCCAGTGCACCATGCAATACGTGCCCTCCTTACTACCCATCACCGGTCTATCCCATTCCCCCACCCCCCTCCCCTCTGAGGCCCTCAGTTTGTTTCTCATAGTCCATAGGAGAGACAGTATTTTTAAATGATGTTCTAGATGATGTTTTTAATTGAAAATTAACCAATATGAGAGTTTTCCATTTCTTCTAGTTTGCACTTCTGGATCTCCACCCTACCCCCCCTTCACTCCACTCCCTTTTCAAAAAGCCTCAGTGATAAAGAAGACGTGGTCCACATACACAGTGGAATATTACTCAGCCATCAGAAAGAACGATTACCCCACATTTGCAGCCACATGGACGGGACTGGAGGAGATTATGCTAAGTGAAATAAGTCAAGCAGAGAAAGACAATTATCATATGGTTTCACTCATTTATGGAACATAAGAAGTAGCAGGAAGATCGGTAGGAGAAGGAAGGGAAGAATGAAGGGGGGGTAAACAGAAGGGGAATGAACCACGAGAGACTATGGACTCTGGGAAACAAACTGAGGGCTTCAGAGGGGAGGGCGGTGGGGGACTGGGATAGGCCAGTGTTGGGTATTAAGGAGGGCACGTATTGCATGGTGCACTGGGTGTTATACGCAAATAATGAATCATGGAACACTGCATCAAAAACTGGGGATGTACTGTATGGTGACAATAATAATAATAATAATAGCCTCAGTGAGACTTCATGTCAAGATAAAAACCTCCCCCCTCCCTCTCTCAGGAAGGTTGTAAATAGCTCCCATGCTACAACCTCACTCCCAGCTAAGGCTTCCTCAGCCCCCTTCCAACAAACTCTAATTTACTGGTATCTTCACCTGTATCAGTTACCAGAAGTAGCCCACCCAGGAGGGAGGAGTGAAGATAGCATCACTCTACATCCACTTGCCTTCTCTTCTGCCAGGTAGAAGGGAAGTGAAGTTCAATAGGTTTCTTTGTTTCTCATTTGCTTCTCTCGCCTGGCCCATGATTTTGTGCTTTACCTCCCTAGCAACAAGTTAAATAATACCCATCCATTCAGTGACTATCTGAGCCTCTTCCTATGTTTCAAGCAATATTCTAGATACTGTGACACAATAATGGACACAATGAAGTCTCCACTGTCTTGCAGGTTACTTATTAATAGGCAGAAATGTCCACATTGTTCTAGATAATGATATTTGGCCCTACAGTTTGCATTTTCCTATAGCATGAGCTTTTTTAAACACATATTCCACTGATGAACTTTTCTAGCTCCAAAGAGTGTTAAGAATGAGCTTTTTAAATGTTGAACTTGCCTACCCAGGTACCTGAATGCAAGTGGACGCCATTACTGGTCTGCTGGGATCAGTTCATTACCAGCCATGATTTTGTGCTTCCTCTTGAAAAGTTGACAAGCATTACTGATGTCAGGCTGAATAAGTTCAAAAGCAATGAATGTTTTTGGCAGCAATCCAGGAGGCACTCCACAGCCCTGATGGTGAGCTGCAGGTCCGGTGTCATCGATCTCTAGGTGGCACTGGGGCCCATCAGCACTGGGGCACTGGTGCAGCTCCATTGCACTCGGTCTCACAGAAGAGGGGCCTTGGTGAGAGTTGCCTGCATTGGTGAGCCCTGTGACTCAATCACAGCTCAGTGTTGGTAGGTGTCTAAATGGCAACCCTCCAAGGATGAGTCCAAGAAAACAGCATTCATCCTGGTGAGTCTCGGCCAAAGCTATGAGAACGGCCTTGAGTTCTGCCCACTTTGGGATCTGTGTGCCTGGGACTCAGACTGGACATACGCAGCAGCCCAGGGGACACTGCTGGGTTTCATCTTGGCCAACCATGTGTGAACCAGGCCCTGGGATTAGGAGGACCTCTAGGAACCTAGGGCCTTACTGAGCCAGGAGCTTTGCTTCAGGTGGAAGAGTGGGAGATAAAATTTCCCACAAAGGAGGAGCTGCACTGTGGAAAGCAGAGATGCCCCGGAGCCACGTCAGCTGCCTTCCTGAACCCCCCCATTTCATTCAGACAGCTAAGACTTGGTGGGTCCTCCCCACCCTGTTAGTCATTGAGTCAGAGCTGACCCACCTTGGAATGGGAGTATCAGGCAATCAAGTCACAAGGCCTCTACAGAGCAGTGTTCTGCTTTGACAAGAGCCCAGCAGCGTGCGATAGCTGCTTCTGGGTGCAAGTTACCTTCTTTTCCCAGAGGCTCCAACTGGCAAATCATCAGACAGAGATCATAATTCAAATGGGGTGTTAGGGTCATGGGCCTCCAAAATACCAGCAGTTCTCTGCGTACGGCTCTTCAGAGTGGGGAGACTTGCCCCTGGCACTCAGGGGTCTGGGAAGTACAAGCAACAAATGCATCAACTCCTGTTTTGTGTTCAGATAGAGAAGCAATGAAAGCAGTGCACTGCACTGGACCCAAAAGGCCCCACTGACAGGTCGCTCAATATGCCACTAGACTCCTCACCCAGAAAACGTTAGTTGGATCTGGGTGCTTCCTCAGCACAAGGAGCAGGGAGGATGGTCGCCTGGGAGCCAGCATTCACCACAGCTCTACCAGGGTGACTCTCTCCCCTGTGCGGAGCTCCCCAGCCCAGCTGGACAGATGACCACGGTCTTCAGTTCTGCTTGGGAACAGGAAGACCTTGGCCCCAATCCTACTGATCTTCCTGTTCCAAATGTAAGGCTGAGGGATGGACGGAATTATGGAGACAGAGTAGATTTGCTGCAGGAGGTAAAGCACATTTATTTCTGTTTTCAAGTGCCTGGTAGATGCTCACTTACTTGATTCAACACATGGTGTATTTTTCTTTTTTTCTTTCCTCATCAGTCGAATTATATACTCTCGGAAGTCAAGAAACAATAGCACCAAAAACCATACGTTACCTTGGAATTAACTTAACCAGAGACGTAAAGGACCTATATTCTAGAAACTACAAATCACTCTTGAAAGACTTTGAAGAAGACATAAAAAGATGGAAAAATATTCCATGCTCACGGATCCGAAGAATTAACACAGTTAAAATGTCCATGCTACCCAGAGCAATCTACACTTTCAATGTTATCCCGATCAAAATACCAATGACATTTTTCAAAGAACTGGAACAAATAGTCCTTAAATTTGTATGGAACCAGAAAAGGCCCCGAATCGCCAAGGAACTGATGAAAAGGAAAAACAAAGCTGGGGGCATCACAATGCCGGATTTTGAGATGTACTACAAAGCTGTGATCACCAAGACATCATGGTACTGGCACAAAAACAGACACATAGACCAATGGAACAGAATAGAGAACGCAGAAATGGACCCTCGGCTCTTTGGGCAACTAATCTTTGATAAAGCAGGAAAAAACATCCGGTGGAAAAAAGACAGTCTCTTCAATTAATGGTGCTGGGAAAATTGGACAGCTACATGCAAAAGAATGAAACTTGACCACTCTCTCACACCAGACACAAAGATAAACTCCAAATGGATGAAAGACCTCGATGTGAGACAGGAATCCATCAAAATCCTAGAGGAGAACATAGGCAGCAACCTCTACGACATCAGCCAAAGCAACCTTTTTCATGAAACATCTCCAAAGGCAAGAGAAACAAAAGATAAAATGAACTTGTGGGACTTCATCAAGATAAAAAGCTTCTGCACAGCCAAGGAAACAGTCAAAAAAACTAAGAGGCAGCCCACGGAATGGGAGAAGATATTTGCAAATGATACTACAGATAAAAGACTGGTATCCAAGATCTACAAAGAACTTCTCAAACTCAATACGTGAGAAACAAATAAACAAATCATAAAATGGGCAGAAGATATGAACAGACACTTTTCCAATGATGACATACAAATGGCTAACAGATACTTAAAAAAGTGTTCAAAATCATTACCCATCAGGGAAATTCAAATCAAAACCACACTAAGATACCACCTTACACCAGTTAGAATGGCAAAAATAGACAAGGCAAGAAACAACAATTGCTGGAGAGGATGTGGAGAAAGGGGATCCCTCCTACATTGTTGGTGGGAATGCAAGTTGGTACAGCCACTCTGGAAAACAGTGTGGAGGTCCCTTAAAAAGTTAAAAATTGAGCTACCCTATGACCCAGCCATTGCACTACTGGATATGTACCCCAAAGATACAGATGTAGTGAAGAGAAGGGCCATATGCACCCCAATGTTCATAGCAGCATTGTCCACAATAGCTAAATCGTGGAAGGAGCCGAGATGCCCTTCAACAGATGACTGGATTAAGAAGATGTGGTCCATATATACAGTGGAATATTACTCAGCTATCAAAAGGAACAAGTTCTCAACATTTGCTGCAACATGGACAGCACTGGAGGAGATAATGCTAAGTGAAATAAGTCAAGCAGAGAAAGACAATTATCATACGGTTCCCCTCATCTATGGAACATAAGAACTAGGAAGATTGGTAGGGGAAGAAAGGGATAAAGAAAGGGGGGGTAATCAGAAGGGGGAATGAAGCATGAGAGACTATGGACTCTGAGAAACAAACTGAGGGCTTCAGAGGGGAGGGGTGTGGGGGAATGGGATAGGCTGGTGATGGGTAGTAAGGAGGGCACGTATTGCATGGAGCACTGGGTGTTATACGCAACTAATAAATCATCGAACTTTACATCAAAAACCAGGGATGTACTGTATGGTGACTAACATAATAATAATAAAAAAAGAAACTTCTGTTAAAAATCAGCCCGAATTTCCTTAGAAACTGAAGTTCAAAGCCTGAACCATAGTCCAGTGAGATGTGCAGAGTGTGAGGGAGTTGGCAGTTTCCCCTGCTGTCAAGGAGAACCAATGTACGTAGTACCAACAATTCAGAAAACTCACCACAAGTGACTAATGGCCGTGACCACGTTCAGGGGAAGATCACTGTCTCCTGCCTGCTGTCTGCTTTATTCTGTAGGCCAGCTTAATTTTCCTATCATCTGGCACCTTCCACAAAGACTGGAGAAAATATAAGAAAGGAGCCCACATCTGTCACGAGATGCTAAAATCCTGTTTAGGATGAAGAATGGAATGAGTAACTCTGTAAAATAAAGTAAAAGCTAGAAAAACAAGTTAAGAGGTTCATCTAACCTGACATTCAAATACTCCTCAGCTCTACTTTGTGGTCAAGTAGGACCACTGCTGCTACCTGGTTACAACTTGGATGGATTTTCTGTCTCTTGGCTGAATGTGTTGCCGTTATTTATTTCCAATCTTACAAGAGTTCCAGAAGATATTTTAAAAGCAATTCTAGAACCATCATCCCAGACTTTACAATTACATTGACTGACTGTATTGATTTTTATTTTTTGTGCTAAATGGCTAGCCTAGCAAATGTGAAATTTAAGTGAAAAATAAATTGTTGGTTCAAAATAAAGTAATGAAACTGAGGACATAAAGATGTTGAGAGATCATTATTAGCTGGGTTTGTAGGACTTGTATGCCCATAATCATGACCCACTAGGAAAGCATAAAATAAAATGCATGGTGCTTTTTATGAGATTATTATAATGCATATGGTTATAGCAGCAAAATGCAAGACCTGTCTTTGTATCTATTTATGAAATGCTAGGAGATGGCTTAAAACATTTTGAGTTTGGTGAATGACACCTATTTCACTGTATTAAAAATCTCTGTCTTCGGAAACCTGGTGTCTCAATTGGTTGAGCAACCAACTCTTGGTTTCAGTTCAGGTCATTATTTGGGTCACGAGATTGAGCCCCACATCAGGCTCCCCACTCAGCGTAGAGTCAGCTTGTGTCTCTCCGTCCCCTTCTGCCCCTCCCCTGGCACTCTCTCTCTAAAATAAATAAATAAAATTTTTTAAAAATAAAAATCTCTGTCCTACAGAGCTATTCACTTTTTCTGCTGTCCCCATAAATTGGTACGACTTTTTTTTTTCAGAGTGTGCAAGTGATGGCTGGGGTGGGGGATGGGAAGGAGCAGAGGAAGAGAAAGGGAGAAAATCCCAAGCAGGCTCCATGCCCAGCAATGGGCTCGAGCTCATAACCCTGAGATTATGACTCAAACTGAAATTGAGTTGGACATCCAACAAACTAAGCCACCCAGGTGCCCCAAATTGGTATGACATTTTAAAAAAGATTAATTTGTTTATTTGAGAGAGAGAGAGAGAGCAGGGGGAAAGGGCAGAGGGAGAGAGGATCCTAAGAAGACTTTATGCTGATCAAGGAGCCAGATCCCACGACCCTGAGATCACAACCTGAGCTGAAAGCAAGAGTCAGATGCTTAACGGATAGCACCACCCAGCTGCCCCCGGTATGACATTTGAAGAAAAATTTGGAAGACGTGGTTTTCCTGCTCTGTATGTGTATTCCCTAAGAATGATGAAGTCGTTGATTATCTTTTCTAAATATATACTAATATTTACCTTATTTGCATGATGTTCAAATAGAGTTAAATTAAAAAGCCACTGAAACTTTATGAAAATATATAGCAGTAAAGTATTAATTGGAGATTTCAGAAATCTTAGCATTTTTCCATGGGGTTCAGCACCCTCTCATTTGACTTCATTTTTGTAAAGAAAGAAGTCCTAAGTTGTTATGTTGCCTGGGACTTTAGAATTATCCTTTAATATTAATTAGACCACAAAAGAAATATTCTTCTCTGACTCTTACAGATGAAGAAATGAAAGCTTGGAGAAATTGATCAATTTGCCCAATGCACACAGTGGTAAGTATGGAACTGTTATCCAAACCCAGGTCCAGCTACTCCAAAGTCCATACATTAGACTATCCTTCCAGACACCAAAAATGAAGAAAAGGATTCAGTGGAAGGATGAAATAAATGGAAAGACAGGATAACTTCACCCATGGCATTCTTTGTAATGGTGTGAAGTTAAAGGCTAGCATTAAAATCTTACACAGAAGTAGAAGATTTGTAAGTTAAGAAGTAAACACAGAAAAAACGATATGAACCCAGTGAACTACTCAAAAGGAACACATTAGTCAGAAGATTAAGTGACTACAGGTCAAAAGTCAAGAGGAGAGGTTGCTGACCAGCTTAAAATGTCTAGAAACATGGGTCCCCAGATAGGCAGATGGCCAGTGTATATGGCCACAATCTCATCTACAGAGCAGAGGTCAGGAGATTTTACAGGTGGCCCAGGAGTCTAAAACAGGGGTCAGCAAATTATACCCCAAGGGCCAAATATGCTGCCTGTTCCCTGTTTCTGCAAATAAAGTTTTATTGGAACACAGCCACTACCATACATCTGCATATTATCTACGGCTGTCTTCCCACTACAGGACACACTTGAGTAGTTGTAACAGAAACCTTATGATCCACCAGGCTTCACATATTTACTACCTGGCTTTTGCCAACCCCTGGTATGAAACACAGACCAACTGTTGGGCAAATAACATTCTTCTCCCTCTTCTTTTTTTTTTTTTTTTTTTTTTTTTTTGTTCTCATTCTGCATGTTCGTTTTACATTTTTTTAAAGGTTTTAATTTTAATTCCAGTATAGTTAACATACAGTGTTATATTACTTTCAGGTGTACAATATAGTGATTCAACAATTCCGCACATTACTCAGTGCTCATCACAAGTGCACTCTTTAATCCCCATCACCTATTTCACCCATCCCCACCCCCCACCTCCCCTCTAGGAACCATCAGTTCGTTCTCTATCATTAAGAGTCGGCTTCTTGGTTTACATGTCTCTCTCTCTTTCCTTTGTTCATCTGTTTTGTTTAAACTCCACATATGAGTGAATCATATGGTCTCTTTGTCTGATTGACTTATTTTGCTTAGCATCATACTCTCTAGCTCCAACCACATCATTGTAAATGGCAAGATTTCATTCTTTTTTATAGCTGAATAATATTCCATTGTATATCCATAATACATCTTCTTTATCCATTCATCCATTGATGGACACTTGGGCTGCTCCCATATATTGGCTATTGTAACTAATGCTATAATAAACATCGGGGTGCATGTATCCCTTTGTGTTTTTTGTTTGTTTTTTAAGATTTTATTTATTTGAGAGAGAGAGCATGTATGGGGGGGGGAAGGGCAGAGGAAGAGGGAGAAGTAGATTCCCCACTGAGCATGGAGCCTGATGCAGGGCTCGATCCCAGGATCCTGAGATCATGACCTGAGCCAAAGTCAGCCACTTAACTGAACCACCCAGGTGCCCCACATATATCCCTTTGAATTACAGTTTTTATTCTTTGGATAAATACCTACTAGTGCAATATCTGGATGATAGGGTAGTTCTACTTTTAACTTTTTGAGGAACCCCTGTACTGTTTTCCACAGTGGCTGCACCAGTTTGCATTCCCACCAATAGTGCACAGGGTTCCCTTTTCTCTACATGCTCAACGACACTTGTTGTTTCTTGTGTTGTTGATTTTAGCCATTCTGACAGGTATGAGGTGGTATCTCATTATAGTTTTGATTTGCATTTCCCTGATAATGAATGAGGTCGAGCATCTTTTCATGTGTCTGTTGGCCATCTGGACGTCTTCTTTGGAGAAATGTCTATTCACATCTTCTGTCCATTTTTAGTTGGATTATTTGTGGGGGTTTCTGGTGTTGAGTTGTAGAAGTTCTTTATATATTTTGGATACTAACCCTTTGTCAGATATGTCATTTGCAAATATCTTCTCCTATTCAATATGTTGCCCTTTACATGCTATATATATAGAAAACTCTATAAAGATTCTACCAAAAAAACTACCAGAACTGATAAATGAATTCATTAAAGTTATAGGACACAAAATCAATGTACGGAAATCTGTGGTATTCCTATACATTAATAACAAAGTGGCACAAAGTGAAATTGAGAAAACAATCCCATTTCCAACTGCAACAAAAACGATAAAATAGGAATAAACTAAATCAAAGAGGTGAAAGACCTATGGTCTGAAAACTATAAAACACTGATGAAAGAAATTCAAGATGATGCAAAGAAAAAAAAAAAAAAGGAAAGACATTGCATGCTCATGGATTGGGAGAACAAATATTGTTAAAATGTCCAAACTACCCAAATCAATCTACAAATTTAATGCAATCCCTATCAAAATACCAAAAGCATTTTTCACAGAACTAGAACAAACAATCCTAAAATTTGTATGGAACCACAAAAGACCCCAAATAGCCAAAGAAATTTAGAAAAAGAAAAACAAAGCTGGAGGTATCACAATTCTAGACTTCAAGTTATACTACAAAGCTGCGGTAATCAAAACAGTCTGGTATTGGCACAAAAACAGACACATAGACCAAGGGAACAGAACAGAAAACCCAGAAATAAACCCACAACTATATGGTCAATTAATCTTCAACAAAGGAGAAGTGAATACACAATGGGAAAAAAGACAGTCTCTTCAATAAATGGTGTTGGGGAAACTGGACAGCTACATGCAAAAGAATGAAAATGGGCCACTTTCTTATAACACACACAAAAATAAACTCAAAACGGATTAAAGACCTAAATGGGAAACTTGAAACCATAAAAATCCTAGAAGAGAGCACAGGGAGTAATTTCTGACATCAGCCATAGTGACACTTTTCTAAATATGTCTCCTGAGGCAAAATAAACTACTGGGAATATTTCAAAATAAAAAGCTTCTGCACAGTGAAGGAAACAATCAACAAAACTCAAAGGGCAAACAGCATTCTTAATGTCCCCAAACCACTTGATCTGCCTCTTATCTGCGTACCATTGCCCTAGTTTTTCCAACCATATCGTTTTGCATCGATCTCTGACACTGTTTTCTGTTTACTACTTCAGTAGCCGTCTAGAGGATCCTTCTCCTTCACACTTGACCTTCACACTGTTGGCCAATGTCAGCAGAGTGAGCCCTTAAAGTGCAAAGTAGATGATGACGCTGCCCTCCCCTCCACCCCCACTCTTCCGTGACCTCCCATCACCGTGGATTAAATCCAGTGTCTCTTCCATGGCCCACAGCTCTTCCTGATCTGCCCCCTCCCTCTATGATCTTGCCTTCTCCTTGTTCCCTGCATTCCAGCCCCAATGTTCATCGTGTGGAATTCAAGCTTGTTCCTCCCCCAGTGGATTAGCAAATGCTCTTGCCCACGCCAAAGACATTTTTATATCTTTCTTCCCTTCGTCCTCCATTTCTCTGCTTAAATGTCACCATATCATTCTTTGCCCCAGGGAAAATAATTCCACAGATTGCAAAAGAGACACTCTTAGTCTTCATGAGTATTGCATTTTGAATGTCACGCAACAAGAAACAGCAAATTTCCTCAAAATTCTCAATACATAAAACATGGTATATGAGTAGATTTTCATTTCCCTATCATCAGCATAACCAAAAGAAAGTTACAAACTGGAAAGCATAAGCTGAGAAAAATGTTCTTATCAGGTCTTCTGATATCTCCATCACTAGTACTACACATACTCTCAGCCCCCATCACTCACTAGACCCTACTTCATTTTCTTCCTAACACTTACCTCTGCCTGAGGTTGTATTATTTATTTGTACATTTGTTTTATTTACTTGGTTGTTCTGGATCTCTTCAATGAGAATGTAAGCTCCGTGAAAGCAGGGTTTCTGTGTATCAAATTTGCCACTGTTGACACAGAACAATTCAGGAAGCATTCAATACTTATTAAGAATTCAGTAAGTATTAACAGAATATTAGACGAATCTTCATGTTTACACATGAAATACGATGGTATAATTCATATACCCTGCTGTTATGCTGATGGGACTGACATCCTTTGGACCAAACTGAGGTTAAGATTCTACTTGACAACTACCCATACTTCTCTCCATGGCATGTTACCTGGTGCCCCTCCCCTTTCTGACCTTATCTGATACTGCTTTCCCCTTTCAGACTTAAAAAAAAAAAAAAAATGAATCTGCGAACCCGGCCTGCTTACCCTTAGGATCTTTGTTCTTGCAGCTTCTTCTACCTAAAACAGGCTGGTAGGAACATTTTACATAACCAGTATATCTCCGCCTAGTCTTAGCTCAGGGAAAACCTTCTCAGCTAAGCCCACCTTGCCCCCATGCCTGAAGCTGGGACCTTCCCCCACCCTGATACTCTTGATCCCTTTCCTCTGCTGTACTTTTTTTCTCCCATGGGACTCACCACCCTTTTGAAGATTAAAACATTGCAGCATAAAATTATCATCATGGAGAGTATAATAATACTGTTAAATACAATTATTATGTCTCCCTAAAACATGACCCCCTTAAGGACAGAAATCTTTGTGCGTTTGCTCCATTGCTTATACCTGCCCATCTTGGTCTGTTTTGGCTGCTGTGACGGAATGGTGTCTGGTGAGGACCACTTTCTGGTTCATTGATGGCTGTCTTCTCTCTGGGTCCTCACACAGAAGGGGTGAGGGAACTCTTTGGGGTCTCTTTTATATGGCACTAATCCCATTCCTGAGGGCTCCACACTCATGACCTGATCCCCTCCCAAAGACCCCAACTCTAAATACCCACACGTTGGAAGTCAGGTTTCAATGTATGGATTCTGGGGGGACACAAACATTCAGTCTATGGCATCATCTTCCCTCACAACTCCCAGGGCTGATCCCTGCAAGCTGGTCCCAGGTTCTCCTACGTGCAGGCTTTCAGCTGGGTTTGGCCAATGGGAGGGACTCACAGGTCGCAGTGTAGTGCCTTTTATAGGGTTCTAGCGCATCTGGGATGTCGGCTGTGGCTCCAACTTCCAAGACCCTGCATTTCGAGATCACTGCCTCCTCCTTCATGCCTTCCACTAGGAGTGATAGTGGCTGGTAGAGGTCATTCTCTGCTTTGCTTGACCACCCCGTATTAGCTGTGTAGTACTTCTATCACCTTCTACCCCCTTCCTGAATTAAATTCCCACTGGTTTAAATACCCAGAGTAGCCTCTGTTTTCCTAGTAGATCTGGAAATACACAATTCTATTTCCTCTGCTTTTTCCCAGATGCCTTGGAAGTCAGGTCAGAGAAAGTGAAGCAATGCAGTGGACAGTGATGTGCCCATGACGAACCACATAATAAAACCGAATAACTTAGCAGCTCAACAGGTTTAGCTGATACGCTCTGGTTTTATGGGTTTTCTTCATTAGCATATGAGAAACGCACTATAAATCACCCCCTGTAGACAAGAGCTATAATCGGACGTGCAGTAGACTCATAGTCACACATGGCAAAGTGATTTATCATGAGATTTTAATTACATAAGGAGACACATTAAATTTATCTCTGTGTCCTCATCATCCAGCTCAATGCCTGGAATGTAACAGTTACCTGATAAATGCTCATTTAATGATGAAATGAATGGACTGAAAATATTAAAAATTATACACACTGCACTTTCCACATTACAATATGAGGCAGCACAAGCATTCTGGCAACCCATGAGTCCACGAATGAAGAAAAGCCCCCCTGGTGGGTAATCCAGAACAGCTGAAGCTGCACAGCCACGTGGGAATCCGAGAGGAGGGAGCCTCTGGTGGGATCTCGGGGCACCTGGCCAACCAGACCTCCAGAAACGGCATGTCTCATCATTGCCTTCTCCTCAGTCTCGGGCATCTCACAATAGACAACAGCAAGGGATGGATGGTCACAAGGGAGAGAGAAGTACTCAGAACTCAGGTCTCGATGGGGAAGGTCATTCCCCTGAGGTGCTGGTGTTTGATGGACAAATACGGAACTAGATACAGGATGACAGAGCAGGAGAGGCATGGGGGCAGAAGACAAAGGAGCTATCCTATCGTCCAGGCTGTTACCACCGCCAGGCTTGAATGAACTGCCAAGAGAGATAACCAAGATTCCATGAGTTCTGGCCCAGCTTTCATGAGCAAAGATCTCCATGAAAACCTAACACCCCCTTGGCCAGTGCTGGCTTCAGAAGCTCTTTGTAGAATTACTACTGCAAATACGTCTGGTAGATGAAAGAGGACCCACACTGTGCAGTATGGGCTGTGGAAGCATAGATACCCTTCTCTGACACTCATCAGTTATCTGTACGGAAAGCCTCCACTCCGGTGTCCCTGAACTATGCAAGTCTCCCCATGGGCCACACAGCCGAAGTGTGACTACACCCTGACCCACGGCTTGGTGGAACATCCTATGATTCCTTCTGAAGTCAGGGGAGATAAGCCTGGTGGGGAGCTGCTGCCAGGCATTTCCCAGCTTCACATTAAGGTCATCTCTCCTCCATCTCCCTACACACAATCACCCCCAGCTCGTGGCATCTGTCACCTGACCCTTCCGGTTCTGTGTTGTCCTATATGACAAGAGTCATGGACAGCTGCCACCACGATGGCCTTCCTTTGGCTGCCTGTCCCTGTCTGAACCCATCTGGGCTCCTGTCTCCTTGCTGGCCAATCCATGGAAGAGCGGCAAACCATACTGGCAGAAGCCACCATGCTTCGTGAGCGTGTGACCATATATAGTGGTTTACTCTGCACGTTAGCATGTGCCTCTGTGAATGGACTCCAGCACCCCGTACCGGGGTACTGACGCCCTGCAGCTCAAGCTAGCGTGATTTGTCACTATTGTCTAGCACTTCCTCGCAGCGATGTGCCCACAAGTACTCTTTGCCGTCTCCCGCTGGTTAGACACTTCCCCGCCATGTCTACAGGTCGGGGTTCTCCCGTGTGCAGCCCCAGGACTGTTGCACAGCATCCATGAGGAAGTTATCGGGTAAAACAGTTGGTGTTATTACATCCTCACATTGCTCCAAGTTTATGAGGTTACTCTAATTGTCCTCAAACATATAAAATTCACAAATGTTCCTTAAAGAAAAAAGGAAGTTCCTGAAGTTTTTTGCAGGCCATTAATACGCTGTATTTCATCAGAGAGTGCATTTTTTTAGGATTTTATTTTAAGTAATCTCTAAACTCAACGTGGGGCTCAAACCCACAACCCCGAGATCAAGAGTCGCACACTCCCCTGAGTGAGCCAGCCAGGCTCCCACATAGAGTGCGTATCTTACTCAGCTACAGCATAGGACCTCTCCTCTACTCAAGACACTTGGAAAGTCCTCTGAACAGACCGGGGGCAGGAGCAGCGTTATGGAAAAGTATTTGATTCTAACTGCAGAGTATTTTACTGTGGCCACAAGCCTTTTTCTTATGATAGTTTTAAAATAAATAAAAGTGCTAGCTTTTTCAGTGAACTGTCACTCTCATCTGTTTTTAATCATGGTTCTTGTTCGTTTTGAATTCTGTAAGAACTCCAATTCATTCTTAATTATAACATTACTATACTTTGGCAAAGTATAACCCAGATGTGATACATTTAGAATAAAAAGCCCATTTCTTCATCACTGCCTAAAAATGCTTCTATCATGAAACTTATCTGATCCTCAATGTCTCGGGCTGTGCAGTGATTGATTGCAGGCAAGCTATTTATGCTCTGCCAAAAGAAAGAATAGGCACACAGGTGTCGGAGCTGCTGGGCTCTCATGACAGAGCAAGGGGGACCCACCCAGGTCTTCATCAGGATTGTGCCCAAGGACATTTTCTCGAATCATGCTATGTCAAGGAGTTTTAGCACAAACTCTTTTAATTTCCTGGTGCCTCTTTTCAGAATTACAAGTTCCAATAGAAAGAGATGAAGAGAGAAGAAAGAGAGGGAAGGATGGAGAAACAAAGGAAGGAAAGAAGGAGGGAAGGGGGGTAAGAGGGAGGGAAGGAAAGGAAAGGAAAGGAGAGGAGAGGGGAGAGGAGAGGAGAGGAGAGGAGAGGAGAGGAGAGGAAAGGAAAGGAAAGGAAAGGAAAGGAAAGGAAAGGAAAGGAAAGGAAAGAGGGAAGAAGGGAAGGGGGTAACAGGGAGGGAGGGAAGGAAAGGAAGGAAGGAAGGGAGGAAGGGAAGGAAGGGAAGGGAGGCAGGGAGGAAGAGGGGAAGGGAGGGAGGAAGGGGGAGGGAAGAAAGGAGGGGAAGAAGGAAGGAAGGGAGGGAGGAAAAAAAGTGCCCCTTTTTCCAGTCTGTAACTGCATAATATTCAGAAAAGAATATAAACTATGATTTACTGTAGACACCAATGAGACTAGAAGTAAAACGCGATTTGTCAGTATTGTGACTCAAGGATTTCCTTAAAGTCCCAGACTCAGCAGTGCATGTGGGAAAAATTTATGGATTATTTGAACAGACGGTGCCACAGTATCAATGTGAGATTTAAAGGCCGGGCCTTCGAAGTTATTTCAATCCCGAATATGAGTTCTGCAGAAACTCCAGGATACAGAGCTTCCCTTTGCCCTTGAGAACAGCCTGCTTGTGCTTGCCTGAGGGGACAGAGAAGCAGAGACTCCCCAGGTTCCCGGGGGCCTTCAACAGCTACCAGTCCCAAATCCACGGAGATGGAGAGCAGAACCAGAGAACCCCTGGTTGCCAGGGGCTGGCAGGGAGGAAGGAGGAATGACTGCTCCTGGGGTTTCCTTTTGGGGTGCCAACATAACCATGGCATCAGAGGGTGAGGGTCGTATGCCTCTGTGAGTTCACTAAAACTCAGAAAACTGTATACTTCACCATGGTGAATTTCATGGCGTGTAAGTTCTTTCTCAATTGGTTTAGATTTTTTTCTTCATGTAATCTCTTCACCCAACATGGGGCTTGAACTCACGACCCCGAGATCAAGATTCGCATGCTCTTTGGACTAGGCCAGCCAGGTGCCTCAAGTTATCTCTCAATTAAAACAAATAAAAGGTAGCAGTAGCTAAGTTTCTTTTGTATGCACACAAACACCACGCTATTCTGCATGGGACATATTTACACTAAGATGTTCGCTGTGTAACTGAAATTCACATTTAATTAGGTTCCCCACACTTTTGTTTCAGTAGACTTAATTTTTTAGAAGTGTTTTAGGGTAGCAGCAAAATTGAGTGGAAAGTACACAGAGTCCCCATACAGGTATAACCCCTCCCCCAACACATGCCCCGCCTTTCTATCACCATCCCCCACCAGAGTGATACATATGTTACTGTGTGTGTGTCCAAGGGGTTTGGGCAAAATTATAATGAAGTGTCTACCATTACAGCATCATACAGAGTGGCTTCACTGCCCTAAAAAGCCTACATGCTCTGCTCATTCATCCCTCTCCTCCCTAGAACCTGACCCTGGCAACCATTGTCTGGATGGACCACAGTTTATCCATTCACCCATTGATGGACAGCGTGGTTGCTTCCAGGCTTGGCCAATTACGAATCAAGCTGCTGAAACATTTGCATACAGGTTTTTGTGTGAACACAACTTATCAGTTCATTTAGGTAAATATCAAGGAGCACAACTGCTGGATCATACGGTAAGACTGTGTTTAGTTTTGCTAAATCTGGCTATGTATTCTCGGTGAACTTGCACTTCTTCAGAGGACCCACAGAACAAGGATGTCCTTCAATGAGAGAAGGCACTAAAGGATAGCTTATCTTTATCCGCTCATTCACCCACTCATTCACTGGTATTCATCGAACGAAACTGCGTGCTGGACCCTGCGAAGGCAAACAGACACACAAAATAGAAGAAGCACATGCTGAAACAAGGGCCTTAGAAAGGGTTCCAACATGCGAGCTAGAGAGCAGAGAAAAGATGGAGAGATTTTCCCCACGGAGGCTGCAAGGGAGGCTCCAGAGTGCACCAGGGAAGGAAGGCCTCCCTCTTGAAGCACGTGGATAATCCCTGCAGGGGTACTGATGAGAGATCCACGTTAAATATTTAACACAGGTTGGTGCGACTCAGAAAGGCAAGCCTTCCTCCTGGCTGGGAAAACAGGTGCCTTCAAAGAGTGAGTGCTCCTTTCTCTCCTGGGTATGTCTCCCCTTCATCACTGGGCAATTCCCCCTTCTACCCTAAGAGGAAGAGTTACGTCATGTGTGTATAAATAGTGCTTACCATCTAGTAGAATTTCAAGGGTTGGTCTGGAGACTTTTCCCCCCAACTATTGAAGTTTCCTAAGTTGAGTTATCATTCCAAACTTTAGTTACTATTGTCCTATGTGAGATCTTTGTATCCTGTGTCCAATGAGCCAGTTAGACATTTCTTTATAGGCATTTTACAATTTACAGGTGCACTTGATAAAATAGCTGGACATTTTCAAGATGTTTTTCATTGGATAATTTATTCCATATGTACCCAACAGCCAAGCATTTGGCAAGTGACCAACAGATATGATTTAGAAAGCCTGACGAGTTCATGCAGGAAATAAGTAGCTGACAGGGAAAGAAAAATGGCAACTTCATGCTTTAATGGCGACGTAAACTATCTAGAAGGGACATTTATCAGTTCAACAAGAATCGATTTTCTTCACTCTCAACCCACATAACAAATCTCTTTCTAAAAGGTCGGAGCATTTGCTCTGGTAATTTATTTGTTTATGTATAACTAGCCTGTCTCGAGACTCTCTAGCAGACATCTTTCTCTGGCACATGTTTTATCTTGAGCCTCTGTGGGAGATAATCACCAAGTGACCTGTTGAATTGGGCACGCTTGGAGGCAAGGGAAGGAGAGTTCACCAACTGTGCACTTGTGGACATTGATGCAAGTGTGTGAGGAATGAGACAGGCAGCTGGGTGAGCTTCACGCCTCAGACAGACATCAACTGTCTGCTCTGATTTTTATTCCAGTCCACATTTTGAAATGATATAACTCAAAAGACAAAGCACTTGTTAATTAGTGACAATCTAAAAACAAAGGGTTTTTGGTTGAGTCGTAGAAAATGGTGAGTTTGAATAAATTTCAAGGCAATGTTTTAACTAGGTAAACTTAATTCTAGTATTTGCATCAAAACAGGGAATGGAGAATTCTTGTGTATTCAACATGTATTCCTTTAATTGATCACCATTTGTTTACTAAATGTATACTGAGCACCTCCTGTATGCCTGGGAGTAGGCGAGGTTCCAGGAATAACATCATGAATATGAACAGAATGTTTCCTTTGAGGGTAACCAGGAAGTAAACAGCCATCGTATGTGGTGTGAGACGGATGGAACCACAAGAGAGAGAACAAGAAGTGTGTTTCAGAACCAAAAGACGATGCGTTCTATAAAAGGTGAAGTACAGATCTTTGACCTAGGTCTTAAATGAGTGAGTATGTGTGTGCCATACAGAGACGAAAGAAAGTGTAGTACAGACAGAAGATAGACCAGTCATGATGATTAAGTATCAACCACGTTGATCTTTTTTTTTTTTTTTAAGATTTTATTTGAGAGGGAGAGGGAGAGAGGGACAGCGAGTGACAGTGCAAGAGCAGGGGGATGGAGAAGCAGACCCCCCACGCAGCAGGGAGCCAGACGACACGTGGCTCGATCCCAGGACCCCGAGATCATGACCTGAGCCGAAGGCAGACGCTTAACTGACTGAGCCACCCAGGCGCCCCTCCACCATGTCCATCTTTACCAATCACTCGCTCTTCATTTCCAGGCAACATACTTAGCTCTCTATCCATCTGTTTTCATATCCGTAAGGTGGAGATACTAATAATATTTGATTTGTAGGCTATTAGAAGGATCAGCCAAGACAACAGATTTCAATGCTCAGCCTATGGCCATTCACTGCTGATCCTATGGAACATTCGAATGAGTTAGGTACCCACGCCTTCCTCTGCTATAACTGGTGGACAAATGGTGCCCTGCTCTCCCCAGAACGACGCAAGGAACTCCGTAAGCAACACGGAGCAGGAAATGAAAGTTCTGTGCTTGTTATTTATGTGAAGCAATCCAAAGCTGTGAGCAGTGGCTCTCCAGGATGTACATGTATCTCATTTTGATGTTTCTCTTCTAGAATTTCTTACCATTTACCTTGTCTTTTACTGTAAAGGTTTCCTGGGCGGCGGAACTATGATCAAACCCCATCCCTAATAGGTTGTTGATTTATGCTTTGATTCAGATTTCTTTTGAAGTATTCCCAAATTCCCAAGTAATTCATGTTTTCTGGTTTTCTGACCAGTGATTTACAATTTTATGGGATTATAATGAATAAACATGAATACAACTGCTAGGTTTTTACGATTCTTACTCCTGGACCCACTCATGGCCTCACTCGTGGGGTCAAGTGAAACTGTGGGATCTTAGAGCAGTAGAAAGAAAGTAAGAGGAGGTCCCTAATCATCTGCTTCGGGGAACCAGGATGCACCCACTGACCAGATGGAGGGCCCCCTCTGGCGCACTAGCAGACGCCTCCATAATTAAGAGTTCCTTTGTGTGCCTTATTCAACCTCCTATTCCCTGAGTCTGACAGACGGTAGA
The DNA here is from genome assembly GCF_023065955.2 of Ursus arctos. NCBI lineage: Eukaryota > Metazoa > Chordata > Mammalia > Carnivora > Ursidae > Ursus > Ursus arctos. The sequence goes on along the minus strand of NC_079874.1, from coordinate 25,226,660 downwards.
TATTCAGTAATTTTCCTTAAGTAGATGAATAAATATTTCTTCTTACTTTCCTATAATGAGCATGCCTAATTTTATAACATGTTAACAAAAATAAAAACCCCAAATAAAAGGATCTTTTAAAACCTGTCATCACTTTTGGACACTTAATTTATCCTACCAGTACTCTGTTTATACATTCAAGGTACTCCAACTGCTCCCCTGTTATTGGTGAAGAAGTTTGTTGCAATTTTACTTGATCAAATAGCACAGCACAAAAGATAAAGTGCTCTTAAGCAGGCATCGTAAATAAATAAAGTTAAAACAATTTAAAAAGCACAAACATGGAAAAATATGAAAGTATGATTCTATTTCTTCAAGTAGCATAAACACTGAGGAAGTAGCCTCATGGTCTAACAACATCATCGAACTTGAAAAAGCAGTAACTGGAAATGCAATTTTAACTACGGCATTGCTTAAAGTAATTCCTCTTTCTGAGCAATTGTTTTTTGGCTCGATCACAAGCTACCAAAGCTAACAAGAGTGAAAAATGTAACAGCACTTCAATTGAGTGTAAGGAGAAAGACATGAGCTTTTCGCATACATCATCATTCACATTTTTTACTTTTATTGGTGGAGTGATAGGAGAAAGTGAGAATTTCCAAATGCCCTCAATATGTCTTTGCCTCCTGCTATTCATGTATCTGTGAGAAAATCTGCGGTATTTCAAAGCAGACTGAAGACTCCCATGAAGAAAGCTATTTACTTTATCAGGATCACTAACTGTACATTACCATGCATTATTAGCTGTGACTGGGGACTCTGACAACGGAAACACTAATTGCTGAATGAAACGATTCTTCAAACAATCACATGACTGTTGAATTAAGTGGGGTTGACATTGGTTTCCAGTTCTCATTTCTCTTTAAAAATTTCATTAGGTCCTCTGTTGTAAAGTTCTTTAAAGTGCTTCACAGAGAAACTCAAAACACTTTTTACTTTATCTTCAAATGGAAATTCATGATTTGATTTTTTTTCATTTTTTGAGATATAATTGACACACCCTAAAATCCCCCATTTGAAAAGCACAGAGTTCAGTGATTTTACTATGTTCACACAATTGTGCAACCATCATTACTATCTAATTCCAGAATACCATCATTACTCCAAAGAGAAATCCCATCCCACCTAGTAGCACTCTTCACCCCCTCCTCCCAGCACCTGGCAACCACAAATCTACCTTCTGTCTCTACAGACTTGCCAATTCTCGTATCTAATGTAAGTAGAGTCATATAATATGCAACCCTTGTGTCTGGCTCCTTTTACTTAGCATAATGTTTTCAAAGTTCATTGACACTGAAGCACGAAACACGATTTCATTCCTTTTTATGGGTGAATAATATTTCCTCATATAAATAGGCCACATTCTGTTCCTCTGTTCACCAGCTGATAGCCATTTGGGCTGTTCCCACTTTTTGACTAGGAGGAATATGTTGCTTCAAATATTCATATTCAAGTTTCTTTGTGAACAAATGTTTTGAGTTCTCTTGGGTATGTATCGAAGAGGGGAATTGCTGAGTCATATGGTAAGTCTGTGTCTAACTTTTTGAGGAACCGCCAAAATGTTTTCCAAAGCAGCTGCTCCCTCTTACATTCTTACTGGCTGTGTCTGAGGGTTCTAATTTTTTCACATCATTACCAACACTTGTCACTCTGTTACACTTTGAAATGTATCACTGAGGATAAATGACAACTATTCCATGAAGAGAGGAGTTACTATAACAAAAAAAAAAAATCTAATGTTTAAATTTCACATTATAAGGGGGGAAAAATCCCTAAAGATGGTAGCAATTCAGGAAGTGCAAATCTCCTTAATCAGAAGAAATATGTAAAATTTAGATTTGCTAGCAATAATTGATTATTAAAGAACCACATTTCAATTCATCCTTTTAAAAGAATGATCAGAAGAAAAGGAAACAAGCTTCAGAAGGAAATCCTAAAGACATCATCTATGAAATGGAGGGATAGTAAAACCTGTATAATAACATACCTGTTTTGGGCCGCCTGGGTGGCTCGGTCGTTAAGCGTCTGCCTCCGGCTCAGGGCATGATCCCAGAGTCCTGGGATCGAGCCCCACATCGGGCTCCTCCACTGGGAGGCTGCTTCTTCCTCTCCCACTCCCCCTGCTTGTGTTCCTCTCTTGCTGGCTGTCTCTCTGTCAAATAAATAAATAAAATCTTAAAAAAAAATTAAAAACAAAACAAAACATACCTGTTTCAAAAACATAAACAGGATATTCATGTCCAGAAACATCAGTGTTCCAAACATCAGTGTTCAAAAACCCCTAGCCTTTTGTTGACTCACTCATGTGTATGTGGCTGCATGGTATTTTGGGTTGGCTTACCAAGGCATAAGCCATCTCCACAACACCACAGGCAGAAGAAGGAGTAAGAGGCCGTGAACAGGTGGGAAAGAACACGGTCCTCTCAGGGAATGGAAGTGACTCCTACGGATGAAGCATAAGATTCCATGATGGGGATGGATCTGGAGGTATGTCTGAGCCAGACATAAGGGACACGACGGTCACGCAGAAAAATAGTAACACAGGTGACCTGAGACTGCTCTCCTAGAGATCTCCTGCTTGCAGAGTTGGCCCTTGGTTGGTATCTGGGAACTTGGGGGTTCAGGAATATTGTCACCATTCTCTGATACGAGGGGCTCACTGTGCTAAATTGTTTGTATGAACAATGTGGTTTATGGTGAACACCTGCTCTCCTTCTGAGAGTCTGGAATTTTGGTACATGCTAGGCAGGGGGTGCCTCTGTGATCAGCTCCCTAGTTAAAATCCTGGATCCTGATTCTTTAATGAGCTTCCCTGGTAGACAATATCTCAGACATGTCGCCACAAATAATGTGCACTGTCTCCCTGTCTCTGTCTCTGTCTCTCTCTCACACATACACACACCGCAAACAAGGAACAATCAAAACCCCCAATCCCTTTTACTTCTGAAGGACCGAGTAAGTCGCATGTCCAGAAGTGATGGGCAATCACTACTCAATTCTGAATTAATCAGAGGCTTAAAATACAGCTTAAGTAAATGGGAAAAAACATCTCATCAAGTCGATGATGAGAAAGAACTTTTTATTTTTATTTTATTTTTTTTAAAGATTTTATTTATTTATTCGACAGAGATAGAGACAGCCAGCGAGAGAGGGAACACAAGCAGGGGGAGTGGGAGAGGAAGAAGCAGGCTCATAGCGGAGGAGCCTGATGTGGGGCTCGATCCCACAACGCCGGGATCACGCCCTGAGCCGAAGGCAGATGCTTAACCGCTGTGCCACCCAGGCGCCCCGAGAAAGAACTTTTTAAACCACAGTATGGTCCAAAACCCTTGAATAATCAAAATACTAATTCCATATAGCATAGAGGGTTTTTTTAAAATCCGAACTTCATTTCACATATAAAGAAGCTTTCCAAAACCACCAATGATAAAGAAAATTGCAACCCCAGCAGCCAGCATATTACAATTAAGAAATGTTTTTAACCTAGTCTACTGACCTTAGCATAAGCTTCTTACCTTGATGCTGGAAACCCAGCACTGAGTGTGTTATTAGGTAATGATGTCTTGTGGGAACAAAAATCACAATCTTATTATTTCACTGACATTAACAAATAATGTTCTCTTGTTTACTCCATTACTCTTCCAAACCCGGTAATAATTTTCAGGCAACAGTCCTGGATCACTTGTTCCTTTGGAGTTGATTTAATTAAATAGGGAAATTAATGTTATGCTGTCTTCTGGCCTAAGGGACAAGATGACCTTCTGCAAATCTGTAAATGTCAACTTCTAGCAAGAACAAAGGTGTCCCTGGATAACTCTGAATTATTTCCGGCATTAGCTTTCAGATTGGCAGTGACAGTCCCTCTCATTTTAGGAAGAAGAAAAAACAACTCTAAAAACAAATCCCCTCCTCACCCTACCCCCATTTTTCCATATGGCTATCAGACAGAATTTTGAAAAATGAGTTTTAAACATTTTCCCATTTCTGTAGATAGGTAATGGTCCCACAAATGCTTTCTATATTCAGAGAGAATATATTTTAAGTTATATTTTTAAAAATATACCTGATAAAGTAGGCCCTAAATCATCTGAAGACCTACGTCTTTTTTTTTTTTTTTAAGATTCTACTTATTTATCTGAGAGAGAGAGATGGCGAGGGCGAGCACGAGCAGGCGGCAGGGAGAGAGAGAAGCAGGCTTCTCGCTGAGCAGGGAGCCCGACGTGGAGCTCAATACCAGGACCCCAGGACCGTGACCTGAGCCAAAGGCAGACACTTCACCGACTGAGCCACACAGATGCCCCGAGACTTTACAATTCTTGATAAAAACTGAAGGTCTAGGCCAATTCACCATGTTTTTATGCACTTGAACCTTCAAAAACCACTCACAAACCTAGAACGTATAATTTCAGGAGGCAATGATACAATGTGAAATACCCACTTTGACTTAATATATGAAAACAAAACTGATAATAAAAATCTAAAACGCAAATGAACCCGAGGCGGCCTTTTCGGAAGTCCAACTGGACGAGCAGAGAAGTAAAAGTCCAGAAACCCGGTACGAGGGCTGTGGTATCTGTGAATTTTCCACTACTGGACATGGCATTATGAGTGGGTGTTCACATCTTGGTTGAGAACAAGAAATGTAAATTGCAATCCAAATAAGCCCTCCTGATGTGTTTCCAATGTTTCACAAGAGTGCAGGAGGAAAGGACTACAGAGCCCTTGGATGACAAATGGGATTGTCCTGTGAGGTCTTTGAGAGAGCTGCTCAGTGGCAGACATGAGGGCTCTCCCATCTGCATCTGGGTTAGGTTAGATTGGCTTGAGAAGAACATGGGAGAATGAGACTGAGGATGCTGTTAGCTGTTTACAATCTTTGCAAGAAATATGGCTCTGAATTCATGTGTCATATCCAGAACAAGAAACGCCAGAGAGAGAGAGAGAGCAGATCAGTGGTTGCCGAGCTTGGCTGGGAGACAGAGGGACTACTGATGGTTTCAGGGTCCCTTTTTCGAGTGTTGAAAATGTTCTGGAACGTGACAGTGGTGAGTGTCCCCATACATTGTGCATGTACGAAATGCCACCAAAGCGTGCACTTTAAAATGTGAAATGCCATTTTCAGATAGTTCAAATGGTGAATTTTATGTTGTGTGTTTTCCCACATAACAAAAATATGGTTACGAAAGGAATATGGCTATGAAAGGAGAGACAGACAGGTGTAAGGTGATGTGAAGACGTTTTTCTTCCTGGGAAGGAGTAATTGTACGATTTTTTTAGGTTTTGATGAGTTGAAGCAAGGGAGCCCATAGAGAAGGCAGCTGAAGCTGGAGGACAAGGGGCGAGAAATTGCTCAGGAGGGTGCTGAGTATGCGGCTCTCAACTTGGGCAAAGGGAGGATGCTGCCAAGTGAGAAAGAAGACGGAAAAGGAGAGGATAACTAGGCTGGCTCACTAGGCACTCACTTTGACTTAGTTCTGACTTGATTGTTCTTTTCCCTCCAGGATACAGAGGAACCATATTACCAGAGGATCCAGGGAAGCAAGAATGGGAAAGAAGGCTTAAATGAGCAGCAAAAATGTAGCATAACCACCTAGGGTAACGTCAGAGGAGGCTGCAGGGGGAAATGAAGGCATCTCTAAGTGGTACGCAGCCCCAGATAGTACTGGAATTCATGGGGGACCAATGGCACAGACCTGGGGCTGGTTGGTAGGTCAGTTGGGTTTTTCCAAGAGGAAAAAAGGCATTGTTATCTGATGCTGGATATGAAAGATCAGATAGTTGTGTTGATCTAGGGTTAGGCTTGGCAAAATGGACAGGACAGGAAGACAATGCAGGATCTTGAAGTTTTGACAAGAGAACTACTAAGGAAATGCTTGACAGCTCTTATATGTCCTTTGGTCTGATTTCAGAAACTTGAAATGGTTATTTTTGATCATTTCCAGTTTTATCAAGGCTTTTTGGGAAGAGGATTTGCTGAGTTCCTCATCCAGACGTTCTAGAAGTTTTCTCCTCAGCCCAAGAAGTGTTGGCCAATGATGCCATTGCACCCAGATATTAGGAAATGTCATTCAAAACAGGTTTTGGTGGACTTATCACTTTAATGCCAAGTGAAACAAAATAAGATTTTCCTTTGATTTCAGATAAACCTTAACCTAATAATGTGAAGTATAAATCTGTGACAGGGGACCAAGGCATTCAACAACAGCCAAATTTACTTGACTTAAGAACTCAGGAATATGGTGGGCCATGGAGGAAAGCCCTGTGTTCCTCAGACCACAGCAAGAGCGCAGGGCTGGGCTAGTGAGCAGGTGGGTGCTACGCGGGATCTATGGATTGGCAGTGATGGGTCAGGAACATCCTGAACACACTGGTGCAATTTTGTGTGTACTGGATAGTTCCTGTGGCAAAGGGCCATAGCTTTCATCAGATTTTACAAGGACACCATGATTCTCACAACAGTATTTACTGTTGCTGCACAGGGACTGGATGACGGACTGAGAAATGGGTACAGAGGAGGAGATGAGATTGGACAGGAAGTCACCCAGCTAGCCTTTACATGGTTTAATCTATGGCAAATTTCCCTCAGTTTACCAAAAGGATGTTTTCCAAACATTTATGACATAAGCCATTGGAATGCTGAGTGCTGATGCCTCAAAGGGATATTTTTATTTATTTATTTATTTTTAGACTTCAAAAATGTATTCATTTTAGAGAGCCAGAGAGCACGAGTGGGAGGGGCAGAGGGAGAGGGAGACAGAATCTCAAGCAGACTCCCCGCTGAGCGTGGTGCCTGACGTGGGGCTTGACCTCACAACCCTGAGATCATGACCTGAGCTGAGACCATGAGTGGGACGCGAAGCCAACTGAGCCACCCAGGCGCCCCGCCTCGAAGGTTCCAGTTGCCACAGCTTTCCCAGCTTTGAGGAAGAGGCAAGATCAACACGAGTGAAACACTTGGACCCAAAGTAATTCGTAGATTGATAATGTCATACCTACAGCTCACCACAGGTTCAACGTGGTATTCCTTTATGCATGTTGGCTTCTGGAAAGACCTGGAGGTGAGGGAGAAACAAAGAAATTTATATTTTTTTGGCTCAGAGTACGTACGTAATTTTGTGGCTGGATTTATCCTTGGTGTTTTCGACAAAACTTCTCAGTCTTGGCACCACAGTTTAGTTGGTATGTCATTTTTATGAACTCATGCCTACATGTGTGAACATCTTCCTAATAAAATATACGATGATTCCCTCTATGGTAGTTGTAAAGTAGAGCTACTACTTTCTTCTCCCTTCAAGAGTGGTCTCTCTTGCCTTTCCCAGCAGGTGCTCTTTTTAAAGAAGATATTTCTCACTACATCTCGTGTCCTGAGCTCTGTATGCAGCTAGAATCACACTGATCTTGGAACCCCATTAATGACCCTCCCTATTAATCTGTCTGGCCTATGCCAGTGGATTATGTCTGATGATATTTCCGTTCAGAACTGAGTGGTTGTCTAGTAAACCAGCAGAGGCTGAACTCATCGGCATTTAGGACATCAAAAGAATGCTCAGAAGGAGTACTTGTCACCTCTTTAGGGCTTAAGAGACATCAAGTACCATGTCCCTGGTTTTAATAGACTTCAGTAAACAGGGATAGGACTTTCATCTCTGAATATCCTTAGTGCCTGCCACAGCCCTCGGTAAAAATGAATGGAAAAGAAAATCAACAATTACATCTATTTGATCTACCTGAATACTTTGGTAAAAACAATCATGATCATAAAGATGAAGCTGATAAGCGTTTCTAGAATGCTTGACAGACACTTACAAAGAGAAGTGATGCATCAGTACCCCTTAATTCTTGCCTTATGTGTCTTCTCTGGCTCAAATGCCCAAGAGCTTGAAAGTGTCTATTTTGTACCATCACCAGAATACCTCTACAATTTCGCCTTTATATGAAAACAAAAAGAAAATCTTTGTTTCGTTTATTTTTTTTTTGGCTCAGAGTACATATGCAATTTTGTGGCTGGATGTAATTTTACCTTTTGCCCATAGAAACCTACAGACAGTTGTAATGCAGGGATAATTTATTAGCATAACCCAACCATTGACATTTTGTCTAGGTGAAGGATGAGTTTGGCCTTCTCTTGGTCACTTCTCTCATAGCTGAGGGACATACACATTAGGCTCAACTAGACAGGGTCAAGGGGACATTTGTGTGGGACAGGCGTCGTGTGCAACACACAGGAGACTGAGATCTCCTTCCATGATCTTCAGTGTCAATAAGAGAGAACAAGATGGCTATGAACAGCCGCACCATCGGCTGCCTGCGGAAATCTCTGAAAGCAACGTTCTACTATTTTTATGGATTACATCAGGAGCTACGGTTTGGGGGGCAAAATGAGAAAGAACTCTTTTCTGTGTGTATGCTCCAGAGCTCCTGTAACTTCTCTCTCAGAAATGCAAAATTACCCAGTCCCACTCAGCGTTCCCACAGTACCTGGGACTACTCAGTGTAAAAGGTCAATTAGAGAAAGGAAGGGGCGCCTGGGTGGCACAGCGGTTAAGTGTCTGCCTTCGGCTCAGGGCGTGATCCCAGCGTTATGGGATCGAGCCCCACATCAGGCTCCTCTGCTATGAGCCTGCTTCTTCCTCTCCCACTCCCCTTGCTTGTGTTCCCTCTCTCGCTGGCTGTCTCTATCTCTGTTGAATAAATAAATAAAATCTTAAAAAAAAAATTAGAGAAAGGAAAAGCAGCTAGAGTAAAAACCAAACAATGAAAGGTAACTTGAGATATCTTCGGGAATCCACCTATAATATTTGTAGGTAGATCAATAAAAGTCTTGGGAAACTTTCACATTAAAATGTATATATTCTGATATTACAGTAAAATCAATCAGGTATAGAACAAATAGACTAGTTTTGAGTCTGCTGCTAACAAGCTCTGCCACTTTGGGCAAGATAATGAAGTCCCTGGAGTTTTTGCTACATGGAGGGGCCGTGACTAACTAATTTAATCTTAAAAGTCCCATGAATTTATGATGTCATGGACTATATCCTTCTGGGCTTTATTAGAAAACTCTATATGATTTTGCAGGTTCCCTTTACTCGATTGGAGGATTTCTCCTTCCTCTACCACATATAATTTTCTTAAACTGTTCTAATGACTTCTCTCTACTTCTACATTGTATCTGAATGAATGACACTTAATTCACCCAAATTTTTTAAGACAGTTTTGCTCAGCTCTCAGGAGACTAAACTAGTATGTATCATATATAAAATATTTATAGCATCAGTAGAGAGTTCCGAATAACAAATGGCTTCTATTTAAATGATGAGAGACTGTTTAACATTTTCAAACTTGGCTTTTTAGTCGATGCATTCTCAATCTCACTTGATTTATGATCTAAATTTAAACAGCTCTAATCAAATATGTAATTTAATAATCTTATTGATGGAATTCTTATCTATATTTTTTGGTTTTGCATTTTGTTTTATAACAATAATTGGGAAGGATTCACAACAAAAACAAAAACAAAACTAAGTTGAAGTTGGAAGCCTCTGGGTTCTATTTGTTGTTTTTTTTTTTAAAGATTTTATTTATTTATTTGACAGAGATAGAGACAGCCAGTGAGAGAGGGAACACAAGCAGGGGGAGTAGGAGAGGAAGAAGCAGGCTCATAGCGGAGGAGCCTGATGTGGGGCTCGATCCCAGAACACCGGGATCATGCCCTGAGCCGAAGGCAGACGCTTAACCGCTGTGCCACCCAGGCGCCCCTCTATTTGTTTTTTTACTTTATTTTTTTGCAAAAAGACACAGTTAGTCTAAAATGCCTTATTAAATTGTCTATAATGATATTCAAAAGCTGAAGGAGTTTAATTCCACAATAACTGTTTCATTTTTAAATTTGACACATCTTCAGTTTATGCAACTTGCCTGAGATTGCACAGCTGTTTTTATTTATAGTCTAATGGGGGAATTTCACTTGTCAAAGATGCTATGACAAGTAAACGTCCCTGTACACATTGCATTCAGTGACGTGGCCCACTTGCAAGCCAACAAAATGTCAAGAAATACCATTAAAATCCTTTTAGCTGCAAAGACACTGAATTATCATTCTTTTCAAGTTCTTACTCTTTGAGGGGTTATTACAAGAAAAGTTTACATGCAAAAAAGTCCATTAATTTATGTAACATGCTTACTGTATTTAATTAAGTAAAGAAAGTCAGTCTCATCTTCAGATCTTAATGTGAACAATATTCATCAGTAATCGTAACCAGGTGGATATGCTGTGATGATGCAGAGATTGTGATAACCCAGCAGGCAGTTAGCAGGTGTATTTTCGGGGTTTTACTAAGGAAAGATGGGTTTGCACAGCATAGAAACACCCAGTCCTCTGCTTGTCTCTATCTCATGTGGGATACTCACCCAGTTTCTATTAAATGCCGCCCAACATAAAAACTAGACAAATTCTAGGGGTTTGTGTTGCTACTTGCTAAATGCCCAGCTCTCTTTCAAAGTATGCACTAGATCCATTTTCTTTTTTTTTAAGATTTTAATTTATTTATTTATTTGAGAGAGAGACAGAGAGAGAGAGAGCATGGGCAGGGGAGAGGGGCAGAGGAAGAGGGAGAGGGAGAAGCAGGCTCCCCACTGAGCAGGGAGCCCAACGTGGGGCTTGATCCCAGGACCCTGGGATCATGACCTGATCCGAAGGCAGACACTCAATCAACTAAGCTACTCAGGGGCCCCTAGATCTACTTTCCTACATACAAATATATGATCTGTAGTTGTTTCCAAGTAATGATAACTGAAAGGTACCTTTGCCATTTCTTCTTCAAAGAACTCAAGTGATTTCCTGCTGGTCCTTCCCACTTAAGTTGGCCATGGGAGTCCCAGAGGTGACCTGTCTTCCTTCTTATTGCCTTAAAGTTGGCTTGCTGATGGTAATGGGATGCACCCAATCCATGGTTATTTCAAGATCAAGTGGGTCCATGTACCACAGAATGATGGTCTTTTCAAATAAGGCTATTTTAAGAGATAATAAAATATCCACGTACTATTATTTATTTCTCCTCTGTGCTTGTTTTAAAATTCAATTCTGCTTATAAATATATATGAATATATATTCTGGTTTGGAAAGATTTATTGGAAAATACAAGGAGTGTTTACTCATTATACGTCTTTCTCATTCATACCTGTTGGAAGTATGTTTCAGTGTTTTCAGGTATAAAGTAAGACCAGTCTTTGGTAAAGGATAGTAAGACCCCATGCACTATCCCATCAGTGTTGGGGAGATTTCTTAAAAGTCAAGTGCCTTTGACATCATGAACAATGGATCTGTTATTCACATTACGAAACAAAAATTTGTTTTTTGTTTTAAATAAGTAAAAAATGACTGTGAGTGGAAAATTCTATTCGACTACTCATTTTCATAAGATTTACAAAACACTTTTCTGTGCAACATATTCAGGTATTTTGAATTCAGCAATGCAGGCAGATACTTTAGTATAAAAAATAATGTGTTCGTGGGGCACCGATATGGCGCAATGGGTTCAGCTCAGGTCATGATCTCAGGGTTGTGAGATTGAGCCCCCATCAGGCTCCCAGCTCAGCACGGAGTCTGCTTAAGACTGTATCTCTCTCACTCCCTCTGCCCATCCCCCCATGCTCTCTCTCTCTTTTAAAATAAGTAAATAAATCTTTAAAAAAAATAATAATGTGTTCGCACCTGGAGATTATCTGAATGATTTCCTATCTTCCTCTTTAACTTTACTCACATTGTTACTTTTTCATTTGTTTCTGAGAGTTGTGTTAGCATAACAAAGCCTGCCTTTTTACAGATCTAGTCTTCTTTTCTTATGAAATTACTCAAAATTATTTTTTTAATTCTACAAAATCTAGACAACCGACATTCTTACTTTAAATGTAAGCTCGCTTATGAATTTCTCCCCAACAGCCTCGCAGCTTTTCAGGAGTCAGGGAACTGAAGCCAACAAAGGCCATGCACATGACAATGGTGCACCTGTCAGACTTGGCGGGGCGGGGGGGGGGGGGGGGGTGGGGAGGGGCGCTGATTAATAGGCACCACCTGAAAGCCCTTTCTGTCTGTTCATTCCAGGGGAAAGCAGAAAGCTCACCCCACCTGATCCCAGATGCAGTGGAGTCTTTGAGTCAGATATCATATCAATCTTTCCATTAGAAATTTCTCGCTCCAATATCAGCAGTTCCTCTACTGTCACCAATATCGACACACTCTCCTCTCCCTTTAATGTCCTGGACAATCTCAAATTAAAAATGGTGTTTTATTCTGTAGTTTCAAAATAGAAAATTCCAAACTCTGTTAGCAGATGGTCTTGCCAGTAGTTATTTGAAAATACAGTTAGGTCTGTCTATTTTTGAAACTTGTTTCATCCTATGAATGCAGAAATCATCTTGATGAGATGAGTATTAATTTTAGTAATTACCAAAAACTACCTAATGCAGGCTCTTTGCCTCAAAACATACCATGATACTTTTGAAAAGATATTTTGAGTATTGAAAAGGAAAGTTCCGGCATCATCGTTAAGGTAAAAAGGTAGCGAATGGATTGGTATAAGCCTGAATAAGTATGGTATAGGGTAAAATAAGTATTATTATGATGATGAAGCTTCTCATAAGGACTCAGTAGCATGATTTAAACGTTATCATTCAAAGAAGTGATACAGATAAATATAAGGAAAACATGGAAGCCAAAGCCCGAAATGAAGCTTGCAAGCGCCTGATTTTACAAAAGCGAAGCCACAAAGAAGAGAGGGCTCACTTTGCAAATCTTGGAAACGGCTGGCACAGTAACTCAACACGGACATACATCCCGTGAGGGGCCAACCAGACCTTATTCTCTGGATTGTCCTCGGCCTCAGCAGGACGAATCCAGTTTCCAAATCGTGGACATTCTGACACCACGGTATTTCTTGCCCATGTTTCTTAGAGAGTAAACGAAGTGTGGACTTCCTCCAATAGTTGGCAACAACACACAATTCTAAGTATCTGGTGCTCGGTTTGAAATCAAAAGCCTTTTTTTGTACTTTATTGACAGCTTTGGGAAATAGCTTTTGTACAGCTGAACTTCACCTAAACCACACAATTCCAAGTGGCGGATGAGAGAAGAAGCAAAGCTGTGGGTGCTAGCATGGGCGCTGCCCTATGCCTTTGGTTTGGTCTGGTTAACTGGCGGTCAGCAGGCAAGGACAGGGGAAAACTACAGGAATCTTTAAAAGTTGTGGTTTTCAGGATGAAAACATATCACGCAACCTAATTATCTCCTTACTTTGTGGATATTACTGTATATAACCGAAACTTCAGAGCTGTCAAAGCAAATCTCAAAGATGGGGAAGGTGGACAGGGAAAAATGCCAAACAAAACAAAAACAGCCCATTTTTCAAGGACAGGGATTTTCGGTTCCATTAAAGTTCCTTACTATGTAAATAAGTAGGTGCAATGACCCACAGAGCCAGTGTAGAAAATATGTCAACATAACCCAACAAAGTCTAAAGGGCTCACTCATTTCCCTACTCAATTCATCCCAGTCACTCTGTTTGGACTTGTATTAATTGGAATTTATGATAAGTATATTGGGTGTCATGTGGTAAAACTAACAACCTCTTTAGAGCATACCACATTTCATGGGCAACATGTAACAAATCACTTTTTAAAAAACTCAATGCGAACCAGTTCACTGAGGTCACAGACACTTGCTATCAACCATCCTTGGTTTAAAACCCTGACATTTGTTTTTTTTTTTGTTTTTTTTTTTGTTATTTATTTATTTATTTATTTATTTATTTATTTTTTAATAATGATTTTTTATTATATTATGTTAGTCACCATACAGTACATCCCTGGTTTCCGATGTAAGGCTCAATGATTCATTAGCTGTGTATAACACCCAGTGCACCATGCAATACGTGCCCTCCTTACTACCCATCACCGGTCTATCCCATTCCCCCACCCCCCTCCCCTCTGTAGCCCTCAGTTTGTTTCTCATAGAAAACCCTGACATTTGTAAAGACTAGTATACTTTGGGTCTCTCCAGAATGACACCTGAGAGATAAAATCAGAATCATCAACAGGATGGGTCCAGGCTATGTGGCATTTCCTTGCTTAAAACAGGGACTTCATTAACTCTCCTGGGTATAGAGAACGAAGATATTTTTCAGAACTGTTTAAATAAATGTCATTCTGTTTATCAAAACAGAGAAATCTGGCAGGCATTTCAAACCATATGGGGCTTTTGAAAATATATGAGAAACATCTGATTATGTGTTTAGCTGAATATTATTAAAACTGCATGTAAGCCCTTGGGAGAGCATTTGGCCTAAGTTCCCTAAAATCACCCTCTCGAGCATCCTATTTGATATATTATTATGTCACAAAATTATTCCAATATAAACAAAACAGAGCCTCAATGAAACCAAAACAGCCCTCCATTATTCAGCTAATTCCATCAATAACTGTAATTACAGATATCCATAATCATTTATTTTGACTCTAAGGATAATATATAAAACCCAAAGCTATAATGTGTGAAAGCCATAGATTCAGTATAAAAATGAGAGTGTCTCATTGCAGCTCATGAAAGACAAATAAGTCCCCCATTTGGAAGAGCAGGTATCTGGAAGGGCTGACAAAGTGGAAGAGAGGAGAAGAATTCAGAGGAGCTTGTGTTCCTTTGAATCATCTCAGTATCATCGGGAATCTTCTGTTACAGCCTCACTCCACCACTGAAACATCAAAGTCTGCTTTCAAGGAATGTAATGTCAACACCGGGGACCAACCAAGGCTTATTTCCTCTCTACTTACAAGTTTAATTAGATATTAACAAATGAATAGTCTTTTTTTTTTTTAAGATTTTATTTATTTATTTGTCAGAGACAGAGAGAGAGAGACAGCATAAGCAGAGGGGAGAGGCAGACAGAGGGAGAAGCAGGCTCCCCACTGAGCAAGGAGCCTGATGTGGGACTTGATCCCAGGACCCTGAGACCAGGACCCGAGCCGAAGGCAGAGGCTTAACCGACTGAGCCACCCAGGCGTCCCTCAAATGAATAGTCTCAGATCTAAACATCAAGTAGGGCTGCTAAGTAGAGCCCCATGCAAACCATTTCAAAGTAGTATTATGATATATATATGATTTTTATGAGTGGGGCATTATCGACGCTGCCATTAGTGAATGAAAAAGAAAACATCTATGTTAAAAAACCTTCCGTTAACATGGACTTGAAACCCAAAGTCTTGCAGAGTGCCCTGCTAAGAAACTGTGTTGAACAGATTTAGGAAGGGGATGAAAAATCTCAGGGAGATACGAACGCGAGTTGTGCCAGCAGAAATGTGCCTGTGATCGCGGTGGCTGAGGCCCAGCAGCTCTTTGTACCTTGTGCCAATTTCGGCACACTCCTCCATCTCTTGATTTTGCCTCCATGAGTGTTTACCACCCAGACACGATTCAACAAATATTCACGGAGCACCTACCCCAGGCTGGACTCTGGGTTAATTTCCTGTCTCCAGGACATGGGTTCTTTCCTTGTTTTGCCTAAGCATGGGTAATATTTAATCAGTCTGGGTTATAGTCTAATTCCTAACCAAAAAGGACTCCACAACTGTCTGTGTAAACCCGTTTCTTCCATGGTTGGCATCGACTGATGCAACAGACACATTTGTGAAAGTGGGGTTTTCGGTGCTTTAGTTCAAGTCAACTCCCTGTCTTTGAGGGAATGTGCCCAGAGCTCTACCACCCTGGAAAATATAGCTATTATACACTTATTTATTCTTACTTTTTATTTTGGGGAAAATTAGGGGGTATTTTTTAAAAATATTATTATTGAAGTATAGTGTACATTATGCTATAAACGTAAATCACAAATGGGGTTGCCAGATAAAACACAAGACACTCCATTAAACTTGAATTATATGTCTATGAAATATACTTTTACCAAAAAATTATCTGGTGTTTATCTGAAATTCAACTCCAAGCAGGCATCCTGTATTTTTATTTGCTGAATCTGGCGAGGTTAGCCCTAAGTACAAATTGTTCATGTCCTTAAAAGAGCAAGCATTAGAAGACAATGAATGAATATTTCTTTCCATTCGTGAATCATATAAATAACAAAATACAAATAGGATACAAGTCAATAGTGCCATTGGTTGTTAGCTCAAGGAAGACTTGGGTGGAAAAATCCCCTTGATCAAAGCAAATCTTTAATCAGCTGCAAAATGAAAGCCTCGCTTGCATATGCCAGACACATGTGGATGTGTATGGCTAGAATAAAGCATGGGGACTATGTTAGAGTCAGAAAGATCCTCCAAAGCCATAATGGTAGCATCTGAAATCCCCTACGTAGAATTAATCCAGGTTGGCACAGACTAAGCCAGCAAGCAAGCAGCACCACGTAAAAATATAGGGCAGTGACCAGCAAATATTTTTTGGGAAGAGGCTGATAGTAAATGTCTTCAGCCTTGTGGTCATAGTCTCCGTCACACCAACAGCATGCCGCCATTGTAGCTCCGAAGCTGCCATACACAGCACAGAAGGGAATGGGTGTGACTGTGTGCCAATAAAACAGTAACGGGAGGCTAGCTGGATTTGACCCTTCAGCTCTAGTTTGACAACCCCTAAGGCAAAAGAAGAATTTGTTGGTCGCTCCTTATACAGCTGATAAGACTTTTAATTAGAGAAACTAAAACCAATTGTAAGAATTACTACGTGCCGTCAATCTAATAGAATAGGCAGGAAACGGAAAAGCCTCGGTTTGTGATATTCTAAAAACTCAAATTCTCCATTGTAAGTGCAGCGAAGAGGACCTTGTTAGTAATGAAATCAACCAGCTGGTTAAATCAGATCTAAATTTTGAGGGTTGGAAAGATGGACAGGTCCACTTATCCATGATGGAGTAACCACATACATGTCTCTCTCATGTGCAAAGCTCACAATGAGGGCTTTGAAATCAAGTATTCATCCATAATGATGAAGAGAGTGGGGAAGAGACAGTAGCAGAAGAAATTGCAACACATTCTGGAAACTGGAAGTGAATGTACAATTTTAATTGATTAGAAAGCGAAACATTACAGTCTGAGCTGTGATCATTCTCTGTCCCCACTTAGGGCAGAGGCAACACTAGAAATGGTCTTTCCAGAATGTCTGGTAACAAAGGAAAGGGAGAATTTTTAAATGTTGAATGGGAAAAGTTATTTTTCCCATGTATTGTAATGCCAATAATTCTTTTCAGAGAGTCTCAAACACACAGTCCCATGGTGTCATGTGTTGGAAAGAAGAACATCTTCAAGCACCTGAATCAATACACATTAGTAAACCTGATTTTATTAAATGCAATTGACAGGTGTCTGGGTCTACCAAATTTTCACATTACTTTGAATTAATACCTATAGAACAAAAAAAAATTCTATGGGATTTCTTTGGGATTTGATGTGTTATCCAATGACAATGGAAACCTACTTTACCAAAACAAGGTATACTGGGTTTACTTAAATTACAGTCAATCTTACCATATTTCATCTTTTAAAATGTTAATGCTAATGTCATCTTAAAATTTCTACTTTTCACTAATAAGACATAAAATATACAGGTTGCTGGAATGATTAATTTTTAGTTTTGTATCTTTTCTCTCTCATTAAATAAATAGGAAAATAAGACCATGATGTCTAATGGAATTAATGGAGTTATGTATGAATTTTTATAGATTGTTGTTAATTAATTATTCCCAAGAGCCTAACACCAGCACATATATTTACCGAAAGAATATTATGTCATTTATCATATCCCTTGCTTAATAAGAACTAGCAATTTTATACAACAGATCACATTGCATTACTGCAAATTAAATAATGAGTAACAGGATACAGATTTATTCTTGTTTATATAACCTATAATAAAAATGGATAAATTCATTATATTAGCTCTTTACTGCTTTTGGTAATCAGTCTTACAAATGTCTATGGTAATTTATTCCTTAGTGGGTCTTATGATGTTCTTTGAAACACATATTAACTCATTTATTTGAACCGAGCTATTTCGTTTGACTGTTTTGACAGAAAGGAAGTCGGATATGGTTGATTACTTTGAAAAGAGGGCTGATTTGCTAATTACGTTACATGGTGGAAATTTCCATTTACTCAGAAAGCCTTATACATGATCCAAGGCTTTGACAAGAACATATGTAAGGCACATTTTCATTTTTTTAAAAATGTAGCATTTGGAAAGATTTATTATAATTCAACAATACAGATTGTTCTCAAGTCTGTACTGACTGAGGTTAGAAGAGCATCTTTAAGGAAAAAAAACAGGTAAAATTAATGACTATTTTATAAGTCCTGTTATAACTACTTTTGGTTTAATGATGAGAATTTGAGAAAATGAATGATTATAGTCATGGGTAATAAATCCTTTTGAACATCCGTGCTTCCAGCTGTTTGTTTTCAGAAAATTGAAGGATGACATAATTGAATAGTCAGCAGGGGTTCTTGGTAGGGGGCATACTCCCCAGGGGAGATCTGGCAATCTCTAGTGTCAGTTCTGGATGTCACAACTGTGGGTGTACTACTGACATCTAGTGGAAGAGGCCAGAGATGCTGCTAAAAAGGCCCCAATGCATAGAGCAGCTCTGTCTCCCCTGCAAGGAATGATCCCGGCCCAAAGATTCACAGTATGAAAGTAGAGAAACATGGATACACAAATAAATTTAAATCAGGAAAAAATAAACTCCACGTATTAAGAGATTCATTTAAATAAATTTTATTTGACAATTATTGATACTTGCATTTTAGTTGTTTAATTACGTTTTAATTAAATAATGTCCATTTATGTTGCTTTGATTAATTATGTAACAATAATAAATGAAATCATAACACAAGCTGGGGGAAATTTTTAAAACTCTCCGAGTTAAAACAGTTTTGCTTCAGACAATTGTCTTAGTCGTTTCAGGCCGCTATAACAAAATACCTGAGGCTGGGTAGCTTTGAAGCAACGGAAATGTATTTCTCACAGTTCTGGGGCCTCAAGTCCCAGCTCAGGCTGCCAGCACGGTCAACTGAGGGACCTCTTCCGGCTTCCTAGCTGTGTCCTCACACGGTGGAGGGGCAAGGTGGCTCCCTGGGCCACTTTTACTACATATATTTTAAAAGGCTTTATTTATTTATTTGAGAGAGAGAGAGAGCACAGAGGGAGAGGGAGCACAGACTCCCCATTGAGCAGAGAGCCTAATGCAGGACTGGATCCCAGGACCCTGAGATCATGACCTGAGCCGAAGGCCGATGCTTCACCGACTGAGCCCCCCCAGGCGCACTCTGGGCCTCTTTTATAAGGGCACTAATCCCATTGATGAGGGCTTCATCTTCATGACCTAATCACTTCCCCAAACCCCACCTCTGAATACCATCACGTTGGGCGTTAACATCTCAACATATGAATTCTGGGGGACACAGACTACAGCAGAAAGTAAAACAAGTTATCAATAAGAGATTTTCAAGCATCAAATATTACTTGAAGGTAAAATTCTCTGAGGAAAGTGAATAAAAACTAAAATTCAAGGAGGAAAACAAATGATGTAAAATTTCCCTATCAGGGACGCCTGGGTTAGTTGGTTAAGCATCTGCCTTCATCTCAGGTCATGATCTCAGGGTCCTGGGATCGAGTCCCACATCAGGCTCCCTGCTCAGTGGGGAGTCTGCTTCTCCCTCTCCCTCTCCCTGCCACTCCCCCTGCTTGTGCTCTCTCTCTCTCAAATAAATAAATAAAATCTTTTTAAAAAATTACCCCATTAAAGAAGAGCTTTTTCAGGGTTTTTAATTCTTTTTTATTGGTGTCAAAATTCTGTGGCAATTAGATTACATCAGACACGTTTGAAAGAGTGATGCGTTACGGTTTTGTGCTCAGATGCTAATTTCTACAACGTGCTGGAAATTTCACCCCTTCTATCTAATTAAAATGATGATGTAAAATTTTATGCATAACTTAAGTGTGCTACAAGTTGTACAAGTCGGCAAGATTCTCTCGGGAATATTAAAGCAAAAATGTCTGAAGTCCACCAGTGTACAGGGCTGATCCAATTCCAGACACATGGGCAGAGACAAATCCCTTCCCGTTCCAGGATCTCATGCCTTTTCTGCTCTCGCAGCCCCCAAAGCGTTGTGAACAGCAACTTCTCAAGTCCAAATATATTAGTCATTCATAGCACTGAAAGCTTTTAAGTAAGAATCCCCAAGTTACTGGAGTAACTAAATAATATTTGGATGCAATGAGATCAAGGTGAAAAAAATCCTGCATTGACAGACTTAAAGAGTAATGCTTCTGTATGAAGAGAAATTATCATGCAGATGCTTCTTGGATTTTTAATTTAAATATTCATTAGGTGAATTTAAAATATATTTATAATCCTCTTCCTTTGAAGAACAGAGGAAGGCATTTATCTGAGACTAAGAGCCTTCCCTACTTTGTGAAACCCAAGGTCTGGAAATTTGAAGATTTCTTTCCATTTTTCTCTAGGGCAGTTGAATAACATTTAAGAAAGGCAACACAAGAGGGCACTCTCTCCATCCTTTAATTCCCAGATATCCCCAAGCAGAAGGAAAACTGGTGTTTCTAGAGTGACCAAGGTGGGGTGGGGGACTTGAAAATCAGTATGGACAACAGGTACAGATGCTTAAATCAGGAAATTCTGTCTCTACTTTAGATAGGTAACTCATTTTCCCCATATTGTTCACTTTAAAAGTAGTGCACAATTCTTAATTTTTTTCTTATTTATTAAGGCAGCACCATACAGGCAGTCTGCCTATGTGTATATTGACAGAGAGTCAAAAGGAAAAAGGGAAGAAAAAAATTAAATGTAAAATTGCCAAACCAGCATATAATGTCAGCATCTTATGGCTTATTTTTCCCTGTAAATAACAAACTATATTGTTTCACCTGAGCCCAATATATTGTTTCACCTGAGCTGACGGAGACGACTAACATGAAGATGTCTATTTGCAGTCATTTATACATTCTGTGAAAACTACACATGCATTTAAGAAAGGACCACATATTCCAAAACTGATTGTGCGAACAAAAAATTGTATACACCTTGGGGATGTCAGAGTTTACCTGAAAATGTCTGTATCTGAGAAGCCAGCCAGACCTCAGCTCTGCTCTTTCCAAGTTGTGTGAATTTTGTAGACATTTAAAAAAAAATCTCTCAGTGCATTTAGTCCATTCCTCTCTAAAAACAGCTATAAGTGCATCTACCTACTTCTCAAGAATGAAAGAGCCAGTGAAAGTGTCTCATTGGCGCACATATCACAGAGGGGCTCATTAAAACAGTAAAAACAACGAAAGAATAAAATAAAACAATAACAACCACCAATGATCACTCTAGCTGTTAGTGCTGGTTAATTAGGATCTTCTTTAAAATGGGTATGTAGTGTACGAATCCTTCCACAATTAAGGATTTTCTAGCTTTGGAGCCTCTTCTTTCTATACTTTGTTGCCCATCAAATGGAGTATCAGCAAATCACACCTTTTTGGGAGGATAATTTTATATCCATGAGCTCTTCCTTCAAAACTAGATTTTACCTATTATCGTTAACTATTTAATAGAAGAGAATACTTCAGCACACAGATGTCTGTGCTTTACTATCTCATTTAGTCGACATAAAGAACTTGCAAATTTGACTCTATTACACTCATTTCATAGGGCAGAAACTGAGGGGTTGAGGAAGAAGTTTTGTGACTCGGGTCACAGACCAAGTGAAGGGTGAATCTCTGGGATTTCAGCAAACATCTGCCTTTTCGCAATTCCCACAGGCACTCGCTAATCCTGCATGCTGACTTTGGGTACATCTTCTCCTTCTTCAAGGAAACATAAAGTCCAGGTGAGCAGAGACGTTTTGGAAAAGGCTGCTGAGGGTGGAAGGCTCCTTCTGTACAAGTCATGCTTGCTCTGAAACTCAGAGCCCCATCGGCCCCAGCCAGGCAGTCAGCTGGCCTCAGAGGAAGGGTACCGGAGCTCACTGCCACCCACTCTCCTCTTTCTGGCTCTCCATCCTACTCCGGCTCCAAACCCGCATCCTCTCACCGTGCTCCGAGAATGCTGTCATTTGCTTGGACAGAGCTGGTCATGCCTTCTTTCTATTCTGAGTTCCCTATTTATATGCAGTTCTGGCACAGAGCCTCCAGACATTGATTTCTTCTAGTCCTGATGATGATGATGATGGTGGTGGTGGTGGTGGTGATGATGATAATGATGATGATAATGATGATGAATGATGATGACGACGAATGACAGGTTGGTGTTTCCTCTGTAGAGTTTCTCCCCAGTTGCTGGCACTCGTCTGGGAATTGCGCATGTCCCAGACTGCCTGGTGATGGCGCTGTGGATACTTAAACCCCCCGAACTCGCTTTCAGGAGCCAGAACCAGCTTCCGGAGCTCTTTGAACAAATGATACCTTCTATTAAGTGCAGAGCTCCCAGAAGCAAAGACCCAGCTGCTCTTATCTGAATGCCATCAAAGATCAAGGGTCATATTTTATCCCATTCACTGGACTTCCAAGGAGTCTCTGGTCAGCAAACTCCACCAAAGCTGGCTGTTTCCCCTAAGGGATCTGGAATCCCAGCACGTCACCACTGGCAGCTTCAGATAAAAAGCTCAAGTCACTACTCTCCACTGCCACTTTGTTCTGGCGTGACATTTTGTGGTTTTGTGCACCTGAAGTGGATGTGCGGGTCAGTGTGGAGGTTTTGGAATGGACACATATGTGTCTCTCACATGCATCTGAACACGCACAGCCACCAAGCATGTTGGAATGACCAAATCCCAAGAACACTGGCCTGCAGCCATCGGTGGCCTGGACAGTCCCATCTGAGCCCTTTCACAAGTCTGCTTGGGTGCAGAAGGCCTTTGGATGAGGTAGGTCTGCCAACACAGGGCATGGACAGGCGCCCCAAGCAGGTCCCAATGGGAAGCAGGCTGTGGGGTCTCCCCTAGACTTCCTCTGCCTTGCTTCTGCCATTTTCAGGCCTCGTGGCTTTGTTTCCTTTTGCTTTTCTCACATTCTCTTTATCGCAGGAAGTCCGCTTAAAGGATTTTTCGAAACCAATACAGTGTCAACTTCTATCCAATGAGACAGTGAAGAGACTTGGGGCTGACTGTCATCTCCTGCCACCAATGCGTGTTACCTCTTTAACATTACACAAGTAACCCGGCACTGGGCCCCCTCTTTCAGGATGTATAGTCGAAACACTTGTTAAACAGTAGGCTCTGTGACAGGGCTCTCTGTTTCCTTTCCAAACTCGCCCTGTGCCATTAAACTGCCATTTGAACTCAAAAGATCCAGTTCAGTTTCCCAGAAATACCCATTTGCTGCCTCCTTCTGGTGTAGCATCGCAGAACTGATTTGCTGCTGGTAGCTCTCCTTCTGGAAAGACGCTGTACCAGCATATCGGTTCTGTATTTCCAATAAGCATTCACACTCCAAGTCTCAGGTGCAAATAATGGTCTCTGAAAACAAATTCTTTCTTGAGCTTGCTGTCACCTAGCTGGTAAACTAGCCCAATGGGCTTGAATACGTAGCACTCAGTGAGGAGGAAATCGCCCCAGTAGACTTCTCTGCCAAAAGTTCTCACCGTCACAACACAAACTTTGAGCGGCCTTCACCGTACCTACAAATTCCCCGGATTCCTTCTCATTTTGACCCTTTGATTCCCCAGATAATGAGAAAATAGAGAAAACACACCCTTCAAATTCCTAAACAGTATTAAGAATGGAAGTCATTTTTTTATTTTTATTACTTTTTATTATAACAGGAATTGTCAAACACGGCCCAAAATAGACAGACTAGGGTGACAAACTGCTAGGTATTCACTGCTCGGTTCTACCGTCAACATCTTCCTAGGCCCCCCTGTGTATTTTTCCTTTGGCCAAACATTTTAAAACGACTCTCAGAAATCAAGTGACCCACTGTCCCTATTTGCTCTGGATTGTCCCAATATTAGCGCCGAAAGCTCCATATCTCAGAAATCCACTCAGTCCCAGGCAAAATGGAACAGTTGGTCAAGACATCATTGTTCTGGAACTTCTTCACTATATATCCCTAATAAATACGGAGTTTACAAAACTTAACCGCAATACGAATATCACACCAAACAAAATTAATGGCTATTCCATGGTATCATTTAATACCAGTCATGTTCATTTTTCCTTGACTTTCTGCAAAAAGATAACATTTTTGCTGCTGATGTGTTTGAATTAGGATTCCTCTGACCGATCCTGCTTCCTTTCCATCCATGAGAGCTCCCCCAGCCTTTTTCTTTCCTGTGTCAGTTATTTCTTTAAGAATTGAGTTATTTCTCTTACAAACTGTTCCACATTCCTGGTGTTGAAGGTTGATGTGTTTGCAGTAATTCTTATTTTTATTTTATTTTTATTTTTTTAAATTTTATTTATTTATTTGAGAGAGAGAGCGTGCATGGGCGTGTGTGCTCAAGAGAGAGCACAAGCAGGGTGAGGGGCAGAGGGAGAAGCAGACTTCCCACTGAGCAGGGAGTCCAGTGCCGGACTCGATCCTGGGACTCCGGGAGCATGACCTGAGCTGAAGGCAGAAGCTTCACCAACTGACCCACCCAGGCGCCCATTGCAGTAATTTTTAACATGCTCCTTTATTGCACGTATTTGTATAAAAAATGCTGATTAGCTCTGGAAACTTGATTAGATTCAGGGTTAATATTTCCTTGGGGGTGCTAGGTACTCCTGGCTGCATCCCAGCAGGACGCACACAGAATATGGATAAGCTTGACCTGCTGTTCTGGAGGGGCACTCATAAAACCATGAACGTGCCCTGCCGATCTCTCACCTGAAGGTTTCAGCGGCCACCGACGTTCATTGTCTTGATCTATGATATCATTAGGGGTGGCAAAGCAAGACATTCTAATTCTACTAGTCTTTCTTCATTTATTCATGTGATTCTCTGCAAAGAATAACTTTCCATCACTGACTACCTGATTATTATTTAGTACAATCCAGACGGAAAGACAGTATAAATGTGTGACACTTTTCTCTCCTTTACTCATTTTCAGAATAAATAGCTGGTTCCCTAAAGATGACCAATTAAGCTTTTTGAGCGGAAGGAGGGGGAGTAGAATTTGAACTCTCTGGTGCCTGTTCTCTGATGCATTTTCATAATTTACTTAGTTGCCATGCACATGCAAATGTAGTTGATACTCTACCATAATTTCCTTAGCAGGTGTGCACATGCAAATTTGCGTAGTACCTTCCTTCTGTTCTTTTCACAGGGGAACCTTTACCCATTTCAGGGGCGATCATGGTGATGACCATGGCAAGCACAAGGCAAAATTATTAAATCAGAAAAAGGTATACTTTTTTCTTTACATTATTATTATTATTTTTTAAGATTTTATTATTTATCTGAGAGAGAGAGAGCACAAGCAGGGTTGGGGGGGTACAGAGGGAAAAGGAGAAACAGACTATCTGCTGAGCAAGGAGCCCTGCGCCCTACGGACTGAGCCGCCCAGGCGCTCCTTGTCTTTGCATTATTACTTCTGTTCTTCCTGACCCTTGAACATTAACGTCTTGGGATGGCTCATTTTATGTCCGTTGTATCTAGCCTTGCAATCACCCAGCCGCACTAAGCTCCCAAGTTTCCTTCCCTCTGCATCCCATCTCTCTTTTTCCGTAAATTTTCCTTCTCACCATTACCTGAAATCTGGCCCACAATCTCTAATAATCTAATGTGCACCATGATTAGTCCTCCTAACCCCTGAACTCCAATGTGTTCCTTCTTTTCCGAACCCTTTCTTCAACTCCCAGAATTTAGATCTTGAGAGAAGTCAATCCTGGGGCACCTGGGTGGCTCAGTCGGTGAAGCATCTACCTTTGGCTCAGGTCATGATCTCAGGGTCCTGGGATCAAGCCCATGGGCTCCCTGCTCAGTGGGGAGTCTGTTTCCCCTTCTCCCTCGGCCCCTTCCGCCACTCATGCTCCTGCGAGCTCTCTCTCTCTCTCAAATAAATAAATAATCTTTTTTTAAAAAAAAAAGCCAATCCTTTGATCCAAGGGAACATAGGTTTAATTGCACTTTCCCAAAGTTCTTGGTTTATTCAACCTTAAAAAAGAAGGCAATCCTGCCTTTTGGGACAACACGGATGGACCTTGAGGGCATTATGACAAGTGAGAGAAGCCAGAGAAAGAAAGACAAATAGTGCATGATCTCACTTACATGTAGATTCTAAACACACACACACACACACACACACACACACACACACACACACACACAAAGGGTTGAACTCATAGGAACAGAGAGTAGAAAAGTGGTTGTCGGGAACTGAGGGATGGAAGGAGGGAGAGGTTGGTAAGAGTACAAACTTTCCGGTATGAAATGAGTACGGTCTGAGAAGCTAACATAGAACATGGTGACTGCAGTTGTATAACTGAAGTCTGGTAAGAGAGAAAAACAACTGTTCTCAAAAAGAAGGGAAGAAGGGAGGGAGGGTGGGGGGGAGGAAGGAGGGAATAAATGTGAGGTGGTTGGTGTGTTACTTAGCTAGGGAGGGGGTAATGCTTTCACAATTTATGTACACATGCATGAAATCATGACACTGTATACTTTAAATATCCTACAATTTAATTTGTCAATTATACCTCAGTAAAGCTGAAAAAAATGTTTTGAGTTTTTCTCCTTTAGAACTGTATTCACATTTTTCGAGACTCCTAGAATACTTCCCCCACTTTGTTGGAATAATCCAATCCTTCCTTCCTGTCAGGTCTGATCCCATTTGTCCTCCTTTGTCATGAGAGTCACCTGCCTTGGGAACTTATGTGATTATTACAGTAGGATGCCTCATGAATATGTCACTATTGTGGTCCCATTATATTTTCTGTAATATTGTTTTTTTTTTTTCTGTAACATTGTTTAACCCTTTTAAGGGCTTAAACTAAGATCTCCATACTAAACGGTACACTCTTTGAGGCATGGGCGGTGTGTTATATTTTAAATAATACCAAATGAGCTATAGGCACAGCATGAATACTGGCATTGATAGTAAAATGCCTGTAAATGTTTTAGATGAGAATGGGGGCATAGGAGACAATTCTAGAACATTCCATTCACCCCTAGGCTGACAAACATTTACACTGCCTCTAGTTCAGCATGATATTTCTTCTGAACTGTTCTAACATTTTTTAAACTTCCTGTTTTCATCTCTACTACTGGAAAGTGATGAATTTCTGTGTAAACAATCTGGCCGGTGTATTTTAGGACACACATAATTCCCACTATGACCTATATTAGCCGAATTGCCAGAGTTTTTATTAGCCCACCAGCATAGTCCAGGTGGGGAAATGGTGATTCATAGGTTCCATACACTGTTAATATGAGACACAAACTGATACACCCTTCTTTTTCTTAAAAAAATTATTTATTATTATTATTATTATTTGACACAGAGAGAGAGAGAGAGGACAAGCAGGGGGAGGAGCAGGCAGAGGGAGAAGAAGAAGCAGACTTCCAGTTGAGCAGGGAACCCAACAGATGCTTAACCAACTGAGCCATCCAGGCACCCCCACTTATTTATTTTGGAAAGGGAAAGAGAGAGCACAAGCAGGGGGAGCAGCAAAGGGAGAGGGAGAAGCACACTCCCCACTGAGCAGGGAGCATGACGCGGGGCTCGATCCCAGGCCCCTGAGATCATGACCTGAGCCGAAGGCAGATGCTTACCCAACTGAGCCACCAGGCGCCCCCTGATACACCCTTCTAGCGGGCAATGTGGAAATAAATACAAAACACCTTAAATTGGTGGTACTCTTAGTCCCACTGACTCCATCCCTATGAAGTCATTCTAAGAAAACAATTAGAGATATATACCCACAAAGATAGATGCACATTGATTCACATCATGGATATTTCAGAGAAAGTGTAAAAATGAACTGGAAGTCCAAAAATAACAAACCATATTAGATGTGTACGATGGTATAACTACTCAACCATCAAAAATATTTTCTAAAGGAATAGCTATAAAACAAAATTCACTATGAAGTAAAAGGAAATGGTTTAAAAGCAGTAAGTGAAATGTGCACATAAAAAAACTAGCTAGAACACCCCAAAACAGTATTAGTGGGTCTCTCTGGATGTGAGCATTACAAATGACTTTTAGTCTTCACCTCATGACTTACTGAGATTTTCAAGTTGTCTCTAATGAAAATATTATTTTTAAACCCAAATGACTACGCTATATGGCAGTTTTATGATTACCATCCATAGCTATGACCAGCAATTACACTTCCCTGTACGTTGTGCAGAAATGTACAGAAATGCATGCATACTGCTACCAAACAGATGCAGAAGGATATTCTGAACATGTGGGGTGATGCTCGCACACTGTTGTGAATGTACGAAATGCCACCGATTGTACGCTTTAAAACGGTGAGTTTAATGCTACGTGAATTTCACTTCAACAAAAAAAGAAATCAACGAAGAAAGAATATTGAGAGAAGTCATTTGTAATAGAGAAAAGCAGTGAAATAATGCAAATGCCTGACAGGAGCAGAAGGGATAAATACATGGCGGTATAATTAACCCAAGAGGCTACGGTACAGTAATGGAATCAAGGAGGTGCTGTCATAGGCAGTGACATGGAAGAAATCTCACAAACTCAGCACCGAGGGGAAGAAGACAGACACAGAGGGAACACATTGTATGATGCTATCTTTGTATGCAGGGTGAGAAACAAACAAAAGTCACTTGTAGTGTCAAGTCAATTTTGAGGTTACCTGTGTGGAGGGAGGGGGCTAGTGACAAGGGGTGAGCATGGGGAAGGGTCTGGGTAGACAGGGATGTCCCGCTGGCTCACCTGAGTGGTCGCTGTGTGTGCAAGTTCATAGTCATGAAAATTCACCAAGCTGTAAACTTGCAATACACGTGTTATTGAGAACATTCTATGGCTTTCATTCTTATCTGGTGCCCTGTAAATCTTCCAGTCCCTAAATCACCTCCCCTGTTGCTAAATATCTCCTTTAATTAATGAGATAATTCTATTGCTTATAAACTTGGACTCTATTTCTATAATTCCCAATTTTAGACATTGCATCCACTCATTCAACAACTGAATTCTAGTCTATTATGAACTCAGTCTTAGGTGAGGGGGAGACAGAGCCAGAAAGAAAACATATACTGAATACTTTATTATTTTTTTTAAAGATTTTGTTTATTTATTTATCAGAGAGAGAGAACGAACAGGGGGAGGGGAAGAGGGAGAGCCAGTCTTCCTGCTGAGCAGGGAGCCTGACATGGGGCTCGATCCCAGGACCCTCAGATCATGACCTGAACCCAAGGCAGACGCTTCACTGACTGAGCCACCCAGGTGCACATACTTTAACATCCTTTTAGGCTTGGACCTTTTTCAAACACAAGAACACAAAATTTGCATATAATTTAAAGAACTCAAAATTCCCCTGTAGACTCTTCTCCAGCCCAGAGTAAGAGCCCTGCTTTAGACACTGCTTCTCAAGAGTTAGGTGAGATCTGTCTCACAGTGTTATTAGGTACTATCTCTGCTCTTGCTTTTCTAAAAATTAAATTTGCACCTTGTAAATTGGTATTTTTAGTCAATTTATTTGTCTATGGGGTTGTATGATTTCCCCCCTCAATTTATATCACACTTTCAAACTTTCTGAAATTCAAGATTTCTTCTGAAAAGGTGTCCTATGAAATATTCCAGATCTCTTTAAACATATTAAACAGCAATAAAAATCACACTTTACTGTACTTGATGAACACAGTGATCTTAACTGCTCAAGATAAAACTGATATCATTGCAGGGGCGCCTGGGAGGCTTAGTCGTTAAGCGTCTGCCTTCAGCTCAGGGCAGGATCCCGGAGTTCTGGGATCGAGCCCCACATCAGGCTCCACTGCTGGGAGCCTGCTTCTTCCCCTCCTACTCCCCCTGCTTGTGTTCCCTCTCTTGCTAGCTGTCTCTCTCTCTGTCAAATAAATAAATAAAATCTTTAAAAAAAACAAACAAAACTGATATAATTGCAATTTAACTTCTCCAAAATATTTTGGCAGATATGTTTTTCATTACAATAAGGTAACTAATAATGATAATGTTTTTCTGTAGACTATACAGGACATTAGAATTTAAAAATCAATTTCTAAATTCTTCATAATATAAGGCCAAATATTTCACTACATGTAAAATATTCCCTCGTGTTTGCATCGTTGTAACTCGTGAAGACTATCAGAACACAACTGATCATAAATGTGACAAAAAAACAAGACTATATACTCATGTGTAGTGCTAATTAAACCATTCACATTTATCCCAACTTCCGCAAGCATTTAAAGGAAAAAGAAATATAATGAACGATGTCTTGTGTGAATAAACAAAAAGATGACATGCTCTTCTTTAATGTGATACAAATTTCAAAAAAAACCATAATTCCAGAAAATGCATTTATAAATTATATATACACATACGTATATACACACATGGACGTGTGTGCACGCATGTGTGTGCGTGTGTGTCTGCTTTTCAAGAAATCTGATGTGTTTCCTCAGGACACAACCTCCACCCTCTTCCCCGTGAGAAATACCTCTATGATCCAATCATGAGTCAATTGTTTTCCAGATTTTACCAAGTTCAGTGTTTTACTTTTCATTTTCTTACAGTTCTCTTGTGTCTTACGAGCATGGCCTTTGTGTTACTAACAGATTTGTAACTTTTTATTTGCTGTCTTTGTTCTGCTGCATGTATTCCACAAATTGGGTCCTATCGTGCATCTCCTAGCCTTCTTAGCAAAAACCGTATCTAATCCTACACTCTTTAGGACAACTAGATCTCCTTACTTTCCAGAGTTAGATAAATTATATGTTGTATGTTGTAGCAACAATATATCGATCGATCTTCTAGGTGAAAAGATGCCCTGGTGTCAAAATTATCTAGGACTTCTGTAATTCTCTAATCAAAATTTGAACTATTTTTGCCCTGTTTTATGTAAGATCATTCTCGACCCACTAAAAATCTTCCACTCATTCCTGGAACACATTGTATTGGGCTAAGACTTTGGTATAACTGTAAGCACTATTTTCTCAACAAACTCTGAGTGAGAATGTCAACCACTGGCGGTTGGTTACTTCAATCCCCTGGTCTTTTCACCATAAGTAACTTGGGTTTCTGGGGATGGTATAGATATACAGGTAAATAAAGGGCAAACATATTTTAGAGTAAAAAAGAAACTCCTATCAACTTAGACCCCTCCCTCTACCTCACATCATCAATTATAGGTTCTGTGGTTTCGTCAATTCTATTTCCAAAATGGTTTTTGGTCCAATTTCTTCGTCCCTCAAATGATTCCCATACGCTACTACAGACACTGGTCATGTCTTGTCTGAATGATATCCATAGCCGCTAGCTGGCTCCCTAAACTGAGGTTCTGCCTACATATGATATAATGGAATCTTACAGAATAAAAATGATGAAGCCCTAAGAATAATAAAATTCTGATTATATCCTGCAATTTTATTCAATATGGAGCTACACGCCTTTGCAAATCTTAGGCTCGAGGTATGACAGACATACCATGGTTCCCTGGGCAAGCCACTCACACTCAGGTTTCCATGCAGTCACTCTGCCTGGAAAGCTGCCTCCTTCCTCCCTTCTCTAATTGATGAACTGCTATTCACTCTTCAACTCATTCCTAATTTGGCATCATGTACTGTCTCGACTTCCCAATGCTGAATTAATGCCTTCCTCCTTTCTATTTCTGTTGTTTGCCATTTATAAGCCATAATCTTTTATAGTATGGATATGATATTAACTATATGAAGCTGGTTACTCACCCACCCCCTGACACACACATTGGGAGTTCCTTGAGAATAGCATTCATTTACTTGTTTTTGTATCAGATACGTAACAAGAATATGTTATTCACTCAACCAACACTCCCGTAATGAAATTATGGTGCCCTGATGCAAGGTACTAAGGATATGGTGTCGAACAAGAGACATGTCCCGCTTTTAAAGGACTTCCGGTCCAGTGATTTCGTGGTAAGTGTGTTCTGAAATATTTAACAAACATTTACGTATATCTTGTTTGCCCAGTGGCTTCTAGACTAGTTTGAACGGTTACAGATAGCCTGTCTCAACTCAGCCTTCATCTGAATCACAAACATGGTGAAAATTGCTTGGGCACATTTCATACCAAGGATTAACACACGGAGGAGTGTTTACTTATTGGTATGATGAGTAAAAAGGAGACGTGATAAGGGAACCCAATTCCCATTCTTCATTTTATCTACCTCTGGTCAGAGGTGAGAAAATGCTCAGCATCGACCCATCTTTGCTTGGGTGGGTGTGGAGGACAACGGGCACACGAAAACGGCTCATCATGGACTGCGATGGGGCTGCAGATGGGTGCTGGTCTTGTGAAGTGCTACGCATTTGGTTCTACCATGTACAATTCAATTAAGTCTCTAATAGCACTCGACGAGCGCTTCACTGGCGTGTGCAGCGGAGACGAGGTGCTGGTCTCTAGCGGTCCCTTGGAAGCTGGCATGCTCCACCTGGCTTCTATATCCTAATTCCCATGATGCCTTAGCACGATAGCATTCCACCGGAAGAGCATAAAGGAGCTATCCACGCATGCAGGCTCCTATGCTGTCACTAAGCTCTGAATTCTGACCTTGTCAAAGAAGGGACGTTTGGAAAGCTCTTTCCTTCATGGAAGGGTCATATTTGCATTGCTCTGCAAACCCTATTTGACAATACTCTAATGGTTCATTTTCAGTCTTCCTTTCTGAATGAACCAGTATGCCTTCCGTTTCAGGTGATGTTATTCTTCCCAAACCAGGTCAATTCCAGCTGCCAGTGCTAATAACAGACATCCTTGCCTCACTTATTACTCGGCCCTCCACACAATGTTTCATTATGGGAGAACAGTACCAGGCAACATCAACTGCCCATGGGAACTAATTCTCTCCTCTCCCCCAGAATGCCTCCCTTTATGGTACAGCTGCCTTCATAAAAATTTCACGGCACGCAGCATTCCTAGAAACCAATCCATATTCTGAAAGCATAAGGAATACAGACTAGATCATATTTTGAAGGCCTGTAAAATATACACATATTGTCCATCAAAACTCACTTCTGTAATTCAAAGTTTCCCATTTGGGGATTATGTATGTCCTTATACTCACATCTTTTTTCCACAGACAGTAACCCTTCACACATTATGGGAAGGCCAAGAAATATTTAGTATGCTTTTTGTCCTTAAAACGAAAGGCTATTGTTTGGCAAAGGATGAATAAACTCTGGTCTCCAGACGCCTGAATTCAATGCACATTCAACTGCTTTGTTAAGTACTAAACCCGCAAATTAAGTTCCCCATTTGAGGTGACCCCCCTGAGGCATGACTAGGAGGAAGGACAGAGGTTGCGGGAGAAGAATGAATCTTACATTTAAAATCATTATTGAGATTTGATGCAATAACTACTCACATTCAATTACAATAATATAAAGTTTTAAATTAGCCAAGGGTACAAGAGTGTGAAGCAGTCTTGGAATATTAGAAAGACCTTTTCCTATGCAAACTAACAGATGAGGAAATGTTGACAGCTTGCCTACTTTACACAAAAGAACGGTTGTGATAAAAGTATGTTGATAAAAAGATGAAAACGACAGTGATAACACTGAGAGAAAGAACCCACACTGAGAGCATTTCTGACCACAAGGAGAAATCAACCCTATGTTAGTTTCTTTTTATAGATTAATCTCTTTGCTCCCTGGGGCAAGTCAGCACAGCCAAATCATACCACTGTCAATCTGCAATGAAAATACGTAGTCAGATACGAGAGCAAAACAGGAAATCCAAAATGGCATCATTAATATGCAACACAAACTGTCTAAAGAATGAAATCTTGAAGCAGAGAGATTTGCTTTAATGAGGCTACTCTCCTTTGTCATGAGATTATTGCCTTTAGTTTTGATTCTAACATCAGGATTCTGTCTCAGGTAAAAAGAGTTAAATTGTTGTACCTTTAAATACTGGAAACGGATTATGGACTTGTAAGAAGTGAGGGTTTTAAAAAAATCTCTGCTTCTCTGCGAGATGTCAGTTTGTTAAGAGAGGAGTAGTGAAGATAGCGGGGTGATGCCTGCCCCTCTCGCTGTGCGAAATGAGGATAATGAGGACTTTCGGTTGTATTCTTGCTGTAGAATGAAGAATACTGCTTATTTATAGCTTGGTACCAATGACTAGGTGGGTGTGTTATTGTCCACAATTATTTGTAGTTATAGAATTTGGCAAAGAAATAGTTTTTCCACTAATGTATTTTTATATACCAAAGAATCTGATAGATCTCTAAACCAAAGATAACGCCTTCTACCATGCATACCTGTAATGTGTATACACACACACACACACACACGCCTCATTCACTCGCATACATACATGATAGAGCAGTGTTTCTTCACTGAGGAAATAACAACCCTTTAAGATGAGAAAAGATGTCATTTTCTCTCCTGGAAATGTGAGTGTTTTATGACATAGTAATTCAGTTATCTGTCAAAATGTCTACGGTGACAGGGGAGCAATAAGACCCTAATTTTAGCATCTTGAACCAAGGGTTTTAAAGTGAACCTTTACTTCTAAGAAATTAGTAACACCCATAAATCACATTAAAAATAGCTGTTGCTCTGCATAGAGACAGGAAGTAGATTAGAAGGTTATTAGGGGCTGGGGAATGGGAAGTTATTGCTTAATGGTACACAGCTTCTATGTGGGGCGAGGCCAAAGTTTTAGAAACAGTGGTAACGGTTGAACACCAGGGTAAACATAATTAATGCTATTAATTGTGCACTTCAAAATGGTTAAAATGCTATACACGGCTGACCTTGAACGATGCAGGGTTAGGGGCACCAACCCTCT
This sequence comes from Ursus arctos, assembly GCF_023065955.2. Taxonomy (NCBI): domain Eukaryota; kingdom Metazoa; phylum Chordata; class Mammalia; order Carnivora; family Ursidae; genus Ursus; species Ursus arctos. The sequence continues at coordinate 25,191,681 of NC_079874.1, read as the reverse complement.
GCAAAGTCAAAAATCTGAGTACAACTTCTGACTCCCCAAAAACTTAACTACCAATAGCCTACTGTTGACCAGAAGCCTCACCAATAACATAAAGTTGATTAACACATACGTTGTATGAGAAATGTATTATATACTGTATTCTTACGATAAAGTAAGCTAAAGAAAATGTTAAGAAAATTGTAAGGAAGAGAAAATACAGTCACAAGACCATACCATATTTATTGAAAAAAATCTGCGTGTAACTGAACTTGCGTAGTTCAAACCCATGCTGTTCAAGAATCAACTGCATTGTATTTGATATCTATTTTACCACAATCGTAATAATTACACAGAATGTAGGGGCTCCTGGGTGGCTCAGTCAATTAAGCATCAGACTCAATTTTGGCTCAGGGCATGATCTCAGGGTTGTGAGATCAAGCCCTGCGTTGGGCTCCGCGCTGTGCACGGAACAGGACCTACTTGGGATTGTCTCTCTCCCTGTCCCTCCGCCCCTCCCTGCCCCCTCTTTCTCCCTCTAAAAAAAAGAAGAAAGAACATTGCTATAACCCATCATAATGAAAGAGAACTCTTATCCACATGGGAATAATGATTCTTGAACGGTCGATGCATTCGCTTTAGATGTCTCCTTTCATTTGACTCATTTGTACATAAATATTTGACTACCAAAACTGGACAATGAAAAATCCATAGTCTAGAGCATGTGTCCTCTAGATTAGACTGTAAAGTAAATCTCCTCTCTTCTGGTGGCCCCACGTCTCAGGTCTCTACCGAGAGTCATGGATGTACCATTAAGGCAAACCATTCTACAGAGTAGGCATGTCATTTTCTGTGGACTCTGATTTAAAATGGATGTGCTCTCTCTGGAATTGGGGGTAACGCCTCATGCACTAGAATACGGCATTCTTCGCCTTTAGCTGGATGACCTAGGGCAAGTATTTCCTTAGCAACTGCATATGAAGAAAATGGAACTAAGCACTCCAACAACCAGGAATGTTCTGAGAGTTGGAGTCTACGTGTTTAAATCACTTGGCATGTGACATCTAAAGATTCACTACTTTTCATAGAAAATTTTGAGGCTTTAGAAAGGATGGTGGCTCAATAAGGCTAAGAAGGCCCTGTGAGTTGATTCTAAAATCAGTCTTAAGTGTTGCCCATGACGGAGAACAGAGAGGCTTCAGAAAGAAGCCGTGACGGCTGAGGTTTCTCTCTGATGTGCTCAGTTGAAGAGACTAGTCCAGAGCTGATGTTTGCATGTAGAGAGACAGAACACACAGAACAGATCTTCATTTCTCCCCTACTGTGTTTTATATATTAAGGAATAATTTTCATGCAGTAGAATGCAAATCTTAACTTTCTAGAGTTTCATGCCTTAGAAAGTTTCTTCCTACCCCTCCCAGTTACTGCCCGACCCTGCCCTCCACCTCCAGGAGCTGACCCATTCTGACAGCTATCTGCCTACTCCTGCACTCCATATAAGTGGAATCATACAGTTTGTGACTTTTGTGTCTGGGTTCTTGAGCTCCACATGATGCCCTAGAGATTCACCTATGTCGTTAAACTCCTCTGTAGTTTGTTCTCATGGCTGAGTGGTATTACACTATACGAATATTCCAAAAGGTGTTTATAAATTCTCTTATTGATGGACATTTGGGTCTTTTCCAGTTTGAGGCTATTATTAAGGAAGCTATTACGAACACCTTTCATAAATCTTTTTGTAGATAGGAGCACTCGTTTGTTTTGGCTATATACCCACAAGTGGAATTTCCGGGTCCCATGGAATTAATTTTATTAGAAACCGGCAGTTGTTCAAAGTGATTGTATCATTGTACATTCCCAGCAGCAATGAATGAGGGTAGACTTAAGCTACCACATACTGCAGTAAACCTACTTTTAATATTACAATAACAAAGTATGGAAACATCATGGAACTGGCTCAAGAACTCCTTCTTTCCGGGGCGCCTAGGTGGCACAGCAGTTAAGCGTCTGCCTTCAGCTCAGGGCATGATCCCGGCATTATGGGATCGAGCCCCACATCAGGCTCCTCCGCTAGGAGCCTGCTTCTTCCTCTCCCACTCCCCCTGCTTGTGTTCCCTCTCTCGGTGGCTGTCTCTATCTCTGTCAAATAAATAAATAAAATCTTTAAAAAAAAAAGAATTCCTTCTTTCCTTCCTTAAGAATATCCTTAGTTCTTGTAAAGAATCACACACAGTTTAAGGTGTCAAGGTTAAGTGGAGAAAGAGAACGGAACAAGATCCCTGATGTCATAGGGCTTCCATTCCAGAGGAAGAAAAAGGTCAATGAAGAAGGAGAAAACTACCAATACAATTTCAGATATTACTAAGTGTTATAAAAATAAGGCAGGCTTTCAGGACAAAAATGACGGCCAAGGGTGCAGAATGCAGACTATTTAGAGTGTAATACAGGTTGCTCTCTCTAGGACATACTGAACTGTTCTGTCCTCATCCCTCTGATGGGATGGATGGGATGGGATAGGAATTTGGTTAGACAGATTTCTCACTAGCAGCTGGGAGAAATAGTGTCGAAGATTTCCAGCACACTGAACCCGAAGACACCTGCAATTTTCTTACTCTTTCGGATGGGAAGCCAAGACTGTGGATGGGCTTGGTTGGGACTATACTGCCATCCCTGAGCTATTGGCTGTGGCCAGTGAGACAGGCTCCATTAATGCCATGTCTGGGCCACATGCCTCCTGCAGTGAAATGGTTCAGATCCTGTATATTACAATGCTTTTCATGCGGTATTGGGAAGAAATTCCAAAAAGAAGGTGGTATCCTGTTTTTAGAGGAAAGTGAACTGGGTAGATAAAGTTAATACACCAAAAGTAAAATTGGTAATTTGCAGGGGAAATAAAATTAAGAAGTGGTTAAAAAATAAAGATATATAGTCAAGTGTTTGCAACAAAAACAAATGAATACTAAGGGAGATAATTTAGAATGAGTCAGATGGGGCTGCGTGGTAGTTCCCAGTCGACAATGAGCACACCCAGCCACAGAAGCAATTACTGGTGGCCCTGATATAACAGAGCCCAGAGAGCTCCATGCATCACTCTTTAACCCCCCAAGCCACTCTCCCCCACACACGCTCCATCCAGCTCCAAGACACACACTATAATATGAAGGAGGAATTTTGTCTCTCTACTCCCTAGATCTACAACAATACCAAGCATGCAGCTGGTGCCTGATAATATTTGTTGCATACAAAATAAACAAGGAAATAGGGTTTTACAAATTTTGTTAAAGGAAAATTTTAAAGCAAGGTATTAAGAATGTAAAGGTCTTGCAGCCATGTACCACTAATTAAGATTGTAGATTAAGGAAGTTTTCTTCACTCTTGTTCTGTCTACTTAAACTTCAGAAGGAAGTGTCCATTTCTAAACTAAACTTATTCTTCATTCTTTCTCACCTTTATGGTCAAGGAGAGTCTGTGATTCTTCTGTCTGGCATAATAGGTTGCAAAATATTTTGCAAATTGATGGGATTTCACTTAGTTTAAAAATTCCTAGTCTCGACAAACATTCAATCGTAACAAGAAATAAAACCTCAAGATGGGGCTAATGTAGGTAGAAGATTTGTAAATATAACTTTGGACACTTCTTTTCAACTTGTAAAGGGCATACACTTCTGCTGCTGTGTGTGAATTTTTGCGTATTTGTTTAGCATAGAGTTTGGAGCAATCTGCCAAAGAGATGGTTCTAATTCTCTATGCATTTGCTGAATATTCCAAGAAGCAATGTTTTATAGCTTCTTTGGAAAATGAACATAGAATTAGTACAATTAATCCCACTGACAATGATTATAGCTAACTCTGTGCAAGCCATTACTGGTAACTTTACAGGTAATAATTCAATTAATTTGATCCATTATGCATAATGGTTTTACCCTGTGAGCCTGGAATAGAAAACGATCTTTTGATTTAAGATACAGCTCCATTATTCATGAAACAGTACTGGAAAGGGGTGATCAATTCACTTAATTGATTTGACATTCTGTTTTGAGTAGAAGTGTTGAATGTTCTTTGATGGGAGGATATGAGAATTAAGTGACTATTTTCAGGACAGATTTTGCCTCTAGTTTTTCTGATGCTTGTTCCAGTTTTTGTCATCATAATAGATTCAGGATCGTTTATTTTTGATAAGAAAATGTCACACAGGAATGATGACATATAAGCAGTCGGCTTAGATGATTTTCTTTGCTGTTTTTGTTTGCCTTGGAATCCAGTTCTCCTGGGCATTCTTTCCCTCATCTCCCTTGTGATAAAGAATGCTTTATTGAAAAGCAATGCACCAGGTGCTTAATGAGAGGAAAGACACATGACGGTTTGGGTTAGGCATCTTGAGACAGATACAATTTTTAATACCTAAAGATGGAAAGAGCAGGGAAGATTTGGAGAATGGCAGCAAGGCACCCCCAGCTGGGTGCAGAGGGTGTGCATGCAAATTGTAAAAGAGTGTCCCAACCTCCCCTGTGTGTGTATGCCTTTCTAGGTGGGGCTCTGGTTTCTCTCTTCCTACATCACAATGATCTTCTTTTTTTGACATACCCCTGAGAGCAAGGATGGTGTTCTATTGATCTTGTATCCTCAGCTCGTAGCCCAGCACACAATGGGCCCACCATAGATATTTTTAGACTGAATGAATGAAAGTGAAAATCACCCAGGGGGAGAATAATAAGGCTCCTCTGAGGATTTGGGACTTAAGTCTGAATGCAGAGCCCTGCCTGCAAACCCTTCTGCTCTTCCACCTGTTTCTTTCTCCCACCTACTACAAGGAACTTCATTCCCCTCAAGCCTATAATACACAGGACCTCCTCACTCACCCTGAGGTAACTTAATACTGTTTATGAAAACAACAGAAGCTATAGTTGGAATCACTTTATCTTCTTGCCTCAAAATCTACCTACAACTGGATACTTTGCTTTCATTCTCTTCTTATACATATGCTTACTACCATGAACCCTAGTCCTTAACAGCTGCCTCTTCAGCATCCTAGCTCTGATCATTAGCCCCTCTCTATCTCTCCTGGATTACCCACATCCCCTGTTCACTGGTGTCTTGTTATCAGCATTTAAATATGATGGCGTCTCCCTTGGCAGGAGTCTGTCCAAAGCAGTGCCATAAGCCTGGCATTGTGCAAGTAGCCCTGACGGGTGCCAGGATCACTCTGAAGTGACTCCTGCTCCAAGGACAGGGGAAGATAACCACACATGCCAGTCTGACTGAGGCCCCAGCAGTGGGCTGTGGCAGGCAGCTGTTCTAACTGCAGACCCTGCCCACCAACAAAAGCTTCTCTAGACACAACATAGAGAAAGCGCCATGTAGTTTGGTGTTACTGCATCTCTGGCAAATGCCTCGTCTGACTCAACTCAAGCCCAAGGCAGCCCCAGACTGGCCCACTAACAACTCAGGGACCAAACCTTGCCCACCACAAGCAAAGAGAGCCAGTGCAGATGACTGGACCAAAGGCAAACACAGCTCAACCACAAGAGTAGGGAGCATGCAACACACGTAAGAGATACACCTGAAGCACCAGGTTCTGGTGAACAGGGGACACGGCACTGCAGGGCACTACAGGACCTCTTCTACCTAAGGACACTGCTGTCAAGAGCAGGAGATGTAGCTGACTTTCCTGACACATTGAAACAGAGAGTTAGACAAAATGGGAACACAGACGCATATGTCCCAAATGAAAGGACCTAACAAAATCACAGCCAGAGATCTAAACAAAATGGAGATGAGTAATATGCCTAGTAGAGAATTTAAAATAATGGTCATAAAGATACTCACAGAACTTAAGAAAAGAGTGGAGGATCTTAGTGAGACCCTCAACAATGAGATAGAAAACACAAAAAAGAACCAATCAGAAATGAAGAACTCAATAACTGAAATTAAAAATGCGCTAGAGGGAGTAAACGGTAGACTAGAAGCAGAAGAACGACAGCAACCTGGAGGACCGAGTAATGGAAAGCAACCAAGCTGAAAGGAGAAAGAAAAAAGAATAATAAAAAATGAAAATAGATTAAGCAAACTCAACAACACTATCAAGCATAATAACAGTCACATTATAGGGATCCCAGAAGGAGAGAGAAAAAGAAGAAGAAAATGTATTTGAAGAAATAATAGCACAAAACTTCCTGAATCTGAAGAAGGAAACAGAAATCAAGATCCAAGACACACACAGAGTCGCCAGCAAAATCAGCCCAAGGAGGTCTCCACCAAGATACAGAGTAATTAAAACAGTAAAAAGTAGTGACAAAGAATTTTTAAAGCAGCAAGAGAAAAGAAAACACTTACATACAAGGGAAACCCCATAAGGCTATCAGCTAATGATTTAGCAGAAACTTTACAGGCCAGAGTGACATGATATATTCAAAGTGCTGAAAGAAAAAACTTTGCAACCAAGAGTACTCTACCCAGCAAGGCTATCATTCAGAATAGAAGGAGAGATAAAGAGTTCTGCAGACAAAGAAAGTTAGAGGAATTCATCACACTAAACCAGCCTTATAAAAAATATTAAAAGGATTCTTTGAGTGGAAAGCAAAGACCATAAGCAGGAGTAAAAAAAAGTTGGAAGCACAAAAAGACTAAAGTTAGGTATATCTGTAAAAATCAGTTTGGAGATTCACAAAATGAAAGGATGTAGTGTATGATGCCATGTACCTAAAACATGGGTTGGGGGGAGAGAAGTAAAAATTTTGTGTTTTTAGAATGGGTTCAAACTTCAGCAACCATCAGTTGGAAAGAAAGCCCAAGGCAGCACACTTATATTGTACAAAATAGGCCTTAAAACAAAGACTGTAACAAGAGACAAAGAGGGATACTACATGATCAAAACGGGGACAATCCAGCAAGAAGATTTAACAACTGTAAGTATGTATGCACCCAACATTGGAGCACCCAAAAACATAAAACCAGCTATTAGCTAACAAACATGAAGGAAGTGCTAGATAGTAATACAATAATATTAGGGGACTCTAACACCCCACTTACATCAATGGATAGATCACCCAATCAGAAAATCAATAAGAAAACAGTGGTTTTGAATAACACATTGGACGAGATGGATCTAACAGATATGTTCAGAACATTCCATCCTAAAACAGCACAATACACAATTTTTACAAGTGCACGCAGAACATTCTTCAGAATAGATCACATGCGAAGCTACAAAAGAAGTCTAAATAAATTTAAAAAGATCGATGTCATACCATGCATCTTTTCTGACCACAACACTATGAAACTAGAAATCAACCACAAAAAAACATCTGGAAAGAACATAAATACATGGAGGTTACATGCTACTAAACATACTACTAAATAATGGATCAACCAAGAAATCAAACAGCAAATCAAAAAATACATGGAGACAAATGAAAATGAAAACACAATGGTCCCAAATCTTTGGGATGCAGCAAAAGCTATTCTAAGAGGGACGTTTACAGCAGTACAGGCCTATCTCAAGAAGCAAGAAAAGTTGCAAATAAACAGCCTAACTTTACACCTAAAGGAGCTAGAAAAAGAACAAACAAAACTCAAAAACAGTAGAAGGAAGAAAATAATAAAGATTAGAGCAGAAATAAATGAAATAGAAACTAAAAAAAAAAAAAAAAAAACAACCAACTACAGAATACATGAATGAAACTAGGAGCTGATTTTGTGAAAAGATCCACAAAATTGACAAACCTTTACCCAGACTCGACATGGGGGGAGGGCCTCAAATCAGTAAAATCAGAAATGAAAGAGGAAAAATAATAACCAAAACCACAGAAATACAAAGGATTATAATAGAATATTACAGGGGCGCCTGGGTGGCACAGCGGTTAAACGTCTGCCTTCGGCTCAGGGCATGATTCCAGCGTTATGGGATCGAGCCCCACATCAGGCTCCTCCACTATGAGCCTGCTTCTTCCTCTCCCACTCCCCCTGCTTGTGTTCCCTCTCTCACTGGCTGTCTCTCTGTCACATAAATAAATAAAATCTTAAAAAAAATAATAATAGAATATTATGAAAAATTATATGCCAACAAATTGAAAAACCTAGAAGAAATGGATAAATTCCTAGAAACATATAACTTCCCAAGACTGAATCAGGAATAAATAGGAAATTTGAACAGACTGATTACCAGCAAGGAAATTCCAATGGTAATCAGAAAACTCCCAACAAATAAAAGTCCAGGGCCAGACGGCTTCACAGGTGACTTCTACCAAACATTTAAAAAAGAGTTAACACCTACTTTTCTCAAACTATTCCAAAATATTCCAAACTATTCCAAAGCTTCCAAATTCATTCTATGAAGCCATCATTATCCTGACACCAAAACCAGATAAAGACACTACAAAAACGGGAATTATAGGCCAATATCTCTGATGAACATAGATGCAAAAATCCTCAACAAAATATTAGCAACCTGAATTCAACAATATCGTAATGAAACCATTCTCCATGATCAAGTAGGATTCATTCCTGGGATGCAAGCGTGGTTCAATATTCACAAATCAATCAACACAATACATCACATAAACAAGAGAAAGGATAAAAACCATATGATCATTTCAATAAATGCAGAAAAATCATCTGACAAAGTACAACATCCATTCATGATAAAAACCCTCAACAAAGTAGGTTTAGATGGAACATATTTCAACATAATAAAGGCCAATTATGAAAAACCCACAGCTAACATCATACTCAATACTGGAAACTAAAAGCTTTCCCCTAAGATCAGGAACAAGACAACGATGTCACTCTTGCCACTTTTATTCAATACAGTACTGGAAGTCCTAGCCACAGCAATTAGACAACAAAAAGAAACAAAAGGCAACCAAACTGGTAAGAAAGAAGTAAAACTTTCATTATTTGCAGATGGCATGATACTATATATAGAAAGCTCTAAAGACTCCATAACAAAACTACTAGAACGATAAAGGAATTCAGTAAAGTCGCAGGATACAAAATCAATAAACGTAAGTCTCTTGCATTTCCATACACTAATAATGAAGCAGCAGAAAGTGAAATTAAGAAAACAATCCCATTTACAATTGTGCCAAAAATAATAAAATACCTAAGAATAGAGTTAACCAAGGAGGTGAAAGACCTGTACTCTGAAAATTAAAACGATGAAAGAAATTGAAGATGACACAAATGGAAATATATTTCATGTTCATGGATTGGAAAAACAAACAGTTAAAATATCCATACTACTCAAATCAATCTACAAATTTAATGCAATCTCTATCAAAATACCAAAGGCATTTTTCACAAAACTAGAACAAACAATCCTAAAATTTGTATGGAACCACAAAAGACCCCAAATAGCCAAAATAATCCTGAAAAAGGAAAACAAACCTGGAGATACCACAATTCTAGACTTCAAGTTATATTACAAAGTTGTAGTAATCAAAACAGTATGGTACTGGCACAAAATAGACATATAGATCAATGGAGCAGAATAGAGAGCCCAGAAATAAACCAATGATTATATGTTCAATTAATCTATGATGAAGGAGGCAAGCATATGCAATGGGAAAAAGTCTCTTCAATAAATGGTGCTGGGAAAACAGGACAGGTGCATGCAAAAGAATGAAACTGAACCGCTTTCTTACACCACACACAAAAATAAACTCAAAATGGATTAAAAATCTATATGTGAGATCTGAAGCCATAAAAATCCTAGAAGACAACACAGGTAGTCATTTCTTTGACATTGGCTATAGCAAGTTTTCTAGATATATCTCCTGAGGCAAGGGGAAAAAAAAGCAAGAATAAACTACATCAAAATAAAAAGCTTCTGCACAGCAAAGGAAACAACAAAACTGAAAAGCAACCTACTTAATGGGAAAAGATATTTGCAAACGACATATCTGATAAGGGGTTAGCATCCAAAATATATAAAGAACTTACAGAACTCAACACCAAAAAACAAAACAAAAACAAACAAAATCCCCAAATAATCCAATGTAAAAATGGGCAGAAAACACTAACAGACATTTCTCCAAAGAAGACATACAGATAGCCAAGAGACACATGAAAAGATATTCAACATCACTAATTAGCAGAGAAATGCATGTCAAAACCACAATGCAATATCACCTCACACCTGTCAGAATGTTTAAAATCAAAAACACAGGAAACAAGTGTTGGCAGGAATGTGGAGAAAAAGGAACTCTCTTGCACTGTTGGTGGGAATGGAAAATTGGTACAGCCACTGTGGAAAACAGTATGGAATTTCCAGTAGTTCCACTACTGGGTATTTACCCAAAAGGTAAAACACTAATTCAAAAAGCTATACGCACCCTTATGTTTGTAGCAGTATTATGTATGACAGCTAAAATATGGAAGCAGCCCAAGAGTCCTTTGATAGATCAATGGATAAAGAAGATGTGGTATATATGTATGATGGAATATTACTCAGCCATAAAAAAGAATGAAATCTTGCCATTTGCAACAACACAGATGGATTGAGAGGATATAATGTTAAGTGAAATAAGTTAGTCAGAGAAAGACAAACACCATATGATTTCACTCCTATGTGGAATTTAAAAAACAAAACAAATGAACAAATTAAAAAGGAAACAAAAAACCAGACTCTTAACTACAGAGAACACGCTGATGGTTACCAGAGGGGAGGTGTGGGGGAGAATGTATAGAATTGTTGAATCACTGTATTGTACACCTGTAACTAACAGAACACTGTACATTAATTATATTGGAATTTTAAAAATTAATTAATTAAAAAATACATGATGGTGTCTGTCCTGTATTAAAAATTTCTGTGGAACCTCCTTTTGTTCCATTAAAAACCACCTTTGCTACCCTACATTAAGTAGCTGTCTATAGCCACTATTTTCAAGCTTGACTTCCCTTGTTTTGTCAATCCCCCATAGGCAGTTTTCCACTCCCACCACTAAACCGAAACTCGTTGCTATCGCCAGTGGGTAAGGTGTCATGACAATTACACTTGATTTCTTAGCAGTGTTTTGTATGACCCCTTCAACCCGGCCTCCAGGAAGCCCCCCTCTCCGTTCTTCCTTATGTGCATTTTCTCTGCCCATCCCCCCTAAATGCACCTTTCACAGTGTGATATACTGCACTTGAAACTGGTGTGGACCCAGGTAATCTCTGCATTTGAAGTAAGATCCCAGGGGATTCTCTTCCACCAAGCTTTCAGAAGCACTGTCACAAGTACTTATATTCCTCAGAGACCAGTCTTCAGTTCATGATTTATAGTGCAGGTTGGCAAACTATAGCTCAACAGTCAAATCTGGCCCATCACTTGTTTTTGTAAATAAAGTTTTCTTGGAATACTAACACCACCCATTTGTGGACATATTGCCTACGGCTGCGTTGAAGCCATGATGGCAGAGTTGAGTAGGTACAACAGAGACCGTATGACCCACAAAGCTTGAAATATTTACTATCTGGCCCCTGGTTTCTCATCTCCCCATCTCCCCTCCCTGACATCAGCAGCCTTCTTCATGTGGATTTCTCTGCCATGCTTCAGACTCATAGAGCCAACAAACTTATTGGAAAGCTGCGTGTGAATACGCATGGGCCCTTCAATCCCATCATATCCAGTTGCATTTAGCATCTTTTTCCTCCTCCAAGATGATGGAGTTCAGGAAAAATCATCACCATCCTCCCAGTCGCCAAGCTCATAAGCACCCTTTCTCTCAGGCCTCCCTCTATGTAAGCTTCAACACTAGGCTAGGTTGGTTGCACCAACCCTGGTTCCAACTTAGTTTTCTTGTGGAGCCAGCTCACCAGTGACGTTAGGGCAAATGATGGACTCCGGATGATTTGCCAAGGTCTTGCACTAAACCAGGGGTCTCCCTGTCATCCACGGTCTGGGCGGGAGCACCTGTGGCTGAAGGGTCTTTCTTGGGGACAGTACTAGGAGGTCACAAGGCAATTCCACACTGTAGCCCGTTCAAAATACTATACATAAGAGGTCTCATCATGTGCATGTGTAGGACATCATTCAACACCAATTACAAAAACGAATTTTATGGACATTCAGACAAAGAAGAGTGAAGGGCAGTAGGACCGAGAACCTGAACCCTGGTCCGCTATCACTGAAGGATGGCCCTGCCTGTTGGGAAAATAAGGGGAAACAGTCCTTCTGACAAGTCAGCACTTGGAAAGACTTAAAAGTATATCTCCAACCATTGGCAGAGACAAAGCACACACAAAACTGAGAGATGAAAATTCAGAGAGATACGTATCACCTATTCAAACGCAATAAAACGGGTGCCAGGATTGATTCATTATCTTTGCATCTAAAGAATTCAGGAGTCGTACTTCCCAAAAGCAGATGCTGAGTGTTTTTATCACTGTACCCCTGTTGGGTATGCAATTTCGTTACTGGACCAAAAGTCATGTTATCTATGGAAATACAATAATCTCTGTGAAAATTTCTTAAAACAGGAAAAAGAAAGTCTGCCATAGGTGCATAATATAAATGTCATTTTTGTTTCTGCAAAATCTTTTTGCTGACTCCCTGAAGACTGGGAAATGGTTGAAAGGCATGGTCTTCTTACTTTTGGCCTCTTAACCCAATCTCGCTTCAGGTGGAAATCACAGCCCATCTTCTGAAATGACCATCTGCAGAGCTACAGACTTGGCGTGCAACCTCACTGAGCTTAAGCAGTGAAAAAGTGCATTTAAACCAGTTAGAATAGCTAGAGACTTTCTTTAAGTGTTGTAACCATTTATATGAAATCTTTTACTTATGGAGATAATATCTGACTCACATAACTAATATGCTCTGTGTAAAATAACGTATGCTGCTTGCAATTTGGGTGATAAAAATGGTTTCCAATTCTAGTACACAGCCAGATTGCTACATATATGGAAATCTACAATCCAATTTTCCCCGTGCAGGTCAATTTCTACCCTGACTGAACTGGTGCATTGTCATCCATTTTCTTGGTTCTTAAAGTCAGAGGATGGCCTTTACATTCATACCATTGCCACCTGCAGTGCCGTCCACAACAATATTGAAGGAAAAAGAGATACAGCCCATCAAAAGAGTGGTGTTTTCTGTAAAACAGAAATACTGGTAGTCTCTCCAAGAGTAGCAGACAGTACTAGATTTGAGAAGTTTACTATATTCCACTGACCCCAAGAGGAGCTACATTTTTAGGCCAATTCTTTAATGAAAGGGTAATAAAAAGAATGTGCAAATGTCTAGAAATATGGCCCAAGAAAATTATTATTTTGTTGTTGGTCAATGAAGTGGTTTGTTAGGACATAACCGGCTTGGGGCCTTTGCTAGAGAGCCTGTAAAGCATTTTCTCTATGAACAAGAGCTAATGCCATCCATTATTAACAGGCACCCCTAAAACTCCAGGTGTAAGGCGACCAGATTTGGGTTCTTTGCATCATTTGCATGCAGTCTTTCAATATAGCGAAATGCTCTGTACAGACATACAGACACACAAGGTGTGTTTACCTGTGTGCTTAAAAGACAGTCCACATTTCTCTCCATTGCAAGACCAAAAACCCCTTTTCAAGGTCTACTTGTGTACACACTGGCCATCTCACTGTTCTGTGTGGGGCCTTCCAGAGTCTGCTGTTCTGGCTCTGCTTTGGGGCTTTACAAAGAGTTAATTCATACAAGGCACATTACTGGCAGAATAATGGCCTCCAAAGAGGTCCACATCCTAATCCCTCGAATTCTGAGAATATGTTACTTTACATATCAAAAGGGATCTTATAGATGTGATCAATAAAGGATGTTGAGATGGGGAGTTTATTTTGGATTATTTGGGTGGGTCCAAACTAATGACCTGAGCTCGTAAAAGCAGAGAACCTTTCCCAGCCGGGATCAGAGAGATGCAGAAGAAAAAGGAAGTGGGATAGATGAGGCATGAGAAGGACTTGATCTGCCACTACAGGCTTTGAAGATGGGAGGGACCAGGGACCATGCAATGAGAGTGAACTTTAGAAGTGAGAATCACCCCCACTTGAGAGCCAACAAGGGAATGGGGACCTCAGAGCCCAGTGTGGAAGCGAGGGCTGCCAACAACTTGCTCTTATGAGTCTGAAAGCAAACTCCTTAATTAAGAACTTGGCCCAGCCAACACCTTGATTTTGTGAGCCTCATGTCAATGTCCCACCTACAACTGTGAGATAATAAATGTGAGATAATAAACATGTGTTGTTTTAAACTGCTGAGTCTGGGATAATTTTATATAGCAGCGACAGGCCACGAACAGAATTCTCAACATTGCTTACAACATTCCTCGCATTCTCTTAATTCCAAGACACCATCAGTTGTAAATCAGCAAAAATCTAACACGGGAGATTTTCAGGGAAAAGAAATGCCACTACATCCCACTGAAGGTAAGATGCATCCTGGTTTCTGAAACAGACAAAACTGTAGATGGGGAAAAAAATAAATTAAAAATACTTCCTTATCTTTGAATTAAGGAAATACAATATTCACTGGTGGTTATATTTAGGGAATATCTAACTTTATATAAAAACATCAGCTCTCCTAATCCCCTTAAAGGCATGTTTCACCATCCGTTCACATGCCGCTCCCCAGAAATTTTCCCCTCTCTGAAATGCAGACATAATTAAGAAGGCAGTTAATATTGGCTTCCTTCCCTGTGTGTACACGGTTGTTAAACGCTCAGAGCCCAATAAGGTTTATTACTGCTCAGCTCGTTCCATAAGAAACTCCTTAAACACAGGAAGAACAGTTGTGACTTAAAACCGAGTTAACACATTCTAAAGAATTTCAAGTCTCTTGAAAGGAATGACCCTTTTGTGATCCGAAGGGTGTTCTCCAAGTTACGGCTTGTAATCATTTAAGACTGGCACAATACCTTTTTGTTGGTGTGCAAATGCACTGGTGATGTTTCCGGCATGAAATGTAACATGCAACTCATTTACTCATTTTAGCAAGAGTTGCCAGGAATGATTTCTTCTTCAAAATCAAACCTTCCACAACTGGAGTTTGAAATCTCAACTATTACTAGAAGCTGGTGAAGATTTATTTTGGTGTTATTTTCTAAGGAATATATAAACTCAACTGAATTCTATACTCCCTATTCACATTTGCCAAACATAGATCAAAATTAGCAAAAAGTAAACAACTACTACAATACTTACAGCAAAAAAAAAGCCTTCTGAAAATGAGTAAACGATTGTTTTTGTTTTCTGGGATGATTAGGCAATGATCGTTGAACTTTTTTTTTAAGATTTTAATTTTCAGTAATCTCTACACTGAACACAGGGCTCAAACTTACGATCCCAAGGTCAGGAGTCATCTGCTCTACCAACTGAGCCAGCCAGGCACTCTAATGGTAGTTGAATTATTAAATTTCATACTCCAAAGTCACATCTGATGACACAAAATCAGTGGAAACTTTTGAGCTACTCGCTGCATGGATTCTGTCTCACAAGGCAAGTGTGTGTGGAAGGGGGTGTAACTGTTTGGTGTGTATGCCTTGGAAGTGTGCATGGTGGAAAATGCGAAGGAAGTGGAGGAGGGGCTTTACCTTCTACTTGCAAACAAAGGTTTGAGTTAGGCATAAGATTCTGCAACATGGTTTTAAGAAAGGATTTCCCAGGAGTGCCTGGGTGGCTCAGTCGTTAAGCGTATGCCTTCGGCTCAGGGCGTGATCCTGGCGCTCTGGGATCGAGCCCCACATCATGCTCCTCCACTGGGAGCCTGCTTCTCCCTCTCCCACTCCCCCTGCCTGTGTTCCCTCTCTCTCTGGCTGTCTCTATCTCTGTCAAATAAATAAAATCTTGAAAAAAAGAAGAAAGAAAGAAAGAAAGAGAGAGAGAGAGAGAGAGAGGGAGGGAGGGAGAAAGAAAGAGAGAGAGAGAGAGAGAGAGAGAGAGGGAGGGAGGGAGGGAGGGAGGGAGGAGAAAGAAGAAGAAGAAAGAGAAGAAGAAAGAAAGAAAGAAAGAAAGAAAGAAAGAAAGAAAGAAAGAAAAGAAAGAAGAAAAGAAGAAAGAAAGAAAGAAAGAAAGAAAGAAAAGAAAGAAAGAAAGAAAGAAGAAAGAAAGAAAGAAAGAAAGAAATGAGATAAAAAGAGGGATATTGTTTTTTGTTGGTTTCAGGAGGCAGCCCAATGTGAAGTCACCTCATTTCTGTGAATCTGGGTTCTTTAATAGGGCGTGGAGCAGCATCGATGGTAGAATTCCAGAAAATGTCTGTCCTCACCAATAATGGGTCTGGTCACTCTCAGGCCTTCCTAGAAGAACATCACATGGTTTATTTTCCAAAGACTCCAAAGTGTCTTTAAATTTGTCTGTTCTTCTCGCTCTTCATTGTCCTTCCTCTGAAGGACCAGCTTCTTTATGTGTTTGTACCCCTTCCCCATATCTGTCAGATGAAGGCACCCAAAGAAATAAGTCTCCAAAAGTGTGAGTTTGGTGTCGCGTGGTGATACTCTGCCACTCAGGTTTCAGCCCAGAAGCCGGATGCCATCCCTCCTGCGGTGCTCCCCTCAGCTGCAGCTGGAAGTCACTGGCTGAAGGTCACCTCTAGGGTGGGGGAGGAGCTAAGTTCCTGGGCACTTCAGAGCCTCTGAGGAAGAGTCACAAGCACTGGGTATTAGCAGCAGCATTGGCAACGGGGAAACTGAAGGGACCTGTCCTCTACAGACTGCATCTGACGACCCTTCTTTTTGACACTTCAGGACACTCTCCCTACCCATGACTCCAGAGGCTTGGAGAGAGTCCCAGTGGCACAGCCCAGGCTCCAACTCAAGACTCACTCCCGATTGGCCCCAAAAGGAACCCCATTCCTTTGGAGTTCCACTGTGTCTTCACGGGGTTCAAAGCTTGGCTCTACTGATTCTTAAATGGGTGAGTTTAACTCTTTGGAATGCAAATTATTTTTCATCTGCAAGATTAAATTAGATGCTTGAGTGCTATCTTCAGCGTATTGGAAATACTCAGTGAGTATTAAAGCCCTCTATCTTATTAAAGATCTTGAGGGTGCTAAAGATTGCACATCTTCATTGTGAGTTCCCTTTAGGACCTTTATTATCACCGAAAGTAAGTTGGTTTTAGTCAGATCTCTCTTGCCATGAGTTAATGCTCTTCCTCGTGCTTCGAATATTAATTCTAACCCTAATTTTTCTTCTAATTCTCTTCCTTCAACCTTCTTCAATTTCTCCTTCTCGGTCCCCTTCTCTTCTTCTTCCTCCTCCCCCTTTCTGCATTTATACACACCGTCTCCATCAACTGTAAGACAAGTAAGACAAAGTGTATGTCCCAGGCTTCTTGTGCTAAAAAATCCCTTGAGTGAAGTGAGATGTGCCTCCCTCATCACTGCATTCATCACACATAGCTGGCCACTGGGCAGTGTTAAGTCTGGAGCTGGAGAAAAACAGATGGATTCAACTCCTTGTTTTGCCAAGTGTCAGCTTGTTTGACCCTCTTGAACATTTCTGAACGCAACCCTCCCAGCCTGGAACACTTTCATGACAATGCCAACTTTGCAGAGCAGTTGTGAAATAAAGGGGATTTCAGATGAACAATTGGCAGGCCTACCCTATGACGTTAATAAATGATGAATCACGGAAGAAATTACAATTCTTCCACTGATATACATGGACTACCTATTATATTCCAGGAAATTTGGTAAGAACTGGCCACACCAAGATGGCTGTCTTCCCTGGATGAGCCTCTATGGTTTTTGTTAAGGAAATGTTGTTAGTGTGGCCACAAAATTCTCTGGCAGATACCCCTTCTACCAAAGAATGGATGAGATAACCTGACAGCCTTTGGCTCTTACCCTGGAGACACCAAGACTGTATTTTTATTTTCTCTTTCCTTTTTGGAAAACTGAAATAGATTTGGGCCATCATGTCATTCTCATTATTACTCTATTGTGCATAAAACCAGCCTTTTTACATACTCGCTTTTTTCTTACGCTTTTAGAATCCATACAGATATCTACGATGCACAGATTTTATACCTCTGTCATTTTTTTCTTACTTACATTTTCAGAACAACTTCTACACAAAATTTCTAATATTTTCTTATGTCATATTTTTCAGCAGTCAGAACTGATAATCCTCACATTCCTTCTGTTGCTCCTGGTAATCCTGTCTTGCCCTCCAGTAGAAAGCTGTTATGAGATGCCTTGTGTTTCTATTTTAAAATATGTATCTTGTTTACTGAATTAAATTTGTCATAGAAACTGTATCAGCACCAACATTTCAAATCTGTGCTCCTTCTACAGAATTAAGATAATTTCTTCTTGCTTCATTCATCTGCTGATGACTCAAACTCATCTACTGAAAAATAATGTTTTAATGAGTTCCTTCTCAGTCTCATTTAAAGTATATTAACAATAATGATATGCAGAAGTCAATATTCTTTATTACTCTAGCAAACTGGATTTCTCAACCCACTTGACAGTTTAAAATTGCCACTGGGAAGAACTTGACTTTCAAGGAGAATTAAATGGGGTTTACTGTGGTGACTGATTATCAGCATAAGAACCATGCATTTTTCTACTACAGTAGAGGAAATAATTTAATTAGTCTGTTATTGTAAATGTTCTGATTTTAATACATTAACTTGTGGCCCATGGCTGATAGAAAAGAAATTAACACTGACTCTTTTTGACTGTGGAATGAATTGGACTTTCCAGGGCAAGAAAATTAATTATAAATGCTCTCTATTTAAGATTGCCAGATTTTTTTAATGATAAATGATGTAATTATTAGATGTCAAGTATACAAATACTCATGCATTGACATTTCAGCTTATTAATTCCAACATTCACCATTGTGTATAACATATTCATCACATTTAATTGCTCAGTAAAGGGGAAAAAAATCATTGTTCTCATGGTTCTCCCTGTGATTTTGAGGCAGTAAATTTATGAAGACACTGAATGCTAATGCACTAAATTTCTGATGACAGTCCCGTGTTTCGTTCGGAGCCAAGATCAAAATAAACAAAAAGAGTGAGCGCATAGTAGACTGAAGTTACAGCAGTGGTGACTAAGTTTTACAGAATTATGAGTTAGGCAAAATCTGTCTTCAGCATCCTCTCCTTTGTGTTTCCCCTTCTCTCTGCCACCCATTTTTGGGTGTGAGTGGTGAGTATCCAGGGCCGTGATGCTCACCCTGGCATCCCAGGAGCTTCTTCCTTCCCAAGAGATGCCCACCCTCATCAACCAGTGCTCCCATTCTTGGCAGGATGAAGACAACTGTCTAACTTCAAAAGATTTCAGGGGGCCCCTCACCCGTGACAAGAGATACAAGAGTCAGGAGAGATGAAGCACATCTGTTTCCCTTTAATTCAGCAACCCTTTCAAATTTGCATTTCACTCATCCCATCTGTGACCAGTTTTACATGTCAACTTAGCTGGGCTATGACTCCCAGTTATGCAACAAAATGCTAATCAGAGGGTTGTACTAAAGGTATGTTGTAGATGTGATTAAAGGCCATAATCAGTTGATGTTAAGCGATTCCGTTGATGTTAAGCGAGGGACACTGTCCTGGGTTATCTGAGTGGACCCAGTGCAACCACAAGTGTTCTCATATGAGGGAAGCAGGAGGACCAAAGTCAAAGAGAGAAGGTGATGGGGAAGCAGAGGTTGAAGTGATGTACTGTGATGATGGAAGAAGGACCAGGAGATCAGGAATGCAGCTCTAGAAGCTGCAAAAGGCTCTACCTTAGAACCAGAGGGAGCGAGCCCTACTGACATCTTGGTTGCAGTTCAATGAGACCCATTTTGGACTTCTGACCTCCAGAACTGTAGAGTCACGCATTTGTGTTCTTTCAAGCCACTAAGTTTGGAAATTTGTTGCAGCAGCTATAAGAGACTACTACACTATCAAATGCATTTGAGAAGTTTAGTGTCAAATCTATTGTTTATTCAATGTGCACTCTTTCAATGCATACATGGCTTCATATCTCCCCTGCAATAACTCTGTTGCATCTCTGGAGCCACCGTTCCGGGATGATAACTGCTGTCATCAACCACAAAAGGCAAGGGTGGGCCTGAAAACACCTCCCTTCAGTCCTGGCTGTACTGTTCCCTCCACAGCCCTGGCATGGTCTCATAGCCCTCCAGGCAGCCACTTCTGTGCATGCAAGGTCAAACCACTGGTTTCCTCATTAGACACCTATATCCTTTTTTTCTCCCTTAGTTTCCATCTGTGGTGGGCAGAAGTATCAGATGGACCCAGAGATCGCCACCCCTGGTGTGGACACACTATATAATCCCCTCCCTTTGAGCACGGACGTGATCCATGAATATGAAGGATGTCACTCCAATAATTAGGTCTCTAATCAGTTGACTTTGAGTTAATGTAGAGTTATTATCTGTGCTGGCCTACCTACTGAGTTGAGCTCTTAAAAGTGACAATATGCGGGGTGCCTGGCTGACTCAGTGGAGCACGTGACTCTTGATCTCGGGGTTACAAGTCTGAGCCCCATGTTGGGGGTAGAGATGACTTAAAAATAAAATCTTTAAAAAAATTCATTTAAAAAGAAAGTGACAAGATGCAGTGGCAGATACTGTCCTACTCAAAGAAGGAAGTGAAAGCCACGCTGTGAACTGTCAATGGGGGCCATGTGGCAAGGAACTGTGGGTGGCTTCTAGGACCCGAAAGGGGCCCTGGCAGATGAAAAATAGAGACCTCAAGCACACAGCCGCAAGGAAATTTATTCTGCCAACAACCTTCCAGGCTTAGAAGAGGACCATGGGCATGAGAAAGAAGTGCAGCCTGGCCAACACCATGATTTCTACCTGGTAAGACTTGAGCAGAGGACCCAGCTAACCCATGCCTGGGTTCCTGACTCACAGAAACTGTGAGACAGTAATTTGCGTTGTAAGCCACTAAGCTTGCAGTCACTGGTTAAACAGCAAGAGAAACAAATACACCACCTTGCAAAAAGCATTCTTCAGTTCGTTATCACTAAGCATGCAAAATTAATTTAAACTATGTTTGTAATCTTAAGTATGCCAAAGAACAGGAGAAAACTTTTCTAAATGAAAGTTGTGGTCTGAGCAGAATGAGTGATTGGAAGAGTTATCTTTCACCAGAATAAACTCCCTTCCAATCTCTCTACGTACATAGATTCCTCTGTCCTCACCTCAAATGCTGGCAGCAAACCCAGGTAGGAAAGAGATACACCAAAGATTGTAACCACTGCTGCCCATTCCAGCTTCCCCATCCTGACATTTCTCATAGCTTTGATGGTTTTTGTCACTCAGTGGTCCTTGTATACAATAATGGGTTCACGAATCTTTTGTCCTTTGGGAAAGGTAGGTTCCATCTTCACACACAGATTTGAAAATCTCCAAAGGCATGGTGCCAGGTCAAGTAGGCAGGACTTGGAATGGGAAGAACTGAGTTACATCCTGGTATTTGATGTCCGCATCTTGTATAGAAAGTAATTTACTGTCTCTGCTCCAAATACAATGGTAGTCATAATACATGAGGATATTTGTGAAGCTCGTATGATTCAGTTTATCTAAAATACCTTGCACGTGGCTTTTCAACTACTACGTGTTCAGTAAATATTTATTCACTTGCTCTGGAAACACGGCACCAAATATGATACTCCTGATAGGATATAATTTATCTACCTCTCCCCCCTATTTTTCCAGCATTCAGGTTATTATCAGCTAGAAGGGCATGAGCAAGTCATACCTCTGTGAGCTGCCCAGGGTATAACAAATCAGACAGCCCATATTCCGCACAGGGTACTGAACCCAACCGAGTGCTGCCTCCACAATTTGCCTCAAGAGTACAGCACAGATTTCCTACGTAGCAAAGGCAGTTTTCTTCACC
Organism: Ursus arctos; assembly: GCF_023065955.2. Taxonomy (NCBI): domain Eukaryota; kingdom Metazoa; phylum Chordata; class Mammalia; order Carnivora; family Ursidae; genus Ursus; species Ursus arctos. The sequence continues at coordinate 25,169,880 of NC_079874.1, read as the reverse complement.
TCATTAGCAAACCCACCAAGGATGACTTTTTGGGAGTGAGAGCCAAAGAATGAGTGGAATTCAAAGGCAATAAGGAAGATTGCTCACTCGAAACTGCAAATGCAGAGAGTGGAATTTCCACTTCAGCTGGAAAGTTCCCTCACTCCACATGCTTGAGAAGACGCATGTCTATGAAATGCTAATGAAGTCAAGCCCATTCACATGTAAATTTCTAGATTTTTTTTCTCCCTCAAAATTAAGTTCTTACAAGTGATTTAAAGAGTAATTGGCTTCTAGATACGTTTTCCAGCAAATTACAGCAGTCAAAAGCTTGTTTGAAGGGTAATGCCGCCTGTTCAAGTTGCCTTTGGGAGAACTCTAATAGAGAACAGTGTTTCTTTCCTTTCACTGCTTCTATAACTAATGCAGTGCTTCCCTCCAGAACAGAGCCGTAAAGGGGATTATATGTCACAAGGAATGGTGAAGACATAAGGGCATTTTTGCCTTATCCCCCTGAATCATAATCATATTGCATATTTTCACGATGTTCTTTTTTTTTTTCTTCTTACTCCAAGTCATACACCAGATGGTAAATCCTAGGAATCATTTAATAGGTTTGGCAAAAATTCTAAGAGCACAATGATTTTGAAAGTTGGATCTGAAGCAAAACATGGAGCAAAGGAGGTATAGATCCAACACGTGGGGCAGATAAAACAGTGTTGAATGAAGCAGAGGGAAAGTTTTATAGTTCTATAGTATTGTGTCTTGAACGTGCAGTTGAACAGTCTTCAAAGTGGATATGATTCACAGGAAACTAACGTCCACTGTGAGTGAGCATAAGAGAGGACCTGATTGTTTAAGATAAATTACATCTATGCCCAGACACACTATATCCCAGCTTATTCAGAAGACTTGAAGACATGAGCATAAAAACCCCATCAGCAAACTTTGAGGATGACAGAGTAGGTGAAATCCCAGACAGACTTCTGGCAAACACCCCAGCTTTCAAAAAGGGAACAAAGGGCATATTCAAGAAACTAGGTTTTTTAGCACCACACTAATTCCTGATTAGATTTTAAATAAATAACTCAAGCGTGCTATCATGTTCTGGATCACTGTGTTACTACAAAGAAAGATCCTAGTGGAACTATCCATCTAGCCAACCACCCGTCACTCATTCTATTCATTCACTGAGCAAGGACTTGTCGAGCTCCCGGAAAGCCAGGGACCATGATGGGCACATGGGGAATCAATGGGGCTCCTGTGAAGTCCGCTGCTCCAAAGAAGCACTCTCGTGCAGTTGTCGTAATGAGTGCTGTACAGTGATTGGAATACATGTTGTCATAGAACACACAAGGCGTTTCTGAGATTCCAGATAAGGGACAAATCATCCTGAGAACACCACAGAAGGCGTCCATGAATGTGAGGAGATCTTTCCCTTTTGGGAGTCAAAAATATTTTTTTGTTGCTGGCCAAGCCAGGGCTCAATAATCCCTAGAGTTCATGTGTCTCTGGCAAAAGCTGAATGAGAGTAGTAGCCGAGGACTGGTGCCTATACGGAAAACACAGAGGATAGGAACAGAGACTGAGTGTAAAGAAATTGATTTTCTTGAGGAAGCCACCAGAATAATTGAAAAGAAGCAATTATGACAACTTTTATTAAATAACTATGATGTCCTATGTGCTGCAGTAAGCACTTTATAATCACTTTTAACCCTTACAAGAATCTTTTAAAATATAATTTATCCCTGTTGTTCAAAGGGAAGCCTATAAATTACCCATAGTTTGCTAATAAATGGATAAATCAGCAATCGAATCCTGGGCTAAGTTTAACACCTGATATTCTATATCACAAATCAAAGGAACAAACAGATATTTTACTGAAAGGAGAAAAGATCCAACTTTGTTGATCAAAATGATATACCTCCACTGTGTTCCGAAGTAATGGAGAGTGATTTACACACCCAAACATTTTGTCATGTGTATACAAAACAAAAAACGAATACATATATTGGGAGGATGAGTTCAACCACCCCAGGAACCAAGAACGCGGTGTGCAAGAGCAACGGATATGATTTCATGCTACACCCATGGGAATGTATCGTCTGGCCGGAAGACAGACAATGATACTCTGTGCCTGACAAGCCACATCTAGAGTGAGGTCTAGTTCTGGGAGCCGTTTTTAAGGACTCTGACGAAATAAGCCCTAACATGGGTGACAACCAGCTGAGCACCACTGCATGAACTGTTCCAAGGAAGCGTGTAGGTAAATGCTGATTCACATCCGAAGAACAGAAAACCTGGAAGCCTGAGCGGCTCTGTCAGTTACGCATCTGACTCTTGAGCTCAGCTCGGGTCTTGCTCTCAGGATCATGAGTTCAAGCCCTACGTTGGGCTCCACACTGGACGTGGAGCTTACTAAAACAAAAACAGAAATAAAGCGAAGAACGGAAAACCCGATGGTAGAGCAGTGAATGCTAAGTGATGCCTTCCAAACAACATTCTCTGAACTAACTATCTCAAAGTGAAGTTTGATTGGGCTACACATTAACAAAGCAAAATGTAACCCTCCCATTTTGTTGTGTAAACACCATTGAAGTGACTTCCTGTGTAGTGAAGGTAAGTTTTGATTGAAATATTAGAGGGAATACTATTTCATTGTTTGTTTGGGTTTTTAGCTCACACTTCTGTGGCTTATTTTTTTTTTAAAAGATTTTATTTATTTATTTGAGAGAGAGCGCGCAGAAACAGGAGGAGCAGCAGAGGCAAAGGGAGAAGCAGACTCCACGTGGAGTAGGGAGCCTGATGTGGCACTCGATCCCAGAACCCTGAGGTCATGACCTGAGCCGAAGAGCAGATGCTTAACCAACTGAACCACCCAGGAGCCCCTCTGTGGGTTATAGAATAACCCAGCCTATTTCAATTGTTATTGTCATTTGGGAATTATTATTTTACATACTTGGTAAAAAGAAATGATCACGGTCTAAAGATAACTCTCTAAAGCCACATTGCATTGCCCCTGAAAAGGTTTTGGATGCTTACAGCAGTGGAGTAAAAGCTCAACACAGTAGAAGTGAGCTCCTCAGAGGGCAAGGGTAGCCAAAAGAAACAGATAAATATGCAGGACACGGCTTCACACTTTTTGCCCCTCTTGAATTAGTAATATAGACACATCAAATGGAATGCATTAAAAGTTTTGTTCAGAATATGCTGAAACAATAACTGTTTTATGAATACCCATTTATGTCAATTATTATTCATTATTAATAGCCCACCATCAAATTAAAAAGAAGATATATGTGTGTGTCCTGTTCTACTCCATGTCTCTCTCCCATCTTATTATAATACTCAGTTGTTTCAAAACTAATTAATGATGTAACACAACTTGGAAATAGAAATTGCAACCTAAATACCAGATACTAAAGTTGATGTGGGGTGACAGTCTGCTCTGTTCTCAAGCTGTTGATAAAATTTTGATTACTGGTAAATATTTGATACTTTTCCTTAGATCTACTGTCAAGTTCCAACTAGTTTTATGTGATTACCTAATTCTTACTATTCTAATTTTGAAAGAGACTCCACTCCGCAGAGCCTTCAATTTCAAACCCTCTTATTTCAACCAATGAGTCTGATGGGAAAAGCTGTAAAGAGTTGCAGACATTCGTGTCAGTGAAGTCAATGGCATCATATCGAAGAACTCTGATTCTTAGGAAAAAGAGTGAATTATTTCATCAAGTCAATGTTTCTTCTTGAAACAGAGGAGACAAAAGTTCCATATATTTGTCTATCACACTGTTTATGAAGAGCTCTCCTCTTCCCACTTAACTGTCATCAAAGGTGAACTGTGGAGATAACACCAAAGCTGATTACGGAGTTTAAACCATTTTTTATGTGGTTTTCAATGGCAGTCTAAGTTTTCCCCACGGACAAGACAAAAGGGTCCGATACATTAGTCTCTGGACATGGGGCCGGTGTCTCGAGTGCGTCATGCCTTCCTCAGCAGCTAGCACAGTGGCTGGTGTGAAACAGGCACGTGATAACATGCCCGTGGACTGAGTTTGTAGCTCAACCTCTGTTCGCAGGATGTGTTACTGATTGGACTTCAGCTGCACAATGCTACACAAAGAAAACACCTATTTCATGCATTTAGCTTAACGAGCTGTCGGAGGAACGAAAGCCAATCAAACTGATTATTTTTATCAAGTTACCAAACTGACTTCTCATTTTGGGGAAGCAGCCTGTCTGCTCAATGCAACCATTCCCCCCAAGGAAGGATACAGACATGAGCCCCTGGTCTGAAGACAAGGACTTATCCTACAGCTAGCACAGTTTTCGTGTTGGGGCCAGAAGAGAACAATCTGTCCTCCTCTACACATTTTGATATAGTAATACAAATGAAAATGGCATATTCATCCCCAGTCCTTAAAATCATCGCTGGAAATTGAGAAGAATCTAGCAACATAAATTTCAAGCCTACATTCACCAGATTTAGGGCACAAAACCTCACAGAATTATGGAGAAAGTCCACCCAATCAATGGAATTCAGAGCTAAGAATTCAGCCACTAAGTGGCATAATTGCTGTAATTAGTCAAATGCTGTAATTACAGTAAACACATGATAAGCCGCTACTGAAGCATCTAATTGCAGAGCATAATGGTGTTATTATGATTTCTGATGATATAATATGATTTGGATATATAATAAATGCCCATAACAATATTAAGACATTTTTCATTCGTGAATTTTCTTAGTACTTGATTTGGCTTTCTTAAACTTTCTAAGTTTAAATCTCAGTCCTTTAGGAAATCAAAGTATTTTTTTCGGTAAAAGGAAAAGTGAACATTATCCAACACAAGACCTTGGTGAGAAGGTGGATAGGAGAGAAAGGATTTGAAGTGGAATGTAAAGTTGGTCATTAGGATAACCCAAAATGGAAATTAATGGCTGCAATGCAAGAAAATGCCTGCACAAATGTGATTATTTCACAGACATTCCTGTTTTCAGCAGTTTAAATTTTTACCTTAAGTTCAGTGCTAAACTATCCATGAAAATGAAAATGTAATGCTGTCAGCACTGACTCTGTTCATCATTCCTTGGAGAAGACAATGTTTTGAAGGCATTTCAAACAGGTTATGTATGTGTCCAAATTCTGTACCATGTAACAGTAGACTGGTAACTATGACTTGTCTTAAATTCTTGTTAGATGTAGGTTTTACATAATTGAAAATATTTTTACCTCATTGAATTTGGGAATTGGATGAATTCTTTGAGGGTTAAGAGATGCATAGTTCAGAGGTTGTTGAACTCATTTCATGGAAGGTACTGTGCATATCAGTGTAAGTGTATTTTTCTTGGAAAGGGGTTTTCATCAGGGTCTTCAGTGGATTTGTGAAGCAGAAAGGTGTACCTGGGAAATCATGCCATCCATCTCCACGTGGGCTGGAATCTTCTCTACAAATGTCCATCAGTTCCTTACTCCACTCAGCATCACACTTTGTAGTAATAAGGAGGCTCTAATCTTTCAAAGCCATTGTCCCATCATCTAGAAAACAGTCCAATCGTTAAAAACTTACTCCCATGTGTTGACCATAATTCTTCCTCACCGTAAACTCTGCCTTGCTGTCTTCATTCTTCTAGATGAAAGCCCTCTGAATATCTGAACATAATTCCAACCACACATATCATTCCTTCTCTAGAGTCTCTGTGACTTGTGATCCCTCCTAGTTCCCTCTCTGGTGGATGGCCAATCCATCAAGACTCTGTGGGACACAATGATCCAGACCAGAGGTGGGCAAACATTTTCTGAAAATGGACAGACGACAGTACGTATTTTTTGCTTTGCAAGCCATACGGTCTCTATCACAACGACTCAACTCTGCTGTTGCTGCACAGAAGCAGACATACACAACACGTCAGTGAATGAGGAAGTGTGTGCCCGAATTAAACCTCCTCTTAGAAAACAGGGGACAGGCTGGATTTGATGTGTGTGGTTTGCTGATCGCAGCTAGATGAATCTGATGCAGCAAAGAGCCGTAGGAAACTGTGACAACTCTTCTCCACCGCCGACTAAATGTCTGCTAATCCAGTTTAACTATTCAAATAAAACAATGAAGCATACTACTGATTTGTATTAAGGATACAGTTTAGAAAGCTCCCTAGACAAGCACCATCTAAAAGAACTCTCTGTACGAATGGAAAATTCTCTGTGCGGTACAGTGTGGTAGCCCCTAGCCACATGTGGCTATTAAGCACTTCAAATATGCCTGATGCATCTTAAGGATTGAATTTGTAATTTAATTTAACTCTAATTAATTTATATTTAAATTTAAATAGGGTCTGAGTGGCTACCACATTGGACAGCATAGCCCTAGGTTTTCTTGCACGGACTGGTCTTCAACAGTACTCATTTATGGCACTGTCCATAACATTTTATTAAATTTACACATGAAATAGTTTATTATCATTGAGGTAAATATACAGCTTTAAGCATCATACAAGTTCAATAAATATTAATGATGATCAGTAAATTGAATCATTACAGATAATGAAATAGCATGACAAAATAGGACCCATAATTAGAATCAGTTTTGCTTTTATTGACAAAGATTTTCCATGGAACTGGGAACCATGATCACATAATGGTATAGGCTTTCATAATTTTAAATTATTTTAATGGATTTCACACTTTTGATATTTATCTGAAGCTAATTCGAGCTTTTCCTATTTGACATTCCCCTGCTATGAATATGGATGGATTTTACTGTAGAGTGAATTTCCAAGTGTCTTTGTTTGTCTTGTTCCCTGAAGATTCACATTTTAGCATGCATTGTTCATTGTTTCATTTCATTCAAACTCTGGAGAAAGGGGAAGAGATCATTTTATCCTAATGCTCACTGAGCTCACCAAGCAGAATACTAAACAACAAAAGAATTAAGAACATCATCCTGCTGTAAAGTCAACAAGTTCATGAATTGAGAATCCAATTATTATTCAAAACACATTGCCTTTATTGCAATCCCTTCACTTATTTATTCAACAAACACTGTTCTTAACATTGCAGATACAAGAGAGAACCAAAACAAATGTGGATTGTGCCACCAGGGAGCTGACATCCCATGCAGATGACAGCCGTTAAACAGAGAACCTCAAAAACAAAGCATCTTTTACAAGTTATGCTCTGCAAAATTCCACAACACGCTGAGGGCCTCTGACCAAGGGGCCCAGCATTGCCCAGGATGAAGTGACATTTAGGGTGAACAAGAACAAAGCCTCCCAGGCAGACAACCAGCAGACACAGAGTAGGGTGAGGGAGTAAGCACATTAGGTCAACAGGGAGGGGGAGAGTGAGGTAAGGTGAGGCAGGGGAGTGCCCAGGATTGGACCTGAACATTACTGCTAGAGTTCTGATCCCTTTATATAGCAAGAGCAACATGGGGGGGTGGTCAGTGGTAAGAATCTTAAGGACAGAATGTGGGCATGGGGTGCAGCAGAACTCACACTGCATTTGAGCACTCTGGTTTCTATGGGGACACAGGCTGGAAGGCCAAATGCAAATGGTGAATCCAGCTTCTGCCTGTCCTCCAGGCAAGAAAGGATGGCATCTCGCACTTAAGAGCTCAGAGTGGAGGTGGAAAGAGGTGAGTGTACTTGAGACTTTCGGAGAAGATACAATTGCCAGTTAGTGCTGGGGGCCATGGCCAGTAAGCAAGGATGCCCCCAGGTCTCTGGCGGAAGGAACTGTGTCATGGAGCCTCCACTCTCTATGAGAAGAGCCTCCATGATGTCAAGAGGACCCACAGGAGTGCTCCAGAGAATGGGCAGCACAGAATGAAGCTGGTGCTGGAGAGCCAAGTGTTTCTTGTTATGGAGCAATCTTTCCAGAACAATTCAGACTGCCAAATTGAGGAAGAGCTTCCTTTTGTTGAGGAGTGTGTATGTGTGTGCATGTGTTTCTGTATATGTGTGTTGACCATAAACTAGGACGCACAGTAAATCCCCAAAGCTCACATTCTCCAGCTTTCGGGAGTCTGTTCAGTGTGCTGACTGACTGTACACATCTTTGCCTGGGCCTCTCTCTGAGCAGCCAGCCTGTCTTTGGCTTCCCCAGTTAGAGAAGAGCTGCATGAATATTTGCTTCCAACTGTGCCTCTGGGCGGGCAGCCAGTGCTCACCAAATGCTGCCAGCCCAACACAAGCGAGGCACCCACGGACTTCTGAATCTCTATTGCCTTGGAATAAAAAAGGGCAAACAACTGCATTCTGCGGGTTCCAAGTTGTTTGCTTATTCGTACAGGATATTCCCAATCACTCCCTCATTCTGGGCCAAGTCAGTGTGATTTCACTATTGTATTAGTTTCCCAGGGCTGCCATCATACAATACCACGAGCTAGGCAGCTGAAAGCAACAGAAGTATATTGTCAACAGTTCCGGGGGCTGGAGGTCCAAGATGCAGGTGTCAGTGGGGCCCTGCTCCATCTGAAGGCTCTAAGGAAAAGTCCTGCCTTGCTTCTTCCTAGTTTCTACAGGTAGCTTAATCCTTGGCATTCCTCGACTCGCAGCTGCTGGTCTGATCTCTGTCTCCCTTGTCACCAGGCATCCTCCCTGTGTGTCTCTGTGTCCAAAATTCCCTCTTCAGTTAAGGATACCAGTCATTAGGTTAGGGCACACCCTAACGACCTCATCTTAACAGGATCATATTTGCAAAAGCCCTGTTTCTAAATAAGGTCATATGCACGGATACTGGAGGTTAGGACTTCAGCCTATCTCTTTTAAGAGACACAATTCAACCCATAATGCTGTGCCTTAAGTTTTCCTAACTGAAGTGTATGTGACTATTTCTTCTCTACTATCTTCCCTTATTAGTCCTGGTAAGAAAGAAAAGGGAAAAGGGAAAAGGGAAAAGGGAAAAGGAGGAAGGAAGGAAGGAAGGAAGGAAGGAAGGAAGGAAGGAAGGAAGGAAGGAAGGAAGGAAAGAAAGAAACAAAGAAACAAAGAAACAAAGAAACAAAGAAACAAAGGAAAAGAAAAACAGGGACACACAGTCACCTTAATTCTGGCTGTCTCTAATACTTGGCACATGATTTTATTGGCATTTATCTGATTGTAACAATTATTTGATTATGTGTCTGTTCCAACCCCTGACTTGAAATTGAGATCTTTAAAGACATAGGTTAATAAATAAGACCTGTGTTCCATTTATTAAATAAGACATAGAAGACATAGGTGTTATTCTAACTTAGTGCTTAATGCCTGTCACATAGAGGGACCTCAATAAATGTCAAGTGAAAGAAAGAAAGAAGAGGATAGAAGAAGGGAGAGGAGGTAGAGGGATTTTCTGGTTTCACAATCAGTCTTTGCTCTTAACCAGATTAACTTGCCTCCCCCTTAACCTTTCCTAATTGCCTCCATTAATTTCCCTCTGTAGCCTGGCAAGGATTGAAACTCATTATCAGACATTACTGATAAGCCATGAAGGGAGTGATAAAGAAGAATGCTTTAGATATTAATCTGTCTCAAATCTGCAGATAAGACAGATTAACTCTGGGGGACTCTTCAAGACCCGTGATTCTGTGGATTGCTAATAAAGACGCTGTGGTGGGGCTCTCTATGCTGTTTCCGAGGTCAGGAGCTCTGCTTCATTTAGAACTGTGAAGGTAGGTGTCACCCCAAGAGTACTGTAATTTAGTATCCGTTACCCAAATATCTTATCTCAAACACGTCTTCACCTGCATAAAGGTCTGTTTGAACACCTTCCAAAGCCAGTTCACTTGCTGTATTAGTTACCTACTGATGCATCACAACAGGACCACACATTAGCAGCTTGACAATATAACACACAGTTATACTCTCACAGCTTCTGTGGGTCACAAGTGCAAGCACACTCTTACTGGTTCCTCCTTTCAGGGTTTCTCATGAGGCTACAGTCAAGGAGCACACAGGGTGGGGGAGTCATCTGAGGCTCGAATGGGGAAGGATCTGCTTCTAAGCTCACATGGTTGTTAGCAGAATTCAGCTCCCAGGAGGGAGGTCCAAGTCCTAAGTTATGCAATCCCAGAAGTGATTTCCCATCAACCTTGCCATGCTGTGTTAGTTAAATGCAGATCACAGGTCTCACCCACACTCACAGACAGGGAATTCCATAAGAACAGGACACCAGGAACAGGGATCACCAGGGCTCTCCTGCACCTCTATTTACTACACTTGCCAACCAAGGCTAGATTTCTCACAAAAACTTGAATGGAATAGGCTTTTATGGATATAATGTTGCAAGGATGTACATGGCAGATGTCCTGTAAACACAAGACATCATCATTGATCGATGATTACCTTAACTCAGATTAAAGTTACACCATCTCCATTTGTTTGTTCAACAAATATCTATTAAGCATGTAGTAGTTAAATATTTTTTCCTGCCATTAAAGAAAGCAAATTTGTACAACTTAAACTAAAAGTAGAGACTTGCATTTCCAGAAAGCATTCTTGGTACAAAACATTTATATATTCTAGATAAACACATTTACCAGCGACTTTGGAATAATTGCTTCAGTGACGATAAAGTGAGGGCAAGAGCTGGAGGCCAGAAATGATAGGAACACAGGATCTGAGAGACATGAGCAAAGCTGCAGCCAGAGTTCCCTGGCCAAAATTTTAATCAAGTGTCCTGTGCTTCTAATTCTCTACCTGCATTGCAGAAGTACATGCAGAAAATCCTTGCATACCATTTTTTGATAATTCTTGTGTGTTGTGTGCATGTCTATGAAATAACAATCTTTGCTGCTGGTGCATAAAAATGGGAATTCTATATATTGATCTTATTTTTGGCAACCTGCGAAAATACCTCAATCATTCTGGTATTTTCTTAGATTCTTTAGTGCTTTCAATGAAACAATCATATCATTTGCAAATAATGGCAGTTTTACTGTTTGTGCTGGCTAGGACTGCTAATATAGTGTGGTATAGAAATGACTTCAGGCTTCTTTTGTTGTTTTCCTTCAAGATGTGAAAGGAGGATTCCTTGAGTGTAGCTTTTGCTACAGTATTTTTGAAGCTATGAATCAGCTTAAGAATATTCTATTATATTCCTAGGTTTTCAGAGATTTTATTTTAAGATCACAGATTAACATTGATTATTTCCTGCATTTATTGACAAAAGTATATGGCTTTCCTCCATAAATCTGTTAATGACGTAGCTTAGATGAATAGATACTCTTACCTTGAATATAAGAATGATCCCATAAGCATTAATGGTTACAAATCTGCCCACACGAAAACAGCAGGCACAACAATTATACAGATGGCTTCCTCTGTTCAAAGAACAGATATTTTAATCTGCTAATTGTGTAATGGTGTAATACATTTTAGTATAAAAATAAGGAAAATATCCTAACTAAGATAACCTATGTACTTAAAGCAAACAAAACAATGAAAGGAAGAAAAAAAAAAAAAAGGACTGCATGACTCCATTTACTGAAATATCCAGAATAGGCAAATTCAATGAGACAGAAAGCAAACTGGTGGTTGCCAGGGGCTAGGGGAACGCAGAGTGATGGCTAAGGGGCACAAAGTTTCTTTTAGGGGTGATAAAAATGCTCTGAAGTTGATGATGGTAATACTTGAGCAACTCTATGAATATACTAAAACCCATCAAATTGTATACCTTAAATAAATTACACAATAAGTGGATTGTAAGTCAATAAAGCTATCTTTAAATAGGTGTTAGCCAATCCCACTCATGAACATAGATATAAAAATCCTAAATAAAGTATGTTTAAATCTTACAGGCAATATACAAGGAAAGGTACTACATGAAGATTAACGTTGCTTCAATGTTGGAATATCTGCTAATCTATTATATAACAGATTTATGGAGGAATGCTCTATATCCTATATATTCTTTATGTAGAAAGTTATAGACAGAGAGTAAATAACATTTAAAGAGCTGAGTTTAGGGATTAAAATGTGACCTTTACTAGAAAAGTCAATAGCAGAGATGTCAATTCTCCTTAAAATGGGTCTACAGATTCAACGTCATTCCAATCCAACGTTTGGCAGATTCTCTGTGGCCCGTGACAAGGATTAATAATCACATGGACTTTTTTTTTTCTCTTCCCTTCCTCTTCTTTTCTCTTTCTCTTCCCTTTCTTTTCCTTGCAGGGGCAACATGGCCAGGGACCAAAGTATTAATGGGGCCAATAAATATATATAAATGTATGTATATGTACAAACATAGACATCAATTAACAAAAGCCTAAATAGGTAACATACATGAGCAGGTATTTAAAACACAGATGACCAATGAACATAAGAAAAAGTGTCAAGTTTCAGTAGGAGTCAGAAGAAAAAAAAATGCAGTTTTAATTCACAATGAAATTCTTCAAGTTAAAGATGGAGGATTCTGAACTCACTTCCTCCCACGAACATACCAGATCTATAGCTATATATGGAACAATTTCCTCTACATTCACAATGAGATTTCATTTCATATCCCATCGATTACAAGAAGTTAAAAAAAGAAACTTAACTTCATCTATGGGCAAGGATGGGGAGTTACAGACAGTCTCATATATTGCTGCTGGGAGTAAAAATGATTTGGAAAATTGGTATTATCTAGTAAATCTGAATTTCTGCATAGTCTAGAGAAGAAACTTCTGTGTTTGTACTCCAAGAGACATAGCTGCAAAATGTTTGTCTCAGCAACATTGTTAATAGCAAAGTTCTCAAGATTCTTAGTAGCTCTTTGATCTAGCTAAGAGGATCTAATTATTCTTCACCAGGTTAAATCTTTCAGTGATTTTAACCAAGGTTCACAGAAATATAGCCTTGATTTGATCTTTATCCCCAGGGTACCTTTTATTTTGAGAATCTAAGTTCGGGGAAACTGGAGATGAGAAAGTTTTATTTTCCAAGCCAATTCTGGCCCCTGTATCATCTTTCTGAATTCTGTTTGGAAATTGTCCAGATCTTTTTCTAGCTCATCTTTTTCACCACACTTGGTTAAAATGAACCAACTGATACTCTCAATAACCTTTTCACTTTGCAGGAAAGGAGGAGTTTCCATGATTTGGACCTATACCATTGTGGGGTTTTGTTTTGTTTTTTAGTGAGCAGACACATAAAGTATTTCAATAAGGATATATATTTTTTAAAAGATTTTATTTTAAAGTAATCTCTATACTCAACCTAGGGCTCGAACCTGCAACCCTGAGATTAAGAACTGTATGTTCTGGGGCGCCTGGGTGGCTCAGTTGGTTAAGCATCTGCCTTTGGCTTGGGTTGTGATCTCAGGGTCCCAGGATCAAGTCCCGCATTGAGCCACACATACAGCCCCACACAGAGCCCCACACAGAGTCCCGCACAGAGCCCCGCATCCAGCTCTCTGCTCAGCGGGGAGTCTGCTTCTCCCTCACACTCTCCCTCTGTGCTCTCTCTCCCAAATAAATAAATAAAATCTTTTTTAAAAAATTGTATGTTTCAAGGACTGAGCCTGCCAGGCCCCCCAAGGATAAGTTTTTTTTTTTTTCTTTTTAATTACATGCTAATGTGAAGGGAAATATCTACTTTATCCATAGGGCTGATTACAAACGGTTTTTGGAAGAGCCAAGATTAGAATACTAACTTGATTCCAGGCATGTGAAATCAGAGAGACCAACACTCTATGCAAAGGGGCAGCAAGTACAAAGGTCCTGAAGTGGGAACATGTCGGATGTGTCTGAGCAGAAGAAAGGCCAGTGGGTTGGAGTATAGAGGTCAGACAGAAAAGCTGCAAAAAAAAAAAAAAAAAAAAAAAAAAAGTGTTGCTCTTAACTCAGTAAACTCTCGAAAAGATAGAAAACTACGCTTCTTTTGCAATGCCCAGTGCAAGTAGGTACTTGTTAAATGGTTTCTGTTTGTTACGTTGGTCAGAATACGGCTAATGAGGGGGTGACTGCTACTAGACGATCCTGGGTTACTCCGGCTCTGGATCAGAATTCTGAGGTTAGCAACATTTGCCTTGATGTCTACTATTTTCCACTTTCTGCTCCGTATTTCCCAATGTATCCATTGCACAAGCTCCTCATTCTTTCCATGCTGTGCTTCTGACTCGGGCCAGCCCTACCTACACAAGAGCAGCACCCAAAGATGAAGCCACTCCTTTGTAAACAGAGCTCAGGGCTGAATCACTGCTTTCCACGGCGACCAGAAACACACACGATGTGTGGGTTAACAGGACAACCTCCCTGAACATGTGTTCTTTAAGAGGGAACTCCAGGATAGAGAATATCTCAGCTACGTACAGATGGTCCCCGACTTAGGACGGTTCAAGTTAGTATTTTCCAACTTTCCAATGGTGTGAAAGCGATCCACATTCAGCAGACATGGTACTTGGAGATTTGAATTTGGATCTTTTCCTGGGCCAGCAATATGCAGTCTGATCTTGTCTCACGATGCTGGGCAGTGGCAGGGGCTGCAGCTGCCAGGAGCCACGTGATCACAAGGGTCTACAACTGATACAATGACAAGCATTCTGTCACTATGTTTGTCACAATCAGTATAGTATTCAATGAATTCCATGAGGTAGTCAACATTTTATTGTAAAACAGGCTTTCTGTGAGACAATTTTGCCCAACTGTAGGTTAATGTCAATGTTCTGGACACTTTTTTTTTTTTTTTTGTCAAAGCGAGAGAACAGGCAGCAAGCAGGGGGGGCGGGCAGACAGAGAGAGAGGGAGAGAGAGAGGGAGTCCCAAGCAGGCTCAACATCCAGCGTGGAGCCATATGCAGGGCTGATCTAATGACCCTGAGATCATGACCTGAGCCGAAATCACCAGTCGGATGCCCAACCAACTGAGCCACCCAGGCGCCCCTGAACAAGTTTAAGGTAGGCTGGGCTAAGCTACGGTGTTTGGGAGCTTAGGTATATTGCACGCATTTTCTTCTTAGGATATTTTCAGCTTATGATGGGTTTATCAGAAGGAACCCCATCGTAAGTCAAGGAAGATCTGTAACAGGGCTAGCCCTGACAGCATCAATGGGGACAGGTTTTTCTAACCCCTGCTATGATTCAGACATTGTAACGGAGCATCTATCTGTTAGGTTGTTCACTGTGCTAATTAAAAAAATGAAGAGAATGATAGGGAAGAAAGGAGTTATTTCTCAGTAACAGTCATTAAATTCTTTTGGACACTGCATTAAATACTGATCAACCTTTGTGTTTTCTCTGCAATTTTTCTTTGCTTCCTACACTAGATGTCACTGTGTAGCTCATTATTAAACAGCCTAAGGAAACTCTTCCTAGAGAAATGGAAACTATAAAAAATCATGAAGGATGCCTAATATGGCAGTGCCCAAAATGCGTGCAACCATTCTGCTCAACTGGGTGACATTCGGCAAGGAGACAGCTCATTTCCTATACATGACTTACCATTAGTCTAACTCAGTGTAACGCTAAGAAGACTTATCAACAACTTGACTTTTTTTCTCCTGTCTTTTCCCCATTTGCATACCTGTCAACCTGATAAAAACTGAGAATTTGGGAAATGCAAATAGCCTACTCATGAAATTTAATGATGTGCACATATGCTCTATTTTAAAACGTTGCAAAAATATGCCATCCCCTGGATGCTTGAAAAAAGTCTCCCCACCCCCAACAAGGTAATGGAACTTCAAGTGAGGACCCAACCCCACATCCTTTGCCTTTTTTTCACCTCCTTTTCTGCTGCATCATAGACCTTAAAGTCAGAAATGTGTTTAAATATGCTTTCGGTACACAGGGTGACCAAATGTCCCAGTTTGCCTGGGACTGAGGGGTTTTTAAACCAGGGGAAGTTGGTTAATCTACTGACTATGGACTTCATGAAGATTCATTTGTTTGCATTATGACAAAACCCCTGCCCCATCTGAGAACTCTTCTAGACACACACACACACACACACACACACACACACACACACACACACACCTGAGTTCTTATACTTAAGAATGAAGCACAAGAAAAGCAATGTAATTCAGCTGTGAAGGCTTTTAAAATTTCCCCAGAATGATGGATTTGAGTTGCTGGCTGGCACTCAGAAAGGCAAAAATATTTTCCAGGATGCTTTCCAGAAGCAGAAGTATTTGGCCATGTCCAAAGATTGAACAAGAGTGACGATAGCAATGGAAAGATTTGAACAATCTCTAAAGAGTACACTGTAAGAAATTTCCAGGCAGTCTGCTAAGGTAAATATGATGCCATCCTGGCAAAAAAGGATGTGCCTATGCTAGGTGAGAGGGTTAACTTTTTCTAAAAAATGTAAAGAACTAATGAGATATGTGGATTGAAGGTAATAACTATAGTGTACAATGCAATTAGTGACTTTGGTTCAAAGGCAAGGTTTTGATGTGGGCGTAAAATAATATATAAAGTCAGATTAGATCATCTTTCTCCAAAGAAGTACAAGTGAGCAAATTGTTCCATTATTGTTTTAGGAGATGATGATGATGGTGCCTCTAATCCCCTTCTTTGATCTTCGCAACAATACTATTTAGAATCTCTCCATCTCTCCATTTCACCGACAAGGACTTCTGGGTGCATCCCTGCTCAACTTTGCACAGGCAAGGTGATGGAAGCAGGTTTGGGAATGAGCTCTCTCTGAGGCAGGAAATGGGGCATTTCACCACCATTTCCTACTGTGTCTGGGGTACCAGCCAGGGCATTCTCAGTAAGGAACTAGGTCCCGCTCAGGAACCCTTATTCTTGGGAGCCATTTACGTGAGGATTGCCTATCAGCATGTGGAGGAACAGCCCAGTGCAGGGAACACACTTTCATCTTCCATCTGAAGAGTTTGTTTAAAAAAAAAAAAAAAGATGCACTGGAATGAACAGAATCCGCATGAGAAAGTACAATGCTTTCTATAGAGTCTGTAAAGCAGATAACATAAGATAATTGAAAATAATTATGAAAATCTCAGCAGAAAGAAAGATACGGAGGATGGTTTAAGAAACTGATGACTTGGGACACCTGGGTGGCTCAGTCAGTTAAGCTTGTGCCTTCGGCTCAGGTCATGATCTCAGGGTCCTGGGATGGAGCCCCGCATTGGCCTCCCTGCTCGGCGGGGAGCCTGCTTCTCCCTCTCCCTCTGCCTGCCACTCCCTCTGCTTGTGCTGTCTGTCAAATGAATAAATAAAATCTTTAAAAAAAAAGAAAAGAAACTAAAGACTTGCAAAGATATAGAGGGGAATGTTGAAGTCCCTGGGGCCAGGAGCACCGGTGAACAGCTACTCCTTGCATATCTTCAGTGGCAATGGATAGGCATGGTTCCCAGAACCTGGCAGTACGTATATCCCAAGGTTGATTTCCTGCCTCATGCCAGTCTCCTCCTAGAAGCCAACATGAATCCGGTTGGCAGATGTCCACACAGGGAGTCCACTGGTTACAGACAGAATGGTTACGGGTAGTTCCTCTTAGCTTACAGACAGAATGGAGAAGGAGAGAGGTGTGTCCAAGGGGGTATAAGAAACAGACCTGCTACAAGGTTTCACTGCTTCATGTAGGTTCTGGTGGGGTTCTCCGATTTGCCTACACTCCACGCAGCTCGAAATGACTTCTGTCATGGCTCTGCTGCTTGGAAGATCTAGTTGCTCATTCTGCTTACAAATGTTCCTAGTTCTACCCCAAATATAGAAGTTTCATCAGCACAGTATCAACCAGCAATTAATGTCTCCCCCAAACACCCCTGATAATTAAAGCAGATTGGGGAACTTTAGAAAGTCTTATACTTCTGAAAAATATGTTTTCAAAGATTCTATTTTGCCTTGTGAACCCACCTACACAAAGTTTCCTGAAAATGCTTTGTTGACACCACGGCAGAAGGGTGTTTATGTAACCCATTGTCTCTAGGCTGGAAAAGATGCCTAGGAGGTTAGTGTTTTCTGAAAGATGCTCCCAAGCTACTCAGAAGCAATCTCCTGCAGAATTATTTCCAGTCTCCCGTTCTCCAAGTTTCACAGTTACTGCAGATGAGTTAAAAGTCATCTGCCCACTAAGCTGTAGCACCACACTGTAACCCTCCCATCTCCACTCCCTGGCTTGGAGAGGAGCTCTGGTGTCCCAAGAGCTGCTCTGTGGGCCGAGATGTCAGACGACATTGGGCAGGTGTGTTGAGAACAGTGAGATCCCTTACCAGGAGGCACACCTGCATAACCCAAATCTGTTACCTTATCTGTCTGATCGCTCCTGTCTGTCCCTTAGAAAGACACTGCTTTATTCAATAGCCAGGGCTTTGATTGAGAAATGCTGGCAAAGAACTAACTTGATTTGTATTCTTATCACAGTTTTGAATGGTGCTATATATCTCGTATGTGCTTTCTGGTTTCTCAAATTGAAAAATTAAAAAGCAATTGAGAGGACTGCATTAAAAACAGGCAGATACATTTCTGCCACAGTCCTATCTCCTCTGTGCCATAGGTGATAAAGTGGAGAGCCTATAACACATGTACTGTCCTCCATCTCTAAAATCGGCAGCAAAGATGAGGACGCATAAGTCAGACCGTGAGCTCAGGGAGCGCACATGACCAAGGGCATCAGCTGTGGCATGAATGTGCACGCGCAATGACCAACTGCATTTCCACCACACGTCCCAACGTGCAGTGTGGCAAGGGTGCCGGGGTAAGCAGAATAACGCCTCCTCCCAAAGACGCCCACAGCCTAGTCCCTGAAACCGGTCACAATGTTACCTTCAATGGCAACAGGGACTTGGTGACTGTGATCAAGTTAAGGATCCTGAGCCGGGAGGATGATCTGGATTGTGTGGCTGGGCGTGATGCAATCACAAAGGTCATTATGACAGGGGGGCAGGAGTGGTAGGATGAGAGGAGATGGGAGGATGAAGCAGAGGTCACAGAGAAAGATGAAAACTGAAGATGCCACCCTGTTGACTTTGGAGATGAGAGAAGAAGGCCAAGTGCAAAGGGCTGCTGGTTGCCTGTAGCGGCTGGAAAACTCAGGGAAACAGATCTCTTCCTTAGAGCCTCTGAAAGGAACACAGGCTCGATTTTAGCCCCAGAAGACCCTTTTCAGACTTCTGATTTCCAGAAATAGTAAGATCATAAATTTGTGTTATTTTAAGTCAAACAATGTGGTAACAGGAAACTAATACATCTGGTTTTCTCGATCACATTCTTTCTATAATACCATGGGTCCCCTCCCCTCCTTTCTTCTTCTCCTTGGATCTTTTCCCCTTACATAAAGCTCTATGGTCTGACCCACCAAGCAGAGCTCTTGAAATATTAAATGTACAAATAAGAAATTTACCAGTTTTACTCAGCACTATAGTCTGCCTCACAGGGTGACTTGCTTGTTGCGAAATCCTAACTGGGTTAAAATCCATTCAATACTGGGAACCACACATGACCTTGATGCTTCTTTTACTTCTATAAGAGAACTTTCAGCCGCATTGTCATCCCTGGCTAGGAAGAAGAACAGCTTGAGAGAGCTATGGAAAAGGCTGCACTAAAAAATGAAAAGGAAAAAAAAAAAAAGAAACCAAAGTGGGGGAAAAGAGTAATTTAATACTATAGCTCCTGTTACAAAACTACCACCTGCAATGCCCTATTGCTGTGTCAGGGGAAAAATCAAATCTTTGTCCTTAGATAGCTTATCGTCTAGGTCAGCACTTTCAGAAATTGAGTTGAGCATCAGAATCATAGGCAGTGCTTGTTAAAAGAGCTTGCCAGGCCCCAGTCCTGGAGTTTTGAACTTAGTAGGAGAATTTGTGTTTGCAGGAGATGTTGCTGCTTATGTAATGGGAGAGATGAGATGCAAGGTGACAATGAAAGAGGTAGTGAGTGGAACCACTATCTGAGAGGTACAGCGAGGCAGGGACAGTAGTGGAAACCTCCACTGATGAGGGAAGAGAAGCAGCTCAGGGCCTCTGCAGCCCTGCAGCTGGCGCTCCCACACCTTGAGAAAGGACACAATTCCAGGTCTCAGGAAGGACAAGCGCAGAAGCAGAGCAAGGCTGTGGGCAGTTGTGGCCAGGAGATGGCCAGGAGATGGCCAGCAGAGCCCATCCACTGGTTGCAGGCTGTGTGAAGGAAACAAGTGAACCTGGGAATTTGGATAGGTCCAGGCTAGTTGACTAGAGGACCAGCTGAGTTCTCTGCAATTCAGTGCACCCATTCCTTACAGCACACTCTGTACCGGCTGGCAAGAGGACAATGAACAAGAACCGGTCACGTTATGACTTTGGAAACCAAGCTGCAGACAAGAGGACTATGTTGGAGGACTATATGCAGGGGGGAAACAGGATGAAAACATTTTAAGCAGCGATCAGAACTGGGGTCAGAGCCGAGCTGAGGTAACATGCACAGGGATGAGAGACTGACATAAAGCAGAGGCAAAGAGAAGAAATCCAAAGATTTACGTCAGGTGGTTCAGTGTAGGTCAGAAAGAGAGGGTCAGAGGAGGTGGAAGGGATGGAAGGACCCGAGTTGAAGGTTCAAGTCAGTGAGTCAGCGCCCCAACTCAGTGGATACAGCCAGACAGAGCTGTAGGTAGGGCTGTAGCAGGCACTTGATCTTTTCCAACTGACCCTCGCTCCACACACTGCATTTCCAAAAGGCCTGGCTTGCCTGCGAACAGGATGCATCGTGACAACGCACTGAAATTAAGTAGCACCTTGATCATAATGTTTTACTGGCAGCAATGAAAAAATACGGTATTTCTTTCTGAAGCCAGTATTTTGTAAGCTTCAGAGGTGGAAATGAATAAACAGCTCTCAGCAGTTTTCCTTTCTTTGAGCAGGAGAGGCAGAAGTCATTTTGAAGGAACACTGTACTTTCAGTTTGGGAACATGCGTATTTCAATGGGTCATTTGGATACAGAAAAAGAAAGCCTAAATCCTATTCTCAAAGGGAATCAGAATACAGAGGAGGTAGGTACTTCTGCGTAGTAACAAAGGCAACTTCTGCCAGTGTGAGCAGAGATGTGGCACCAGGGAGATTATTGTGGGATGGAAGCGGGGAAGGAAGGGTTTTCCGCTCTCTCTGGGGAAGACTGGAAATGGACCCTGAATTCCCAATGGTGGCAGGAAACGGCCCTGGAAATGGCAGCAGGCCAGGAAGTGCAGAGGGAGAAAGAGCAGGTAGGTGGATCCGGGCGCCTGGATGCATGAGACACGGTAACTGCACTGCTTTACTGCACGGTAACTCCCGCCCGCCAGCCTCAGCCCTCAGCACAAGTCCATTCAGGCCGTGGATGGTGCTACAGAGCGGTGAACGTGGAGGCAGGTACTGGTGAGGCGCAGAGGCGGCCGAACGTGTCCGTGCAGATGTACACATAGGTGCAGACGTACAGGAGAGGCACAGGAGAAGGCACAGATGTAATTATGGACAGGCATGTGCATGCAGATATACACACCTAACATGTCGGCATCACTTTAGATAGAGGCAAAGGATAGAGGTACACATAGCTGAAGTTACAGTAACAGACACAGACACAGATTTTTTTTTAAAGATTTCATTTATTTATTTGTCAGAGAGAGAGAGAGCACAAGCAGGGGGAGCCGCAGGCAGAGAGAGAAGCAGGCTCCCCACTGAGCAAGGTGCCCCATGCAGGACTTGATCCCAGAACCCTGGGATCATGACCTGAGCCAAAGGCAGACGCCTGACCAACTGAACCACCCATGCACCCCAGAGACACAGATTTTTAAAAAGACAGTGTTAGGGGCACCTGGGTGGCTTGGTCAGTTAAGCATCTGACTCTTGATTTGGGCTCAGGTCATTATCTCAGGATCATGAGATGGAGCCACGCATTGGGCTCCACACTCAGCGTGGGGTCTGATTGAGATTCTCTCTCTCCCTCTCCTTTATCCTCACTTGTGCTTCCTCCCTCTCCCTCTCTCTCTCAAAATAAATAAATAAAATCTTCAAAAAATAAAAATACAACAAGATCGTTTCAGAAATAGATGTAGACGCAGGTATACAGACATAGATGCAGACATACATGAAAACACGGAGCTCCTGAGCTGGTTCTCCTGGGTTCTCACCACTTACCAATGAGAAACATATGGAAGTTGAACATCTGGACGTTTTCTGAGTTCAATGCTATCAATGAACACACACACCTCTGGGGACTTTGTAAGCATCCTCACCTTCTTCCCCTGACCCACATAAAGTAAGTGCTGAAGAAAGACGAGATGAGCATGCCGGTTTGCTTAGAACCTATACGCGTCATTGACAAACATGGTCTTGTTGTCATAGATACGAAATAAATATTTACTTTAAAGTGCAACATATACTCCAAATTAGAGTTCGTGGTCCTGGTTCTACCAGCTCTAATTAGTCATGATTTTCATTAGGTGTGAAATGGGTCTCCTGTATGAACTTTGCAAGAATACTTAAAAGTCATTCAAAAGCATATTAAAAATCAGGTAGCTATAGCAACCAGCTATCATAATACGATACCTTTGTTTATATAGCACCTGGGCAAAGAGTTTTATAATTACCTTGGCTTATTAAATGATTTCACAATGATCTGGCATGTTCATTCTGTATTCATTTCAAAAGTAAATTTTGAATTTTCTGAGTATATTTATTATAGATGATTAGGGGGATCATCACTTTATAAAATATAATCTATGGCTACATATTTATTTTACACCTTCTATTGTAGGAATAAATAAAGTTGGAAAATATTCAAGCTAGTGTCAATTTTTAAATTCTAGAAAATATAGATAATTCAAATTTCTAGTATATACTGTAAAATTCCTTCTCAATGCTTATTTTGCTTAAATAATGGCCATGTGGATGCTTACATATCATATATATTACTTTATTGTCCCATGTTCCTCCAATTAATTGCAATAAAATTAAATGGGACACAGTTTATATTTGTAAAAGTGGATTCTCTATTAAAAATAGAAATTGAAGATGGAAGTTAAAATCTAAACTAAAAAGAGAAATGAGAATCACCCACCAAAATTTTATTTTCTTTAATGCTCTGCATACAAGCTTGTCTTCTCTTGAGAATACGGGTGCAGCCGCAGAGGGAAGGAAATGGAACTGGTGCTGGATCTGAGCCCGGGGGCCAGACATTTAGCTGCGCAATGTCACCGGAGAGAGGAGACAGTAGTGACGACACAGAAAACCAGAGCAGGGAAGGCTGAAGGCTCAAGGTGAAACGAAAACCTTGTACAAGAGATGAAATCGATGCAAAACGTAGACAAGAGCTGGAATGTGGTCAATTTATCAGATGCAAAATGGGATGAGAACATGGATTTGGAATGGTGTATAAATTCTAGGTGAAGGTGACCAAGGGCTTCATCAGCCAACAAAGGAAAAGAAACAGAACAGACACTTGTTTTGTGAAGAAATACTCATGCATTACCCGACTGTCAGAGGACTCTTCCAGAAGATCATGGTTTTGGAAGATCAGAGAGGTCTTAAAGTTTAGACTGGAATTGGAGAAAAGAAGTGCTAATAGGCAGTAAGTCTTTTTATTTTTTTATACTGAAACCTTCTTAGAAACATAAAAAGATCTCTTAACTTCTTAAAGAGATGGGAGTAAATCTTTTTTGCGGATTTTTCTTTAAGGAAGTAATCGAAAAATACAGAAAATCTTAGGCTCAGAGATTCCTTTCAGAATATTATTTATAATAGTGAAAAATCAGGAACAACCTAAACACACAAAATAAGGTAAGGCTAATATGGTTCATCCACTTGACAGGAAAGTATACAGAAAATAAATTGGAGTTTTAATAATAATGATGATGGTAAGAATAATTAGCTAAGAAAACAGCCGTGGATGAGGGAAGCTACTTAAAAATCTCTCAAACATTAAATAAAATGTCTACTAAGGTGATTCTTTAGACTCTCTGGGTCTATCCTTTTGTTTGCAGGACCCAAGAATCTTTAAGACAAAAGACCAGGGACACGTGGGTGGCTCAGTCAGTTAAGCATCTGCCTTCAGCTCAGGTCATGATCTCAGGGTCCTGGAATCCAGTCCAGCATTGAGCTCCTTGCTCAGCGGGGAGGCACCTCTCCCTCTGCCTGCTGCTCCCTCTGCTTGTGCTCTCTATCTCTGACAATAAATTAAAAAAAAAAAAAAAAAGACAAGAGACCAGACTTCAGATTTTTCCTACAATTTTCTAAGCTTTCTAAGGCTTTTAAAATCAATGACACCAGGATTTTTAACCTGGCTACATGAGCAACCCCTGCAGTACTTTTTGTAACTATGGGCTTACTCTGAGTTTCAGGCATTACCCTTAAATTCAATGGCAAATCTTCAGGTGAAAACCGGGGAAAAGGTTGCATATATTAATGCTTCTCAGAAACAGGGCTCTGGAAGTGGTTTTATTTGCTCTTTCTCCCTCAAGCCTCCATTCTAAAGACCTTATTGTGAATGGCGTCTACCTTGGTTTACCACCTACTAACTCTCAGTAGCTTTGTCAGAACCCATTTGGTCTCTAAGCCCATAGATCATACATACTGGGAGTCACAGATATAGATTTCACTGACTTCATTCATTTGTTTTTTAAAATAAACACCTATCACGCATCTAAATTTGCAAGGTGTCATGTGAACCAGACAGATACGAAGGACTTCTTCCAGGACGCCTACCACATAATCAGGGACACGGGCATGAAATACACAAACTGCTACACAGTTATAATTGAGAAAAGCGCCACTTGAGAAACAGAGAGTTAGAGAGGATTTCAGAGCCAGACCTGTCTAGATGGGGTTCCCACAGAAACCGATCCTGAGACAAGGGTTCAACCACAAGTGGTATACTTGGAGGTACTCATACTCTACTTGGGTAGAGGGGAAGTGAGATGGGGAAAGGATGGCAGCCAGTGAAGGGGTCGCTATTAAGCCAGCTATCATGGAAAGCAACAGAGCTTAATCCCATCAGCAAACTGTAGAGAATGGTGCAAAAATGCCAGTTCTGGAATTATCTCACCTGAGTAGCAAGGAAGCTGGGGAATCATATGCCAACGTGCATACACCATCTGTGGAAGATGCTTCCCAGGAGGTAATTCTTCAGTGCGTTAAGGCCTAGGAGGTAATTCCCCCGTGTTTTGAGGCCCAGGAGGTAATTCCCCCGTGTTTTGAGGCCCAGGAGGTAATTCCCCAGTGTTTTGAGGCCCAGGAGGTAATTCCCTAGTGCTCTGAGGCCCACACACAAGCACATCAACCTTCCAGGGTCCTGGAAGTGACTGCCACAGTGAATGGTGAAGGTGTCAGGAACAGGAGTGCTGCATGGGTAGCATCTGCTACTGGGCATAGTAATCTTATCGTACAACACTGTATTCACAAAAGATGGCTTTGGTTGAATGCAAAATCTTAGTCAAAATACATTTCAGCACCTAAAACCAGGATTACTTCTTTAAAAGAATGGAGAGTTATCTGTGCAGGCAGACTACACTGCAGAGCGATAGGCATGGAATATGTATGCTTCAGGACCTCCAAACCCAGTGGGGATGGGGGTGGTGGGTCTAGCCAGGGCACTGCTGCGGACGGTAGTACTGAGTGAAGGAAGACCCTCTGGGCTTCCGTCATAAGAGGATGAAGAAGTCCTGCATGTTGCCTAATCTGGGTACATACTGCATAGCATCTGACCAGCTAACAGCACTTCATTAATCCTGGCATCAAATAACATAACACGTGACCACGGGGCACAGTATGGGAATGCACACTCCTCATTTATTACTCTTGGATTCCCCAGGCAAGCACAGCACCGTCCACACACATCCCCGAGCCCAGTGCATGCAACCACACCAGGGAGAAGCTTCCAAGATGTGTCTGACGTTCAGGACCAAAGGTCTTGCTTGACTCCAGCTACGGGCTCTATGTTGTCTCTGCAAGGATCTGGGACTATGGTGGATTTCCAAGCATATTTTAAAATCTTCTCATTCAGACACTCCAAAATTGCATTGATGAGAATAGTAAAATGAAACTTAAAACAATATCAACTTTTAAAAAGATTACTATCACAACAGAGGTAATGGTTACATGGGAAATGTGTGCCCTAGGTCACAAACTTGCCTTCCTTACACGTGGAGAGCAGGTCGGTGATTTTCAACAAGTACTTTACTGTGCCTAAGTGTCACTTTCTTCATCTGTGAAGTTGCACTTAATAAGATTATAAAAGATTTAATAAGTTAATTGCTTAGCAAGAGTACTTGACAAAGGGAAAATAGCAATGAATGTTAGCTGTTGTTGTCATTGTTAATTACTGAGAGATGACGGTGTCATTTTATGGTCCAGACTTGCAGCCATTTATTAGTAAAAGGTGAAGTTATTACTACTTATGACAGGACTGTAGGCATAAACCGGCACCATTCCAGGAAAGGTGGGATGGATGGTCTCCGTATGTACAATCAATATATTGTAGGTATCAGCTGTTGCCATCAACATCTCAGCTGAGCTGAGATGAGCTATGATTGATGAGTTCCATCAATGGTATCTGTGGGGGTGAGGTGGTGAGAAAATGCCTCTGGCGAGGGGACAATTGAGAATTTCCTTCCAGAAGCACACTAAACCTCTACTCCAGTATTGGAGACTTGACTCCAGATTCAGAGGTTACACAAAACAGTCTGTCTGAAATTAACTTTTCAATATATTTTCTACATAAGTGCCTTCCCTTCACATAGAAACACACCAGCAGGTTATTGCTTGGCATACTGCCAACACCGCAACGTTTCTTTATGGTGTGAGTTTGTACAACAGCACAGACACGGTAACTGAGAAGGTGGCCTACCACAGAGAAAGGCCCGTAGCTGCTGGTGAAGTCATGCTTTGAGTGACGAACCACTTTTACTTCCCAGGATTCCCTTTAAATTACTCTAAGACAAAGAAAGACCCAGAGCTTTTAAAAAGAGGTCCAACTCCTGACGTTTATTTATACCCCTGATATTGAAGAAGCATTTCAAAATCTTTGAATGGGTTCTTGACCATCTACTCTAAAAATGTGCCTCTGATACCACCATTCATTCGGTGTGTGACATCTGTCCCCTCTGTGAGTTCTGACCCAATCTCAAGCTGACCCTCTGGTTACGTATATTAGCAAATAATTGCAGAACGTGATAAATCCTCTAGTGGTTGCATAAGTCAGGTACCATGAGGGCAAAGATGATGGTCTCTACTCTGTTTTGAAATGCCATCCACTTCTCAGATACTCCCTTGGACTGTGTCTTTGGACATAGGTCAATTTCTTGTCGGCCTGTCTTACAAGTGGAATTGTGGGAGCATGGAGTAGACGCATTTGCCACTTTCCTAGGTGTTTGCAAACTGCTCATACATAGTGGTCTTGCCAACCAAACAGTGTCAGATTCGGAAATTTTGCCAATCTGATGGATGTGAAATATATCTTACTTTAATTTCAATTTGCATTTTCCCAGATTACTGATCTCGAGCAGCTTTTCAAGTTGTTACTGCTATTCTTTATAATTGTTCTCCCTACTTTACATCCTTTGGGGAACTTTCCATTCAAAGCCTTTAAACATTTTTCCTTTCTTTTTTTTTTCCCATTGACTTGTTGGCTTTTATATCCTAAACAATAATCTTGAGGTCTGATATAGATACATGACAGATAGATGAAAAACAGATACATATATAGCTATATTGATAACAGATATCTTCATCTATTCTGCTGTATATTTTAACTTTTAAATTTATGCTGACTTATGTCATGAAAAAAATTTAGATTTTAATAAAAGCAAAATTATCAATCTTTTGTTTACAAATTTATTTCTTGGGTATGGCTTTGAAATTTTACTTCCTACCCTGAAAATTATAATTACCAATTCCATACAAATATTTTCAAAAATTTATTTTTCATCTTTAGGCTTAACCTGTCTCTATTTATGCTATGAGATAGAGATCCTAAATTGTTTTTTTTTTAATTTGTCTTATATGTAAAGTGAATTGTCTGAACACTGTTTACTAAATTTGAATATATGAAAAAGGCATATATTTGTGGGTCAGTTTATGGACTCTTTATTCCATAATTTCATTGCATCACTTTGCAAAAGTCTAAATTTTGAATTATGAAAGAACCCCTCAGTATGTTCTAATTTTTCAGAAGTTTCAGGATCATTATGGTTGTTCTGGGAAGACTGCTATTATTCATAAATTAATACAGGTTTGCTAAATCCCAACCAAACCAAACCAAACTTACTGGGATTTCTGTTGAATGCCCTTTGTATTTATTTCTCCCTTTCCGGAGAATTATTATTATTATTATTAAGTCGATCCATCAAACATATTGTGTCATGATGTCATTTTATTTAACGGTTCTTTCTATATTGTTTAACATTATTATTATTATTATTATTATTATTATTATTATTATTATTTTGTAATTTTTCTCTATAGAACTCCAGGGATTTTTTGTACGTTGAAAGGAATGAATACAAGTGCATCAGCACAGAACCATCCAGTGGCCTGTAATCAGCCACAAGCACGTTCTGTTGTGGGTTTTGCTCAAGATCCTTTCTAGAGCGCTAAATTTAAAAAGTGCTGAGTATACCAAGAGACACGTACAATGACACATTACACAACATATCCCAGAGTTGAAAACAAGTACGTAAGTGCTGAATTCAACCAGAGTTGAAGAGAGGTACAAAATGGGTGACCTCAGTGCGGAAAACCCACCCCGAACACGTAAGTCATATAGAAGGCTGTGAAGCAAAATATATGGTAAGCCTGCATGTAGATCATCTAACGTGTCATTTCAATTCTTTTTAACTGATACCCTTTTGGTGTATATGCATATTTTAAAAAAACCATAATTGGTATTTTAAAGTTCACATAGCAGATCCTAATCGGTAAAAACATTCTCTGTACCCTTGAAAGGATTAATGGTGTTCAGATGGGCCAGGTCCTCAGGACCTACAGAATCTTCTAGAAAAACCCTGTTTGGACGGCATCTCTCAGGAGTACCCCCTGCAAAAGGGAAAAAGATTAATTTCCCACTGGTAACCAGTAATCTGTGCATGATTAGAGCTAGAATTGTTCCTGGCCTCCATCATTAATACTCACCAAATGAAAACAAACACAATTTAGGAGTGAAAAAAACTTGCATTGCCTTCATGGAGTACTTACTTCACTGCAGTCAGACTTGACATTAACATCTTAATAGCTCTGATAGAATCACTTAGGAGCCTCGCTTCATGTAAATAGAAAAAATGTTAATGAGGACAAAATGTGGGTGATTAATAAATGTGATTGAAATGAAATGACCTTCCCTTATTCACTGGGTAATTAAAGTAATCAAGGGAGACCCAGCTGTGATGAGAAATGTCACAGAATAGACCAAAATACAATTAGCTATCATCATTGTGAGAAATACAGCATTTGATATGTTTTGTAGAGAAAACAGTGCTTTTAAAAATTGCTTTTAAAGTAAAGCAGGGTTTTTTCCCCTGACTGTCTGGAGAATGTTCGTACTTCAGGGCAACCACAGGAGTATAAAAACACAGGACTGAAAAATACAATCCCCGTGGAATAAGAAAGGAGCATGCGAAGATTTATCTTACACGCCCCTAGATATCCTTTGAATTCTAATTAGACATTCCCTATAGTGTACAATATCAATCAGAAAACAGTGGCTCAAAGGCAGCAGATCACTTCAAGCTCCTCTGATGTTACTCTTGGGGAAAGAAGGGATGAGGCATAATGCACTGTCCTTAAAATGCCTCTGTCTTCTCTTTTGGCAGCAAAACAAGCAACACTGTCCAAAACGCTGGAAAGGAAATCAACCACACTCAAGGGTCAGCGATACAGCCTTCCTATATTGGCGTGACCGGGGACATTGGGGCATTGCCGCCTAATTCCAGCTGATTAATAAACATAATGCAACGCGCTGTCATCACCAAATTTCATTAGAAAGTACCGACTTCTAAGCTCTCTCCTTTAAGAGGCGTCGCCTGAGGGCAAACACTGACCTTTCACCTCCAGAGTCCCCAGACCTTCCGCATCAACAGATGCTCGATGAATTCACTTCACAAACACAAGGAAATATATCACCAAGTACAGATCTGCCCCCAAAATTGTTTGGACTTGGCCAGTTGATCACTTTTGTCAAATACACGTTAAATCTGACAACATTGGCATCCCACATCAGTATTTCCCTCCTGGTGCTACATGCTTCTTATTTTGAAATAACTGTAAATGTATGAATGTTGGAGCCACTGATCCACACAGCATGTGTGTCAGAATCTTCCATTGCCGCGAAGTCCTGTTTATCGTGTTTAAACGTCAAAAGGCGAGTCGGGCCGATGGAAACACTGTGGAGCATTATCAGAGCTCCAGGAGGGTTCTTTTCCTGACACTCTCGACCACCTTCTGAAAACAAATGACCATTTTCTCCATTTCCGTTCATTTCATGGTGGCTTATCTTTCTTTTCATTCTTCTTCATTTTTGGTACTTTTCCATTTTATCTGCCGGCCTACATTTTGTTTCTCCGTTCTATGCAGACGTTAGTTTTTCCCCATCTTCAGCAAATTTGTGGATGCTTTTTCTGGCATTTTTAGCCTTCTCTTTATAGCCCCCTTCATTCTTCTGAGTGCTCTTCTCCTTTCTATATTTGATGCGTTGACTTGAACGTATCAGTCACTTAAACACTCGTGTGCCACCCACAGAGTGAGCAGGAGTGGCCAGCAGTGAAGTGGGATTCCACGAGCAGTCACCTGAATCACGAGTGTGTGACCAACACAGACGGAGGCCGTGCTTATTCCAATGAAGACAGATGGAGCAGCCGCATAAAAAGACAGGTAGTGAGGGCAAACTGGGCGCAGGCTGGGCAGGAAATAAAGAGAAAAAATATCACCCTGCCAATCCCTGCAATGGTCCAATTCTATGCATTCAGTATTCAAGCAATGCAGTGTAAGATATTCAAGTTGAATTGGAGCCTCTAACTTTAAGTCTTAAGAATCCTCCTTCCATGGTGTCAATTTCTATATCGTCCCATGCTAAACATGATGTCAGTATTTTCCAAGTAAATTCTTATGCAGATCAAAAGCTTCATCCCTGCAGAAGCCACCACCGGGAAGACTGAACCAGACTTGCGTTCAAAACCTCAGGATAGGGGCGCCTGGGTAGCGCAGTCGTTAAGCGTCTGCCTTCGGCTCAGGGCGTGATCCCGGCATTCCGGGATCGAGTCCCACATCGGGCTCCTCCGCTGGGAGCCTGCTTCTTCCTCTCCCACTCCCCCTGCTTGTGTTCCCTCTCTTTCTGGCTGTCTCTCTGTCACATAAATAAAATAAAAAAACAAAAAAAAAACAAAAAAAACCTCAGGATAAAATTACGATGGTTAATTTCATGTATCAACTTGACTGGACACCCCACAAATTCGGTCAAGCATCATTGTGGGTGTTTCTGTGAAGCTGGTTTTGGATGAGATGAACATTGGGTACACTGACTGATGCAGACTGCTCTGTATCATGTGGTGGGCTTCATCCAATCAGCTGAAGGCTTGACTAGAACAAAAAGCCTGACCCTCCCCTGAATAAAAGAGAACTCCTCCCGCCTGAGAGCCTTTGAACTGCGACATCAACTTTTTCCTTCCTTTGGACTCACACTGACACATCAGCTCTTCCTGGCTCTCAGGCTTCGGGCTCAGACTAGAACGAAACCATCAGCTCTCCTGGGTCTCCAACTTGCCGATGCACCCTGCAGATCTTGAGACTTTCCGCTCCCCATGATCACATGAGCCAATTCCTTATCATAAATCTCTTTCTGAACATATGCACATCCTATTGGTTCTGTTTTTCTGCAGAATACTGATGAATACAGAAATCTTAACTCTGTAAGAAACCTTAGAGTCATTTATCACAGCATCCTATTCTTACGTGTAAGGACGATAAGGTCCAGAAAGACTGCGAGTCTCATGGAATTTAAACAACAAATTAATGTCACTGCTAACTTTGGTTCTTTTCTCATGACTTGTGGGGGTTCCAGGGCATGCACAGCTTTGTTTATGATCTGGAGTGTACTGGAATCCAGTTCTTTAGCCTTCAGATGTCAGAGAAGCTACATGTAGAAGAAGAGGCAATGATTCTTGCAATATGAGGAAGTCCGCTCCACCCCAGCAAAGATGACCTGGAAAGCTTCTGTGAGTATATTCTTTATTAACTTCATTTCGTGGAAATGTCTACAGTACACCTCCAGCCACTGAGATAAACACCTACTTCTGGTTTCCTTTGTCAATTTAATGATGCCAGCACTGTAGCTCTGCAACGTACTTGAGAATATCTGGATCAAACCACTGGAAGCACTTTGGGGTGTGATAAGCAGAATAACACCCCCCCCAAAACATGATCTCTTCCTAATCCCCAGAGTTTGTGAATATGTTACTTATATAGCAAAATGAACATTGAAGATGTGAGTAAGCTAAGAATCTTGAGATGGGAGCTGATTGTGGATAATCCAGGTAGGCCCAATATCATCCGTTGTTTGTTTTTTCTTTCCAATATCATCACTTGTAAGGGTCCTTATAAGAAGGAGGCAGTGGGGCCAGGTGTGTGAATGCAAGCAGAAGTGAGACAGACAGAGAGAGAGAAATCTGAAGATATCATGCTACTGGCTTTGCAGGTGTCATGGAGGAAGGGGCCACAAAACCAAAGAATGCAGGTGGGTTCCAAACCTGGAAAAGGCAAGCAAGCAAGCAAAGAAACAGAAATCAGAGTCTCCCCTAGAGCTTCTGGAAGGAACGCAGCCCCTCAACACCCTGATTTTAGTGCAATATAACCCACTCTGGGCTCTGACCTCTAGAGCTCTAAGACAACATGTTTCTAACATCTTAAGCCATGAAGTTCATATTAGTTTGTTCCAGAAGGAATAGGCAGCTCATAGACTGAGGCTTGTAAAAGTAGATGCCCAGGCCCAATCACCAATGATTCTAATTCACATCTTCTTCCCCCAATCAAATTTTATATTCCACAAATTTTGTCAATTACTGGAAGTACAACGAAAGCTGAGTCCCAGTGACAACGAGCTTCCAAGGAGCTTGTAGTCTGAAGGGGAAAACAGTTCTGTCAACACGAAACACATCTCTTTCCTGATCAAGAAGCTTAACCACCACCCACAAATAGTATATTGATAGACTCATGGTGATCCATCAACCTTTGCCAAAACCACGAAATTTCATTCATGTGGCTTTACTTAAGTCAGCTTTCCTAAAGGGATATCTTGGGAGCAAATCCTTATGTTTTCCTTGCAGCCCTCCACATTTATTCCACACATTTGCTTCCTGAGAACCCTGCTGTTATGTTTCTTCATATACGGCCCGAATTTAAAAACTGGGGGGGGGCGGTTAGTGATGAGTGCATTTTTGATGGGCTTGCCATCTTCTGGGACCCTATCTTGTTGCTCTGAAAGCTCCCTAGGATACAGGCATGGTGATTGAAGACTCCAGAAGGCAGTGATGGTTATCGGCAGTGCCGCTCAGTCTCTAGGCACATTAGCATTCTTAGATCCATAGAGCGGTCCATGGTGTGACATGTTAGAACGCCTTTCTATCTGCTTGTCTTCCCCCAAAGAGCAAGACAGTCAGGATTTTCTTATGTTTCTTTGAAAGCACTTTTCCTCCTCTGTATTATTCCAGAACATCTGCAGAAAGTTACACAATCCAGTGACTGTTGTGTTGATTAGATTCTGTTCTCTCATCCCCTCAGCTGCCCCATCCTGTGTCACATGACTTTGTTGTCTCTCCCGTCACTGGCGAACATCCTCTCCTGCTGCACCAATGTTCGGCTTGGAAATTAGATTAGTCTCCTATT
This sequence comes from Ursus arctos, assembly GCF_023065955.2. Taxonomy (NCBI): domain Eukaryota; kingdom Metazoa; phylum Chordata; class Mammalia; order Carnivora; family Ursidae; genus Ursus; species Ursus arctos. The sequence continues at coordinate 25,136,164 of NC_079874.1, read as the reverse complement.
ACTGCTGCAACACATGACCACAAATTATCTGTTTAAAATCACACACATTTATTATCTTACAGTCTGGAAGTCAGAAGTCGAAAGATGGTTCTTTCAGCATGAAAATCAAGATGTTGCAAGGGTTGTGTTGCTTCTAGAGGCTGTGAGAGGTAGTTAGCTCCTTGCCTTCTAGATCCTAGTAGCCCCCCATCATTCCTTGGTACAAATTCCCTTTCCAGCCCTGGAACTGCTGTGACTTCTTTTGGTTTTTTTTAAAGATTTTATTTATTTATGTGACAGAGAGACAGCCAGTGAGAGAGAGAACACAAGCAGGGGGAGTGGGAGAGGAAGAAGCAGGCTCCCAGCGGAGAAGCCTGATGTGGGACTCGATCCCAGAACGCCAGGATCACGCCTTGAGCCAAAGGCAGACGCTTAACGACTGCGCTACCCAGGCGCCCCGTGGAACTGCTGTGACTTCTGTTTCCGCCAGCACATCTCCTTCACTTAGCCCAATCCTCCTGCCCACGTATATATGAGGATAACCTTCCAACGCATGACCCTGCACCTAGTCACATCTACAAAGCCCCTTTGCCATGTAAGGGAACACATTCACAGGTTCTGGGGTAGAACATGTGTATCTTTGGGAGACTATTATTCAACCCACACAGCGAAGTTACTTGCTTTGCCAGATGGTAGTTATACTTGTGGTGAGTGTAGCATCATGTATAAACTTGTCAAATTACTACGCTGTACACCCGAAATTAATGTAACACAGTATGCCAACTACAGTCAAATACAAAAAAATTTCATATTCCCTGCTTTGGTCAGAAGAATATAGGTAGAAGTGATGGTTTGCTAGTTCCACGTTCAGGACTAAAAAGGTTAACACATGTGTCCACCCACCCCTCTTAGGTTCTGTCACTACCAGGAGAGGAATGTATCCCAGCTGCCTGCTTTCCAAGGAAGAGCAGAGGTACGTGAGGGAGACTGGAATTCAACTTACAACTTCAGCCACGACAAACCCAGTTAAGTTAAGACCATTTAACCCTGAGTCAACTTGATTGAGGCTGGGTTGAGAGAAAATGGGCTGCTAATTTATGAAAATGGGTATCAGAATATTTTGTTATATACTAACATCATGGTAATGACTAGCTGATAGAACTGCATTCAGTCCAAAGTTTGAAGTAGAAAGTCTTGGGTTGGGGGCACCTGGGTGGCTCCGTCAGTAGAGGTCTGATACTTGATTTTAGCTCAGGTCATGATCTCAAGCTCTGTGTTGGCCTCTGTGCTGGGTGTGGAACCTGCTTAAGATTCTCTCTCTCCCTCTCCCTCTGCCCCCACCTGCTCATGCTCTCTCTCTCTCTAAAAAGATAAATAAACAAATGAAAAATAAAGTCTGGGGTTGTATGAGTCCTCCGGAACACGGAAACACTTGCCCTGAAATGGTAAAGCATTACAATTATATTTGCACCTCTGCTTTGACATCGCTTTTATTATACACAATACTTATCACATATCCTACTGTTTCTTGCACATAGGAGGATCTGATTATATGTGAAGAATTTCCAAAGTGTTTGAAAAAAAAATGTATCCTAACTTGAACTTCCTCCAGGGACTTCCTTGCTTCTTCAAGCATGACTCCATAGAAAATCTGAATTAGACCCCATTACACAGACTTTATTCATTAAGTTACAGAAAGGAAATGGTCTCATACAATACAGGCCTGATTAAAATGACAACAGCATGTACGTCTGATTTTCTGCTTGAACTGGGCTTATAATAACAACTGATCAAAATTTCCAACACACTCCTTGCCTCAAACACTGTCCTGTACCATATATACCTCAGTGAAGTTAAGCGATTATAGTGGTATGGATTTGACATTACTGGATACTTAGGAAATGAGGAATACACTTGTTTTTAAACTGTCTGCACTTGGGGGATGTACCTAGAGAAGGAAGTTGGAGACTTAACAGGAGGATGCACTCCTTCTTCACATTCAGGGACAATCTCAGTTTCTAATGTCCCAGGCCATATTTCAAATCATTTGACAGCCAGTGTGATCTGATTTAGGGGTCAGAATATAAGAACATGGTGCTTTTTTCCAAAGAAGACATACAGGTGGCCAACAGACACATAAAAAGTTGCTCAGCATCACTCATCATCAAGGAAACACAGATCAAAACCACAAGATACCACCTCACACCTGTTAGAATGGCTATGATCAAAGCAACAAGAAACAACAGGTGTTGGCAAGGATGTGGAGAAAGGGGAACCCAAGTGGTGCAGCCACTCTGGGGAACAGCATGGAGGTTCCTCAAAAAATTAAAAGTAGAAATTCCATATGATCCAGCAATTCCTATGTCTAGGTATTTACCCAAAGAATATGAAGCACTAATTTGAAAAGATATAAGCACTCCCATGTTCACTGTACTGTTACTTACAATAGTCAAGATACAGAAACAACCTAAGTGTCTATCAGTAGGCAGACAGACACAATGGAATACTACACAGCCACCAAAAAGAATAAAATCTTTGACAATATGGATGGACTTTGAGGGTATTATGCTAAGTGAAGTCAGTCAGACAGAGAGACAAAGACAAATACTGCATGATTTCATGTATATGTGGAATCTAAAAAACAAAACAAATGAACAAAAAAAGACAAACAAAACTCACAGATACAGAGAACAAAATCAAGGTTGCCAGAGGAGGGAGGAGGGAAATGAGTAAAGGAGGTTAAGAGGTACAAACCTACAGTTATAAAATAAGTAAGTCATGGGGATGTAATGTGCAGCATGGTGACTAGAGTCAATAATACTATATGATAAATTTGAAAGTTGTCATAAAATCTTAAAAGTTCTCATCACAAGAAAAAAACTGTTGTCACTTTGTGTGGTGACAGATGGTACTAGACTTGCAGTAATCATTTCACAATGTCTACAACTGTGGACTCATTATGTACACCTGAAACTAATATAACGCTGTACATCAATTATACTTCAATAAAAAAAAAGAATATGGGGCTTTGATGGCTCTTTGCAGGTTTTTAACCATTTATTCTCCACCCCAAGAGGCAAACAAGTGAGCTGCTCGTTTTTTATTCTCAGTAAAATATTTTAAGGTGTTTTCCATGCAGAGACAATTAAACTAGAAAGGGACTAACTCTAAAATATGCACATTTCTCTGAATGTTGGATATAATTTTTACTTGAAAAGAACACTCAAAACATAAATGGCAAGTATTCAATATAAAGATCTCAGCTTTTTCAGAATTGTAATTTTAATTGCTAAGACGAATGTTGAGGCTGATTTAGCACCAGAATCATAATTGACCATAAATTTTCTCTTGTTTTTACAACCATTCCTGTGATACAGAATATAATTTTGAAGCTGAAGCAAAGTTTCCTCCATAAGAGTTTGTTATGGGTTGAACTGTAACCCCTGAAGAGATGTCGAAGTCCTACCCCTCAGAACCTGTGAATACAACCTTACTTGGAAACAGGGTCTTTCATATGATTGAGTTAAGATGATGTCATTAGGGTGGGCCTTGATCCACAATGATTGGTATCCTTGTAAAAGAAGAAATTTGGACACAGAGACAGACTTGCAAAGAAGGCAGACAATGTAGGAAGAATGCCATCAACAAGCCAAGGCATAGCTGAGGCTGTGAGAAACTGGAAGAGGAGCATGAAACAGACTGTCCCCAGCACCCCCCAGAAGATACCAACTCTGCTGACACCTTGATCTTGGACATCTGGACTCCAGAACCATGGCAACAAATTTCTGTTGTTTGAGCCACACAGTCTGTGGTACTTTGTTACGACAACCATAGGAAACTAATATAGATGTCAATTCAGCTTAAGTTTCTTTGATAGATTACAGATTAGAAGCTATCAATCATTATAATCAGATGAATTATCCACAAAATATTCACTACTCTGTTCCTGTGTGTGTGTGTGTGTGTGTGTGTGTGTGTGTGTGTGGTGTTACTAAACAAACACCCGTTTCCTGTGCTGAGGTTCTTCAACCATTAAAACCTATGGAAGTAGAGTCTCTTTGTTTTTCTAACTTAAAATCCCTCCTGGAATGTGAAATGGGCCCCAAATATTTCAGGCATCAAAATCTAGAAAAAGTGTCAAGGTTAAAAAATAAGATAGCACTTAATACAAGTTATTTATATTTCTTCTGGCTCTTTAAAATATTTAATTGGTCAAACAGTCAAGACAGAATCTAACCCAAACAGTTTCTTTCAATATTACCAGAATATTAGTTTAGATAGCGCTAATGCACTCAGATTTTCAGTGCTGCTGTAACTAATTTGAAGTCACTGGGCTAACTCTTGTAGGGAGCCAATACTTTTACTTCTGCTTTCTGCATTTCCTTTACAACTTTAGGAAGCCTCTCCCTCTTTTTCAGTTGTGTTCTCCTTTCCTCCCTTGCCAAAATCTGCTCTCAGGATTGCCTCTGTAATCCTTCACATTGTAGTATGAATCAACTAAAGTCAATGTATTCACTCACCCAGGACCAGCCTGTGCCTATTTTTACAATAAGGTTTTCTTGTAACACAGCCAAAAGTAGACTTACATATGGCTGCTCTGATCTACCTTGGCAATGCTGAGTGTATGTGGCCTGTGAGCCTGAGAAGATTTACTCCCTGGTCCGTTACAGAAAAAGTTTGTCAATTCCTGTTCTAAGGCTTCTCTCTCAAAAAAGCAAAACAAACAACATAATGCCTGTGTAATATTTATATTACATTTGTAATCTTCAGGATGTAAGAGAGTACATAGCTTGGTTGTACAGAATGTAAACAGTCACAGGTTCTCATCAAATGAACTACAAATCCCCTTCGGCTTTGAGTCCAACACAAGCAAGGGGAAATAGGTGAAATGGACTCAGAGGCCACGTTTCAGAAACTACATATGTATATGGAGTGCTGTATGTTTACGTATAAGGATTTGTATGTATATCGTAGATATTGTTCATTTCTGTTCTCATCATCTGACCTGTTGGTTTTGGGACATGCAAAATATTGGTGTATTTCCAAGTCTTAAAGTTGAAGAAATATGTTTTAGTAAATATGAACTAAAATTCCATTTTCAAAGTTAGTACTTGACTGATTTGGTTGTATACCATGTGTCAGTTTCCTGAGTCATACCCCCAAATTACTATTGTTTGCTAAGGAACAATCTGGACGCTGGCACCACTGAATCCAAACCTACAAATTGAAGTGTTATAAACAGAGATGGATTCATTCCATGGTCTCCAATTAGTTTTCTGCATCCCAACTCCAACAGCTGTTCCTGCCTTTAGATGATGAAAATACAATGCCTATTACATAACCAAAACAAAATGCTATTATTGCCTTTTGCAATTATATTATTCTTCTTGATAAATCACCATCTGATTATCCTGCTGCATTATGCGTTTGCCACTCCTGCTATTTACCTTTCTGTTGCTTATTAGTACCATGACTATAAAGGGAAGGAAGTCAACCAGAAGTGTCTCTATTATATTATTTCTGGAGAAGTTTTGCAGTCTCTGAGCAATCAAGATAGAATTTCCAACCATTTTCTCACAGATATGGGGCACGGAGCATTCCCAGTTGGAAAGTGTAAAATCCCTTAACAGTGAATGGAAAACATCTTGGATTAGATCATGAGGACTCCTGGGTTTGCTTACTCTCAGCTTGACTTTTTAAAACACATGTACCGAACAAATACAAATAATCTAGAGTAATACACACAATTTCTCAGTTTGGACTGCAGTCAATTGCAATCTGTTTATTCATTTAACAAATATTTATTTCATGCCTACTATGTGTCCAGCACTGTTCTATGTTCTCGGAATATACAATGACCCTTGAACAACATGGATGGTTAGGGGTGCCAACACCCCCTCACAGTCAAAAATCCACACAGAACTTCTGATTCCCCTAAAACTTAACTAACAATAGCCTAGTTTTCACCAAAAGCCTTACCAATAACATAAACCAGTCAATTAACACGCATTTTATATATGTATTATATACTGTATTATTAGAACAAAATAAGCTAGAGGAAAGAAAATGTGATGAAGAAAACTATAAGGAAGGAAGAATACATTTACAATACTGTCCTGGCTTTACTGGAACAATCCACATATAAGTGGACCCACGCAGTTCAGATCTGTGTTGTTAAAGAATCAAATGTAGGAACATGAGATGAGTTGGCTAAAGTGCCTTTTATAGCTCTCTCAGAACTGTTGGCCTGTTCACTGTGTTATCAGTATGTCTCCTTCTCATCAGCCGTTTCCTTTCCTTTCCCTTGTTTTATATCTTACCGGTGTTTCTCCATTCCCTAAGTCTTCTCCTTTTTGTAACAAAATTTTCACATCATCTCTCCTTTGTCTAAGTGTTTGTTTAAATGCTTCAAGTAATTCAAAGTCGTATTGTTGTCCTAACTGCCGATTTTCAACGATGCCAACTTTCCCAGTCCCTCACCCGAGAGATATTTATTGAAAAGTGCAGAATTTTATTACGGTGTAACAACCATCCCCATACATCAAGTGGCTTAAAATAACCACACGCATTTTTCGGGGTCGGGTTAGGTGGTGATGACACATCTCCCTTCCCAGTAGTACTGGACGGGGGAAGCTCAACTAGAGCTTAGACGATACGCTCACTGGCAGATAAGCTGCCGCTGTCTGTTGACTGGGAACATAGCTGGGATCCTCAGCTCATCTCCACACGGCCTTTCCAAGAACATATTGAGCTTTCTCAGAACACGGCAGCAACGTTCCAAAGACAAGTATTTCAGGTGACAGGAAATAGAGGCTGCCAGTCTCTTTAGGCTTGGGTATGGGAAGTGGCACAGGGCCACTTCTGCTATATTTTATTGGTCAAAGATGAACACCTCACTTCTCGATGAAAGAGGTATCAAAGGATTTGAGGGCTTCAGGATGCCAGGTATTATGGAAGGCACTAGAAATGCACAAATAAAATACAGCAGAGCTCCCACAAAAAGCTCAGAGTTTAGCAAAAGAAGTGAACCAGTGAAGAGTCGGCTATAACACTCTGGTTAATCTATGGAAAAATGCCGAGGGTACACAGAACAGAAAATTTGGGAATATCTTATAAGTAGGAGTTTAGGCAGTTAAAACAAAACAAATACACAACAACAACAACAACAAGAGGCAGAGAACACAGCTTCCCTGCTGAGACTGTGGCCAAATGAGTGAGCTTTGCCACAGAATCCTCATTCAGCCATGAGATACTGCCAACTTCCACTATCTGTCCTTCCTGTCATTAAACAAACCAAACACCCAAGCAAATATGTATTGGGCCAGAGTCAGCAATGACACCTTGGTTTCACTAACTACAGGCTGTCTTTCATCTCTCTCTCTCCTGCACCTGTGGTCTCCTCACTTCTGTGTGACAAGTCCTAGAAGCCTCCCAGCTTCTCAACCAAAGACACACATGCTCCCCAGCCTATCTCTATGGGGGCTGATTATAAGAGCCTACTTCTCATGAGTCCCCCTTGCCAGACTGGGAGTTTCCTTAGCTGTGGCTCCACTGACTAGATCTCAAGTAGCTGTGGCTGATTGCAATAGACACTGAAACATTCTCTTAGGTTCTTATGCACACACTCACACATGCACTCTCGTGTGCACACTTGCTCAACTACACTCTTATGCATACATACCCAAAACACAAATAAAATTCACACTCTGAGCAACAGGCTTCAAACCCTATTGGTATATTTAAAATGGTGTGTTTTATAAGGTTTATGCAAAGACCGGACCACAATACATGTCACTTTAAAGTTAGTTTGACTATAATATGTAAAAATCAAGAAGATTAAGAATCATCCCCAAGTCTACAAATGATATATTTTTATATTGTAATTAGCCTCTAAATAGGGGGAGATTTTATTTTATTTTATTTTAAAGATTCCATTTATTTATTAGAGAACGAGGGCAAGAAAGAGAGAGAGCATGAGCGGGGGGGGGAGGAGCAGAAGGAGAGGGAGAAGCAGACTCCCCGCTGAACAGGGAACCCAACTCAGGGTTCGATCCTGGGACTCAGAGATCATGATCTGAGCCTAAGGCAGACGCTCAACAGATGCAGCCACCCAGCGCCTAAAAAAGGGGAAATTTAGGTGAGGGTTGGAGTTAAGATGGCGGAGGAGTAGGGGACCCCTTTTTAAGCCGGTCCCCTGAGTCGAGTGGGATAGGTACCAGACCAGCCTGAACATCCATGGAATCAGCCTGAGATGAAGGAAGATACATCTGGATCTCTACAAATGAACATCTCCAGCGCTGAGTATTGAGGGCACACGGAGACTCTACCCAAACAGGGTTGCCTGAGTATTGGCGCGGCAGCCCCCCCGCCAGAAGGCAGGCTGAAAAATCAAGAAGCCCACATCCCTAAGATCCCTATAAAACAAGGGCACATGGCCTGGGTCTGGTCAATAATTTGGGCTCTGGACAACCCCGCAACCTCTCCTCATCAGAATGACGAGAAGGAGAAATCCCCCACAGCAAAGAAAAGACAATGAGTCTGCAGCCTCTGCCACAGAACTAATGGATATGGATGTAACCAAATTATCAGAAATGGAATTCAGAGTAACAATGGTCAAGATGATGTGTAGACTTGAAAAAAGTATTAATGAAAATGCTAATGAGAATATAGAATCTCTAAGGCAGGAAATGAGAGCGAATCTGGCAGAAATTAAAAATTCTTTTTTTTAAGATTATTTATTTATTTATTTGACAGAATGAGACAGCCAGTGAGAGAAGGAACACAAGCAGGGGAGTGGGAGAGGAAGAAGCAGGCTCCCAGTGGAGGAGCCCGATGTGGGACTCGATCCCAGAATGCCGGGATCACGCCCTGAGCTGGAGGCAAATGCTCAACGACTGCGCCACCCAGGTGCCCCAGAAATTAAAAATTCTATGAGCCAAATGCAGTCAAAACTAGAGGCTCTGACGGCCAGGGTGAATGAGGCAGAAGAATGTATCAGCAAATTGGAGGATGGGTTAGTAGAAGAGAAAGCTAAAATAGAATCTGGACTCAAAAAAATCCATGCTCAAGAATGTAGGTTATGGGAGATTACTGACTCAATGAAACGTTCCAATGTCAGAATCATCGGCATCCCCGAGGGGGTGGAGAAAAACAGAGGTCTAGAAGAGATATTTGAACAAATTGTAGCTGAAAACTTCCCTAATCTAGCAAGGGAAACAAACATTCGTGTCCAAGAGGCAGAGAGGACCCCTCCCAGCTCAAACATGACAAACCTACACCACGTCACGTCATAGCGCAATTTGCAAATATTAGATCCAAGGATACAGTATTGAAAGCGGCCATGGCAAAGAAATTTCTCACGTACCAAGGCAAAGGTATCAGAATTACGTCAGACCTGTCCACACAGACCTGGAATGAGAGAAAGGGTTGAAGGGGCATTTTTAAAGCTCTTTCAGAGAAAAACATGCAGCCAAGGATCCTTTATCCAGCAAAGCTGTCATTCAGAATTGATGGAGAAATAAAGACCTTCCAGAATCGCCAGTCATTGACCAATTTTGTAACCACGAAACCAGCCCTACAGGAGATATTAAGGGGGTTCTATAAAGGTAAAAAGGCCCCAAGAGTGATACAGAACAGAAAGTCGCAATCTATAGAAACAAAGACTTTACTGGCAACACAGCATCATTAAAATCATATCTGTCAATAACCAGTCTCAATGTAAATGGCCTAAATGCTCCCATAATGCCACAGGGTCACAGATTAGATTAAAAAAATAGGACCCATCCATTTGCTGTCTACAAGAGACTCATTCTGAACCTAAAGATACATTCAGACTGAAAGTAAAGGGATGGAATACCACCTTTCATGCCAATGGACCTCAAAAGAAAGCTGGGGTAGCAATTCTCATATCAGACAGATTGGATTTTAAACTAAAGACTATAGTTAGAGACACAGAAGGACACTATATTATTCTTAAAGGATGTATCCAACAAGTGGATATGACAATTATAAATATATATGCCCCCGACAGGGAAGCAGCAAGATACACGAGCCAACTCTTAACCAGAATAATGAGACATATAGATAAAAATACGTTAATAGTAGGGGACCCCAACACTCCACTATCAGAAATAGACAGAGCACCCATGCAGAAAACCGACAAAGAAACAAGGGCTTTGAATGCCATACTCCACGAGTTGGACCTCATAGATATATATAGAACACTACACCCAGAACCAAAGAATACTCATTCTATTCTAATGCTCATGGAACATTCTCAAGAATAGACCATGTTCTGGGTCACAAAACAGGTCTCAACCAATACCAAAAGACTGAAATTATTCCCTGCATATTCTCAGACCACAATGCTTTGAAATTGGAACTCAACCACAAGGAAAAATTTGGAAGAAACCCAAACACTTGGAAAGTAAGAACCATCCTGCTCAGGAATGATTCGATAAACCAAGAAATCAAAAATCAATTTAAACAATTTATGGAGACCAACGAGAATGAAAACATAACGGTCCAAAACCTATGGGATACTGCAAAGGCAGTCCTGAGGGGGAAATACATAGCCATCCAACCCTCACTCAAAAGAAGAGAAAAATCTAAAACTCAGTTTTTATATTCTCACCTCAAGAAGCTGGAACAGCAACAGAGGGACAGGCCTAATCCACGCACGAGGAAGCAGTTGACCAAGATGAGAGCAGAAATCAATGAATTAGAAACCAGAAGTACAGTGGAGCAGATCAACAGAACTAGAAGCTGGTTCTTTGAGAGAATTAATAAAATTGACAGACCTCTGGCAAGACTTTTCCAAAAGAATAGAGAAAGGACCCAAATTAATAAAATTATGACTGAAAAGGGAGAGGTCACGACCAACACCAATGAAATTGGAAGGATTATTAGAAACTTTTATCAACAGCTTTGTGCCAATAAATTAAGCAATCTGGAAGAGATGGAGGACTTCCTGGAAACCTATAAACTACCAAGACTGAAACAGGAAGAAATTGATTTTTTAAACAGGCCAATTAATTATGAAGAGATTGAAACAGTGATTAAAAAAAAAACTTCAAAATAACAAAACTCCAGGCCAGAACGGTTTTCCTGGGGAATTCTACCAAACATTCAAAGAAGAAATAATACCTATTCCTCTAAAGCTATTTCAAAAAATAGAAACAGAAGGAAAGTTACCAAACTCATTCTATGAGGCCAATATTACCTTGATCCCCAAACCAGGCAAAGACCCCATCAAAAAGGAGAATTACAGACCGATTTCCCTAATGAATATGGATGCCAAAATCCTCAACAAGATCCTGGCTAATAGAATCCAACAGTACATTAAAGGGATTATCCATCATGACCAAGTGGGATTCATCCCTGGGATGCAAGGGTGGTTCAACATTCGCAAATCTATCAGTGTCTTAGATTTTATCCAGAAGGAAAAAGCCAAAAATCATATGATTCTCTCAACAGATGCAGAAAAAGCATTTGACAAAATATAGCATCCTTTCCTGATTAAAACCCTTCAGAGTGTAGGGATAGAGGGTACATTCCTCAAACTCATAAAAACCATCTATGAAAAGCCTACGGCAAATATTATTCTCAATGGGGAAAAGCTGGAAGCCTTTCCCTTAAGATCAGGAACATGACAAGGATGCCCACTCTCGCCACTATTATTCAACATAGTACCAGAAGTCCTTGCAACAGCAATCAGACAACAAAAAGGGATAAAAGGTGTCCAAATCGGCAAAGAAGAAGTCAAAATGTCTCTCTTCGCAGATGACATGATACTCGATATGGAAAACCCAAAGGAATCCACTCCCAAACTATTAGAAGTTATAGAGCAATTCAGTAATGTGGCGGGATACAAAATCAATGCTCAGAAATCAGTTGCATTTCTATACACGAATAATGAGACTGAAGAAAGAGAAATTAGGGAATCCATCCCATTTACAATAGCACCAAAACCATACATTACCTTGGAATTAACTTAACCAGAGACGTAAAAGGCCTATATTCTAGAAACTATAAATCACTCTTGAAAGACATTGAAGAAGACACAAAAAGATGGAAAAATATTCCATGCTCATGGATTGGAAGAATTAACATAGTTAAAATGTCCACGCTACCCAGAGCAATCTACACTTTCAATGCTATCCCGATCAAAATACCGAGGACATTTTTCAAAGAACTGGAACAAATAGTTCTTAAATTTGTATGGAACCAGAAAAGGCCCCGAATCACCAAGGAACTGATGAAAAGGAGAAACAAAGCTGGGGGCATCACAATGCCGGATTTCGAGCTGTACTACAAAGCTGTGATCACAAAGACAGCATGGTACTGGCACAAAAACAGACACATAGACCAATGGAACAGAATAGAGAACCCAGAAATGGACCCTCGGCTTTTTGGGCAACTACTCTTTGATAAAGCAGGAAAAAACATCCGGTGGAAAAAAGACAGTCTCTTCAATAAATGGTGCTGGGAAAATTGGACAGCTACATGCAAAAGAATGAAACTTGACCACTATCTCACACCAGACACAAAGATAAACTCCAAATGGATGAAAGACCTCGATGTGAGACAGGAATCCATCAAAATCCTAGAGGAGAACATAGGCAGCAACCTCTACGACATCGGCCAAAGCAACCTTTTACATGAAACATCTCCAAAGGCAAGAGAAACAAAAGATAAAATGAACTTGTGGGACTTCATCAAGATAAAAAGCTACTGCACAGCCAAGGAAACAGTCAAAAAAACAAAGAGGCAGCCCACAGAATGGGAGAAGATATTTGCAAATGATACTACAGATAGAAGACTGGTATCCAAGATCTACAAAGAACTTCTCAAACTCAATACGTGAGAAACAAATAAACAAATCAAAAAATGGGCAGAAGATATGAACAGACACTTTTCCAATGAAGACATACAAATGGCTAACAGACACATGAAAAAATGTTCAAAATCATTAGCCATCAGGGAAATTCAAATCAAAACCACACTGAGATACCACCTTACACCAGTTAGAATGGCAAAAATTGACAAGGCAAGAAACAACAATTGCTGGAGAGGATGTGGAGAAGGGGGATCCCTCCTACATTGTTGGTGGGAATGCAAGTTGGTACGGCCACTCTGGAAAACAGTGTGGAGGTCCCTTAAAAAGTTAAAAATAGAGCTACCCTATGACCCAGCCATTGCACTACTGGATATTTACCCCAAAGATACAGACGTAGTGAAGAGAAGGGCCATATGCACCCCAATGTTCCTAGCAGCATTGTCCACAATAGCTAAATCATGGAAGGAACCGAGATGCCCTTCAATGGATGACTGGATTAAGAAGTTGTGGTCCATATATACAATGGAATATTACTCAGCTATCAAAAAGAACGAGTTCTCAACATTTGCTGCAACATGGACGGGACTGGAGGAGATAATGCTAAGTGAAATAAGTCAAGCAGAGAAAGACAATTATCATTTGATTTCTCTCATCTATGGAACATAAGAACTAGGAAGATCAGTAGGGGAAGAAAGGGATAAAGAAAGGGGGTAATCAGAAGGGGGAATGAAGCATGAGAGACTATGGACTCTGAGAAACAAACTGAGGGCTTCATAGGGGAGGGCATGGGGGAATGGGATAGGCTGGTGATGGGTAATAAGGAGGGCACGTATTGCATGGTGCACTGGGTGTTATACGCAACTAATGAATCATCGAACTTTACATCAAAAACCAGGGATGTACTGTATGGTGACTAACATAATATAATAAAAAAACATTTAAAAAAGGGGGGAAATTTAAAAATATTTACTTATTTTAAGGTTTCTTGAATGGATGTGGAAATTCACTACTTGTTTCAGTTCAACTTCTACCTGATTGACTTGTCTCATCTGGCTTTTCTTAACTGGGTCAACCAATTTGTTCCTCTCTGATTGAATGCAGCACTTAGATAATTGTTTTAAAGTCTGGGATATGTTGTGTAATGTGTGATTTTATGTGCCTATTGGTAGACTCAGCCCTACTAAAACTCAGTGCCTCGGGGCACCTGGTGGCTCAGCTGGTTGCCATATCCGACTCTTGATTTCGGCTCAGGTCATGATCTCAGGTCCTAGGATTGAGCCCACTTGGGGCCCCCTGATCAGTGCTAGTCTGCTTGTCTCCCTCTCCTTCCGCCCCTCCCCCTGCTCATGCTTTCTTTGTCAAATAAATAAATAAGTAAAAAAATAAAATAAAATAAAATTCAGTGCCTTATCCAAAAAGAGACTGGAACAAAATTAGCAGCTACGTATGCTTGTGGTTGATAAGATGCCACTTAACAGTTCTTTAAAATGTATACTTTCATTCACTCACTTCACAGTTACTAAATTACTATATACCAGACACTACATTAAAATATGTGAGGGTAGACATACACACACACGTATTCACAAACCCATTTATACTGATGTATGTTTCTGTTCTCTAAGAGTTTATCAGGTAGACAGAGATAGAAAACATACAGTTTGATAAGAAACAAAAATGTGTCTACACCTCAACTGACCAAGGAAGGCATTCTGGCCAATGTGGAATCTGAGCTGCTCTTTAAATGGCTTCCAATATAGTTATTAAGAAGACATTAGATATAAGTGATGAAACACTAAATTTTATTCCTGAAACCAGTATTATACTATATGTTAACTAACTAGAATTTAAATAAAACTTTAAAACAAGAACAATAACAACAACAGAAGAAGACATTAGAAGTGATAAAAAAGTATCCAGATATAACACACAAACTTGGATTTGTATTATTATTTGATACCCAAATTTCATTTCAGTTACCTACAAAATCAGAATTATGAAATTATTTAAAGGTGGCCTGCTTAATATTTTTATTTTATTATGTTAAGAAACATTACTGGCACAAAAAACTGCACTCACATTCGCTTACACTTTCATCATATTTCAGTGTCATGATGCGTGTGAAGCCTACCAAGTACTGATTTAACTGTGAAAGAATAGAAGTAAAAGTATCAAGTTGGAATTTACCTTTAGAAGTTATTTAGTGCCCAACAGTACATCTAAGATCTACCAAAATGCAAAACAATCAGCTCTTCATTTATGAATTGGTCACTCTGAATCTGTACTAGAGCTCTGTCCACACACACAAAGTACTTCAAGCCAATGGGATGATATCCAATTATTCTGAATTCCTTCTCCTTGATCCAATTGTAGAGTGGTGATATTCATTGTATTTACC
Source organism: Ursus arctos (assembly GCF_023065955.2). Taxonomy (NCBI): domain Eukaryota; kingdom Metazoa; phylum Chordata; class Mammalia; order Carnivora; family Ursidae; genus Ursus; species Ursus arctos. Next base: position 25,120,949 of record NC_079874.1, on the reverse strand, counting down.
CACAACTTCAAAACAAATTGAGATTAAGGTACTCTTGATCAATGCAACAACACAGAGAATCAATCATGTGATGTCACAGGTACCCACAGAATACACAATTTAGACTTTTTATGCAAATAGGATGCAAAGTTTGTATAGTCAAAAATAATAGCAAACATGATCGTAACATTAAGGGCTAAAATACAGTCAGAGATTCATGCAAACTACAGGAATACATATTCCATATTTAAAGTTCATCTTTAGTTCCAGGGAACTGAAAATTATAATCTTTTATAGTATAACTATAGGATATGACACCCTGCTAAGACCTCTGAGAATAAAGGCTATTCCTTGCAAAATCTAAAATCATGGGGCACCTGGGTGGCTCAGTGGGTTAAGTATCTGTCAACTGACTCAGGTCATGATCTCAGGGTCCTGGAATCGAGTCCTGCATTGGGCTCCCTGCTCGGGGCAGGGGGAGTCTGCTTCTCTGTCTCCCTCTGCCCCTGCCCATGCTCTCTCTCTCTCAAATAAATAAAATCTTTAAAAAATAAAATAAAATAAAACAAAATCATACAGGTGCCTAATAAACGCTGCTTTCAGTAGATAGTTAAAAAAAGGACAACTCTTCAACCTACAGAATGTCACACTCCGTCACTTAGGTTCAGGTCTGCCATCAACGTGACACTACGATAAAGCCTTGTACCTCTGCAGGAGTCAGGGTTATTAGGGTTGACAGAAGAGATTTGTAAACTTTTTTAAAACTTTGTGGTACTTTATCACAATAGGGTAATTACATGCTTTGATTCTATACCGCTGCATTTCTGTATTGTCAAAGCAAAATGGATCACTCCATTGTCGAGATGGATAACCAATTTTTTAAAATACAGTTTATCAGAAGCATTTTGAACTCCATTTATCCTCCTCATTTGCTGCTCAAAACTGCAGAGTGGCAAAAATCGTAACTTGAAACTGAATGTCCTATTTTGTGCCTCCAAATAAGAGAAACCAAGGGAAGCAGTTCAAGGTTGTGTTTTGAAAGAAGAAAGAGCGAGCATTCTAGGTTGAAAAGGTCCAGTAAGACCATTTCCATCTATTCCCCACCTGGGAATCCTACCCAAAACAACACAATCTAACTAACCAACAACTTGAAATATTCAGCAACACAACTACTAGAAACCACAAATGACAGAGCAAACTTGACAAGTATTGTGAAGTGTGGGTAGAGGCAGAGTTTGACACTGGACCTCTAAGAGGGTATGGGTTCCCTCCGGTTAATTGCCAGCAACCTGGAAAGTCCAGCCCAAAGGTCTCTGAGGAGAGGCCTGAGATCAAGCCTGGGCGAGGCGGGGCAGCGCGGGAAGGAAATGTTCCTTCAAGCGGTGGTTCTCTGCCCAGGGGACACCTATGGCAATGACTGGAGACACTCTTGAGCTGTCACAACTGGGGAGGTGCTATCAGCACTCAGTTAGTGAGCTGAGGCCAGGGGTGCTGGTAAACATCCTGCAATGCCCAGGACACCTCCGCTCCAACAAAGAGCGATTGGCCCCAAATATCAATAGTGCCGAGGTGAAGAAATCCCAGTCTAGAGACTTAACTCAGCAGAGAGAGTGAGGGGAAGAGAGGAGATGCCATCTTTACAGGCAATTTCTTTCGTTTTTTTAAGTTTTTATTTAAATTCTAGTTAGTTAACGTATAGGGTAATATTGGTTTCGGGAGTAATATTGAGTGATTCATCACTTCCATACAGTACCCAGTGCTTATCACAAGTGCCCTCCTTAATGCCCATCCCCTATCTAGCCCATCCCCCATTGACAGGCAATCTCTACGGTGTGCAGTGCAGGCTTCTCCCCAGGAAGCCTGTCCAACATGACCTTCCTAGGAAAGGGAGGGAGATAACAAGTAACCCATGACAACACAAACAATTCCACTTCTGAGGGCTTTGCTGGGAACCCAGGAAGCTTGATTTTTGAAAGGGAAACACATTGACAGGGCACAGAAGTGACCACTTTGGAAAGAGTGTGTTGGAGACCACACATGCGCAGGGGAGGCTGTGCACACTTCTGCAGTGCCCCCTGCCTTCCTCCCTGCCCTCGGTGCCTCCTCATGGTTTCCATGCACACAGCGCGTCCCACTCAACAAGACCCAACAGTAGGAAAGGGCTGTACATGGCTCTTCTGTGTATGTGCGGTGAGGGGGATATGACAGAAAAAAGAAGTATGTATATGACCAGAAAATTTATCCAAAAAAAAAAGAGAAAAGCACAACCAAAAAGTTCTCCAGAGTCTCAGATAAATTGCAGAGAATAGAAACAAGATTATTCTTTAAATTATGAGACAACACAAGGAGATTTTTAAAACCAAGGAGATTTTAGTAAAGCGTAGGAAAGAAATGGAAGAAATATACAATGTAAGGGAAAACAACAATTAGAGTGAATATAATGGAGAGTAAATTCAGAAGCACGAACCCTAAAGTTGAGTCAAGAAATATACCAAAATGGAAGACAACAATGATATAAAAACAATTATGAAGATGGCTGGATGAACACAACACAAAGAGTCCAGTGTAGCATAACTGATATTCCTGGAGAAGAGAAGGAGAGGAGAGGAGAGGAGAGGAGAGGAGAGGAGAGGAGAGGAGAGGAGAGGAGAGGAGAGGAGAGGAGAGGAGAAAACGCACTGAAAACCAATTCAGGGCAATAAGAAAAGACATTTTATTCTGGAATAAACAATTGAACCTGTTGATAAAGAGGACACGGTCTCCCAAGAAATTTGCTCTGGAATTATCAGCATGAAGACATGGTGAAATTCATCAACTTCAAACACAAAGACTCATGGGGAAATGCAGGCAGAAAAAACAGCGGAGCTATGTGAAAGGGGAAAGACTCAGTCTGATCTCAGACTTCTGGATGGCAACACAGAGTGTGGGAAAATCACAGGGGAATGGCTACAAAAATTAGAGAGTAAGAAAGTGTCCTCCCCAAATTGTGTGCCCAGCCAAGCTGTCCTTCAACTATAAAAGCAATCTATAGACATTCTGCAGCATAAAAAAAAAAGCTGAAAGAATATAATACCCATGCACTGGTCTTCACAACATTCCTGGATGACAAAATTCCAGGCAATAAAAGATAAATAAAAAAAAATAAATACCTCAGGAATGGAGAAACAATGGTTAAACACACACACACACACACACACACACACACACACTGAGGTTAAGAATCAAATAATTTCAGATCCAGGAATGAAATTCTGGTTACATACAAAAAATGTTAAAATAATACAACAAAAAGTCAAGGGTTATTAGGAAAGGTACAAAGAGGAAGGTGTATTGTAATACATAACGCTTTTAACAAGAAGAGAAGAGAAAACGGCTATAACTGAAGCATGTAGTTAAAAAACAGCATTAAAAATTTTTTTGTTATGTTTTATGTTCCCTCACCGTAATTTGTGAATTGGGTATAACTCTTCTTGGAAATGACAACTTTCGAAAAAAAATATTCATCTAACATTTAATGATTTCTTCACTTTAATTTCCATTAACTGCTTTTAGTTAAATTTAAGTAAAACAATATAATCCTTGTTTTTTATTTCTTAATTTTTTAAAAGATTTTATTTATTTATTTATTTATTTATTTATTTATTTATTTATTTATTTGAGAGAGAGAGAGAGAGCGCAGAGGGAGAAGCAGACTTCCCGCTGAGCAGGGAGCCCAACATGGGATTTGATCCCAAGACCCTGGGATCATGACCTGAGCTGAAGGCAGACGCTTAACTGACCGAGCCACCCAGGCGTCCCAATATAATCACTGTTATTAAAAATAACATGTGTAAAGTTTTAAATGTACTTTTCACTAGCTATCTATCATTTAGTGACAATTTATGGATCTTTCAATCTGAATGTTTTTGAAGACAGATGTCTATAATCAAATGTTGACCAGAATGATTTCTGGGTGGTAGGCTTTGGAGTGAGTTTTTTAGAAATGTGTATCTTTCTGCATTGCTTTATTATTTTCATAATAAAAACGTATCTTTCTAGAGTAAAAAAAAAGTCATTATTATCTTAACAGAAAGGGCAGACAGAGACCAAATGGCCCGTAAAGCCTATTTAGTATCTGTCTTTTAGAGAAACAATTTGCCACCCCCAGCTCTAACACTCTGCTTGCTAAAGGAGACACCAGCCCATCGTACACCAACCAGGCAGACTGAAAGTGTGAACCTGCCTATTCTCACTCAGCATGCCTGTTTTCTCTTGACTTGTCTAAGGGGTCAGTAGCAACATGTTCCTGAGGATTCGGCGTTTTCATAATTAGAGAGCTTGTGTGCGCCAGAGCTAACACACATCATCAGCCGCCTCAAACGAGACCAAGCAAATATTCACGGATGGCTATGGTCCTGTCACAAAGAAGCCACACTTCTCTTAAACCACCAGACAGGAAGGTTAAAAGGGCAAAAAAGAACCATCACGATTTGCGACTAAAAAGAATCTGAGATAGGCTCACTAAGATAGAACATGCTGACGATTCTGAGTAATTATAGAAAAAAAGTTCAAATGTCTACTTCCCCAGGATGTTTGATTATAGCGAGGTATCCATCCCACTTCTTTTCAGAAACACAAGTCCAGACAAGGTGTGTCTGGGTGGAGATGATACTATTCTCTGGACATTTTTTTTCATCTCTTTGTGAAGTAACCGTGAGTTACTCGCAAGTATGGGTAAGAAAGAAAATTAGATAGCAGGCTGCATAAACACTTGAGACTTTAAAAGAAAAGGACACACACTCATTTTAGGAAGGCGGAAAATGTAAAATTATGGAGAGGTTCTAAAAATAACCCAGTAACAATTTGGGTCCAAACAAGACAGCAGAAATGAGGAAGTTTTCTAAAGATTGCCCTTCTAAGTCAAAGCTAATGTTCCTCAAGGAGTTGTTTTTTCCACCCATACCTCACCCCACAACTTTTGTCATCATGTGAGGACAACTCTGGACACTTAAGGTTTTCTTGTGCAGTTAAGTGGAAAAGCCTTGAGGCCTCCTCTGATGTTCACTGGAAGCTAAAGTGACTTCCAAATATCCTCATTCCTGCAGTCCTCATGGAGAATTGCTTCCATTCTTCCATGGAAGAAGCAACCACGCCCATGATGACAAGCCGTCCCTCCCCCTCCCTGCTTTTGCCTAAAGTGTTAAATGCAGTTTATTGGAAAGGGTCCTTAAAAGCAATTTATGTTCCAGTTCCTTATTCTCTAAGGTGGGAAATCTCTCTCATTACTGATGATTAGCTTCCTATTGATTCTGTCATGTGCTCACTGGAGCCTTACAAAACTGGTCTTTAAAATAAAATAAGATTTGGAACGACATTTAGCAACGGCATAGAAATCCAAAATGCAGCAGGAGGTGGGGACAAAACACTCAATAACGCTATGGGCAGCACCACTGAGTGGAAAATCTGCAATCTAGCGATAAACAGGCTTTAAATATCATTAGTCATATTTGTATATAAAAACCTTCCATAATACATCAAAGTCAATGACTCGTAAGTGCAAGTGCCTATCATAGTGCTCCGTTCAGGAACTGTTCTTCAGGGCGTAAGTGTTTTTGTCCTAAGACTGAAAACGGATGCATGGAAAATAATTCAATATAGCATCTAAATTTAAACAGAACAGATTTTCATTTTAAGTTTTAATGCTGGCCATTCTTCCTTTCTTCATTGCAAGGACAATCATATGAGCATGCAGACACTGACCGAATAGATAAGAAGAGAAGCAATAATCCATCAAACAACGAGTTGAAAATTGGAGCTATTTTTCTTCCTTATTTAGAAAACAATTCTCCCTTTCCTTCCAGGAAACAGCCCTGCTAAAATTGTTTTTTACAGGCAACAGTATTTATTTTATATGAAATGTATCTTCAAGCAAAGTTTACTTGTCTTGTTATGGTATTCTTTGTTTTTTTGTGAGAGGCTAATCGGGGAATATTTTCACCAAGAAACTGACACTAATTGGTGAAGAAGGTAGCAGATAAAATATGCATTATCAGGAAACAACTGTCTTGAGAAAACTGAAGAGCATTACACATGGATTAGGATTCCTTTTTATGATGTTACCACTCTAGTTAAGCTTGTATTATTTTCATAGTGTAAACTTGGGCATATGAGAAATGAAGGACACATTACTTCCCTTCAGTTTTCACTACTGAGTCATAAAACTATGAGATCCTTTAAAGTAAAAACACTGTCACTGGTTGAAGGGACGGAATGGGTGGATGAACCATCCCTAGAGGCTAGATATTACTCTATAGGTACCTAATTACCCCTACACGAACCTAATTACTCTTGAAATTTATCCAATAAACCATCTCCTAAATAAAAAACCAAGTCAATTGGCAAGTCAACAAAGTTGCTACAGAAATGTCAAAAGCCAAAAAAGCATGGTAGTTGAGGATACTGGTCAATGAGTCGGATGTATCTGGCTTTCAATTCCAGCTCTTCTTATTACCAGGGGCTAACTTCTCTGGGGTTCGGCTCCTTGTGATTTGAAAATAATCACATTAATAAGAGAAGAGACAAGAACCAAATGATCCTTTCAATTGATGCAGAAAAAGCATTTGACAAAATACAGCATCCTTTCCTGATTAAAACCCTTCAGAGTGTAGAGATAGAGGGTACATTCCTCAATTTCATAAAAACCATCTATGAAAAGCCTACAGCAAATATCATTCTCAATGGGGAGAAGCTGAAAGCCTTTCCCTTAAGATCAGGAACATGACAAGGATGCCCACTCTCACCACTATTATTCAACATAGTACTAGAAGTCCTTGCAACAGCAATCAGACAACAAAAAAGAATAAAAGGTATTCAAATTGGCAAAGAAGCTGTCAAACTCTCTCTCTTCACAGATAACATGGTACTTTATATGGAAAACCCAAAAGACTCCAACCCCCAAATTACTAAAACTCATAGAACAATTCAGTAATGTGGCAGGATACAAAATCAATGCGCAGAAATAAGTTGCATTTCTATACACGAACAGTGAGACTGAAGAAAGAGAAATTAGGGAATCGATTCCATTTACAATAGCACCAAAAATCATAAGATATCTCGGAATAAACTTAACCAGAGAGGTAAAGGATCTATACTCTAGAAACTACAGAACACTGATGAAAGACATTGAAGAAAACACAAAAAGATGGAAAAACATTCCATGCTCATTGATCAGAAGAATTAAAATTACCAATGACATTTTTCAAAGCAGTGGAAAAAACAGCCCTTAAATTTGTGTGGAACCAGAAGAGGCCCCGAATTGCCAAGGAGTTGTTGAAAAGGAAAAACAAAGCTGGGGGCATCATGTTGCTGGATTTCAAGCTATACTACAAAGCTGTGATCACAAAGACAGCATGGTACTGGCACAAAAACAGACACATAGACCAATGGAACAGAATAGAGAACCCAGAAATGGACCCTCGGCTCTATGGGCAAATAATCTTTGATAAAGCAGGAAAAAACATTCAGTGGAAAAAAGACAGTCTTTTCAATAAATGGTGCTGGGAAAATTGGACAGCTATATGCAAAAGAATGAAACTTGACCACTCTCACACCAGACACAAAGATAAACTCCAAATGGATGGAAGACCTCGATGGGAGACTGGAATCCAACAAAGTCATAGAGGAGAACATAGGCTGCAACCTCTTTGACATCGGCCACAGAAACTTTTTTCATGACACATCTCCAAAGGCAAGAGAAATGAAAGAAAAAATGAACTTGTGGGACTTCATCAAGATAAAAAGCTTCTGCACAGCCAAGGAAACAGTCATCAAAACAGGAGGCAACCCACAAAATGGGAGGAGATATTAGCAAATGAAACTACAGATAAAAGGCTGGTATCCAAGATCTACAAAGAACTTCTCAAACTCAATACACAAGAAACAAATAATCAAATCAAAAAATGGGCAGAAGATATGAACAGACACTTTTCCAATGAAGACATACAAATGGTTAACAGACACATGAAAAAATGTTCAGAATCATTAGCCATCAGGGAAATTCAAATCAAAACCACACTGAGATACCACCTTACACTAGTTAGAATGGCAAAATTTGACAAGGCAAGAAACAACAAATGTTGGAGAGGATGTGGAGAAAGGGGAACCCTCTTACACTGTTGGTGGGAATGCAAGTTGGTACAGCCACTTTGGAAAACAGTGTGGAGGTTCCTTTAAAAGTTAAAAATAGAGCTACCCTATGATCCAGCAATTGCACTACTGGGTATTTACCCCAAAGATACAGACGTAGTGAAGAGAAGGGCCATATGCACCCCAATGTTCATAGCAGCATTGTCCACAATAGCTAAATTGTGGAAGGAGCTGAGATGCCCTTCAACAGATAAATGGATAAAGAAGATGTGGTCCATATATACAATGGAATATTACTCAGCCATCAGAAACAACGATTACCCAACATTTGCAGCAACATGGACGGGACTGGAGGAGATAATGCTAAGTGAAATAAGTCAAGCAGAGAAAGACAATTATCATATGGTTTCACTCATTCATGGAACATAAGAAGTAGGAAGATCAGTAGGAGAAGAAAGGGAAGAAGGAAGGGGGGGTAAACAGAAGGGGGAATGAACCACGAGAGACTATGGACTTTGGGAAACAAACTGAGGGTTTCAGATGGGAGGGGGTGGGGGATTGGGATAGGCCAGTGTTGGGTATTAAGGAGGGCACATATTGCATGGAACACTGGGTGTTATACCCAAACAATGAATCATGGAACACTACATCAAAACCTAATGATGTACTTAACATAACATAATAAAAAATTTAAAAAAAAAAGAAAATAATAATGGTCTATTAGAAAGCGTTGTGCAAAAAGCAAAAACAACAACAATAAACAACTTACCAAGGTCTGGAACATACTAAGCATCCCCACTCAGGTAGGAATGACTATTATTAAGGTTGCTGGGCTGAATCTTGTGAGATCATAATCCAATTAAGTGGATCACAGTCCCTGTCCACCAAAAGCGTATCAGTTAGAGACATAAACGTAGGGGGAAAAAATGAAAACATAAGGGCTTTATAGTTGTGTGGCCAATGGGTATTACAATCAATAGTGGGTTACAATGAAATAAGACAATGAATAGAGAATTGGGTGTTCAGCAAAATCTCCTGTGGAGGATGACCTTGAATTTGGATTTAACGCTCTTGCTCATCTCTATTACATACGGGCTTCAAGGGCTGACAAAACAGGAGAACAAAGCTGTTAAGTCAGGGGAGAACTGGGTTTGTCAGGCAGCAAACAGGAAGGCTGAAAATGCTGCAGTTACCTCCCCACCCAAAGTGTGTTTCATGGGCCAGCAGCACTGGCGTGATATCACCCAGGAGCTTGTTACAGACATGGAATCTTGGGCCTATCTTAGTAGGCTCTCTCATACCTACTAAACGGATCCGGATTTTAGCAAGATCCTTGGGTAATCCATGTATACACTAAGGTTTGAGAAATGCTGACAACTTCTAGAACACAGATTCCACTTATAGTCAGTCAGTCTCTGTGGGAGCCAGGCTCCAAAGATAGTCCCAAATATCTTGTCTTCCTGGATGTGCCTCTGCTCCACACATCAACAGGTGCAGCGTATTTCCTTTGCCTTCATTTTTGTCTGGTCTTAGAACTAGCTGTGGCCAAAAGAATGCCCCCCAATGTTGCTATTTTCTAAAACTCATGGAATGCACAATAACGAGAGTGAACCCTAACGTAAACTATGGACTTTGGGTGATAATGACTTGTCAGGGTAGGCTCACCTACTATAACAAATGTACCACTCTGGTGGGAATTGTCAATAGTTGGGGAGGTTGTAAGTGGGGAGATAGGGAGGCTTTGTGGGAACTCCATACTTTCCACTCAGTTTTGCTGTGAACCTAAAACTGTTCTAAAAAATAAAGTTAAGTAATTAGTAATAATAAAATGATGTTCTGGGAGTTCCAAGCCCAGGCCATGAGCTTCTGGCTCCTTGGAATCCAGCCACCATGCTATTAGAAGTCCAAGCTACATGAAAACACCTTCTGGAAGAGATTGAAGGCACTCTGGCAGACTGCCCCAGCTGAGCTCCTGGTCAGTAGCAACTGGCCGCCATGTGAGGGAGCCATCTTGGATAGCACAGCATAGTCAAGACCCAAGGTGACTGCAGCCCCAACCAATATCGCATGAAACAGGAGAACCACTTCTCAGAGCCCAGTCAATGTACAGAATCATGAGAATAACAAACGCTGTTGTGTTAAGCCACTAGGTTTGGGGATGGTTTCCTATGCTACAAAGTTATGAAAACAGTCTTATTTGAGGGTGCATAGCAGTACATCTCTGTTTGAAGATAAGCTTCCACTAATATTATTTAGTTTGTTGATTATTAAAAAGTATAAATTCACTGTGGCTAAGGTTCTTGTCCAAAACAAGTCCTGATGTCATGATCCAAAGAAGTAAAGGGGATAACAGAGAAAAGGGGAACAAATGAAATCTTGGAGGAATTCCCTGTCAGGAATGAGGCTCTTTTTTTAAAAGGAACATGATATACCTACCTAAAAGATGAGCAAAATAATTTGAGATATAAGTTTAAGAACGCTTTGAGAAGGGGTTTTCAATCTCCTACTGAACCAACTCGATATAATAATTGTGCTCTCAGGCTTTCAATGATGTTCTTTCACTAATTTTTTTTTAAAGATTTTATTTATTTATTCGACAGAGATAGAGACAGCCAGCGAGAGAGGGAACACAAGCAGGGGGAGTGGGACAGGAAGAAGCAGGCTCATAGCGGAGGAGCCTGATGTGGGGTTCGATCCCATAACGCTGGGATCATGCCCTGAGCCGAGGGCAGACGCTTAACCGCTGTGCCACCCAGGCGCCCCCTTTTACTAATTTTTTAAAAGATTTTATTTATTTGAGAGAAAGTGAGAGTGAGAGCCCATGAGCGTGGGGAGGGGCAGAGGGAGAGGGAGAAGCAGACTCCCCACTGAACAGGGATTGGGGCTCAATCCTAGGGCCCCAGGATCATGACCTGAGCCAATGGCAGATGCTTAACCTACTGAGTCACCCAGGCGCCCAATGCCAATGATGTTCTTCTACTAATTTAAAGCATCTATTTACCTGAGAAATAAAAAGAGAAGATAAATTTTGTTTACATTTCTGGAAAACAATCTATATGTGAAATTTGAGTTTCTCATGAGAAAAAAGGCATAATGTGGAATTCATTTCTCAACCATGGAGATATTGCCTAATGTTTATAGAAATGACAACAGTGATCATATTGAATTACCTCTATGTGATGTAATAATTTACAAGTATAAAGCTTCTTAGAGAGGACATACATTAAATGTATGGCACATTGATTAACAAACAAAACTCATAATATATTCTGTAATATTTTTATCCTACTATTTTATCATCTGTGCTTTAGTCGTGCCAAAATAAATCAGAACACTTTCATCATGGCAGAGGATGGCTCCAAGCCCAAAGAATGGAAGGGCACACCAGGGCTCCCAGAATGTGGGCAGGCCCTAAGCCTCATTCCATCATATGTGAAAAGAGGGTAAGGACAGTTCACACCCATAAGACTGGGATTAGGACTAAATAAAGTAACCTACATCAAGTACCCCACTTAGTGTCTAACATGTCATGAGGGGTCCATGAAAGTAGAGAAATTTGGGGATGAACAGGAAATGCCACATCCTGCCCTCAAAACACTGCAGCCTTCTTACAGGCATCAGAAATGAAGATGATTTTTCTGCTGCCTTCAAAGCACGTCTTCCTGCTTTCTGGAAATGTCACTCAAGAATGATAAGTGCATTATGTATTCGTTCTGCTTTCACCATACACCGTGGAAGGCAGGGATGGACTGTGAGGTCAAAACCGGGAATTAAGTCACGTTCTCTCTTCTCAAACAGCACACACTTTTCTAAGATATTTCACTAAGTCCAGCTGGGGAAAATGTTATTCGTACATTCATTTCCCAAGTCTTACTGGGGGTATATTTGGGGAATAGTGAGGATTCCAGTGGCTGGAGCAGAAAGAGAGGGAGAGAAGCAGGGAAATAATAATGAAGGATGAAGTAAGATTGCATATGTTCTTGTAAAGAACAGTAAGGATTTTGATTTTTACTTTGAGTGAGGATTTTGAGCAAAGGAACTATATGATCTTTGAGGAGGAAGGTCGCTGGTAGCTGTGTTACACACAGACACAGGACTCGGGGTAGAAGCAAGGGGGCCAGTTAAGAGGTTTTTCCAATAATCCAGGTGAGGGAACAGGCGGGGGCCATGGGGATGGTGAGAAGTGGTTGGATTCTGGGCATAACATATTTTAAAGGTAGAGCCAACAGAATGCCATCACTATTAGATGTAGAGCAACAGAGAGTTCTGTAACAGACATACAGGACTCAAGAATGACACCAAAACATGTGGTCTGAGCGAACGGGGACGGAACTGTCGCTGACTGAGACGCTGCTTGTCAACACCCGCAACGCAGTGGATTCTCCTTCTTCACCATGGTTGTGTTCTGTAACGCCGCAGCAAACACTGAGTCAGCAAATACTAGCCATTGCTCCTGAGGGAAAAACATTCATCAACTTTGAACTCAAGGCCAACAGCGCTAGAACTCATGCCTAAAGGAAGTTACTCTAACACATGTATTGTCTCCCTAAGGCACATCATAGTCTTTCTGTGCCTAGGAGCATGGGACAGTGCTGCAGCACTATGCTTGAGAGTCATTTTAAATGGCAAAATAACCAATAAAAAGCACAAAGATACACCAAAGAGACAACAAAAAGGGCACTTCTCTATAGTATGAGAGCCAAAATGAGAAGGCACAGTTCACCTGGGAACATCAGGCAATTCAAATTGATCACCACTCTGTACACGTCCACAAATGACCATGAAGGCCATGCAAGTACTGATTTGGGTATTAAAACCAAATTTTAGCAAGTAGATGAATTTGCAAATACATTATCCATGGATAATGAGGGCCAACCGGATACTGAGTGCTCTGATGACGATTTTTAAGGACACAGGAGGAAGGAAGGAATAATAGAGATCAGGGAGAAGAATCAAAGAGGTCACACAGAGGCTGGTTTTCCTCGATTTGCCCTCTGCACCCACAGACTAAGACTGGCTTACCAGCCCCTAAGAATGCCTAAACTGGAAGTCACGTTCTCACCTGTCAATAAGGCAGACCAAGCATGTGGGGAAAAGAAACAGCACCCACCAAGGATAGAGGCAAGTCATGTGCACAGCAGTGGGGCCAGCAAGACAGTATGGAACCATGGAGATGCTGGGGAAAGGAGGCAGCTGGCCAGGACTGAGACACATTCAGCGGCCACAAATCATGGCCACCATGCTTGCAGCCCCAGTGTCACCACATTTTCCAGATTTTCAGGGGAAGCTGAAAATTATGCTTTTCATGAAAAAGGGGCTGGGGGGAAGTCAACTAATTCAATTTACAAAATAATGCCTGACAAAAAAACCCCCCAAAACAAAAAAAAACCCTACAGTCTCCATTGGGCTTAGATGCCTCACCAGTGGTTATAACGGACCTTATTTCCACTAGTATTTTTACTTTGATCTCTTTCTACATTCATGTTTAATGGAGGAAAAAAGTTCCACAGTTGGGTTTCAAAGTAACTAAACAAAAATGTATAAAAATTTACATCCTCAGAATACAGTGATATATTTGCACTTTGCCTTATATTTGTAGGGCATTACCACAGCTTTAAGTCTGCTTTTTTCTTTCTTGTCTTCCTTTTTTTTTTTTTTTTTTTTTTTTTTGGCATAAGCATGATCATGGACTTTAATCTACACAGGCTGATTGAAAAATAGCTAGATGCATTTAAAAAATAAATCCACCAGGGTTTACACAAACAAGTACTATTTTACTTCACCAGTGTTCCCTGGAGGGCCTTCACTGTTACTCAATGAAGCTCTTAATCCTCATTCTTGGAACTGGTTTACCAGTGACGCCATGAGGCCAGCCATTTCTCCTTCACAGTCTAACTAACTAACTTGAGCGATGACACACCTTGGGAAGTGGGCTGCAAAGGGTGGGAGAAATTACGGAATAAGCAAAGGTCTATCTGAAGCATCAAATTTACCCAAAGTTTTGGCAAAGAAAGTTTGAATTTGTATACTAGGAAAGTCACTCTGTCATACATGAAAAGTGGTAGCTTTCATATTTGGGGAGTTAGCACTGACTTTAGGTAAATGGGGACAAAGTGTATCCCTAAGGTAAAAACAAATTATTTCAGTGACCTTCTGGTTAGAACATGTGACTCTGAGGGAGTGACAGTAGAACCTACCTTGTTTTCACATAAAACTGCTTTTCACCTTATGACTCGGTATTTCTTTTTAAGAGATCTGTTGGTGCTCTTCCACTGTTCAACAAGTTACCATAGACTTAGCAACTTAAAATAACGCTGGTTTACTGGTTTCCCAAGGTGTCAGGCAGCGGTGTCTACTGAGAAGCTAGGATTCCTCTTCTAAGCTTGCTGGCCCCCTCCACACTTCCTCTCACACATCCAGTATCTCTGATGTCAAGAAAACCTCAGTCCCTTTCAAGGGCTCACTTGATGAGGTCACACCCACATGAATAATCACCCTTCTGATTTAACAGCACCTGACCAGTAACCTAATCAAAGGACTGATCTTCCATCCTACCCACATGTCCCACCTACCCTCAAGGTGAGAAAATCATACAAGGTGTACGTATGCACCAAGGAGCAGGAATCTTGGGGCCACCTTAGAATTCTGTCCACTAGAAGAGGCAGGTGTCATTACACATCTGTAAATAACATAAAGAATTATCTGTTGCTATAAATTATTTTAGACTCTTGCTATAATTATGATGATGACCGCTGAGTAAAAAGAAAAAAACTCCTTATGGAGAAATCTAAATAAAACAAGTATCAAAACTACCGGGTGTTACGATGTGTGCCCTTGCCCACACACTACTTGGAGGCATACAAATTTATGTTTTTATTGTCTACCAGGATTAAAATAGGAAGCTTACATTGTAAATTTTAAATAAAATATAACAGGATAATAAGGTAAACTTAGAACACTCTATAATCTAGAAAGATTGTGAGAGTCATGGATTTATACCTAGGGAACCCATTAGTAAGTATTGTGTCCAAAACAAAAGTAGGTAACACTAGTTATCAACCCAAGTAGTCAACAGCTGTCAACCCAAATGGTTGGTTGTACTTCAGTGCTTATTAAAATGTAGGTTTGGTTAGGGAGATGGAAGTAAGTGTACCTGCTGCATTAAGAAAGCTCTGAGCATGGGGGCGCCTGGGTGGCTCAGTTGGTGAATCATCCAACTCTTGATTTTGGCTCAGGTCATTATCTCAGAGTTGTGGGATCAAACCCTGCAGGGGGGCTCTGCACTCAGCACGGCGTCTGCTCAAGATTCTCCCTCTCCCTCTGCCCCTCACCCCACTCTCTCTCTAAAATGAATACATAAATAAATAAAATCTCAAGAAGAAGAAGAAGAAGAAGAAGAAGAAGAAGAAGAAGAAGAAGAAGAAAGTAAGCCCTGAGCTACATGAAAGCATCACTGAGCCAATGAGATTTTAAACTGATCATGCACAATATTTCTTCCATTGCTGGTGAGAGTGTAAAGAGCACAAGCCCTTTGGAAAACTGTTCAACAAAAAATGCCTATCAAAGCCGAACATACACATTCCTGTGATCCATCAATTCCACGCCTGGGATCATGTGCAATAGAATTATGATCTACAGGGGCGCCTGGGTGGCTCAGTCCTTAAGCGTCTGCCTTCGGCTCAGGGCGTGATCCCGGCGTTATGGGATCGAGCCCCACATCAGGCTCCTCTGCTGGGAGCCTGCTTCTTCCTCTCCCACTCCCCCTGCTTGTGTTCCCTCTCTCGCTGGCTGTCTCTCAGTCAAATAAATAAATAAAATCTTTAAAGAAAAAAAAAAAAGAATTATGACCTACTAACACCAGAAGGCAGAACAAAGGGCACCAATCTTTGTAACAGCCCCAAATCAGAAACAAATCCTCAGCAGATGGGCAACCCAATGATTGCCCATCAACAGTAGAAAGGAGAGAAAGTAAATTGTTATATTTACACAATGTCATGCAATACAGCAATGAAAATATACAAATTCCATCTACACAGAACAGCATGACTGAATTCCACAAATATAACTTCGAGCGAAAGAAGCCAGAGATAAAAGGGCTCATACTGTAACATCCCATTTATATAAAATTCAAAAGAGGGCAAACTAAAGCATTTAAAGTGAGTAGAGTGCTTACCTTTGGGGAGAAGGGATTAGTCATTGGAAAATCTCAAGGTGGGAGTGCTTCTGAAGTGCTGAAAATTTTCTATTTTCTACTTTTTATTTGAGTAGTGGTTACAGACATGTGTTAATTCCAGGAAAATTCACTGAGCTGTATAATCACGATGCATGCGCTTTTCTGTATGTGTGTTTTCATTCAATAAAAAGTTTACTTAAAAATCACTCATGCAGGGATAGGTAATGTCAAAAGAGTGAAGTGATCCCATGCACTTCGTTAAATTTTTAAAAATATACTGGAAAGCTTCTCAAAGGAGAGAGAAACTGGAGGGGAGTTAAACCTCAAACACTAGCACCTGTAAGAATAAGTAAGCATTGCTAGATTGCAGCTTCCTGGCCTCAGAGTACTGCCCTCATGGCTAAGAGTGCAGAAAACAGTGCGAGCAGCTCCACATCCTTATTGGCTAAAAGGGTAGGAGGTTAGCTGGAAATCAAGTGGGAAATCTTGGGAGCATGAGAACCTTAGGATTTAAATCCAAATTCAGAACATATAACCTGTCTAAATCACTGGCAAACAGCTCCACTACAAAGGCACAGGGAGATCCTGGTAAAAGATCACAGCAACAAGGAGCAAAAATATGCCAAGTTAATGATTTTCTTAAATGAGTGTACAAACGTGCTCAGCTTGGGCAACAGAAAGCCTGAGGGGTTAAAGTCCAGACCCCCAAACCTGAAAAGCAGCTGAAAATTAATAGTGTCCCTAGAAGCAGGGAAAGCACAGAGAGTAAGCCTTGTATCTTCCCAAAGACTTGGCTGATTGTCAGTTCTCACAGGGATGAGCCAGAGGGCCCAGGCAAAAAAAGAAAAAAGAAAAAAAAAAGTGTAAGTGGAAAGAAACAGAAAAGGGCAGAGGTCTAAGTGAATGCACATGATGGAAAGACAATGTGCAAGACGAGAAGAAAACGTCAATCAAGTACACCATATGCTGAGCCATAAAACAAGTCTCACGGGATTTAGAAATAATGAAGTATTGCAGAATAGGTTCTTTGTCCACAGTGAAATTAACTCAGAAATCAACATAAACACAGCTAACAGGTGGAAATTAAACAACTCATTGGAAAACAGAGCATATCAAAAATGTATAGGAAGTATATACAGCAGTACTTTAAGGGACTTTATGACCTTACATGCTGACATATAAAAACAAAAAAAGGTCACTAATCAATGACCTAATCAAAGGGTTGGCAAATGTTTTCTTAAAAAGGCCAGATAATAATTATTTTAGGCTTTGTGGGCCACATGGTCACCATTGTAACTACTCAACTCTGCTATTGTAGCTCAAAAGCAACTGTAGACAATACTAAAGAGGAATGACCATGACTGGATTTCAATAAAACTTTATTTACAGAAACAAGCATTGGGCCATACTTGGCCTCTGGGCTATAGTTCGCCGATCTCTGATCTCAAAGCTTTCACTACAGGAAACTAAAAGGCAAAAATAAACTCAAATTAACAGAATAAAAGAACACAGAAAATGGCAAGCATCAGTAAAATACAAAACAGAAAATAGGGGCGCCTGGGTGGCTTGGGGCGCCTGGGTGGCTTAGTCGTTAAGCATCTGCATTCGGCCCAGGTCATGATCCCAGGGTCCTGGGATCGACCCCTGCGTCCGGGCTCCCTGCTCAGCGGGAAGCCTGATTCTCCCTCTCCCACTCCACCTGCTTGTGTTCCCTCTCTCGCTGTGTCTCTCTCTGTCAAATAAATTTTTAAAAATCTTAAAAAAAAAAAAAACAAAATAACACTAAAAGCCTACTCTTTGAAAAAAAGTTGATAAATTTCTAACTAGAAAAATCATGAAAGAGAGAGAGGAGAGAGATATAAAAATTGCCAATATCAAGAAGTAAAGGAGGGAAATCACCAGAGAGCCTATAGACGTTAAAAAGATAATTAAAAAAAAATTTATTAACAACTTATAGCCATAAATTCAACCATGTCAATAAGACGGACAAATTCTTTGCAAGACATAAATTATCAAGAGTATTTAAGAAGACATAGAAAACCAACGTATATCTATTTTAAAAATTGAATTCATAAGGCACCTGGTTAAGCATCTGAGTCTTGGTTTTAGCTCAGGTCATGATCTCAGGGTTGTAAGATCAAGCCCCATGCCAGGCTCTGCGCTCAGGGTGAAGTCTGCTTAAGTTTCTCTCCCTCTGCCCACACCCCTGCTAGCTCGCTCTCCCACAAATAAACAAATAAATCTTTAAAAAACTGCATGGATAGTAAAAAACCTGACCAAAGATTTCACACTCAAATGGCTTCACTAGTGAATTCTATGAGTTTTGAAATAATACCAATTGTAAAAGATTAACATCCAAAAGTTGTAATATCAACCTACTAAAAAAGAACACTATATAATCATCTTAAAAGAGGCAGAAAAAGCATTTGACAGAATTCAATACTGCTTAATGATAAAAAAAAAAAAGTCTCAGAAAACTAGGAATAATAAGGAGCTTCCTAAACTTTATAATGGATATCACTTAATGGAAAGATTTTCTTTCTCCCCCAAGTTGGGGACAATTACTACTTCAACTAAACATTGTGCTTTAAATTCCTAGCCAATATACTTAGGCAAGTAAATAAAAATAAAAAGCACACAGATTTTTAAAGAAAGAATTAAAGGTTTCTCTAATCATAGATGACATAATAATATACATGGAAAATCCCAAGTAGTCAATTTAAAAGCTGACAGAAATAAGACATGAATTTAACAACGCTGTAGGACACAATGTCCATACACAAATTGTATTTGAATACGATAATATCTCTATATTAGAGACAAAATGTTAAAAGTGGAAATGAGATGATGGGAGCTGCACAGGAGCATTTTGTGTTTAGATGGGAGAAATAACAGGAAGTTTTCTTATGGGTCTTATTCAGTAGGGAGAGAGAAAGATCAACATAAGTGAGCAGGAGAGGAGACAATTGCTGGGGCAGTGCACTGGAGTCAGTGAGAGAGCATGGCACCTAGGGAATGAAGGAAGGAACTGCATGAAATGTGATTATCTTACAGATCATTTCACCTGGACAAGAGGAAAGACATGGAGCGGAGTCAGGGGTAGTGCAGATAGATGCGGGCGTGTGTGTAGATGTAGCTGGGGAACGTGGGCTTATTTTCCGACTGCTTTCATTTTGTCAGCGAAGTCAGAAGCGAAACCATCATCTAGGCTCGAAGACAGGAGAAAGGACTGTCAGAGTTCTGAAAGGAAGAGACAGAAGGTGGGAAACAGCTAAGTAGGTGTAAAGAATCATAATACGAGGGGTTTCTGGGTGGCTTAGTCAGTGAAGCATCCGCCTTCGGCTCAGGTCATGATCTCAGGGTCCTGGGATCGAGTCCTGTGTTGGGTTTCCTGCTAAGTGAGGAGTCTGCTTCTCCTTCTCCCTTTGTGTGCTCACTTGCGCTCTCTCTCAAATAAATAAATAAATCTTAAAAAAAAAAAAAAAAGAACCACAGTATGATATCTTGACAGTGTTAGGGTAATTCCTGGAGGTCATGGATTCTGGAGACTAGACATTGGTTTTCCTCCATCCATGTTCAGCTGCATGTGGATGAATCGGGCAGAGGTGGAGCAGGTGTTTTACGTTTTAACGTTCTCAGCATTGTCATTTGGCCAGGCAAGTAGAAAGAAGTAGAGAATATACACAGAGGTAATGACGGATAGGGATTTTAAGGTGACTATGGAGGGCAGAGAAATCATCAGAGTTGAAGGACAGTAAAAGGTGGTAGAACTAATGGGCTGGAATTCCCAGTGAAGTCAAAGAAATATTGGGTATGTTACTAGGAGGTACATGCTTGCAGGATGGAAGGTGGTGATAAGAAAGAGGGATGAATGAAATCATAATTTTTGAGGGTGTATGATTATTGGTAATAAGAAATGAAGTGAGTGGATAAGACAGAGCAGAAGACACAGTCATTAAAGATAAGTTTAAGGAAGAGAAATTTACAGGGCACCTGAATGGCTCAGTTGGTTGGGCATCTGACACTTGATTTTGGCTTGGGTCTTGGTCTCAAGGTCATGAGTTCGAGCCCCATGCTGGGGCTCCACTCTGGGCATGGTGCCCACTTTAGAAAAAAAGAGAGAGAGAGAGAAATTCTGAAAAAGTGATATATATATGTATATGTGATATGTATATCACATATATCATATATTATAAAACATGATATATGTGATATATATCATATATAATGTTATATGTAAGAGATGAATTATATATAATTATATAAATTATTAAATGACCAAGAGTTAAAACAAATTATGTTATTCTGTTACACTATTATATTATTATCTATATTTATATATACATATATATCATATGTGTATATATTATATACATATTATTAAATGACCAAGAATTAAAACAAGTTACATTAAAAAAATAATAAAACGCCAAGAGCTAAAGTCACCCCAAAATGAACACAAATGACCCAGAAGTTGTGGAATGACAGCAAAGATAATGGGAAATTGGTGACATAATGTCATGACATGATCTTCAAATATGAAGCATTTAAGACAAGTGAAGAGGGAAAGATCTGGTAACTGAAATAGTAACAAAATTTGAAATCTGAATGAAGACCAATAATCCTAAGATTATGGGAACCAATCAAATGGAGATTTATATGCAAGAAATCAATAACCTCCTCAAGGTCCCTTCCAATTTTAACCACTTGCAGTAGCAATAAGATAGTTTGACATGCATTTTTCAAAATTCACTCTGAGTCATTTCAGGTTTAATTTTTTAAGAAACTATTCTGTTGGTAAAAAAAAAAAATCCATCAATCTCTACTGAAAAAGATAAAGAGTATGTCTATAAGTAAAAGGCACTAGCCAGTTGGTCCTTTCAGTGGATAGTGTAAGGGACTTCATTTCTCAGCAAATACACTCCCCCAAAACTTCTCCAACATGACCTAAAAATATCACACAGCATCCTCCAGGCATTTTATAAAATTTGTACTTCTTTCTTCAGAAATTACCCCAACAGGTGGGAAAATACTAAGTCAACGTTACCATTTGCATATCATATTTATGTAATCTTTCTTTCTGGAAATCGTGTGACACTAAATATGATATTTCTTTCTGGAAACACTGTGACACCAAGACCAAGAAAAGAAACTGCCTGATAGCCAGTGTTAACCTTTCGTCATTTCAGCCAATATTTCACAAGCGATAAACTCAATATAATAGTATTGTAACCAATAACCAAGAGACAGGCAAGAAATTTCCTAGTGAAAAGTAACGTGAAATATCATTTTCCAGGAAAAATACTATGATATGGAGGATAAAATGTGCATGAATTTTTTAAATTAAAAGAAGACGTGGGGAATCTTGACATTTTGAACATGTTTGGTTGTCTCAGCTCATTTTCATCAGTGGTCACGGCAGCCCACCTCCCCATCCCAAGCTTGCAGGTTCACTTTCTTTTGCTGTGGAGTTCATTGTTGGAAAGATGGAGAAGCAATGCTTTGTGTTAACTCCTTTCATCATGGACCTGAAAATTCCTTCAACCTCCTCTTCTTTTCCTTCCTCTTTTCCTCCCTAGTCTACCCTGCTCTGTTTCTGGAGAAAAGTGACTTCACAGGTGAGGCTTAAGCTAAGAGATTCCAAGAAAAAACCAGGTAAAGGAAGGGGCAAAGTTGGGGGCAGAGCTATGGGTTCAGATGACAGGAAAAGGACAAGGATCCTGGACAGAGGGGCTCCAGAAAATTCCAACTGACCATTTGCTGACCAGTGGTCAGTATAAGTGTAATTGGTTGAGAGCTACAATTATACATTCCTGAAGGTTATTTGACATGGGTCACATCTCTATATAAGCAAGTACGCATTTCAGAACCACTCACTGACTTTAAACAGCAAAAATTTTAAGAACTATACAGCCACTAATAACAATTACATGTTGATATTGCTTTTACAGCTCTAAAAGTATTATCACAGATGGAGGCAATGTACAATTATCCACAGACTATTTACAAATTTGTAGGTTTTCTAGACCTTTGGCATTTCCCCATCTCTCTGCAATTACCTTGTTTTGGGACATTTCACTGCATCTCACTGCTTTTGGGGGGGGGGCACTGTGGAGAAAGAGCAGATCCCAGTAAGTCAAGTTCACCGTGTACTCGTAACCCCCAAAACAGCGACACATGGAGGAGGCTTAACTAACTAGTCCAGTCAAAGTTCTGGATTTGTGAACTGCTTTCCCACTCATGCATCCCTTCTATCCTTTAAACACAAGGGGAGAAATTTTTCTAACATGTTTCTCTGTTAGACCAGAATCATACCAAATACAACTTGAAACAGTCGAGTGCTCCTACGGGTCCCTGCATCTGCAGTTCCAAGAAAGTCACACTGCTGAATGTTTCTACTGCTTCTACTTCCAAATACCACCTTCATTTTCTCCCTCTTTTCTCCATTTTCACTTGAAATTATCTTTTTGCTAGCCAAACTCCTCCTACAGAGAGGTCTTAGAATTCTTATGCCCATGTTAGCTGCCATATCCACCACAGAGAGAAACAGTAAGATGTGAAACTAGGTCCACTTGGGACCAGAAGTGGAAGGTCAATGAGAAGAGTGAATTTTTATTTTGTCCACTATACGTACCAGGAATAGTTTGTCCATAACCCCTATTAGGGAAAGCGTGTTTTTCCCCCTTTCACTTTCTTTTTGTGTGAATGAGTATCAAGGAACAGTTAGTGGAGCCTAACGTGAGGCAGAATTTAAGAATAAGATTACTTAAATATTTCAGTTCAGATGGCTCCTTCAAATGTGCATGTCCCTCTCATTGCTTTGATCTCCATATTTCACCACTTATGATTTGAATAACTGTTCAGATTGTTTATAAAGACACATCATGCACCATGGAGTAGCAGGGGATGTAGCAATAAACAAGAAACTATGCAAGCATCCCATCTGTGCAGGAAGCAGCTGCCGCCATGGCGGGATGGAGGAGGGAAGGATGGTGGGATGGAGGAGGGAAGGGTGGCAGGACAGAGTAGTAAGGACGGCAACGGCTCTGCCACGGCAGCCTGCAGTCAGCTGAAGACATATATGAAATTACCTGTAACATAGGAGTTTGCAAGCAAGAATGAGAGCAACTTTCTGCTTTCTCTGTATATGGAGCCATGCTTCAGGGAAAAGTGTTAGAAGGGGATATTCTGAGGAAGCAACTCAAAAGCCCCACTGCCCCACCCTGGTCTCTCTTTCCCTTTCCACATAATTCTCCAAAGAGCTAACATAAGATGATGAAATTCCCCACTATATGAAAGATAACACAAAGTCATCCACCCAGAACCACACAAATCTATGGCAACAAAATAAGAAGAAAAGATTAAAAAAAAAAAACCCACAACCCTTTCCCCAAAAAGGCAGAGGAAAATGGACACTTCAATCAAATTAACATACTAAATGGAGTCGATTAAGTTAATTCAATTAAATATGGATTCTCTGAAAGGAATCTACCTATATCACTAAAGAAAACCAACTAACCATGAGAGGAGAGCAAGAGAAGAAAGGGACAAAGAGGAACTACAAAAACAACCATAAAACGAGTAACAAAACTGCAATAAGTATATACCTATCAAACATTACTTTGAATGTAAATGGACTAAACACTCCAATCAAAAGACATAGGATGACAAAATGGATTAAAAAACAAGACCCATCTATATGCTGCCTACAAGAGATTCATTTCAGACCTAAACACACCTGCAGATTGAAAGTGAGGGGATGGAGAAACATTTATCATGCAAATGAATGTGAAAAGAAAGCCAGCATAGCAATACTGATACCAGACAAAAATATTTTATAACAAAGACTGTAATGGGGCTCCTGGGTGGCTCAGTTGGTTAAGCATCTGCCTTCAGCTCAGGTCATGATCCCAGGATCCTGGGATTGAGTCCCACATTGGGCTCCTTGCTTAGCAGGGAGCCTACTTCTCCTTCTCCCTCTGCCTTTCCCTCTGCTTTATTTCTCTGTCAAATAAATAATGAAAATATTAAAAAAAAACAAAAAACAAAGACTGTAACAAGAGACAGAGTAGGACACCACATGATCATAAAGGTTATAATCCAATGGGAGGATATAACAATTGTAAATATTTTGCACCCAACATGGGAGAACCCAGATACATAGAGCAGTTAATAAGAACGAAAAGGAAGTAATTGATAGTAATATAATAACAGTAGGGGACTTTGATACCCTATTTACATCATTGTATAGATCATCCAAACAAAAAATCAACAAGGAAACAGTGGCTTTGAATGATACATTGGACCAGATGGATCTAACAGGTATATTCAGAGCATTCCATCCTGAAACAGCAGAATACACATTCTTTTCAAGTGCACATGGAATATTCTGCAGAACAGGTCACATATTAGGCTACAAACAAACCTCAACAACTTCAAAAAGATCGAAGTCATGCTACATATCATATCTGACCACAATGCTATGAAACTAGAAATCAACCACAAGAAAAAATCTGGAAAGAGCACAAATATATGGAGGTTAAATAACATGCTACTAGACAATAAATGGGTCAACACAGAAAATCAAAGAAGAAATAAAAATACACATCAACAGATGAAAATGGAAACACAAGGTCCAAAATCTTTAGGATGCAGTAAAAGCTGTTCTAAGAAAAAACATTACAGCAATACAGACCCACCTCAAGAAGCAAGAAAAATCTCAAGCAAACTAAACAAGCTAGAAAAGAAGAACAAACAAAACCCAAAACCAAGAGAAGGAAGGAAATAATAAAAATTCGAGCACAAATGAACAAAATAGAAACTAAAAACCCAATAGAACACATCAATAAAACCAGGAACTAGCTCCTTGAAAAGATCAACAAAATTGATAATCCCTTTGCCAGATTCATCAAATTAAAAAAAAAAAAAAAGAGGACTCAAGAAAGCAAAATCAGAAACGAAAGAGGAGAAATAACAACACCATCGAAATACAAAGGATTATAAAACAATGTTATGAGAAACTATATGCCAAGAATTAAGCAGCCTAGAAGAAATGGATAAATTCCTAGAAACATATAACCTACCAAATCTGAATCAGGAAGAAATATGAAATTTGAACAGGCTGATTACCAGCAATGAAACTGAATCAGTCATCAAAAAACTCTCAACAAACAAAAGACCAAGACCAGATGGATTCACAGGTGAATTCTACCAAACGTTTAAGGAAGAGTTAATACCTAGTCTTCCCAAACAATTCCAGAAAGTAAGCAGATGAGAGTGGGGAGGGTGGGGGGAGCCCTTTTCTCAATGTACTCTATGTGAGAAATCTCCTCACACTGATGAGGGAGCAGAAGGCAAGCCGAGGACAAAGCACAAGCTGACACCCCACAAACCCTACAACCCCCCCACACCCACCCCACACTCCCAGGTGGGATCTGTGAGCCATCCCTCAGGCACTCTGGGCTGCCCTAAAGCTAAGGGAAGGAAAAACAAACTGTTAACTTACGGAGATTATAGTCCTGCAAGACAAGTCTCCCTCATTTTACAAATGTCTTAGTGATTTACAAGAAAAAAAGCATTATTATTAATAATTTAACTTCCAGAAGGAAACTCCCAACTGTCTTAATGTTAATGCTTCCCTTGAGGGAAAAACTACCTTGACTTGACAATGGCAAGGCCTCCAGAATCTTGTAGGTCCACTTCAGCATTGGAAAGTTCTTTTGAAAACCACAGTTTCCCATCACCCAGGCCTTTTCAAAGATGTACCACTCTCAACAACCCTTTTGTTAAATAAAAATCCTATAGTCTGAAACGTAAAAAAAACAAAAAAACAAAAAAACCTCCCTTTTTTCCTTAACCCCAACTCCCAAGTATAGAATCAGTCACACCTCACAATACCCAGGCAGCGCTCTTTCTGCCCATGGGTCCTGTCCTTATGCTTTAATAAAACCACCATTTTGCAGCAAAGATGTCTCGAGAATTCTTTCTCAGCTGTCGACTCTGGACTGCACCAAATCTCACCAAAAACATTTCCAAAAACATCAACACTACCTAAGATACTGCATAATTCACACCAAGAAAGAAGAGATCCTAAATATGAAAAACCATCGTGCACCACCCAGACCTGATTCAACAACAGAAGCTTCATATGGTGGCGGGGGAGGGGGGAACACCTTCAGGGCCTGAATGCTTTTTTTTCCACCACCAAAGAAGACATACTGGGGAGAAGTCTTGGAATGCAATGAAAAGTAGTTGGCGGGGGCAGGTATCAGAGAAATAATAATGCAAAGAAATACAATATGATTACAGGGAACAGCATTACCGTGTGACTCAGTCAACAAACCTCCTTGGTTTGAGGTTACTTCTCATTCAAGTCCCGCTACACTGGCTCTTACTGTTCATCCCTGCCTGAGGGCCTTGCGAAACTCTCCCTTCCTCCTGGCATCCTGCAGGTATCTAGGACAGGCTCCTTCAAACCTTTGCTTAAATGTCAAGGAGGCCAATGAAGATTGACTCTGATGTTTGTCTGACGAACCGGGAAAAAGGAATTTTAATTAATTGCCAAGTTGTTCATAAAAAATCAGCATGCATTTGGAGAAGTAGTAAAGTGGCTATACATTTATGAAGGAGAACAAGAAAGAAAGGGAAAAACTGTTGGGCAGCAGAGCCTTTCAGGGTAGAAATCGCAGAAGGGTGATGCTGGGGACACGGCTGGCTCTGTGTGCTCTCAGGCTCCAGGGGAGCACAGCCGAGTACCCACCCTTCTTATGCAGAATCACACATCACAGGCTCAAATGCTCCCAGGCAGTGCGACTAAAAAACCACCAGGGGATAAATTCAATGATCACTGCAGTGGATACTTTACTTAGTGTCAGCAAGATGATATGCACCGCAAATGCAAGACCAGTATTAACAGATTTTCCAGTTTTTCAAGAAAAGCTGAAACTCTGAATTTTTAAATGTAAAAAATTCTTATTTGAAAGGTTGGGAAGCCATTCAAAATTTTTAAATGCTATAACCCAAACAAAACATTAGGTCTTAAAGTTGCATTCTTACATTCAAGTGAAGAAACAATTAAAGATTTAGCTATTCCATGCATATCATGACAGGCTGGAATTGAAGACTTAACGAACTCTATTCCAAAATATATTATACAGTTGAAACAGAATTCTTACTGTCTGAAAACGTGTGCTCTTGTCAGCAGGGATTATTTTTGTTTTTAAATGCTTTTCCGAACTAGGTGGACGGTTCTGTCGCTAGGAGAGATTTATTTAATTTGTAAGGGTCAGTCATGATAGTTTTATTTGGTTTGTTTTTAAGGTTTTATCCTAATTCTAAACACCTTCTAAACATGGGTAATCCATCTATTTTGGTGAGGATGTAAAACAAGAAAACGGTCCTATGATTACCCCAGGACTCAATCCACCCATGTGTCATTGCTAAAGAAAAGAAAATCAAGCAAATTCTCCAAAAACCTATAATGTTAAGACTACAGACACGATACTAGGGAGAGAAGGAACAGAGAAGCAGTGGTACAGAATCAAACCAAAAACCTTACAATTAAAATGACAAGATTGATGATATAGTTGAGAAGTACAAATGTGAGTACCACATTCTTAAAATAGAGGACGGCTAATATAAAATTCCAAACGAGGATGCTGAAGTGCATGAGTGTCATGTGGTGGGGGACAGAATTAAAAATGGTAAAGGTATTTTCTTGTTTCTGTAGAGGGAAGGCAGAATGATTACTTAACTTTTGATATTAGTGAAAGTAGACAGGGTAGAAAGTGGTTGTAACAACGAAGGGGGAGGTTGGAATCACAGAAAAGTATTGTCTCTCGGTCCAATGTAGGTAAGTCACAGCATTGTTGAAATTTAAATACACGGGAATTTGAGCATGATAGTAGTATTACTATTAATACCTGATTAATATTAATAATTAACTTACTAATTAATAGTAATTACAATAAATGGTAGCATTATCCAGAAATTAATAATAACTAATATTAAAATTATTAATAATACTATCCAAGAATAAACAAAAAGCCTTTTGGTCTTGCCCAGCATTTCATCCAGGGGAAAGGAAAGAATAAACCTAGTAAAATGAAGCAACAAAGCTAAAGATAAGTTGTGAATTTATCCTACGGAACTCCACTTACTCCATATGATGATTAAACTCTTTAAATTGGGACACAATATAACAAGATAAAAATCTTCCTAATTTTGAAAAGCCTGCATTAATATTGGTAAAAATTTCTAATCAAGTTGGCACAAGTGTAAAACAAAGAAAAAAGTAATCCTACTTGTTAATGCAAATAAAATCACAAGCAAAATATTAGCAGAAATCAGATGCAATTTTATTAACTAAAGCATCATCCTCAAGGAAAGAAGTAGCTTCAGGAAAGCTACTGAATCATTAACCATTTCAACAGAAGGCCATTTTTTCATGGGAATTGAAAGAGCAATGGATGAAAGTCACCTCCCATTCCTCATGAAAACTCCCTCTTTAAGGCAGGATATATGTACCCATCCCCAATATGTCAAACAAACAAATAAACCACACACACACACACACACACACACACACACACACACACAAGCCAATATCCTGTTTAATGAAGAAACATGCAGAAAATATATGTAATGCTAACAAAAGAAAGGGGATTAATTTCCTTACTATAGAAGGATTTGAAATCAATTTTAAAAACTCAACAACTCAATTAAAAGCAACGAGCAAAAGACATGAACAGGCAGATCACACATAAAACAGTAATGGCTTAAAATCATGAAATGATAGCATAATTCTGTTTAAAGAAATGTCCCTTAAAAATAGAATATCATTTTCAAAGTCCAGATCGGCAAGTATTAATATGTACAGTTGCACACACAGTTGGCTGGCTTGTGAATAACAGGTTTTCTCATACGCTACTGGTGAAAGTGAAAATTAGTATACCTCTGGAGAAAAATCTGGAAAAATGTCAACCCTGCTCTTGATTTCATCTCACAGGTAAACTCCTAATTGAGCACTCACACTTGAGTTCGTTGCAGCATTACTGGTATAATCAAGAAACTGGAAACATTAGAAGAGATTCAGCAGCTATGGCTGAGAAGGGTGAACACAGGAGGCAGAAAAGTTACTCTTCGCTTCAAGCTGTTGTAGACCTTCTGGTTTAGAGCCAACCCTTGTGGGCAGCCCTCTGTCCAGGTCAAGTTGTACTGTTCTCAGCTCCCTTACCAACTTTTCTTCCCTTAGAAGGCACCCTTACACCTCAACTTCCAGTCCCAGCCCTAATCTCCAAAGGTGTTCCAGTGCTCTCGGGCATCAGAGATGGGAAGAGCCATCTGGTTTAGTGCGAATGCAACACTGAAACTGGGTATTTACTGGGAATGCAACACTGAAACTGGGTATTCAGTAGGAATGCAACACTGAAATGGGGAGCAATCCGTATTTCTTGGATCTCCTCTACTTTTCACTGCAGCACGGGCACACATCGCCCATGCACGTGATCACCTCTCCAAAAGCTGTTGGCAAACAATGGAAGCTTCTTCCTAGACCCATGGCATGATCTTTGGGGACAGTGCTGAGATGTTGTGCAGCAGCTTCCCGGCAGGGCTGACATCTCCGCCACCCCCTGCCCCAGGATTCTCAGAGGTGATCCATCTCCACTGGTGCTGGGGGCTCATGTGTGTCCGTCCCATGCCTCAGCTAGCTCTGAAGTAGAAAGGGGCTACTCTTGAGTGTGAATCTTTCTAAAGGTCTCGGGAGATTCCCCCCCAAGACCCTCCACACCACTCTCTTGCATATTGTTCTTGCCATCCTGGAATCATGCCCTCTGCCCATTGTTTAGTGCACCAACTCATTTTCTATTGCTTTTCCAGGCATGGGAACAAACCTCTTTTCTCTTGCATATGCCACAGGCATTTCCATCTTGTATCTGACAAGGATTCATTAAAAGTAGCAGTTTACATTCTCTTGACATGTTGGTATGTCTTTGCATGTGTCCTGTATGTGCATGTACTTGTGTGTAGTGTGTGTAAGTGTGTATGTATGTACGTGGTCGGCAGACAGTGAAGCAAATCTCACCATGCTGTCTCAGGTTATTACTAAGGCAACATGCATTACAACGAGAATATTCACAAATGGGGGTTGTTCACACAAGAGTGCATAGGATACGCCCCATTTGCAGGAGAAACATACACATACATATAGACATATTTCTGCTTGTACATACATTTATAATTTCAAAAAACACTTGTAAGTCTGCTGACAATTTCTGGGGAGGGTGTCTCTAGGTTACTTTTGAATGTCTTATTTTGCTTTTTAATGTTTTTTACACAAGCACTTTTTAAAAATATAGTTAATGAAAATGCAACTGAAAAACCACAAGAGAAAAATTTTTTAATGGCGGGAGGGAAAGAAGCTAGAAGATATCATTAGTCTTTTTTTTTTTTCCTGGTATTGATTGTCCCAGCTGTGCTGGTCCCTTATGCTTCAATCATCTGAAGTCAGAAAGCATGAATGCTTCCAAAAGGGTTATTTATGTTGCCAGCACTCTCCTCAAGGGTGAGTGAGAAGGCATTTTCTAGGTAAGCAAACTGCTGGGTAATAAGTGTGCTGAGCAACACACTTACAGAAATGTTCCAGGGAATGGATTTACTTGGAAATAGAATTAACCCTTGCTATAGGAGATTGTTGAGGCAAAGCACATGTCTATAAAAACAAGCTACTGCGGTCCTAAAACTATTCTTTGGGGCAAATTTTCATTGGTTTAACAAGTTGTTCGAAAGACCTCAGGGTCTTTTCAATTTGCCTCCCCCAGAACTATTCAGAGCCGCCCGAAGGGTTCCTGAACAACGCCCACCTATGAGAAACATCATCTGCCATTCGGTGCACTCCCCCCCCCCCACCACCACAGTCACCACCTTCAATTGACGCTGACAGCAAACTCAGACACACACATATCTCCCCCTGACTCAGGGAATGCCCTCTCAAGCTAACTCAAGCCTTTTTCTGTTTTCCCACGCCCCCTGTGAAGCGGCCACTTAATACTTTATAAGGGGGAGTCTCCAGTTAAATGTGACACCCACAGATCCTAAAACGTGCTCTCACTGAGAAAAGCATGCACTGTTTACTAGTTCAGCTTAGCTGCACATTACCAATACTCTTGGTCAAAACAGAGTCCTAAATAGAAAACTCAGGCAAGTCTTTATTTAAGTAGATCATAAACTCTCAGGCAATATGTGTGTGTTTCTTCTCTGTTCGTTGTTCAAGGAAAGGAAAGAGACCAAGTACCATTCCCACCACTGGACACGGAAATGCTTGAAGAGTCTCTGCTCACAGCCAATCCATCTGGCTCTCATCACAGTTCCAGTCAGTCTGTCCAACTGGGACCAGGCACATCTGGGTTCCTTGTAGGCAGCGTTTTAAATAGCATCCCTCTCAAATGCTACAACATAAGCATCACCAGGTAGAAAGTTGCCCCAAGACTGGAGCCCCATTCAACAGCTCATGGCAGGGTTGCTAGGTAATCGATGCCACTGTTCTTGGGTTCTCAGTGGCTTCGGCATGAACTATAGTGACAATTCAGAATCCTGAAATTCTCCCTTACAATCTAACTTAATGATCATGAGACATAACTACTTCATCTTTTCTTCCAAGGTGCCCTCAACACAGCTAAAGCATTTAGCATTCAGCACATCTTTCCTAGTCCAAATTATTCCCCATTATGTAACCCGTGTCTGTTTCTCTTTCTAAACGTGTGAAAATGTCTTCTTCAGGTTATCAAAGTAACTTGCCCTTGCAGGGTGAGCTCTCCCAGCTAAACAACTGAAAATGTCCGAGCAGTTATAACTCTGAGTCTATGGGATAATTATTCTCACTGGAAATGGAACAAAGAAGAGAGTTTGTCAGGATTTTTCTACTGTGTTTTATTCTGCTCACATTTAGATTAAACCAGTAGAATGTATATAGCCAGACTCTCAAATGATTTTGAATCTTTTTGACATAAATTTAAGATAGAGTATGTCTCTACTGAAAAAACAGTATTGAAAATAAGTAGGCAGGAATGTTCATGTGCGAATTTGATCTCTAGAAAGATCTTTGGTTATGGACATCAGTGCTTAATGTATAAGATTTTTATAAGTTTAAACTCCCCAAATCCTCTCACCAAAAAAGAACATTTAAATAAATCCCAAACACAGTGTCTAAAATTTGACAGCAGTCTATTTCCAGTTACAAATAAATACATCTTTAAATTTAAAGATACTTCTTTCATTGGCTAACTT
Organism: Ursus arctos; assembly: GCF_023065955.2. Taxonomy (NCBI): domain Eukaryota; kingdom Metazoa; phylum Chordata; class Mammalia; order Carnivora; family Ursidae; genus Ursus; species Ursus arctos. The sequence continues at coordinate 25,088,389 of NC_079874.1, read as the reverse complement.
TTCCCTATGTTAACTAAAATTATTTTTCAAATTAGATAAATTTTAGATGCATTGTTGTCCCTTCCTCAACTGGAAATAATTCATTTAATCTCCAAGGATATGGCCCTAACAAAATGGCCAAGAGCTAAAATATAGAAAGATCAATGACAAGCTTGTATAAGGAAAAACTAACATGCAGATCCATGTTACAAGGCAATGATTTGGCAATCATTATAAAGCAAGTTAATGGTTACATAAGCAAGCATATAATATTGCTGAGGATAGAATATTTCTTGCAGGCAAAAAAAAAAAAAAAAGAGCAAACCTTAAGGAGCGACTGGCAATTTGGTCAACACCTTGGAGGCCTAGAAGGAGCTGATCTAGTGTATAATATGAATGGGCAGCAAGAATGTGGAGTGATCCAACTTCTACAATATCCAGGTATTTGTCATTCCATTGGGTCAAACCCTAGCTCCACAAATACCTAAGAACAAGGAACCCTCTATGCTTGTAGAGAGCATTAAACTTTCCCAGCAGTGATTGTGAAGGTGGGGGCGTGGAGTGACTGGAACCACCCTGAAAGGGGGAGTATTTTATCACTGACATTATATGGAATTGCTAGCACATGGTGATAATAAACAGAAGATTGACATTTGGCCTGTTCTATCATTGCATTTAGTTCTCTGGAACTCCTGCTGTGGCACCGCAGGCTGCTCATAATCTTCCCTTCCATAGACATGGCTGTAGCTCTTGCAACTAGGAAGAACCATTCCCATTGCCAGCCAGCCCAGACACCACCATCCAGGCATTTTACATCTTAGAAATGTGGTGGATGTCACTGCTGGTATTTTAAAGTTAGGACACTGAGTCTCAAAGCTGCTAAATGACTTACTGAAGGATGCTAATGAGTTCACACTGGGATAGGAGGGCAAGCATTTTAAACCATTCAGCCACTGTTACACCAGATATTCTATATTCTGAAAAAGTAACTGATAACCTATGATTGCTAATGTTTTAGCAGGAGAGTATTTTTGTTAACATGCAATGGTATTTAGAACTCCAGTGTTCCTTTCAGATAAAAACCAAAGCCCTTTTTTTGCTCCATGGTCCTGAGGACTCCACAGAAGCCCTAAAAAGAGGATGTTGTTTGTATACCGGGGAATGGGTATACAGAGACCATACAGGGCATCCTGAGAGACCACACACCAGGATCCTGGGCGGTCAATAACTCCAAGCAGGGCTTAAGAGACATGGAAACAAAAGGGAGGCTAAGTGTAATGGGCAACACACCCAGCGCTGGCATTATTTATAATTTTGACTCATTTCAGTCCTATACTGGGAGATAATTCTGTTTCCAAAGACAGTTGGTCTTTACTCTCTCAGTTGAGTACTCCCTTCAGGGCAACTCCAAAGTTTCTTTATGAAATATGCTTACATTCACTGCCTTTGAATTTCTCTGGCCAGAGTTGACCTTTCTATGCAACTAGGAAGGGAAAAATAATTACCATGCCCAATTTTAATTCTCATGCGCTTGATCCTACAATTACTGTCCCTTGAAAATATGAGTTTAACCTCAGGACATTGACAGGCCCCATGTTATTAATGCACGGGTTTTTCCCTACCACTGTGAAGGAGTTCTGAGAGAAGACAGAGACCTTGGACTTTCTCCAAACCTTGGCCTTTCTAAATCTCTCCACCTTTTGTCCCTACATGTGGAAAGAACTGCTCTTCCTGCCCAGCTTTCAGTTTCTGTGGTTCTCTGTTTCAGCCATCCCAGTCTAAGCTAAGCCAGGAGGTGCTTTGGTTTGCACAGTTGAGCCAGCTGTTCCAGCTGTTCAAGCTGTAAATGAATTTTCCAGGACAGAAAGGCAGCCAACTCACTTGGTCAACAAAGAAAGATTCATTTACCAGCCCAGGAGATCCCTGCAAGTCATTCCGTCCACTGAGGAGGGGGCACAGATAGATAGTGAAAATAAAACTGGCAACCTTTCCTGTTCCTCTGGAATTACAATGCTTCTGAGAGATAACAAATCTCTTCCCAGCTATTTTTCTCATATTATATGAATCTAGGGACACTCTTCTGGGGAAACCTCCCCCAGGACACACTGTTGGAATGTTAACTTTGCCAGGGCCTTCTAGCTTTGTCAAAATAGGTGCCTTGGAGATATTCCCCCTGTGCAGTCTGAACTTAGTTTTTGTTGTCACCAGATTTTTAAATGAACTGAATGTTGGACAACCAAGATCGCAACTTGTTTTGTTTTCTTACATTTTGGAATGCACAGATCATGGCAGTTTATCATAATTTGCTTGCATAAGGCAACTCACTCACAGTGGTGTGTGTTAGCTGTAAATGCATGCAAGCAAGGGTTTATCTCTAATGCATGTGCATGTGAAGTGCTCACTTTTGTCCTCATTCCTCCTCCTATCCTCCGGAAGTAGCCATCCCAATATACATTTGTTGTACATGTTCGTGTAAAATGTCTGTCCTTGGTTTCAGCCATAGATCCATGTCTACATGATAAATTTTATTGTTATGAGTTGTTGCAAAACGGGCACAACTGTGTAATAGATTACATTCTATTTCTCACTTTTTTTTTTCACTCAACACTGTGCTTTGGGATCTATCCATGATGCAGTATTCACACACGCTGATGGCTTCTGACTGCTGGATAATGCTCTGAAGTACATACTTTCTGCATCCTACACATCTCATCCTCAGTGATGTCTCCAGTTCCTGGCCAGTACATACAAGATCATAATGAACCCTCCTGGACATGTCTCCCAGTCGTCTGAGAATTTATTTGGGTTATATACTCAGAGTACAAATTTGGATCATAGACTCTTTCAATACTTAATTGGATTAAACACTATGTATTTTTACATTGTTCCCAACTGAGGCTTCCTATGGTATCCTAGTTGTCTATGTTTTGGGCTTAGATTAAAGCCATGCTATTTTGATTACTATGGCTTTTGTGTATGTCTTAATATCTGTTAAAGCAGGTCTTTCCTATCCAGTATTGTCATATTTTTGTCATTTTCATGGAAATATGTTCTTCAATACAAATTTTAGATTAGGTTCATCAAGTTTCTGAATAAACCCAACTAAAATATTGGATTTAAAGATTAATTAGGAGAATTAGCATCTCTATAATATTAAAATTGTATCATTTCAGGAAAGGAATGTCTCTTCAGATATACAGATTGTCTTCTGTCTTTACGGGAATTTTACCTTTTTCTCCATAGACATTGTGAATACAGATACTTGATAGTTTTTGTTGCTATTGTGAATGGTATCTCACATTGGATTATATACTCAAATTGCTGGTATAGAGACCTGCTTCCACATTTTGAGTTCATCTTGCTTCCAGCAAGATTGTTGAACTCTGATTCTAACAGTTTGTCTATTGATTCTGTTGTTTTGTATGTAAACAATTGTTTCATCTGCAGATGATGTAGTGTAAGAAGTCCTGTTCCATACCCTAAGTAAAAGAAATGAGAAGTGTATATTGGACCATTTCAGCATATGCCCTGTGAGTTTGCAAAAATAACACATATTGTTTGCTGGCTAGAGTTCTATCTAAATATAATATCTAAGCTTATTAATTATATCATTCAGATTTTTTTATAATGGTGTTTTGGCAGCTTGATCAAACCACTTCTTAGAGGAATATTTTGCGGTCTCCAATTACAATCTATTTCTACTAAATCTATTTTCCCTGAATGTTTTTCAGTGATAGAGTATTCTTATAGTAAAGCTCCTTATACAATGTAGTATCCCTCTTTGTCCTTTCTGATATTCATGTCCTGGAATCTATTTTGTTAGATTTTAAGTTTGTTACCCCAGTATTCATTGGTTCATAATTGATATTCTCTTATTTTCATGTTTTCTCTCTTCTGATTTAAGCATACTCTTCTAGGCAACAAATGGTCAAATCTTATTTTGTAATCTAGTCCTGTAGCCTCCATCTTTTAACTGCTGAGTGTAGCATATCTAAAGTTTTTATATTGATTTATTCCTACAATCTTGTGCCACATCTCCATTTGCTATATTTAATCTTAGTTTTTATTCTCCTTTTCTGCTTTCTTTTGGATAGATGAATTTTCTTCTCTTCCCTGGCTCATGTAAATGTAACACATTCTATTTTACTTCTGTCCGTGGTCACTCTTTATTAAGATCTATATTCACTATTGAGTTTTTAAACTTATTAGTATCTAGATCTTTCCCTTATTATGTCTTTAAACAAGTTCTCATATCCCTTTGATCTCCTCACTGTGTTGCCCACTGTTTGGTACTGTCCAAAATTTTAGTTCTGAGTTAAGATATCCTTTGGCTTTTTGCTTTTATTTTTTCAGCTTGGCCTTATTAGACAACAATCAAATACCTAACATATATTACCACCCTTCTATATTTGTTACAGCCTTTTCCTGGGGTTGAGCAATTCCCTTCTGACTGTTTTCAAAGTGGATTTTTGTCCAGCAAATCTTTTGAAAACCAGCATGCCTGAAAATAATTTCAACACACTCTCACATTTAATTGAAAATGTGGTTAGACATAGAGTTTTCATGTTCAAAGTAAGGATAAAGTATTACTTTGACTATGTTGGTCTGCTCAGGCTACCCTAACACAATACTGTAGATTAGCTGCCTTAAACAACCGAAATGTATTCTTCCTACAGTTCTGGAGGCTAGAAGTCCCACATCAAGGTGCCAGCCAATCTGGTTGCTGGTGAGAGCTCTCTTGCTGGCTTCTTGCTGCATCCTCACATGGCCTTTCCTCAGTGGGTACACTCAGAGACAGAGCAGGCTCCCTGTGTCTCTGCCTGTAAGGGCACTAATCCCATCATGAGGCCTCCACTCTCATGACCTGATTACCTTCCCAAAGCCCCACCTCCACATATCATCACACTGAAGGAAGGTCAGGGCTTCACCTTATGAAATTTGGGGGACAAAAATATTCAGTCTACAACACTTCTTAAAGTTAGTGCTGATGTCGAGAATTATGTCGTTGGCTTGATTCTTGTTCTTTGGAAGTCTACTCCTTTCCTCTTGGAATTTCTGGAATTCCCTTTGTTTCATCATTGAAAATTTTTACTCAAATATGCCTAAGTATATGTTTTCCTCATTTATCATGTTGAAAACTCTCTGAGCCATTTCCATAAATTATCTATAATCTTTTTCCTCCTCTTCTTCTTTTCCTCCTCCTCCCCCCCTCCTCCCCCCTTCTTTTTCTTCATTAATAATGGAGCTTCTCTTCATTATTTTTTTTTCCAAACAATGCTTCCTTTCCATTTTTTCTTACACTTTCTAGGTCTTTCTTCCATTTGTTGCTAGTTACATTTTTACTTGCCATGTCTTTGGCACTTGTGTTGTAATTCTCTTCTTTTTAGCCTTTCCCAACATTTTATGGAGGGGTCTTGAACCTTACCTTGCAGCTCACCCATTGTTCTTCACCTGTATTCATTCTTCTAGTCAGTCCAACACCTGCATCCTTTACTTTTTAATGCTCATGGTTTTCATACTATATATTTCTACTTGGTTCACTTCTGTAACTTATTATTATATGCTTTATATTGGTACACTCTTCTGCTATCTTACTGAGTATATTTATTATGTTTACATTCTTGGGCCATCTCCCTCTGCAACTGCTTTCTTCTTAAAGGTTGTATTCTTTGGGTCTTGGTTATTTTAGTCTGTGAGTATACATTATTCTAGGACAGGGTTCTCACCTGGAGGCAATGTTGCCCCCCAGGAGACATTTGGCAATGTCTGGAGCTATTTTTAGTTGTCACAACTGGGTTAAGGGAGATGCTATTGGCATCTATTGAGTAGAAGAAGCCAGGAATGCTGTTCAATGTCCAACAATGAACAGGACAGCTCCGCAACCCCCACAACAAAGAATTATATGGCCCCAAATGTCACTACAGCTAAGGCTGAGACGTCCTCAGTTAGAAGTCTCAGCTACTCTGTGACCTAGAGAGGGCCCAAGTCTCGAGGGTAAAAGCCCCTGGCAGTACAGAACAACTGTGGGCCCCTTCTTTTCCCTCAACAATACCAGGCAAACCTCAAGTCCAGGTTTTCTCTAAGGCTCTTAGCTAAACTTCATTTCTTGAGGTTGAGGCTCACCATTGCTGGGTGTTTATAAGGGGAGTGGGCAGAGGAGGAGATGCACAAGGAGGGCGGGTCAGACACAAGGAGATCCCTTTCATCAATTCCTCACCCAGTGAGGATGCTATGCTGCCCTGATATGATCACCCACCCTAAAAATATTGTCAGTGGCCTGGCTATTGCAGTAATTTTCTTGCAGCAAAGAGGGCAAGTAAGGACATACATACCCAAAGCAATATGGGGAAAAGTAAGAGGAGATACTAATTTTTTCCACTAATTCTCTCACTAGCCTTCTGGAAGCCTGGTTCTACCTTAGTGAAGCAACCTCCCACCTGTCACCCCAAAAGAGATGCTAACCCATTTCCAAGATCCTTCAGGGAGCTTTGGTACTTTTTATAGGGTAAAATCTCCTCTCTTCCAGCCTTTCCTTCTGCTTCCATAGCTGTCTATGGTTGCTGTTGAAGTTTCATGGGAAACCCTATCAACTTTAAAAGTATTAATTGTAGGTGCGTTGTAAGAATTAAGATACTGAAGTGAATATTTCTATAAATTCTACTCTTCTTTGATGGGTGATATAATAGATTGCTCTAAATATGTTTGAATGCTGTGGGATACATTTTTGAGTTGTTATTTCCCCCCATTTTGAACACAAAATGACTTTTCTCTTGACTCTGACAGTTACCATACACATGGATATTTAAATGATAAGAAAACCAAATGTTTTTCTCCTTTCCAGTTTCTATTGAATACTGTTTAACATCACAGGTCCTTCTTTTATCTCAGGGAACAGAATCCCATTCCTAGCCACTAATAGCATTAATCAAAGCAGTCTTTTATGGCATGTAAATAAATGAATTTTCCTTTACGCACATGGGACAATATAGATGATCTGTAGAGACTGGATATTTATCACAGTGATATATTCCTGTTATCACACTGCCATTATTTAGCCATTGATTCAGGGAAGGTAAACTGCTTAGGATATCAAGATATGGAGATGGCCATACAAAGAAAGAAAAAAGCTTATGGAAATTCAGAGATGACTTTCATGGCCCACTCCCCGTTTTATTGTTAGAGATTACTTATATGCCGTATAATCAGACTTAAGATTCAGACTTAACATTAATAACACTTTTTCACGAAAAAGCACTTTTTCCCGTGTATGTATGATACACATTGCAAATAATCCATCTCAGAAAAAAATTAAAAATAAGCTTAAATTCTCTTTTAGTGAGATTTGTATACATTCAAATGTGTAAGGGAAAAGTGATTTTATTTTTTATCTATCTATCTGTCTATCTATCTATCTATCTATCTATCCTTCTACCTATCATTTATTTTTGTGGTTTGGTACTTAATCATTTTCCATAAACTGTCCATTGAGACCAAGTGGTAAAGTACAGCAAATTATTTATAAAACTCTAGAAATAATAACTGTGGATGCAAATATTTTTACCAATTCTAGTATATCATAAGCACTGATGAGCAGGAAAAAAAACCAGATTTGATGAAAGTTGCACATAGATATCCTCAGAGTAAACTCAAGAGTCACCTGAACACCTGTGAACATTTTATTCAAACACATTTAATGTAGTTCTACAAAGTGTATTTTCAGAGAAAAATAAGAATTCGAAATTTTTGAATACTCCAGATTACACAAATACTAATCAAGATAAAACAATTGTCTTCTAATTCAAGTTTTCCATTTTGGTCTTTTGTTTTAGACCAAGGGACCAGCCAACTAGTACCCTCAAGCCCAATCGGGTTTATTATCACTTTTGTAAATAAAGTTTTATAGGTACACAAACTCATCCACTTGATGATGAATTGTCTGTGACTCTTCTCATACTACAGTGTCAGAGTTGATGCCATCTGACCCACAAAAACATTTACTACCTGGCCCTTTCTGGAAAGAGTTTGTTGACCTCTGTCATAAGCCATGAATAAATGAATACATATTGAAGTTGCTGCCATGTTCTCTCCACTGTTACTTTATCTCTTGGTGGTTGGAATGTTCCTCCCACCTCGGTAAGGCAGTCTTGGCATCTTCCCTATGTCTCCTACATGATGAACCTTGTTGTTAAGTACTCTCTTCTCTTGCTGTGGGCTGACATGAACAGTCTTCCCTGCCACGGAACTGCTTGCAACAACTTCCCAGTGATTTTGTACTTTCATTCTATGTGCACAAACATTCCCTTTGTGCTAAGCGTGGACAAGCAGTGATTCATACTTTTGTCGGCAAAATGAGAACCTTGATTAGAATCAATAATATCAAATAGCTGCCATCAATTAAAAATGCTTCGACAAACCCTTTGTAGCAGAGTTGTATAAATGGATATGACCTTGATTTATTAGGGAATGGGTGGATGCATAGTGAAAGGTATTGATTTTTCCATTTTTTCCCAGATAGTGGTAGCATGCAATTGATTTACAGTATCATTAGTGTTGTTATGGTTCTAAGCATTTTTTAATTGCCGTTGTTATTTCTCCTGTAATTCACGAGTCATTTAGGGGTGTATTTTTAAATTCCCAAACACTTGGGATTTTATTAACTATCTGTTTATTGTTGATTTCCAAGTTATTGCCTTGTGGTCATTCTCAATATATGGGGTATAAGTTGTGTATGTATAACACACCTGGCTTCTTAATGTCATTGCTAAAATCTTCCATCTACTTTCTAATATTCTGTTATTTTGATGTACCGATTTCTGATACAAACATGTTAAACTATTAAACTGCTAATAAATGTGTCCATCTCTTCTGGTAATTCTGCCAGTTTCCTTTTTGGAGTTCAAGGTACATACTGTTTCATATTGCTCTATCTTTTTAGTAGACTTGCCCTTTGTGTTTATCATATACTATCTTTTTTTTTTTTAAGATTTTATTTATTTATTTGACAGAGATAGAGACAGCCAGTGAGAGAGGGAACACAAGCAGGGGGAGTGGGGGAGGAAGAAACAGGCTCATAGCAGAGGAGCCTGATGTGGGGCTCGATCCCATAACACCGGGATCACGCCCTGAGCCAAAGGCAGATGCTTAACCGCTGTGCCACCCAGGCGCCCCCTATCATATGCTATCTTAACTTACTAAAAGTTGTGCATTAAATTCTATTGCGGGATACTGGCATTACTAGCTTTCTTTTTATTAGTATTCTTCTTAATTTTGTTTAGGTGTGCCACTTGTATATAGCTGGATTTTTAGATCGATCCATTTACATCACAATAATTACTGATATAGTGGGGCTTACTTCCACCATTTTATCTTGTGTTTTATATATTGTCATTGTTTCTCTTTCTTTGCTTTTTTGTCCCCTTCTATTTATTTTTTAATTTAACATTTTTTCCTTTTATTTCTTCTCAATTTTGGTTGTTTATCACGTTTTATACCTTTCGTGGTTGTTTTCATTGTTATATACTAAACATTAATTTAAAATAAAAATCTGAGGTTAATTCTTATAAAATCTGAAGTTATTCAGTCATTGTATACTTCATCAAAATACTGCATTCCTGCCTTGTTATTGTTGCCAGAGACTGTTTTCAACATTTAGTGCAAAATGCTATTTTTACATTTAGCATTTAATTAAATTAGTTGCTATTTTTTCCACCACTTTTGTACCCCTTGCTTCTGGATCCCCATCTCTTCTCTCTCACGTTCACATTTATCTTCTTAATGAAGAACATCCTTGAATATTTCTTTAAGTGCTGGTTCCATAGTCTATGTATATAAACTACTAATGTGAAAAAAAAAATGCCTGTATTTGATGCTTTTTCTTGAGTATTAAGGTGGCAATTGTTTCCCTACTAACCTCGACTACCATAGATGAGAAGTGCACTGTTAGTCGAACTGCCATTCCCTTCAGGCGATTTGATGTTTCTCTGTGGTAGCTTAGGAATTTCTCTTCATTCTCAGTGGTTTGCAACTATTATATGCCATGGAATGGACTTGTATTTATCTTTTCAGTTCACAGAGTACACTTCTGATCTGAAGATTGCAATTCTGAATCATTCTGGCTATGACTTCATTCAGCTCCACTCATGCTCCAGCCATTTATCTCATATGAAACTCCTCTGAAATAATATTAAAGGATCTCCATCTGGGCTCCAACTCTCACAGCTACTCTTCTATATTTTTATATTTCTTTGTAAAAATCTTGTTTCTTACTATTCTGTTTGGTCTAATGTTGTAACAACATCTAATCACCAATTTATCTTTGAATATGTGTAGTCAGAGTTTATCCCCAAAACAGTTTGGTTTTTAGTTATAGATAATTGCTAAATTTTTCTATGATCTCTTTTTATGCTTATTTCTGCCCACCTCAATAATTTCCCTGCCCTTTTAAAAAGGATGTTTTTAATTCATTTAGGCATCTTAAATATATTACTTTTAAACTCTCAGACTGCTCTACGGCCCTCTTTTCATTTCAAGTTAATTACATTTTTTTAAAAGATTTTATTTATTTGACAGAGAGAGAGAGACAGCCAGCGAGAGAGGGAACACAAGCAGGGGGAGTGGGAGAGGAAGAAGCAGGCTCCCAGCAGAGGAGCCTGATGTGGGGCTCGATCCCAGAACACCAGGATCACACCCTGAGCCGAAGACAGATGCTTAACGGCTGAGCCACCCAGGCACCCCTCAAGTTAATTACATTTTTTTTTAAGATTTTTTTATTTTTTTTATTTTTTATTTATTTGACAGAGATAGAGACAGCCAGCGAGAGAGGGAACACAAGCAGGGGGAGTGGGAGAGGAAGAAGCAGGCTCATAGCGGAGGAGCCTGATGTGGGGCTCGATCCCATCACGCCGGGATCAGGCCCTGAGCCGAAGGCAGATGCTTAACAGCTGAGCCACCCAGGCGCCCCTCAAGTTAATTACATTTTTAAATGTTGATTGTATTGACTATAATAGATTCTTATCAACCGGTTTCTTCACAAGTGTTGGAAGTTTGGATTGTCGCTCATTTGGAGGGTTGATGTTTGTTTCTCTTTTCTTTCCTCTTTCCTGGTCTCTCCTCTCTCTAGGCTTACTCCTTGTGTCTAATAATTTCATGGCTGGTTGAACTCCCAGTCCTCCTGTGATGGTTACTTTTCTGTGTCAACTTGGCTGGGCCATGGTGCCCAAATATTTGGCCAAACATTTTTCTGGATGTTCTATGAGGGTGTTTGGGGGTGAGATTAGTATTTACATTGATAAACTAAGAATAAAACAGACTCCATAATGTGGGTGGGCCTCATCCAATCAGCTGAACACCTAATAGAACAGTAAGACTGACCTCCCTTGAGCAAGGAGGAATTCTGCTGACAGATGATCTTCAGACTTAAAAGCGTATCAGCCGTTCCCTAGATCTCCAGCTTGCTGGTCTACCTGCAGATTTTGGATTTGCCAGCCTCTATAATCATGAAAGCAAATTCCTTATGATAAAGCTCTACCTATAGGTACACATCCTATTAGTTAAGTTTCTCTGGAGTATAATGACTAATACACACCCCCTAAGCCCGTCAAGATGAGATGTAATAATGGCATTTCAACAGGGAAATTCAGCTAGAGCAGGTCTTGTCCCTGAATGACTGGATTACTTGGCCCAGTTTCTGGTCTTGAGGCTATGTACGTGTCCTTAAGCCTCTCTAAACCTGGCTAAAAGCCCCAACCACAGGCAGTGGTCAGTAGCTCTTTTCCCCCAGCTTCTTCAGTGGGGTAGGAAACACTCTCAGTTAAGCTCCTAATGTGTCACAGTGAACCTGGATCCATGACTACTGTGACAAGAAATTCACAAGATACATCTGCTGACAAGTAGCAATACGGATACATCTGTCTTCTTCCTGGGATAACCAAAGAATGGAAAGGAGTGATGGCTTCTGTGAAAATATATTTTGGAAAATATCCCTTGAGGAAAAAGAATTTTATCCAGAAGACTCAAAAGAAGAACATCCTGATAATTTTTTGTTATAGAAGAATTTCTACAATTGACTGGAAACGGGCATCATTAAGTCATGGTTTCTACAAAATCCACTTGTCGCATAGGTTGAGACTAAACGATGATGTGATGAGCTACAGAGAGACGGCGTTCTCTACAGAACGCCACTCCACCTACCTCAACCTTGTTCTTCTTTTAGATCTCAGATTAAACATTTCTTCTTCTTTGCCTTGCTCACACTTCACTCCTCCCCACCACACTACCACTGCTATCATCATGGCTTACTTTTTCTCCCACTTGCTCCTATAACACTCTGGACTTACTCTAGTGACACATTCCACAGGGTACTGTGTTATAATTTATTTATCATCAGTGTCACTGACAATGAAATGGCAATCTTTTAAGGGCTGGAACCTCCGCTATTTAATGGATATTTGAGTTGGTTGTGCCTGGACCCATCCTTAGCACATCACTCATCCCCCAGTAAATATTTTCTGAATGGTCGACTGGCTTCTCTTCATTCTGAATAGCCTTGCTATTCCTGGACATTTGTGGCCTACATACAAAATTATTCCTATGAGACTTTATGGATGTACATTACGCTTTACAATAAGCATTGGATTGACTGAGACATTCTCTTTTTTGGGTATATGTGGAGTCTGTATATCCAGCAACGGCTGTTGCCTTTGTCTGCAGATCCCACAGTGTTCTCCTAAGCGGGAGCAACTCCGCTCAGCCTTCCACGCTCTGGTCTATAGCCAGTGGAGGTCTAATGTTTATGATTCTTTCCCTATACTTTCCACTTCATCTCACTGGAAATTTGAACAAATGATTATAGAAAAGTAAGTTTAAAATACAAATGCTATGTGAAAACTTTTTTCATACTGCCTCAGATCAGAAAGTCAGCAGGACTCAGACAAGGAGTGAGCAGTCTGATGTGATCGCGGAAAGGTCTGCACTGATGACTGCATTCCACCTCCTCATCAGCAAGAAGGGCCCCTGACACCTTAGTAGGAAACAGAACCTTAAGGGGCAGAATCATTGCAAACATATTATAAGGCCATTATAGAGTAACTGGAAGGAGTTCTGGAGGAAGGCTGCCCCACCCCTTCAGGTCTTCACAAATCAGCCCCTGAAAACCTCCTCAAAGTCCAAAGGATCACTTGGAAAGGCATTCGGAAGGAGTGAGGTAATGTGCGACACTCCTTTCAGAACCCGCACTGGAAAAGATGAGTGGAATAAGAAATGAAGAAATGGAGAATCGACTGCAGGCAAAGATTTCTTCTCCCTCACATTCAACCATGTGATGTTATTTAATGTTTTCAAATGGGTGAGGAGAAGGGGAATAAAGGCATCATCATACAGACATCTGAATGTCTCAAGGAAAATATCAGATTCTGAATATAAATTTTAATGGTTATTTTTCTCCACTAAATTTGCGATGGTTTTTCAAATAATTCACCAGAGTATAGATTTGTGTCAATGTTCATATAAGCATTCTAAGCTTTAAGTGATAGACATAAAGGAAATTCTTTCAAATATTTTATTATACATTTTTAATCTAAAGACGCAAAGACTAGTTGAAACAATAATAGTATCAGCAGGAAAGGAAGATTCAGGGGCTGGCCGTAGGACAAGAAAATACTAAATGCTTTAATGCAACACTGATTAGCATTTTCTTTCATTATAATTCTCATTGGCTACCTCTAGGTAGAAACTGCAGGATCTTTGTTCTACCAAGTACAACTTGAGTTGTCCATCGTGATTTAGCAAATCTAAGGCAAGTAAGATGTAGGACCCTGGGAGATGGGTATATAGACTTTCTCTTCTTCCCCCATTGTGCCTTTCACAACTCCAACCCTTCCAATAACCCCCTGCTGTCAGTGCGTTTGCTAAATTACAGAGCTATGGATGAGTTCCAGATATCAAAGAGACAACATCAAAAAGTCTTTTAAGTTAAATGCATTTGGAACCTCTGCTCAAATGAGGGAGTTCTTCTGACAGGAAGAGGCCGCTCTTCGAACACAGGAGCATCTGGGCTCATATTCTGTGCTCATTACGAAACCTAAATGGTGACGAGGAAAAAGCTGGTTCGGACAGAATCACTGCCCAAGCACAGGAGGCCCCTAGCCTTGGGATCTGTGGCTGCCCCAATGAGGACGAGGTGGAAAGGCTGCAACATGGCAGACGACAGCATGGCTGGGAACCTCCTCCGTGAGCACAGAAAGTAAATCATTCGCACAAGCACATCCAGGAGCACAAGCGTCAGAGGAACCCCACACTGGAACAGCAGCCCCAAAGCAGCAGGTTTCAAAAGCCTGGGTTCTGTGCGCCGTTTGTAAATACGACTGAGTTCTGTGGCTTTTCCCTGAAGCCTACCTATCATGTGACTTTCTGATCTCAATATCTGTGCTCATCTGAGTATCCTACGGTCCAGGGAATTCAGGCCTCAACCTATTTATTCTTCCTTTTGTGGTATCTAGATGCTCTCAACAAAAATAATAGCAAAAACCGATGAGATACAATTGCTGAACAGCACCTACTCTCATGAACAGATGAAATCCTTTAGAATCCACTTAATGTTTGTCTGCAAATATTAGCTATGCCACCCTGGTTTAAGATGCTTGAGAAAGCTGAGCTGTGCTAACACAATTAATTTGCTCATTATATACATCTTCATCAGCAGGGGAAAGGTAAATTCCAGGCCAGCCGGGGATGGCATTAAAAATTCCAAATGAGTGGGTTTTACAGCTGTGAATGCTGAACATTTTAAAGTGTTTTTCTCTTTTCCCGTAGTTCCAGTGTTATTGAATTCATCGTCAATGGCTATTCCGTGTGCCCATGTCAACAATACTAACCTTTTATAATCCCTTAACAATCCTTTTACAGCTTTGGCTGAGAATTTACCAGCCCGGCCGTGAGCTTCTGGATGTGGTTACAGGCTGGTAGGTCACAGAACCCCGTGATCTAAGAATGCTCTTGCTCCATTACATCATGTTGTAATGTTGGGGGTGTCTCCACCCCTGCTTCTCCTCCCACCCCCTTCAATCTGCCTCCTGAGTGCTTGTTGTTGTCTCGACTATAGAATTTGCACTTTGAGTCTCTGCACAGCGTGCCGTGCTGCTCCCTGTGTCTGGAAGACACAGTTTCTATGTGTTGAGAATGTACCTGACCCCTCAACCCCACCTCTAATGCTGCCCTCTCCGTGCACGCTTCTGTGGTAGGACAAATCCCATGACTCTGTACACTTCCTCCAATGACGTTTATCAGCTTCATCTTGGCTATGTATTTATTATTCATATTCAAACCTTATTTCTCCAGCTCTATTTAAGAGCAGGGGATTAGCCTTCTTTGGGATTCTAAACTCATTTCTTCCCTGGGCCGTAACAGGCTCTGCGTTCTGATTACTGATTTGCCTTGCTAGTGCAAGAGCGCCTCTAGGGAGCATGATCTATTTACCCATACCGGGAGGATTTAAGGTCTTCTCCACACGGATATTGCTCCTCGTCCTGCAGCACCACAAAGCAGAAATTCCACTGAGAGAAATAAATTACCTTCCATTGAGCATCGGTGTCTCCAAATGCCAACTGTCATGGCAAAGAGAAGGCAGTGTTATCTGCACATTTTGTCTATGAGATGGTTTCCGTGGGATGGAAGGAGATGCGGAAGACCAACCCAAGGGCTGGCTACTTACTGGGGAGGAGAAACCAAAACAGAATAGGTCAGAAATGGAGACGGGAGGGTCTAAAACTAAGTGAAGTAACTGATGTCACAGGGCTGGCTCTGCAGGTGACAACAACATTCTTAGAAGGGGACTGCCTGCAGGTTCCTCAGTGCCTCTCCCCGATTGGCCACTGTGCACACATCCTCCAGACGGCGTGCTAATGGAGGGCACGAATTATGACACAACCTGTCTACGGGTTATGGTGCCCACACTGCGCTCATCTCTGGAAAACATCTGATAGTCTTTCACCTTTTCCTGGAAGGTGAGGCTTCTGGTGATACATTTGATTTCAACTATGCTACATTTGTTCTTCTTTCCACCCAAACTGGATTTCCAGACCCAAGGTAACTAGACTGAGAATCCTTCCAATACTAACTCTCCACATGGCCATGAGGATAAATAGAAAATGAAATAACTGCATGTTGTAGGCATGGGAAAAAAAACACAACCCAAACTCGACCTTGGGCTTAATTTCTCAAAGAGCCCGGCGGACTTGCTTACAGAGGGAATGCATCAAAGGCAGATGCATCCCTCTGTGCCAGAGAAAAGGCAAGAGCAGGCACGACTGGGTAACTGTGTGTGCACATGGCCAGCAAAATGCACCCTTATCTGATGGATTTGCACAAAGAAGGAGCAGATTATCCAAGCTACTGTGTGTTTCCCTGCTGAACAGATACAAAGAGCATATTCTGAAACTTTCCACTGTGTGTTTCTTCATTCACGGGAAGTGTAGATTTAATAGCTGTCACAAGAGGTGGAAGCTTCTCAAAGCTCAGTGACTCGTTTCACTTTTGGATGATTAAGACAAAAGAAGTAATTCTATAAAGCGTTCTTCGCTGCACATGGTCAGAAGCTAACCCATCTGCAACAGTGCATAACACACTCACCTTAAAGTAATTAAATGTTACAGAGAAGCAAAACATCAGTGCAGATTAAAAATCTTTTGCTGTGTCTGAAGAGGGCCTCTAACTCTGACGATGTGGAAGGAGCCCAGGCAAGCAGGACGGGTGGTGTCCCCAGTGGTCAGCAGGTGACAGCTGCTTGGCAATGGTCCTCCTTGCAAAGCAGGGGAATCGCAGCATCTGACACTGAGGATTGGTTCCACCAGTAAACCACTCTCTGGCCACAGTGTCACAAGTATGTATCTTCTTCTTCTCATTTATGAAATGGAAACGATACAACCAGGGACAGGGACGTTGTAAAGACAAAAGATTAAAACACATAATGATGGAAAAGATCTTTGGAAAACTAACACCGAAAACAATACACCATACTTTGTGGCACGTTGCTATTGATCCAAAATTTACCTCTGCACATAATAGCTGCTCAGCTACTATTTGCTGTGTCTGCTGCTGACTGTTGACCTCCCAATTGCTAAACGCAATGAATTCTCTACAGTCGTCATCCATCTCCACCTCTCTAGCTTTTGTGTGCCTTTTGTTAGTTCTTCTCTGCAAAACCTCTCTTTGCTCAACTTGTACTCTATTGGTTCCTTTCCATTCAAATCTAAAGTGTGGCTGCAAGCAGTGTCTCGGTGGCTTGTAGCTTGCTGGCTTTGGACTGTCACAGGTCTCTAGGAGTCTTGTCCCAGGGCCATCTCCTCTGCTCCTGTATCCCAGTCACTCCTCTGTTTGTCCCTGCCTCCTGGCTTCATCACCAGCCCCACCATCTCCTGTCAACTCCAAACCACATTTCAACAATTTCCGGGGTGCTTCATCATTGTGTCCTTCAACCAGATGGTCATGTGTTCAGTCCCTGCCCTACAGGTGTCTGCTGCGAGAGTCCACAGTCCCCTATGTTGTCATTACTACGAAGGACCACCGTTGTTCTCGTTCTCTTCATCCCCTGACCTCATCAAACTGATCACAAGCCACCTAAGTTTGCCTTGGACAAACTTCTTGAATCACTCACTTTAGTCACATACAAGAAAGATGCATAGTTTCACCGAATTATTGCCAAAAACACTGTTGATTTCCATGACCTCCAGACTTTTCTCCTTCCAATCTCGTCTCTGCACAGCTGAAGTTGAATTCTTCTACAGCTGAAATCTGGTCCTGTCACTATTTAATGCTCTCCCCTCCCCCAGTGGCTCTGCTTTGTCTCCAGGAGCCAAGCACATATTCTTTAGATGACGGCCATGAAGACGTGCCTCACTGAGCTCCCGCTGTAGGGAGCACAGTGGGGTGAGAGCCCCGAATGCACAATCCCTCAGTGCATTCGCACTGAGCCTCCCAGGCACTGCTCCCCACGGATGATTCAGCACGATGGAAATACGGACACAGACCCACTGCTGGGAGATATGGCACTGCTTTTTGGCTGCAGGACTCCCTAATGGCTTGGCTGAAACTCCCTGAGAGCTCATCACAGTCTAGGAGGCTTCCGCCCAAACTTCTTTCTCCTTCATTTGGGGTCAGATTTTATTGAGGCCAGAATCCTCTCTGTCCCAATTTCCTTTCACATGGGCGTTTCCTCTAATAAGATCCTGGAGAGTCTAACGCTGCCGTGATGTCTGCTTCTCGATACACTCACAGTAACACACATTACAAACACTCTTTTTTTTCAAACACTTATTTTTTGTTTTGCAAATTCCCACTAGCACCATAGATCTTGTGTTCTTGTTTTGTTTTGTTTTTTTGTTGTCTCTGTCTTCACCATTGTCTTGTCTTCTGGATCAGTTCTTACTTGTAAATTCAGCATCACTTATTTTTAGCTAAATTAGGTGCCTGTCCTTGGTAATTATCTATCATAACATGTACCATTCTCTATTCCCTGTTATGACTGTGAGTCCTGCCATCCATTCCCACTATTAGAATGTGAGCTTTTCAAGGACATGAATAGTCCCATGCAGAGCTGACACTTAGAGTCTCATACAATATATAGCAGCAGTGGCCGCACATTCTCACATTTAGCTTTTTGGTTGGCTATTGCTATGGAACAATTTCCCTCAAATTTAGTGTCTTAATACAGCAACCACTGCATTAGGTATGTGATTCTGTAGGTCAGGAGGCATTCAAGCAGAGCTCCGAGGGGACGGCCTGTTTCTGTGCTATGATACCCGGGGTTTCAGCTGGGGTGGCTCAAACAGCTGCAGATGCATGGGCCACATGGGAGAGGTCTTGGTTCTTCTCTGTTTTTTGGAGCTGTAATGGCTCCTTTCCTTGCAGATCTAATGCCTGGACTGGGATGGTTGAAATAGCTGGAGGCTAGCCAGCATGACTTTTTCTCTCTCCACATAGCCTCTCCATGGGGCTAACTTGGGCTTCCTCACAGCCCAGTAGCCTGGGAATAGTCGAATTTCCTATAAGAGGGCCTTTCAGAGGAAAAGAAACAAGAGCTCCAGTAGAAGCTGCAAAGAATCTTCTGACTGAGGCTTAGCAGTCCTAGAACGTCACTTCTGCTATATTCTATGGATCGAAGCAAGCAGAAGCCAGCCCACATTGAAAGGGATGAAGGAATGGACTCTTCTTAATGAGGAAATATCATGCATGTACAGGGAGAAAAAGAGTTGATGGTGGTCATCTTGAAATCAAGCTACCTCAAGATTCCATCCTAACTGACACTTACTCAGAAAGACCTCCTTCCTTAGATATCCAATCAGAAGTATGCTGTCCCCACTAGCTAGTCTTTGTCACGGTGTTTACTCCCTTCAACACCTTTATCAGTCTGTGATTCCTTGTCTATGTGTCTATTATTTACGTACTGTGCGTTTGCTAGAAGACAAGCCCCACAGGGACAAGTTCACCCCTGCATTCCCAGCTCCCAATGCAGAACACAAAGCATAACACATATTAGTAATGAAGTGTGCAAGCTAGAGGGAGACTCTGTTGTGTAATGGATACATATGGAGCAATTTTGCCTCCCAAATTAGATAGTTTCTACAGGACAAAGACTATGCCTTTCTGAACCCTTCTCAGTGCCAAGGACAACACAGAGTTGACACAGCCCAATAAGTCCTTGTTGAATAGTAGTAATAATCTTGGTCCTTATCCAAAAGGTCATCGGAGGCCCATTCTTCAAGTATTTTTAGTGGAAACCATGTTATATTGCCATAGGGAATGACCACGGGTGCCATGCTAATACTCACACTCCTCATACTTGTTGATGCTACTTCATGATGAAAAGTACCTTGCCAGTAAGTTTCCCACCATAGTAGTTTATCTCAAAGTCTCAGCTAGAAGGTGGGATAGTGAAAAGATGACAGGCAAAGAGCAAGGTGACTGTCCTTGTGCAAATAACTCATCGTCTCTGAGCCATTTATCTAAAATGTAGCTATTGTACCCACAGTTATTTTAACTGAGATAATACACATAAAGAACTTACTGCCAAGTTTGTAGGAGGTTAAGTGTTCAGCTCATGGTATTTTCCGAGTCTCTAATGCCTGTGGTTATAAAGGTTCAATATCGCTAATACTAAAAGTCGACACCCTATGTATTTGACATGCTTTAAATCTAAGTGAATTGACGGGTTTTATCTTTTATTTTCAAAAAAAGAGGAAATGACAGGACATGAGAAAGGGCCACACAGTGTTTCAATTCCATCTGAAATAACAGAAGTGAAAATATGCTTCCATCTAGACGTTTTATATTGGCTTGAAAGTGACTCACAAATGATCCTGAGAAATGGCATGGCCACGCTTGATCAAAGTACAGTAAGGCCATCAGAAAAAACCAAGGGTGATCTTTGTTTTCTAAACCACACTGACTATTTAAGGTTAAAAAGAAAGAACTGGTGTTTGTAACCATGCTAGTGAATCATAAACACTTCTTGTAACTCTGGACATCAGGAAGACAAATAAAAAATAGATACCAAGACTTAATGCCAATGAATAATGCTACTTTCACTGACCTTTCAGAAGAATATTTTTAAAGGTATTTCAAATGCATGAACAAAAATGTATATATTGCACAAATACCAATGTACTGTAGTCCAATGTACTGAAGAAAGTGTCTGGTTTTCAAATCACACGTGTCACTATCTTATTCTATGTTTCTTCCTCCTCCTAGGAAGCTTTTAACTCATCCACAAAATAATAAAAAGTTGTACCAAGTAGGAGCCAGATGAGGAAAGAATTATAAAATAAAAGTAATTCTTTTTTGCACATAAGATTTTCTTGCCAACTTGTGGATAGCTAGAAGAGAGCTGAAATATGTTTCAAGGTCATGTTTAGATTACATTTATTTATGCTTTCTCTCACCTCTTAGCAGTGAGAGCAAATTATGTTGTTGCAAATAAAATGTGTAGTGCCAAAAGGTAGAGGCCATTTATTTTTTTAAGTTTTCTTAAAAATTGAAAAGAGAGAGAGAGCACAAGCGGGGGTTAGGGTGAGAGGGAAAGGGAGAAGCAGAATCCCCACTGGGCGGGGAGCCCGACGCAGGGCTGGATCCCAGGACCCAGGATCATGACCTGAGCTGAAGGCAGATGCTTAACCAATTAAGCCACCCAGGTGCCCTGGTAGAGGCCATTTAAAAGAAATTACATATATGAAGGAAAGGAAAGAGGGGACACTCTGATTATTTGGAGGGGGCAGTGCATACAAGGTACAGACCTTCATGTAAAATCATGCTATTATTTTAAAATCTTCCTTTGGACAATCACAGCATATTTTTTTTTACTATATTGAAACGGTACAAAGATCTACTCCTTGGTTTAGGTAATAATACTATAGGCGAGGGATCAGCAAACTTTTTCTGTTAAGGGATAAGTAGTAAATACTCTGCTGTTGTAGCATAAAAACAGCCATACGCAATACATAAATGAATGGATGTGGCTGTGTTCTAATAAAACTTTATTTACAAAAACAGATGGGAGGCCAAATGTGGCCCATTAGTGGTTGTTTGCTAACACCTGCCATAGAATAGCATAAACCTACACTTCCTAAAATAGATAGCTCTACAAGTGAGAAAAATAAACTAAAATGCATGTGCATCACCTGAAGGAGCTAAGAAAAAGTCAAAATAAAATGTAAGTTTTGCATGCATTTTTTAGTAGCTGCCAAAGACAGACACCCCCTCCTGCTACTCCTTCATAGTCACCCCCCATTCCTTACCCCTGGCAACCACTGATCTCATCCCTTGTGGCTTGTCTTTTTGAGAATGTCAAATAAATGGAATCATATTATCTGTCATTCTTTGAAACTGGCTTCTCACTCGTGAAAGATTAGGTATTTAAAATTCATCCAAGTTGTCGCATGTATCAGCAGTAGGTTCACTGTACTGCTGAGTAGTAAACAATTGTATTCAACCAACCTGTGTGTGTGTGTATGAAAGAAGAAAGGAATTGTGTGTGAAAGAAGAAAGGAATTTGCTTCAGTGAGGCCAAAACTGGTAAGACAGTGGACTAGCATCTCGAAGACTGTCTTCCTCCAAGCAACTTTTTAAAATCCATTCATGGGTTAAATGTATTTGGGTTGTTTCCAGCTTTTGGCCATCACAAAGCTACTACAAACATCTGGGTACAGGTTTTTGTGGAAATGTAAGTTTTCATCTCCCTAGGGTAGATACCAAGCAATGGTATTACCGTGTTGTATATTAAATGCATATTTAATTTTATACAAAACTGCCAATCCCATTTCCCATTATACAGGTTTTCTAATCATCACATTTATTCTTCTTCTATATTAGGAAGTAGCATCCACTCAATGAAGCTCCCAAATGTACTGGCTGAGTGACCCTGAGCAAGTCCTTAAGGATTTCACCCTTTCCTTGTTTCAAAGCTGGGGATAACAATGGTTCTTGTTCCTTATGTTTCATGTGAGTGAACAAGACGATGCTACCTCAGCACTTGGGTCAGTGCCCACGAGAGTGGCTCTCCATCACGGCCATTCTACCCCCACAGGAACTTGGCAACGTGTGGAGACATTTTTGGTTGTCACAACTGAGGGAAGTACCATTGGCATCTGGTGGGTAGAGGCCGCGGATGATTGTAAACATCCTACAATGCACAGGACAGCCCCCTCCACAATGAATTATCCATCCCCAAATATCACGGATGCCAAGGTGGAGAAACCCTGGCCTCCACAGAGAAAGCACTCCACAGATATCTATTATCATCATCAGCATCATTATTAAAATGGATATTTATTCAAACTCAGCATATACTCAAGTTACTCAAGAGGGTTAGGTACACGGCTCAGAAAGAGTAATGACTTTAAAGGAAAAGGAGTAGTTCTCTATAAAGCTGAAGTCAAGAAAGTGAATAATAAATAAAATAAATCACCACTGATTTTTTCCCTGAAGTTTCCAAAGAAAAAGTTAATGTCCAAAGATTTTCTGAAGCTCCCCTTACATAAACTTAGAATCTTAATATGGTTATCACTGATGTTGAAAATGACAGCAAATATTTTCACATTCTTCACCACAAAAAAGTCATCTTTGATATATTAAAATACACTGAAAAAGAAACATTTCAATGTCAGTCATCCATTCAAGTCAGCTCAGCTGAGATACTTCAGTTAGGCACCTGAAAGAATTACTATAGATGTAACCTAAGATAAGACGGGATAACAAAAACAAAGTCCTAGAATACTCCCATGATTGAGTGTGAATTCAACAAATATTTGTGCCCCTCAGATCCTTCTCCCCAACCTTTATTCTTCTGGTAGAAGCAGACAAGTGATGTGCAACACTCTGTAATGCCACGTAGCTTCCCCAGCACACTGCCACATATCGCCAGCTGCGCAATGCCAGCTCCCTCGGACCACTAGTCTCTTCATCTCAAACAGGTGCAATGAACCATCAAGGTTCTGTCAAGTCACATATGCTCTGGGGAAGTTCTACGGCCAGTCCCTTTTAGGACAGACCTTAGAAAGAGGCTGGGGAGAAACTTCCACTACTCCTCCTCCTGCTCTGATCCCAGATCTAAAGTAGCAACCCATCTCAGGTGAGCCAACCTGGGGGTCCTGGGTAAATCAGGTGAGTGGAGGGGCTGGCAGATGGGTGAGGTTGCAGGAAAGACACACATGGAGTTTGCCTGTGTGTGTATTATTTAATGGTTTAAACACAGAATTTATTCAAAGTACATCAATCAGTCCTTAATGACCTTTAAAGGACCTCCACCTTACAGGACCCCCCACCACAATCTCCCCACAAAATGCTTCATTTAGAAAAACAAAAAAACACTTACATTCTATTAAGAAGCCCGAAAAGGAGGACAAATGTCCTGTACACAGTTGTATTTTAAACAAGAGATGCTGCTGGGCGAATACAGCACAAAGTGCATTCAGCAGTCCTTGAAATAATGCAAACATGATCCAATTTGCATTTTTTCGTTTGCTTGGTTTTGTTTTTCCCTTTTTTGGGGGTAACAGTTTTACTAAGACATGATTCACTTTTCTACACAATTCACCCATGTAAGATGTACAATTCAACGGTTTAGTGCGTTCAGAGACTTCTGCAGCCATCACCACTATCAATTTTAAAGCATTTCATCACTCCAGAAAGAAACCCACACCCCTCCTATTCCCCCGCCCCCAATCAAGTCTAGTTATGCTGATAACCCACCAAAGTAAATTTTGCAAATCCTTTAAAAGCTGCTCAATGTCCATTTTTCCTTTTGAAAGTTATTGACTATCTTTTTTTTCTGGATTCTGACTGGCAACATTTACTACAAGGTTAGGACAAGCTGAGGGAAGTACCTGTCTCTGGCCCAAAGTCTAAGGCAGCACTGAAGCACTCAGTTATCATGAAAATTACTATTGTAATCCAATATTTTAAAAATTAAAATGGGGGCACCTGGGTGGCTCAGTCGTTAAGTGTCTGCCTTCTGCTCAGGGTGATCCCAGGGTCCTGAGATCAAGCCCTGCATCGGGCTCCCTGCTCCGCTGGGAGTCTGCTTTTCCCTCTCTCACTCCCCCTGCTTGTGTTCCCTCTCTCGCTGTCTCTCTCTCTGTCAAATAAATAAATAAAATCTTAAAAAAAAAAATTAAAATGAACGCAAAAGCCCACCACTGTAAATAAAGGCTGAATTCCCTGATCCTTTTTGTGATAAAATGTTATTTACAAACACAGGCAGGCAGACCACAGGCATAGCTTACCAACTCAATTTTTGAACATACTGCATTACAATGTTACATACATTACATATCTTTGTGTGTGTGTTTGAGAGAGAGTGTGCACCCATGTTTGCCCATGTGAGTCGGGGGAGGGACAAAAGGAGGGAGAAGCGAGAATCTTAAGCAGGCTCCACACTCAGGGCAGAGCCCGATGTGGGGTTCAATCTCATGACCCTGACATCATGACCTGAGCCAAAATCAAGAGTCCGATGCTTAACCAACTGAGCCACCCAGGGGCCCCTAATGTTACACATCCTAATGCCTGAGTGTTTTTGGTGGCCCCTTAAATTTTGCATCTTAAACAAGTGCCCCACTCTCCTCACCCTGGTCCTAGCCCACATACTGTTTCCATTTTTCTCCCTTCATTTTGCCCTTTGTCAATGGATTAGTGTAAAACAACATGATTTTGAAAGGCTAGGGAGATTGGTAGAAGAAAAGCGAGAAAATCAGATGCTCCAGGCACTGGGCCGTCAGCCCCTGAATAACGGAGGCACTGAGTCTGAGCATTTGCAAGGACTCAAGTCTGGGACCTGACAGGTAAACACACAGATTTTCTATTAGCGTGCTGCTCAACAGGGGTGTATAAGAAAACTCATGCTGCCTGAGGTATTTATGAATGACTTCAGGGATAAGGGAAGTACACAGGTAGTAAAAGTTGCTGATGCAAATTTATTAAGTTAATAAAAATTATAGAGGGACATAAAAAGCAGAGTAATCTAATAGGGCTGTGTGAATGAGCCACCTGATAAAATTTACCCCAGAGGGGAATCATTGAAGGAGGAAAACCCAGGGCTACTCAGGAAAAACAGCCAGTAACCAAAAGCTTTAAGAAGCCACTGGCTTGGCAAGATCCAAAGTGAGTTCAAGGTATTTGACTATATTGACGGAAAGATATATAAAAATTCAGACACTATGGCTGCCCATGTGGCACCTTAATGAACCCCCTCCTTATCTAACTCCCCTATGACAATCTCTCCCTACAATGGTTGCTGTTTGGGAAACTGGTACATTTGGTTAAGGAGCCCAAGATGGGGAACAAATGTCCAGAACATAGTAATATTTTATTTTATTTTTTTAAGGATTTTATTTATATGACAGAGAGCACAAGTGGTGGGGAGGGGCTGAGGGAGAGGGACAAGCAGACTCCCCGCTAAACAGGGAGGTGACGATACGGGGCTCGATCCCAGAACCCTGGGATCATGACTGGAGCCAAAGGCAGATGCTTAACTGACTGAGTCACCCAGGCGCCCCTGTCCAGAACAGTCATATTTTAATTAAGAGGTGCAGTTAGGTCAACGCAGCTCAAAAATTAGGAGCTTCAAGAAACACATGCAGAGGAAACATGTTAAAATTTGGGCCTTTACTCTCAGAAAGTTTAGGAAGAATCAACATTATTTTATCAAATGTGGAAGGCATACGAAGAGTAAAGAAAAATGGTAAAGCAGGATCTCACATGTTCATTAGTCATGAAATACAAGAGAGCGGATGATGAACAAGCGAATTATACTGGCAAATAGAGGAAAAGGAAATGCTTCCTACAAACAGCACGATCGATAGGAGTTATTGACATCCGGCAGTGAGCTCGTGCTTGGGATTATGATAAAAGGAGCCATAAATAGGTTAGAAAAGAACAGAGCCAGGGCCTCTAGGTTCCACCGCAAGCAGAGACATGGGAAAAGCATCCTGAGGATATCAATGTCTCAGCTCACAAAGCTCCACTGGAAACAAAGAGGAGTCTGAAGACACTATGTGTCAGTGTGTGTTGGTTTTTCCCTCTTTGTGCCGGTTGCACTACCAGCTTTGACCCTATTTGTGCTCTAACGGTCCAACCGGTACGGGCTGTGCGGCGTGAGTTCCAGCGTCTAGCTGTGTAAGAACCCTGGCTCAGGACCGGGGACGCACCTCTGAGGCTTCACGGTAACGACTCACAGCACATCTGAGATTCCCCCAAATGACGGGGATGCGCTTGAGATCCCGTCAACCTCAGTCAGGCAGCTGAGGCTTCTCCCTCGTACTCCGGGGTTTCAGAAGGATGCCAGCTAGCCATAGGACAGCCCGACACTGGCAACACTTACGTTATACTCAGCATTTCTCCATAGAGGTGGTATCATTACGTCCATGTGACAGACCGGAGCCCTGTGATACGGTGACAGCATCACATATCAGGATTTTGTTATTACCGTGGGAAGACACACGTCATGGAAAAGATACCATTTTGGCCATTTTTAAGTGTGCAATTCAGTGGCATTATCACACCCACACGATTGTGCCACCACCATATGTTTCCAGAATTTTCCCATCACCCAAATCTTCTATCTCTCTGTAAAAATTTTTTGGGTAAAGTACGCGTAACATTAAACTTGCCATTTTAAGTGTATGCTTAAATGGCATGAAGTACGTTCATACTGCTGTGCAGCCTCGCCACCATATACCTAGGGTTCCATCTTCCCACACTGGAACGCTACTGGCATTCAGTGACAACCCCACTCCCTACCCGCGGGCCCCGGTGACACCATCCTACTTCAACAACAAAAAAATAAAAGGCTGGAACCTGCGACTTACATGCCCATTATTATGTAATTTGAATAAACAGATACTAAACCTGCAAGAATTTCCAGTGGAACCATCTAAAGAGCTATTTAAAAAAAATACATGGTATCTTGGAGGGTAAAAATCCAATTCCTAAAAAAATCTAATTCCTGTAAAAAATTCAATTCCTGTAAAAATTCAACTCCCGGTGCCAGACTGATTAATACTGATTCCTTACGCCATTGCTGAAAATGCAGTAATGTCACAATGGAGGCATCAGCATTCTTTGGAAATTAGTTTCAGAAACACCTTGTTAAACTTTACTTCTTCTGGTGAAGTAGTGAGTTTTATACTACTATTTTTAGGAATATAATTGCATGAAAAAAATCCTTATTTTGAAAATGAAAGCCCTGCCACACCTACACACAGAGACGAGAAGGGAGAAAGACTAAACTCTCCTTCATTCCTCCAATCTTCGAGCCCACACCTGCACTAAAATAACCTCCATCATACCCCACCCCGGAGCTGCGCTGTAAGGCTCTCTTTGCTCTTCCCCATTAAATCTAAAAAAGTCTCAGGGATAACTCCGTGCTTTTGCCTCAACAATAAGAAGGGAGTCATTTATCATCTGGCAAGTCAGGTGTGCAATCTTCCACGCGTTGATTCCTGCTCAAAGCTGGGGTCAGGACAAAATGTCAGCCGCGCATCCCTATCTAGTAACCGCATCAGGTGGTGAGGTGCACTTGGAAAAGTGATGATAACACAGGTCATGCAGAGCAGGTCTGATTCTTAGTGATGACTGACATGTCAAGCTGGGGAACTCAGTGTTGCTCTTGCAAACTTCATCTCTGAAGTTCAGTTTGGCGTTGGGATCTCCATGATGGCAGGGGCCTCAGGGAGACTGACACACTCATCCCAATTTGTTTCATAGCAGGGCTTAACTAACACCCAGAATATTGAGTCTGCAGGTCTCATGAGACCCAGCTGCCTGGATCCCGGCTTGTAATTCGATGCCTTCCAAGACAAAAAGAAATGACAGCTCCTTTTGCAAGAACAGTCAAATCCACTGCGTTCAAACCCAACTCTGATTCAAACATGGGAGGAAAAATGTATCTTCCCTTTCTTTTCTTTCTTTTTTTCTTTTTTTTCAGTTTTAGGGAAAAGATGGTGGACAGTTTCTAGAGAGATTTTTTAGAACTCTCTATTTCCTGAGGAAGTGGAGGATGAATTTATCATGCACAGGAGAGCAGCCAACAGATACACTCACTCCATGCTTCTCAGATTTTAGGGTGCCAGAAGTTACCTGATATGTGCTGGTTATGAAGGCAGATGCGTGGACTCCACCCCAGAAAGTTCTGAGTCTTTAGCTCTGAGCCCCAGGGATATGTATTTGTAGCCCCACATCAGGAAATCTGATGGTGGCAGTGTGCTGGCTTACTGCTGCTATCACAACGTGAATTTCTTCTCTCGGTTCTGGAGGCCAGAAGTCTGACAAAAGCCTCACCGGGCTAAAATCAAGGTGTTCACAAGGCTGTGTTCCTCCTCGAGGCTCTAGGGGAGAATCTATTTCTGTGCTTCTTCAAGCTTCTAGAGGCTTCTGCCATTCCTCAGCTGATGGTCCTCGTCCTGCATCTCCACTGCACACAGTGTTATGTCTTCTGACTTTGCTTCTGTCCTCACATGTATTTATCTTTGGCCTCCGCTGGGAAAGGCCTTCTCATGCTGTACCACTCTGACACGCCTTTTCTGTAGTCAAATCTTCCTCTGCCCTCCTCTGAGAAGGATCCCTGTGATCATCTCAGACCCAGCTCGATCATGCAGGATCCCCTCCCACCTCAAGGTCCCTAGCTAATAATGACATCTGCAAAGTCCCTTTGACCCTGCAGTCAGCATACTCCCCGTTTCAGCGATTAGGCTGTACATACATTTTGGGGGAGAGAATGGGCATTATTCTGCCTAGCACAGGTGGTGCACAGGCCAGACCCGGAAAAAATCTGCAATAAGCAGTGTTTACTTCATTTTTCTCATGACTCACCACACCCACAAGGCACTGGTACTCAACTGGGCAAGGGAGGGGTGAGTTTTCTGCCCTGGGGACATGTGGCAATGTCTGCAAGGAGTCCTGAATGAGGATGGAGATGGAATTGAGAGAGAAGGAGAACCACGAAAAGAAATGTACCTTGTCTTCTAACCCACTAAAAAGCTACGTAGTTTCTACATGGTCTCTCCTCCCTCCTGCAGTGCTGACGGAAAGACACTGAACGTGGGGTCAGATGAAACTGGGTGTGTGTCCCAGCTCTGCTGGGTGTGATACAGAGACTGCTTCAGTAGCTCTCCCAGCCTTTGGTGTCTGTAAAGGGAGAAGAGTCAGACCTCCCTCAGAGAGGTGAGATGAGCCCTGGGGTGTGATGGCTAACACACCTGGTTAGTTCCCGAACCATTAACCTAGGAGTAGCGCTCTCAGTCTTGCTCAGATAGATGTTCCCAGAAGGCAGGGACTTTGAATTCTTGAACGTTGCATTAGAAACTGCCCAAACCTGTGTCTATCTAGGTGCTTACACCTAATCGACTGTGGTCAGATCAAAAGGAAAACAAGCAAGGAAACAACTGTGTCTAGGACACAGGCCACAGTATTGGTCAAACAGAAGACTTAAATAAACAACAACAATTTAGGAAGGGATTATGAAAAGTCATCAAAAACCAGAAATATGCGTGTTACCTATCCAATCCCCAAAGCAGTGCATACACAGTGACTGTTGTGAGCATAAACGACGGATGGCCAACCAAACACCTATAAAGAAAAGATGAACGGAAGGGGGAAGGGGTCTGTATGCTCTCTGGATGAAGAGGTGACCTCCGCAGGAGTGACACAGCATTGCAGATGGGCTGCAGGAGGTAAGGATGGCCTCGCACAGCCGATGTGGCTCAGGTGCTAGTAGCGTGCCAAGTTAGCACACCTAACCTCATCCACACAGGCCTCAGCTACTGAGTTAGCACACCTAACCTTACCCGGGCGGGCCTCAGCTACTGAGTTAGCACACCTAACCTTACCCGGGCGGGCCTCAGCTACTGAGTTAGCACACCTAACCTTACCCGGGCGGGCCTCAGCTACTGAGTTAGCACACCTAACCTTACCCACGCAGGCCTCAGCTACTGAGTTAGCACACCTAACCTTACCAGGGCGGGCCTCAGCTACTGAGTTAGCACACCTAACCTTACCCACGCAGGCCTCAGCTACTGAGTTAGCACACCTAACCTTACCCGGGCAGGCCTCAGCTACTGAGTTAGCACACCTAACCTTACCCACGCAGGCCTCAGCTACTGAGTTAGCACACCTAACCTTACCAGGGCAGGCCTCAGCTACTGAGTTAGCACACCTAACCTTACCCAGGCGGGCCTCAGCTACTGAGTTAGCACACCTAACCTTACCCACGCAGGCCTCAGCTACTGAGTTAGCACACCTAACCTTACCCACGCAGGCCTCAGCTACTGAGTTAGCACACCTAACCTTACCAGGGCGGGCCTCAGCTACTGAGTTAGCACACCTAACCTTACCCACGCAGGCCTCAGCTACTGAGTTAGCACACCTAACCTTACCCGGGTGGGCCTCAGCTACTGAGTTAGCACACCTAACCTTACCCACGCAGGCCTCAGCTACTGAGTTAGCACACCTAACCTTACCCGGGCAGGCCTCAGCTA
Source organism: Ursus arctos (assembly GCF_023065955.2). Lineage (NCBI taxonomy): Eukaryota > Metazoa > Chordata > Mammalia > Carnivora > Ursidae > Ursus > Ursus arctos. The sequence goes on along the minus strand of NC_079874.1, from coordinate 25,057,397 downwards.
CTGAGTTAGCACACCTAACCTTACCCACGCAGGCCTCAGCTACTGAGTTAGCACACCTAACCTTACCGGGCGGGCCTCAGCTACTGAGTTAGCACACCTAACCTTACCAGGGCGGGCCTCAGCTACCGAGTTAGCACACCTAACCTTACCCGGGCAGGCCTCAGCTACTGAGTTAGCACACCTAACCTTACCCACGCAGGCCTCAGCTACTGAGTTAGCACACCTAACCTTACCCACGCAGGCCTCAGCTACTGAGTTAGCACACCTAACCTTACCCGCGTGGGCCTCAGCTACTGAGTTAGCACACCTAACCTTACCCGCGTGGGCCTCAGCTACTGAGTTAGCACACCTAACCTTACCAAGGCGGGCCTCAGCTACTGAGTCTTGTTGAAACCAAATAGATTCTGGCTGAGACTCCCTGTGCATCCTGCCAGGACCTGTTTGGGAAATGAGCACAGAGCTCAAGCAGGTGAGCACCCCTAACTGAAATCCAACAAGCTTGTGGGAGAGTCTGCTGTGGAAGGCAGCTACGCAGCTCATGCCTGGCCCCGGGGCACAGCAGCACACACCAGCACCAGCACCCAGGATCCCTGAATGTGGGCGTCAGGAATGTGCCCACATCCATGAAGCCGGGAAGGGTCCCCATGGAAACGCTTCATCATCACTGACATTTCAGCTCCCGCTGCCAGTGCCGGTAACTGGAGGCACTGCCTGTGACCTACTGCTAACAGTTTATCGAGGTAATGAGGGAACATCTTACCTTTTCCTGGTCAGAAACAACACTGGGTAGAGTCTTCCTTTCCTTGTTTCCTGTACTTAGGACAGGGCTTTAAAAAAATCCATATTGCACCCTTTTTCATTTGGGATTATCCCACAAAGTAGAATAAAATTTACTAAAAGCCAAAGATCTATCAAATTTTATTTTAAAGATTTTATTTATTTGAGAGAGAGAGACAGAGAGAGAGAGAGAGCACACACAAGCAGAGGGAGAAGCAGTCTCCCTGCTGAGCAGGGAGCCCGATACGGGGCTCGATTCCAGGACCCTGGGATCATGACCTGAGCCGAAGGCAGACACTTAACCGACTGAACTACCCACGCACCCCAAGATCTATCAAATTTTAAAGATGAGAAGGCATGCGGTATTTATGCCAGACCAATGTGTAGGGTACAGCTCTGTTACTCTAAGAATTACCCTGTGGAGTCCGAGGATTGTGAAAAGGTGTGCAAGACTGCCTCTCCAAGATCACTGCAAACCGAGCGCCACTGCATGCTTCTGAACGCCAGGCGATGTGTTCAAATTCTTAACTCCATCGTGGTTGACAAATGGGTCAGTTTATCTAAAATGCAGCCCCTTTACATCCATTTATACCAAAGGCACAAAAAATTAAGAGAAGGATTTGTTATTCTGGCTTTAATATTAGCAAACTGAAAAGCCTGGCTCGTCCCTGAATGTGTATCATGGCTTCACGGGTAAGACTAAAGAAAATATGAAGGAAAGAAATGCTCAGCTTTGATCTCTATAAATATAATCATCTATATTGATTTACTACCTTCGACTTATTGAAGGTCTCATTATCTTATTAATCATCCCTATTCTTTTTAAAGAATGCATTTACATATATTGTTATGAGCTGAACTCCCAAATTCACATGTTGAAATCCTAAGCCCCAGGGTCTCGGAATTGGAAGTGATGGTTTCTGGAGATGGGACCTTTAAATAAGTTAATTAAGGTAACACGCGGTCACTAGGGTGGGCACTTATCCCCCATCACTGGGGTCCTTATAAGAAGAGGAGATTAGGACACAGACAGGCACAGAGGGATGACCATGTGAGGACACAGCAAGTGTGAGTCTACACGGCTAGGAGAAAGGCCTGAGGAGGATCCGGCCCTGCCCACGCCTGGATCTTGGGCTCCCAGCCTCCAGACTGTGAGACAGGAATGTCTTCTGTTTGAGCTCACCAGGCTGTGGCAATGTGTTAGGGCAGCCTGAGCAGACTCATACACATATTTTCTATATCAACTGCTGCAAGTTCTCCTTTCTTTGTTTTACAGCCTCTCTTGAGGACCTGCTGTATGTCAGGCCCAGGACAATGAGCTTCTTATCTCTAATTCGGTTAATTCTCTGAGCAAAGATGCACAATATGCATTAGTAGCCCTAGTTTATGCATAAGGACACTGAGGCTCGGTGTTAAAACTTTGCCCCAGATCACACTAGACGGTGCAACTGGACCTCCAGTCCAGATAGATCCAGAAGCAGGTCTTGTGTGGATTCACTGCCTCTTCCTCCAGGATCCAGATGCTTTAATGAGGATCATGTCTCTGCATATCAGGAGGAACATTTGTGCACAGGTGATGCCTGGAGAGAGCTGAGAGCTGTACCACACCCATCTGGGAAGGGCCCACCATCAACGCCATGGTCACCAAGCGTGGATCACCCTGAGCAGGGAAGCGAGGCTGTGACTCTCCCTCCCTACATACTCAACCACAGCAGAACGCAGGTGCAATACACTGGGCGGGAGATGACACGAGCCCACCTCCCGCCCCTCTCTTCCCTGTTCTACCACATCTCCAGGTATGGCCCCTTCTGCTCGCTTCAGATCTAGATCAGTCAGCTACTGCTACAAAACAAATGACACCAACATAGCAGCTGAAAACACCCACTTCTTAGCTCACAGGTCTGTGGGGCAGAAGTCCAGGATGGCATGGCTAGGGTCTCTGCCATGGGTCTCCCAAAGCTGTTTCCCGAAGACACTCCCAGGGTATCTGCGAGGCTGGGCTGTTGTTACCCGGAATGTTCAGAAAGGATTCATTTCCAGGCTCCTTCAGGTTGCTTCATCAATTCTGTTCCAGTGGTTGTAGGACTGAGGTCCCCAGCTCCTTGCTGGCTGTCAGCCAGAGATCACTTTCTGCTCCCAGAGGCCACCCAAATGCTTTCTCACACGGCTCCTCCCCTCCCCAAACCACCAGAGGCACCTGGAGTCCCTCTTATACTTCAACTATCTCTAACTTTTCCTTCTGCTACCAGCTGGGCAAACACCTCTGCATTTAAAGGGCTTGTGTGATCAGATGAAACCTACCTCACCCCAATACTCTGTTTTACCAACAGAAGGCAACATAATCAAGGAAGTGATGTATGATCATATAATAGGCTCCTACCCACACTCAGTGGGGAAGGGATTGCACAAGGGAAGGGCAGCCTTAGAATTCTGCCAACCACAGCACGTCACATATATACCCCTGTCCTCGCCATGTCTGTCATTCCTTCCACACCAGCATTCTAACCAACCTCTCTCTTCTAACCAACATCCCATTTTCCACCCTGGAGAAACAGCGATCTGTTATCAAACATGAGTGTGGCCTTGCCACTCCTGTAGTTAGTGCTCATTTTATTCACTCCACATTTATTGAGCACCTCTGTAAACCTCCCCCCAATATATATATATAAATATACATATAAATTTTTTATAAATTTTTATAATTTTATAATTTATAATTATATATAATTATTATATGTATATATTATATATTATATATGTTATATATAATATATATTATACATATATGTATATATAATTATTATAATATATAAATATATATTATATAATTATATATTATATAATTATAAAAATTTATAAATTAAAATTATAAAATTTATAAATTTTATAAATTTTTATAAATTTATATATATATATATTTTAAAGATTTTATTTATTTGACAGAGAGAGAGACAGGCAGCGAGAGAGGGAACACAAGCAGGGGGAGTGGGAGAGGAAGAAGCAGGCTCCCAGCAGAGCAGGGAGCCCGATGTGGGGCTCAATCCCACGTCCCTGGGGTCACGCCGAGCTGAAGGCAGATGCTCAACGACTGAGCCACACTGACACCCCCTCCCCAATATTCTAAGCACCATAATGAGAGAAGCCAGTCAGAGAAACTTCATGAAGGACACACCCTCAAGAAGGAAAGATGATCCCCAATAAGCAGACAAGTGTGTGGGTAAGGGCACAGGGCAAGACAGAAGCTATGGAAAAAATGAACATACGAAGCAGCTGGTTGGACCGGGAATGGTCTGGGAATGCTATTCTAGACGGGCAGCCTGGAAAGGTCTGGCTAAGCACAGACAGACCCGCATGGAGCCACCCACAGGAAGGTATTGAGGATGGAGTGTTCCACAGAGGGACCAGCAGTTGAAGCCCCTGAAAAGGGGAAGGACTGGCTGTTGGAGGAGCTAGGGACAAACACAGACAGGGTAGAGCTCGCACTGATAAGGAACTCCTTAAAGAAATGAAGTCAGCAAGACGCAATGATTTATGGAAGGCTGGTCTATTCACTGAGTGTCAACTGTGCAGGTGTACAAGGCAGTCACTTCCATCACATGAGCTATAAGCCTCAGTAGAGCAACACAGACAGCCTAAGGTGATCTCATGGGGAAAGGTCTCAGGGAACAAATACCCCCTCTCCCTCTCTCTTGGCTCCTGCCAGGGCTCACTGCAGGACACTTTAGGTGGGACCCAGTGCAAAGCCCAAGGGCATGCATCCAGTTGATGTGGTCCACAACCATCAACCTTCAGGGGTGGAGTGGGGGATGGAGAACAATGCAGAGTGCATTTGGGGACATAAAAGGACCATCACAGCCCCAACCCTGAAATCTGGAAACCTGCCCAAGGGGACAGTTGGCGCTCCCTACTTTCAGGTCTCCTAAACACTGAAGATTCAGCAATTAGAAGGTATTGCTGATTTCCCAGGTTCTCCACTTCAGGAATCTCCCAGTTACTTATGAATCCCAGCTGAGAGTTCTGCTTCCCTCTGGGCTGGGCTGCTGTCTCTGCCGCTGCTGTTGCCCAGAAGCGGAGGGCACTGCCCTGTTCCATGCTGGGCAGGCAGCTCCCTTCTCACATCCTCCCAGCTGCAGCCTCCACACCCATTCTGGGACAAGAGGGCTCATCAGCAAAATGCGTCATCTTTTCTACAGAGATTTTCTATAATGGGCCACGTTTACTTGTGGCACAGTTATCACTCCCGTGTCACTCTGTCATTTCCAGCTGAACATCATCTCTATCCCTCCCTAGTAGAAAGGCTCTTGGAAGTCTGCAAACCCTCCAAGCCCTTAATGAGACTCCCTTTTCTCCAGTAGGAGCGATACTCTGTCCATCTCACACCTTCTTTTATCCCCAGTCCTTTGAACAGTGCCCGACTCGTATTAAACATTTACAGAAGGATACGGTCTGACAGGAAATTAGCACAGAAGACTCTACCTGTTCACGGGGATGAAATAAAACGCCCTGAACCAAGTCAGGAGGAGAACTCTGATCCCGTGAGATTAACAGATCTGGCTGAAAGCATAGATGTCCTGGGTCTTTTCGGCCAAGATAAATAGACCTTATCTTCACTCTGAGATCTTCTGCTTAGAAGTCACCAAGATCCATACTAGTTCCAAACATGCCGTGGCAGCCAACTCCCAGACAGGAGGGAGGTATTGTTGAAAGTGCACTTTTTGGGGCGCCTGGGTGGCTCAGTAGGTGAAGCATCTGCCTTCAGCTCAGGTCATGATCCCAGGGTCCTGGGATGGACCCCACATCAGACTCCTTGCTCAGCGGGGAGTCTGCTTCTCCCTCTCCTTCTGCCCCTCCCCCTATTTGTGCACGCGCTCTCTCTCTCTCAAATAAATAAAACCTTTAAAAAAAAAAAAAGAGCATTTTTCTGTGTGCCTGCATGCAATTCGATGACAGTTGCATACGGTAGTGGAAACATGGGAATTGTAGTCATATTTACTTAGTACAAATTTAGGCAGTGAAATGGCCTTAGTTGGTGCCTCCTTACTGACGGGGTGCACAGTAGTGAACTGACTGCTAAGCACTCCATCGCCTGCCATCGACTTGTTCACACAGAGCGGTGTTGGAAACTTTGGAGTTACGGGTGTTTCGGCCAGATAGCTTTTTGTTGTGGGAGTTGTGGGGGGCACTGGAGGATGTAGAAGCCTTCTATATATTTGGGCTGAGCGGCTTTTGCACCCAGTGGTTTCTAACTGGAACTGGGTTTGAATGCCTGGCCGACTGGTGTGTGTTGCACTCCCCCTAGATGGTGAAAACCACAGGAGCAAGTTGTGTGCAGACTTCACCTCAAATACATGCTCGGTTCTGTGCTTTTTAGCTGAACTCCCGTTTTCAACAGCTCCACCAAGATACCTGCCCTTTCAGAGCATGTCTTCTGTGCATGCCTAGGTGTTCTTCTGGGGCCCATGAGAGATCCAGAGGCACTCTTCCAGCAGGACATCAGTCACAAGGATAGAAAGAGGAGGGTTTAAGGTGCAAAGCAGGCCTGGCAAGCAGGCTGTTTGCAGACCCAGCTCAGTGACTAAGGGGACTGACCAAGAAGCGCACTTCAGCGGCCGCTGAGCTCTGTTCTGTTTTATCCTTACAGTATGGTAGTATGGTATTGAAGTCAGTGTACAACCTCCTGAATGGCTCACCTGCAGGGTTTCTTCTCAACCAATAATTATATCTTATGTCCCAAAGGGCAACCCTTTTAGTTCAGCCCCTGGCTTTAGGAAAATAAACACCTTCTCCAGCAGCCTGGAAGGCACCATTAGTCTCTTTTGTATAGCCAATGCTCCTAATGACATTTAATAATTATTAATGTCTCAAACGGCATCTTATTTTGTTGTTGTTCAGTAAGCTTGATTACTCCTGATTACCTTAAATTACAGCATCACCCAGGTTCACGGGACACTCATGGAAACCATGGGTTCCACCTCCTACCCAGCTCCCCCCCAAAAGCTTTATGAAATGCAATGCCTGCTTTTTTCCAGAAACACAGCCTATGTTTCTAGGCATCGTTTCCTGTTTTTCTCATGTACGGCTGGAAAAAAATGTAGGCTTCTCCAGGCTTTGAGTTTGGTCTGTCATTCAGCAACTGTGACCTTCCATTGGTGCCTCAATGACACTGTCATTGTCCCTAGGCTGCCTCTTGTTGTTGATCTTCTTGGATACTCATTGGATGCTTTTCCCCCTTTGTTTGGGGAAACTAAAGTGAGGATGTGTTTCCATGTGGGGAGGGACTCTCAGTGTTGCTCCGGAGAAGCAGGACATACTCTACTCCTGACCTCCCCTCCTACCCTGACAGACCGTGCCCTTTTGCTGGCTGAATAAATAAATGGATGTATGAAAAAAATAATGGTGGCAGAAGCTGGCTTCCTGTCCCGTAGACATCCCAGCATGTCTTTTCTCTCCTGGCTTTCTTGCGACATAACTGACACAGAGCCCTGTGTAAGTTTCAGGTGCATGATGTGTTGATCTGATATATTTATAAATTGCAAAATGATGACCACCACAGTGTCAGGTAGCCCTTGCACACCATCACATAATTACCCTTCCTTTTTGTTGTGAGAACTTTCAAGCTCTTACTCTCTGAGCAACATGCAAGTATATGGTACAGTATTATCAGTTTATAACCACCATACTCTACATTAGAGCCCCAAACTTGTTAATCATATATACTGGACGTTTGTACCCTTTAAACAATATCTTCCAATCTCCCCTACCCCCAAGGCCCTGGTAACCTACTCTCTGTTTTCTGAGTCTTTTTTAGATTCCACATTTAAGGGAGATCATACAGTATTTGGCTTATACCATTTAGCATAATCCCCTCATGTAATATATGTGGTGATATATATATGACATAAGTCATAATGCATAAAATGAGATATATTATATATAATAATAAGTATGTCATAATATGTATGTCATAATGCCTAATCTGAAATATTATATATATAATAATATATATGTCATAACAATATATGTCATAATACCGAATGTGAGATATATATACAGGTCATAATAATATGTCATAATGCCTAATGTGAGATATTATATACGTAATAATATATTTATATCATAGTATGTCATAATGCCTAATGTGAGATATATAAAATATGTCATAATAACATAATATCATAATGCCTGGTGAGATATATTATATAATAATATATATCATAATAATATACCTGACATAATGCCTAATCTGAGATACTATATAATAAATGTCATAATAATATGTCATAATGCCTAATTTGAGATATTATATATAATATGTCATAATAATATGTCATAATGTCTAATGTGAGATATTATATACATATAATATATATGTCTTAAAAATACGTCATAATGCCTAATGTGAGATATATTATATATAACATATCATAAAATATATGTCATGTTTAATGTGAGATATATTATACATATGTGATAATAATATACATGTCATAATGCCTAATGTGAGACATATATAATAATATGTGATAATAATATATATGTCATATCTAATGTGAGATATTACATATATTAAAATATGTCATAATGATATGTTATAATGCCTACTGTGAGATATGTTATATATGTCATAATAATATATGTCATAATGCCTAATGTGAGATATTACATATCTAATATGTAATGTCATGATGACTAACGTGAGATATATTACAGATAATCTACAAGTCATAATGTTTAAAGTGAGATATACTATACATATGTGATAATGATATATATGTCATAATGTCTAATGTGAGATATATATAAAATATGTCATAATATATAATATTATGTCACAATGCCTAGTGAGATATATTATATATTTAATAATATATGTCATAATATGACATAATGCCTAATCTGAAATATTATATATATTATATATATATAATAAATGTTATATTATATATATAATAAATGTTAAATAATATATGTCATAATGCCTAATCTGAGATATTATATATATAATGTAAATGTCATTATATATGTTATAATGCCTGTGATATCTCACAGGCATTATATATATATATTTATATATATATAATATATATAATATGTCATAATGCCTACTGTGTGATATTATATATGATATAATATATATGTCATAATAATATATGTCATAATGTCTAGTGAGATATATTACATGCATAATATATGTCATAATAATATATATTTCATGCCTAAATTGAGATATATCATAATAATATATATATCATAATAATATATATCATAATGCCTAGTGAGATATATTATATATATATAAAATATGTCAATAATATATCTGTCATAATGTCTGTGAGATATTATATATAATATTTATGTCATAATATATTATAATGCCTACTGTGAGAAATATTATATATATGTCATAATATATATGTCATAATGCCTAATCTCAGATATTATATAATATATATGTCATAACAATATGTCATAATGTCTAGTGAGATGTAGTTTATATATAATATGTCATAATATATGTCATAATGCTTAATGTGATATTAAATATATAATAATATATGTCATAACAATGTCATAATGCCTAATGTGAGATATATTATATATATATATTTATGTCATAATATATATGCTATAATGCCTATGTGAGATATTATATATGTAATAATATATATGTCATAATATGAATGTCATAATGCCTAATGTGAGATATATATAATAATATGTCATAATGATATGTCATGCCTAATGTGAGATATTACATATATAATAATATATATACAATAATGCCATGTTAGAATGCCCACTGTGAGATATATAATATATAAAATATGTCATAATAATATACATGTCATAATGCCTAATGTGAGATATTACATATATATAATATATATCATGTCATAACGCATACTGTGAGATGTATTACACATATAATAATAAACATGTCATAAAAATATGTATGTCATAATGTCTAATCTGAAATATTATATATAATAATATTTGTCATAAAAATATGTCATAATGCCTAATGTGAGATATATATGTAATAATAAATATCATAGTATGTCATAATGCCTAATGTGAGACATATTATATATATAATAACATGTCATAATGCCTAGCGAGATATATTATATATAATAATATTCATAATAATATATGTGACATAATGCCTAATCTGAAATATTATATATATAACAAATATCATAATATATGTCATAATGCCTAATCTGAGATATTACATATATAATAATATGTGTCATAATATGTTATAATGCCTACTGTGAGATATGTTACATATATGTTATAAAAATATGTCTTATAATGCCTAATGTGAGATATTACACATATAATATATATATCATGCCATAATGACTAAGATGATATATATTACATATAATATACATGTCATAAGACATTTGTCATAATTCTTAATGTGAGATATACCATACATATGTGATAATAATATATATGTCATAATGCCTAGTGAGAAATATTATATATTTAATAATATATGTCATAATATATGACATAATGCCTAGTCTGATATATATAATAAATGTTATAATAATATATGTCATAATGCCTAATCTGAGATATTATACATATACTATAAATGTAATAATATATGTTATAATGCCTGTGATATATATCATATATAACATATGTTATAATTCCTACTGTGTGATATTATATATATAATAATATATATGTCATAATAATATATATGTCATGTTTAGTGAAAGATATATATAATATATATGTCATAATGATATATTTCATAATGTTTAAACTGACATATTATATATCATAATAATATATATGTCATAATGCCTAGTGAGACATATATATATGTCAATAATATATGTCATAATGCCTACTGTGAGATATTATATATAATACATGTCATAATATATATTATAATGCCTACTGTGAGACTATATATGTCATAATTATATGTCATAATGCTTAATGTGAGGTATTGCCTACATAATATATATATATCAGAGTATGTCATACTGTCTCATGTGAGATATATTATATATATAATATATATGTCATAATAATATATTTGTCATAATGCCTAGTGTGATATATTATATATATAATAATATATGTCATAATAATATATGTCACAAATGCGTAATCTGAGATATTATATGTATATATAATAATATATATGTCATAACAATGTCATAAGGCCTACTGTGAGATATATTATATATAATATATATGTCATAATAATATATATGCCATAATGCCTAGTGAGATATATTAGATATATAATACATGTCATAAGGCCTACTGTGAGATATATTATATATAATATATGTTACAATGCTGTGAGATATATTATATATATATATGTCATAATAATATGTATGTCATAATACCTAATCTGAGATATTATATATATAATAACATATATGTCATAATGCCTAGTGAGATATATCATATATATAATAATATATGTCATGCCTAATGTGAGATATAATATATATGTCATAATAATATATATATGCTCTAATGCCTTCTGAGAAATATTATATATATAATAATATATATGTCATAATAATATATATGCCATAAGTGCCTAGTGAGATATATTACATATATAACATATGTCAATAATATATATGCCATAATGCCTAGTGAGATATATTATATATATAATACATATGTCATAATAATGTTACAATGCCTACTGTGAGATATATTATATATAATATATATGTCATAAGAATTATATGTCATAATGCCTAATGTGAGGTATTACACTTATTATATATATATATATATATATATCATAAGGTCTCATGAACTATATATATTTATGTCATAATAATATATATATATCATAATGCCTAGTGAGATATATATAATAATACATGTCATAATGCCAAGTCCGAGGTATTATGTATGTCATAAAAATATATGTCATAATGCCTAATTTGAGATATTATATACCATAATAATATATATCATAATGCCTAATGTGAGATATTATATATATAATATATATGTCATAACAATGTCATAATGCCTAGTGAGACATATTATATATATGTCATAATGCCTGTGAGATATATTACATATAATATATATGTCATAATAATATATATGTCATAATGCCTAATGTGAGATATTATATATCTAATAATATGTCATAACAATATATGTCATAATGCCTAATGTGAGATGTATTATATATAATATGTCATAACAATATATATGTCATTATGCCTAATCTGAGATATTATATATAATAATATATGTAATATATGTCATAATGCCCAATGTGAGATATTATATATATAATATATATCATAATAATATATGTCATAATGCCTAGTGAGATAATTATATATATATATATATGTCATAATATATATGTCATAAAGCCTAATGTGGGATATATTATATATATAATAATACATATGCCATAACATATATGTCATAATGCCTAATGTGAGATATATTATATACATATTATTATGCTACACATTACATATATATCACATCATCTTTATCCATCCATCTCTGTGGACACGTAGGTTGTTTCCGTATCTTGGTTATTGTGCATAACGCTTCAGTGAACATGGGAATGCAGGTATCTCTTCGGGATACTGAGTTTAATCTCTTTGGATGAACATCTAGAAGTATAGCTGCTGCATCCAATGGCAGTTACTTTTCAATTTTTTGGGAAATCTTTAGACTGCTTTCCCTACTGGTGGCAGCAGTCTGCATAGCCAATAACAGTGTACAAAGGTTCTCTTTTCTCCACACCCTCGCCAACACTGGTTATGTCCCCTCCAGCTCATTCTTGGAGCAACCACTGCACTATTTTCTATAGCCTTGGGCTTTTATTTCCTAGTTGCATTTATTTTCCTCCCATTTTTTGTTCTATCTAATTTTCGATGGACAAATTAGTTGCAAACCAAGACAGCAGGAATTGTGGTGTTTCTGTAAACCAATCTCCTCTGCTTGAGGACTGAGCCGGCAGTATCTTTGCCCTCAAGTTGAGACAATCACCGTTGCTACATTTCACATCCCAAAGCATGCTACATTTCCAGACTGGTTACTTGAGGGCTACAGTCTTGTGTACCTTTACAGCGTCAAAAATCTTCCTCAGAGCCTGGCCCACGGTGGAATCTCCAATGTTTGTGGGATAAAATGAGAATAATTTTATATTCTCTCCTAAAATAGAGACTATCCATTCCCTCAATAAATACTGAATGAGAATCAACTGTTTCTGGTACTGGAATATTGGCACAAGCCACACAGACTAGCTCCTAGGAATTTAATTTCTTATAGGAGAAACAGACCAAAAGAAGGGGGGGGTGATTTCATATATATGCTATGATGAAAAAAAAACAAGGTGGTGTGATACAGAAGGGACAAATAGACAAATGGTCTTGGTCTGATTCAGTGACTCATGAACTGAGAGAACTGAATGATTTTTTAAAAAGCCAGTCATGGGGGCACCTGGGTAGCTCGGTCGGTTAAGCATCTGCCTTCAGCTCAGGTCATGATCTCAGGGTCCTGGGATTGAGCCCCACATCGGGGTCGCTACTGAGTGGGGAGTTTGCTTCTCCCTCTCTCTCTGTCGGTCACTCCCCCTGCTTGTGCGCACTCTTTCTCTCTTTCTGTCTCAAATAAATAAATGAAATCTTTAAAAAAATAAAAAAAAATTTAAAAAGCCAATCATGTTAATACCCAACCACACCCCATCTTCTCCATTTCAGCATATGGCTTACTTAAACAGTAACCAACAACTGAGAAAGGAAAGAATTGTCCCAGATCTGGACATTCTAAGATAGATAAGCATACTTAATAAATGTCAATAAATAAGCGAACAAGATGTGATTTCACACATATCAGACTGTCAGAGACATGAAAAGTGTGATAAAACCAGGAATATGAGAAAGTGGGAACGCACACATGCGACCAGAGGGAAAGAGAATTGGTACAACCCCTTTGGGGGCAACTTTGCAAAATCTAATAAAGTTCAGGATTGGTATAATCAACAACCCAGCAATTCTACTTCTAGATCTACGACCTGGAGAAACTCTCCCGTGTGCCCACAAATAGGGAGGTGCATAGATGTTTACCAAAGCATTGCTTGTTACAGCAAACAACAAAGCAAACAGAAAATCTAAGATCCAGCAAGAGGGAAATGGATGGATTATGACATATTCATACAGTGAAATCTCTCATGGCAATTAAAATGAAGAATCCAGAGCTACTTGTGTGAAGATGTTTCAACCTGAAACACCATCTTAAATGGGGGGTAAAACAAGTTGAAAAGTTATTGGTAATTGCATGAATTTTTTAAATATACTTTTTTTAAAAAAAGGTTTATTTGTTTATTTGAGAGAGAGAGAGCAGGAAGGAGGGACAGAGGGAGCAGGAGACAGAATTCCAAGCAGCCTCCGTGCTGCGTGCAGAGCTGGACACAGGGCTCAATCTCACAACCCTGAGATTACCACCCGAGCCGAAACCAAGAGTTAGATACTTAACCGACTGCACCATCCAGGCGCCCTGGTAATTGTATGAATTTTTAAGAATTCAGAACAATCCTCATGTAGTAAAACTCTAAGAAAGATAATTTAAATAGCACTGACTGGCTCTGGGAGAGAAGGGAGGAATGGTAGCTATAGAAACATACCTACAATATTGTGTCTGTTTCAAAAATGCTGAAGCAGAGTCCACAGTCTCTCATGGTTCATTACCCCTTCTGTTTACCCCCCCTTCATTCTGAGAAACAAACTGAGGGCTTCAGAGGGGAGGGAGTGGGGGATTGGGTTAGGCTGGTGATGGGTATTAAGGAGGGCACGTATTGCATGGAGCACTGGGTGTTATACGCAACTAATGAATCATGGAACATTACATCAAAAACAAGGGATGTATAATAAAAAATTATTATAAAAAAATTAAAAATAAATTAAAATGCTGAAGTAAATATGCCAAAACGCCAAAATTGTGAAAATCTTTTTGCTGGGTATTGTTAAGATACCTTTTCATAAATTAGGTTTTGGAGCACTCTAAGTTCTTTCAGTGTAATTTATTAATTCAGCTCAGCAGTGGAAGGACTGGAGGAACCATTTCTTACTTGTTGAAAACTCTGGTTGCTTAAAAAAATAAAAGTGACACCATCTGGATTACTAAAGGAACAATATAACTTCAAAATCGCAATGTGCACGTTATTGAGAATTTTTTGTTTTTCCCGAAGAATGATGACCTCAAGCTCTCCCGAAGTAATCTTATGTTTGTCTTAAAAAAATCATGGATTCTCTAGTAACCTGAGAATGCATCTCCTGTGTTATCTGAACTCTTATTCACAACAGTAGTTCTGTATTAGTCATTAGAAGGGACATAGAATTTCTTGAGAGAAATGTGTGTCACAGTCCCTGGAAAAAAAAAAAACACTAGAAAAAATGCAAAAAATATCTGTATTAGTTAGGAATCTGTTTACTGGTGTTTAAAGAACATCATGTATGGGGCACCTGGGTGGCATAGCGGTTAAGCGTCTGCCTTTAGCTCAGGGCGTGATCCCGGCGTTATGTGATTGAGCCCCACATCAGGCTCTTCCGCTATGAGCCTGCTTCTTCCTCTCCCCTGCTTGTGTTCCCTCTCTCACTGGCTGTCTCTATCTCTGTTGAATAAATAAATAAAATCTTTAAAAAAAAAAAAAAAAAGAACATCATGTAATGACATTGGTGAACATGAGTGAGCTCTTATCATCACAGATGGTAAGAAAATCTCTCTTTTTTCCCCCAAACAACCCTGAAATTGTAATACTGAATAATACTGAGTTTCAAAATTGTTAAAATAAAATTGGAATGTGCACCAACAATGGGAAATAAGAAACATCTACAGTTGCCATTTACTTTTTCCAAACATATCACTAGCAAGAGTGGCTTTTCTAATAACAAGAAATTTCTATTTAAATCCAATGGGAGGGGCTCCTGGGTGGTTCAGTCATTAAGCATCTGCCTTCAGCTCAGGTCATGATCCCAGGGTCCTGGGATTGAGCCCCACATCGGGCTCCCTGCTTGGCAAGCCTGCTTGTCCCTCTCCCTCGGCCTGTCGCTTCCCCTGCTGTGCTCTCTCTCTGTCAAATAAATAAACAAAATCCTTAAAAAAAAAAAAATCCAATGGGATTATACAAAAATATTCCCTGCTAGTTCTATAATCCTTTAAAAATGATTTGATATATTTATTTGAGAGAGTGTCAGCAAGCACATGCGAACATGAGTGGGGAGAAGGGGCGGAGGGAGAGGAAGAAGCAGACTCCCCGCTGAGCAAGGAGCCTGATGTGGTACTCGATCTCAGGATCCTGGGTTCATGACCTGAGCTGAAGGCAGACACTTAACCGACTGAGCCACCCAAGCACCTCTAGTTCTACAATTCTTTATCTGAAATTTTGCAGAGTGCCTATACTGTCTCATTTTGAGGATGGTCTGCAATCATTATACTGACTAACTCAAGATGAATGATGGAAAAAGTCAGTCATAAAGCATCGTGTATTTGTAGCTTCTGCCTTCTCTTGCTCTTTACAATATCCCTTCAGCCCATCAATACAGCATGCTATAATACTTGCTTGGTGCACCCTCACACTCCTTTAAATATGTGTTCACAAATGAAGATAAAGAAGGATAACAGACTGGCTCTTCCTGGAAGAGAAGAGCAAATGCCTCGAGACTGCCCAAACCATCCTGATGAGAGGTGGCCATTAGCCTCACCATCCAGAGAAGCAAAGGATTAGGGAAAAAACACCTGAGGAACTTAGGTGAGCATCTGAAAATATAGTACGTGAAAGTGCCACTACTAGTTTTCTTTCGTCTAAGCAGCTGCTCCCCAGGGGGAATTCCCACTGTTCTATTGCGTAATAAATGCGGAGAGACTCATTACTGCTTAATCCTATAACAAGCACACTACCCCTTCGGAGTTAACCCACTGAACCCTTTCAGGGTCAAAACTGGCACTTGGAAGTGTGCCCCCCAAAGATCCTTAACTTCATGACAGGCTGATGCACCGAGGTGTGGGTGCACAAGAAATATCTTGATTAAAGAATGACCTTGTTTAGCATCTTAAGAAATCTTCACATTTTTAACTCACAGGTCCATGCTCTGATATTTAAAACCAGGCAGACGTCCTATGTACCTCATTACAATTCTAAACTGTGGCATGCAAAATCAGAAGTTTTGTTGAAAAGCACTTCCTTTTTGGTTTCCTGGTTTGTAATAGGGTATTTCTTCTCCCTACACCACTGGAGCACGGAATACCACAGTTTCCCATCACACCTCTTCAACTGATAGAGACAGTGCTAGTGATCACCTTTCGGTCACTTATTCACTTGGCGGTATTTGTTTGAGTACCTCTTATGTGGCCCTGCCAGCAGTACACACTGGGAATCATGCAGGCAACAGAATCCCAGATGCTGCAATCATAAGCTAGATGCTTTGGAGGGAGGTGCAAATGGCCTGGGGAAAGGGAGACAGAGTGCCGAGCGGTAGAGAGGTACAGAGGTTGAGCAGCAAATGCAGAGACCTGAGGAAGAACAAAGCAGTGAATCCTGCAGACCCAGCAGCAGTGGGGTGTGCGCTTCCGATAAATGCCCAGAGGTGAGAGCATGCTTGAGGCGGGTGAGGACCAGCAAGGCACCAGGGGCTGAGACGGGATGGGAGAAGCAGGGGAAGTCATCAGAGGGGAAGTCAGCCGAAAGCAGGTGCCAACCACACAAAGCCTTTCATGTCATTATAAGAATAAGACGGGAAGCTGTTAGAGCATTGTAAAGAAAGAGTGGCCATGAACTAGCCTGTTCTGAAAGCCTCACTCTGTACGGGGGATGGGGGGGTGGGGAAGAGGAACTTTACAGGGAAGAAACCTGACAGACAGCACTTAAGCTGTGATCAGGGTTGACATCACAGTGACATCGAGTGATCAGGGTTGACATCAAAGTGATAAGATGTACAGACATCACATATTCTTGTTATGATGAGGATGGCCCTTCACCTCTGTGATGTTCTTGCCCAAATCCCAAAACCCCGGTCTAACTGTGAGAAAACAACAAACCCAAACTGAGGATCCTCCTACAAAATACCCAACGAGTCCTCCTCAAAACGGTGATGAAAGGGAAAAACAAGAAATTGTCACAGATCAGAGGAAACTAGGAGACATATTACCTAAATGCAACGTGGGCTCTTGCATGTGATCCTGGGACAGAGAAGGGTTATTACGGAAAAACTTAGGAAATCCAAATATGGTCCCTAGCAGAGTTAATAGGATTGTGCCAGTGTTAATTTCTTCGTTTTGACAAATGTGCTGTCATTGTGTAAGATGTGAACATTAGAGAAGTTGGGCAAAGGATATATGGGAAGTCTCTGTAGAGTCTTTGCAATTTTTCTAAGTCTAAAATCATTCTAAAATAAAAAGGGTTTTGTGGGGAAAAGAAAGATACTCTGTCCACTTCCTGGAGACACAGGATAACAAGATAAAGAGTTGGATGTAAGAAATGAAAGCAACTTAGATCAGGGTGGGAGAAGTGGGGGTGATGAGAAGTAGGATGGTTTGGGGCACGTTGTGAAGGAACCCATGGAATTTGCCGGTTGGTGGGATGTCCGCAGTAAGGGAGACGAGTCAGGGAGGGTTCCGAGTCTGGGGGTCTGGGACACAGGCAGCATGGAGGTGTCGGTGAGTGAGATGGGCCAGATGGGGTGAGGAGCACATTCGGAGGAGAAATCAAGACTTCCTTCTGGACATGGGAAGTTCAAGATGACTATTAGCTGTGCAGCTGACAGGCAAAGCTGATATACTGGAGAGAATAAGGCTAGAGCTCAGGACAGCGGCCAGGGTTTGAGGCCCAAATGGAGCATCCACAACGGGCATATAATCCCCACAAAAGTGGGAGACAGACAGGTCCGAGAGCGCAAATGGGTGGGTACGTGGGAGGGAGGGAAGGAGGAAAGGAGCGACGTGCAGGGAGGGAGGCGGGTCAGCGGGCAGTCTTTCCATTACCAGCTAAAACTCCTGTAACATAAGTAAGCCTTGCACAAGTGAAGGAGGAGGCTGAAGAGCCAGGACTAGTGAGGTCAGAGACGGTCATGGAATGTACCTGAATGTGTCTGTGTGTGTGAGCGTGTGCATGTGTGTGCGTGAGCCAGTGTGGAAACATGGGTATACACAGTTTGCGTACACACAGATATGTATGGATTCCATGCTGTATATCTTCTTTCCTTAAAATAGGGTCCCTTCCCAAGATCCTTGGGGATTTCTGCGGTTTTGCGTCATGAGCTGCATCCGTTCAATGCATCTACAGAGGAAACCGCAGGTAGGTGAGGGCAATTTTTCTCTGCCAAGGGTTTAATCTGGATATTGTTACCACTGAAATTACGGCAAGAGGTTAGTTACTCAGGAAAAACTCTACTGACTTAAAAAAACAAAAAACAAAAAACTCAGTAAGACAAATCTACTACCAAAGGCCAAGTTCACAGGGATTTGGTATAGTCAGTGAGAGCTTTTTCCCCCGTTTCATTCTAGCCTTAGTGTAACGTTCTTGGGTCCTGTAGGGAGAGTTCTGTATAAAATTTTCGGAGACTGGAAAACCCTGGGTCACAGCCCCGTGTGTTTCCCTTACGGAGAGATCATAGCTCAAACTGAATCTGAGAGTACACGAGCCATAGTACTCTCTTTAGCGGATCTTTCCAGGCCGTTTGTTCAATCATACGGAAACAAATGGGGATACATTAACCCACCCAGACTTTTGTGTGCTTCGTCAGCTTCCTTATCTTTTATGCAGTCCTTCTCAAAGCTATGTCGTGGACTTTCAAGCCTCGGATTTGAATGGAAGTGTAGTACTGGTGAGACCCCATTCTACATGACTCACGAAGACTCACCAGAACGCCTTCCTGTCAGGTACCATTCCACTCGTACCACAGCAGGTACCAGGCCACAGGGAGGTGCAGATTCAAAGGGAAGTTGCAGAAAGGGACTCAGGTATTGCTGTTCTCAAAGAATACCACCAAATAAGAAACAAATCTGGACTTGGTAAGGAGACACTTTTGGAAAGGATTATCACAAGGGAGGAGACAGACTGTTGCACTATGGGGAGAGTGACCATAGCCAGAAGGAAAACACTCAGACTGTAAGGACTGCAAGTGTTTCAGAGGTTAGGCAAAAGGGGTTTTCCTTTACAAACAGGAGTGAAGAGGCTAGAAAAACCAGGTGTGGGAAGTGGGATAAGAGGGTGGCCTGACAGGATAGTAGATTCGAGAACAGTTTATGCTGAGGCCAGACTGTCCTCATGAGGGTCTGGGCTCTGGCTCAGGGTGGGCCACAGTGCAGGCCGTGGGGGCAGAGAGAAGCTGAACCAAAGCTTGGTTAATAAGTATCTTAGTCTGTGCTGGCAGCTGAACTAAATGCCACATTAATCATACAGGTCGCAAATCATTGTCTTGTACACCTTAAACTTGCACAATGTTATATGTCAATTAGTTCTGAATAACCCTGGGGGAAAAGAGCACAGACTGGGTAGCTTATAAACAATGGAAATGTATTTCTCACAGTTCGGGGGGCTGCGAGTCCCAGATGAGGCTGCCTGCGCGGTCGGGTGAGAGACCTCTTCCTGGTTCCTAGAAGGTGCCTTCTCTCTGGGTCCTCACACAGCAGGGTGGGCGGGGGAGCTCTCTGGGGTCTCTTTGATAAGAGCACTAATCCCATGCATGCGGACTCTACTCTCATCACCTAATCACCTCCCAAAGGCCCTATCTCCTAATATCATTATCTTGGGGGTTTAAGATTCAACATGTGAATTTGGGTAGGACACAAACTTTCAGATCACAGCAACGAGCATTTTATTCCCATGCATCGGTGAGGACAAGCAACTCAGCTAATCATCTGTGACGCAAAGAATGGAAATTTGGAGAGTGTGTGTCTTGCCTCCCCCTCAGTAAACAGAGCATGGAAGGGGTATCTGTGAGTGCGAGTGCGATCGAAGTCATATGGGGATTGGGTCTTTGCAGACAGCTGTTTTCCAGAACACCAAGGGCAGGGGCAGTTCTTTTTTTTTTTTTTTAATATTTTATTTATTTATGTCACAGAGAGACAGCCAGAGAGAGAGGGAACACAGCAGGGGGAGTGCGAGAGGAAGAAGCAGGCTCCCAGCGGAGTAGCCCGATGTGGGACTCGATCCCGGAACGCCAGGATCACGCCCTGAGCCGAAGGCAGACGCTTAACGACTGCACTACCCAGGCGAGGGGCAGTTCTTAATCACAGGCCTTGGGTAAAGTTTACATTATCAGTACCAATGAAAGGAAATTCAAACGTCTGTAATCAAAAGACGAGACGGAGCCTTTAGAGGTTACACACTGAGGATCTAAGCAACCAAGAAAGCCTGCTCCAAACTCATCCCCAGAAAAACATGCCATTTTGCAACTTCTTGAAGTCAAATAATTGCTGTTTTTTTCATGTCCCAAGAATAAGAGATCCTGTGGCTGGAAACTGCACTAACTGTTGAAGTAACTATGAGAATATCAATGGTGCCTTGCCATTTAGAGCTTCCTGGACAGTAGAACGTGCAGAAATACCAGATACTTGAGCCATATAAGCTTCATAACCTTTCTTTTGAGCTGGGATTTCAGGGGAATGACCAGAGAGATGAAAACCCATCACTGTAGACTCATCTTATTTTACTCTTGCTTTCGGAAAAATATTTTATAGTTCCCCTCTAAAAGGTCAGTGCTTCTGGGAAGGAAGGACCTCAAGTTAGGAGCGGGTCAGAAATTTGCAGGATTCATGGGGCGCCTGGGTGGTGCAGTCGTTAAGCGCCTGCCTTCAGCTCAGGGCGTGATCCCGGTGTTCTGGGATTGAGCCCCACATCAGGCTCCTCCGCTAGGAGCCTGCTTCTTCCTCTCCCACTCCCCCTGTTTGTGTTCCCTCTCTCTCTGGCTGTCTGTCTCTGTCAAATAAATAAATTAATTTAAAAAAAATAAAAGAAATTTGCAGGATTCAGACAGAGAGAGACTTGTGGAGAGAAAGAATGGGAAGGCAGCAAGGAGAAGGTGCTTCCCTGCAGATTTTCCCCCAGAGCTGGCCGCAACATGGTGGAGAGGCCCATTTGATTGTGGATTTTGTTCACTCTTACAATGAGTGTACAGAGGAATTTGGATTTTGATTGGGTTTACGTGAAGGACCTTTCCGTTTCCATAGATCACCTGCCTTCCCTCCACCCTTCTCCTTCTCCTTTGGGGAAGCTGCTGTTTTTCACAATTCAACAAGCTGCTGAACACTGGGACCCTCTTCTCTGGATGTTAATGCCGTTCTCCATCTCAATGGAACCCAAGCAGGATACTGTCTTTCTTTAAATGTGTCCTTTCCATATTAAAGCAGTTTATTTTACAAAACGCTGCTTTTATAAGAAGACCAAGACATATAGTTTCAATGCAAGAAAAACCCCAGAAACAAAATAATGACATTGACCTCAGAAACAAAAAAATGACATTGACATTTATAATCATCAAGATTTTAGTGATTCGTTGTAGAGATAATGGGATTTGGGTTGCTTGTATTTATTAAAAAGTAACAGCATGTATGTAGAAAATCCATAATTTAGAATTTATGTTGCTCATTGTGAATGTAGAAATGAAATCACCACCACCAAAATCCTGAAATAGGGTTGTGATTTCCAATACTACTTTGCTATTTATACAGTGTTGAATTATACGTGATTTTATTTAGTGACACAATAAATCTATCACAGCGGAAGTAAACAATCCTATTATCTTTGTTATTAAAAGCTCTCATGTATCTGAGAGCTGACCCTATTAAATAAGAGTTAGAAAAATCAAGAAGAAGCTTAGTCTCTCGTTTCTAAAGGAAGTCGAACCATACCAGAGGTTACTTACTGACAATGAAATCTCTAACCACCTCGCAAAAGACATGACCTAAAGTATTTTAACTTGGATTAATAGTGCTTAATTAAGGCCAGGTTGATTTTATAGCCTGTGCCACTGTGTCCAAGAATAGAATTCAATGAAGGCTGTAATAAGTAAAACGGTTTAAGCTTCATCCGGACCCATTTAAGTTATGAAGCTATTAGATAAAGTATATAAAATATCTGATAGAACACATAGAATCCACATGTATTTTTAAACATAACTGAAGTTGCAAATCCATGCTCCCACTGCTACTCTGACACTGGGGGTGTGGGTGGGGTGGGACGAGACGAGCAATGAATACTTTTTTTTTTTTTAAGATTTTATTTATTTATTTGACAGAGAGAGAGGCAGCGAGAGAGGAACACAAGCAGGGGGAGTGGGAGAGGAAGAAGCAGGCTCCCAGCGGAGGAGCCCGATATGGGGCTCGATCCCAGAACGCCAGGATCATGACCTGAGCCGAAGGCAGACGCTTAACGACTGAGCCACCCAGGTGCCCCTGAATACTAATTTTTAGTAAAGAAATGGAAAAACTCATAAAGAAAAGGATGATGAACAGGTGTTCACAGCAATCAAAATAAAACAAAGTTTCATAAATTATATCCAGTCAATTAAATGCCATTCAAGCCAGTTTTATGCCCACTTGCAACAAAGAGACCCACTGCAGATGACGGGAGAGACGGTCTGAAGATGCCACTGCGTAAGAACTACTTACAACGGATTCTTGCAGCTGCAGTCGACAAGTGGGCTCCCTGGAGCTGGAGCTACGGAGCATTATTTGTATTATTGATGCTGAGTGTGTCAGAACTCCTAGAGGTTGGGAGAGGTGCAAGTCTTATCGTAGAGAAAACACTATCAGACTATTATTTATATAAAGGTTTATTCAGGATTTTTTTTAAAAAAGAAAACATTAGATTTTAATGCAGATTATACACGCAGGGGATGCAGGCCCCTAAGATGAAGAATATTTTACCTAGTTAACTCTTCATTAACCCAAGCAGATTCTCTACAATTCAGTCTGACACAATTGTTGACTATCGCAATGTACTATGCTAAAAGCTGCAGATAAAAGAAGAAAATAGCATTCCTGCTGTCTGAGGACTCACAGTCTAATGCAAGGGAAAATACATAAGCAGCCAATTAAAATGAAATAGGATAAATGCTACACAGAGAAGAGTAAGGGCACAGTTTTGCCGGTTTGGTTTGGTTTTGCCAGAGGCTGAGGAAGGTCTCAGAAAGACAGACAAAAGTGACATTTAAGCTGGGCATGTAGATTTCTGGGTTAAAAAAAAAAAAGTGGGGATGGATATTCCAGGGACAAGGGTATGGAAGTCAAGGAGGAGCCATGGGGCTATGAGGAATCCAACGCTGGCACGGCACAGAACGCATGGAGAAGATCATGGAGGGACTGGAAAGGCAAGGCTGAGACAAGGAAGTCAAGACCACCTCAAGTTTCTACGCAGTGGAGTGGTCTGACTAGATCTGTGGTCGGGGATCCATAGCGCTGTGTGCAGGATGGATTAGATGGGGAGATGATGAAGATCCAGGCAAGAACTGTGCGTACAGTGCAAACCAGGAAGATCTGAGAGATTTTACAGATCAAAGTGAAGGTATCTGATGACCACGTGGAAGTGTGAATTCAGGAAAGGAGTCCAACAAATCTGCAGCTCCTGCCTGAGGCAACTGGAGGCCGCCCTCACCCTCCGAGCGAGTCGGGGAGTACCGGACGAGAGGCGCGGAGGCCGCCCTCACTGCCCGAGCGAGTCGGGGAGTACTGGAGGTCAGGCGCGGAGGCCGCCCTCACTTCACGAGCGAGTCGGGGAGTACCGGACGAGAGGCGCGGAGGCCGCCCTCACTTCCCGAGCGAGCCGGGGAGTACCGGACGAGAGGCGTGTGACAGAGGGTCTGAAGGGAACAGGGTGTATTAGCTTTGGGACACACTGATTTTGAGTGGGACACTAAACATCCAGGTGGACATCTCTGTCCAGAAGGCAGTTAGTAAAAGACTCAGAAGACTGGCGGAGATGGAAAAATACACGTGAACACAGTCATCACGTGGATTTGGCAAAGAGCCAGCAGTCCTTTCACCACATATCCCCTGGAAGCACCCACTGCTTGTTGTTCCTACCCACTCGGTCACAGCTGACTTCACCACTTGCTACTGCTGACATTCCACTCAATACTGAATACTAAATATAGGTCAAGGTAACACTACAGTACCGTTTAACTAAAACATTAAACCTTGTTTCATGTATATTAATTCACCTGATGTCAAACCATAAATTCACGTAGAGGCTACCCGTTTAGGTAAACATTCTTTTGTTTCTTTTCTTTAAAAAATGCAGGTTTTGCTTTGATTCCAAATTTCAGAAAATATGTAAACGACTGCTTTGAGGATTCACGACTCTCGGGTTGCAACGTGGCAACGGGGCTTAAGGGGCAGGAGAAGTTAGAGTCCCACACTGGAGCAGCTGCAGAGCTCTATCTATGGATCGGCAGCAAACCAGCAGAAAAGCGGGCTCCCTGGTGAACATTATGACCATAATGAAGCATAAAATTGAGCCTCCAATTTCTCTTCATAACATGAAAGGCACCTCTAAGTTCGAGTCTCACTTTTTCTATTACTTCGTGTGTCTCAAATTCACATAATGAAGAAAATATGCTTATTAGATTTTACCCAAACTACACACTTAAAGTATGCTTATTGAAAAAAGGATAATCACAGCAAGAAAAGAAGCCAACACTCTCCTCTTTCCCCGCCTCATTTTACTCCACTTCTTCACACACGTACACACCCCTCCCTGGTAACAGTTTCATATACATTACGGCATGCTTTCTTCAATGCAGATATTGTGTACAAACATAATTCTATTCCTTTCAATGAAAGACACTTGTAAAATGTATAGCAAAATGCATTTTAATTTTATTGAGACTGGAAATCTCATAAAGTACTTCTGATTTGTAAATTCTAACAAATTTTTAGTTCAAGAAATAGGGAGAGCATAATTCCAGAGCAGCAGGGAAAATGACGTCAACATTTGAATTGATACCACTGATATTTGTGTTCAGCACGAAAATGCCATTGACATCCATTTCCAGATTTCAAATTCGGTCTTGCATCACACAAGTACCCAGAGTATTTCTAACCACCCTATATAGCCAAATTCCCTAGATCCTTCCAGAAGTATACAGATAACCAAGTAAGTCCATTAATCAATGTTCAACTAACAGGTGAATTAAATTCTATTTGGTGGTTGATTGATTAAAAAATTTCTGAACTGGATAATTTGATGTTTATTTAATTTAAACATTTATATGCTAATTTAATGTTAATATAAACATTTAAATGTTGATACCTGCCAGCTTCCAAATATCGCTGAAATATTCTGAAGTCAAAATAACTGCCTGATTTTCATGCCCAAGGCAAAGTCTACACAGAATACTAATTGTTTCTTATTGTTTAAAGCATCTGTATTTTTTTAAATCCTGTTCTTGCACTTTCTCCCCTTCATTCCCTGCATTCATACTGTTAACTATAATTGGCTTTAATGTGTAAGTTTAGTATTATGAATATCCTTATAATTTTTTTTTTTTTTTGCTAAATTCCCCCAATATAATAAACTGGGGGAAAAAAACCTTCTGAATTCCCCGGGGTTTTTTTTTTCTTTTTTGTGGAAAAGTTAAAAAGTCTAGAACAGGAGCAATCTAATAATTGGTCATCCTAACATATCATTGAAAATGTGATGCTGGGACATCACAAGATTTTTGCCAAAAAAAAAAAAAAGGAAATACAAAACTTGCTCTTTATGACTCACGGCTTTCTTTTAAATGGAAAGAATGAAATGCTATAGAGATTCATCTTTTCAAGATCCCATTCATTTAAGCATTTATATCTGGCCAAAAATAACTCGGAAGCAGTGACCTTTCAGTCCCTTGGAGCTCTGAACGATGTCTCAGAAATTCTTATGAATGTCTGTGTTGCTGGGGCCTTGCAAGCAGAGCTGACCCCTGGCAGGACAGAGCCTTTTCGCAGAAGAATAGAGGAGCTGTGCGTGGAAGTGCATGTCTTCTGTCACTACTGTGTTGATTAGCTATGGCTGCATAACAAATGTCCCCCATCCCAGTGTCTTAAAGCAACGATATGTCTCATGACTCTGGGGGTTGACTGGGCACTTCTGCTGGTCTTGCCCAAACTCACTAGTACAGCTGCTGAAAGTTCTAAAATGGCTTTACTCAAATGTCCCAATCCCTAGTGGAGATGCTAGGATGGTGCGGAAGGCTGGCTTCCCTCGCCATGTGGTTTCTCAGCCCCCGATTCCACAGAAAGGGTGATCTCAGAGTCCTAGGAGTACAAGAGTAAGAGCTGCAAAGCCTCTAGAGATTTTACCTGGAAGGTTCACAGTGTCCTATTCTAGTCATCAAAAGCAAACCAACTCAGACTCCAAGGGGTACAGAAACAGACTCTACCTCTTTTTATTTTTTAAGATTTTATTTATTTATTAGAGAGAGAGAGAGAGCACAAGCGGGGTGGAGGGGACAGGGCAGAGGGAGAAAGACAAATAGACTGTGTGCTGAGCAGCAAGCCTGATGCGGAGCTCGATCCTAGGACCCTGAGATCATGACCTGAGCTGAAGGCAGACGCTGCACCAACTGAGCCCCCCAGCGCCCCTAGACTCTACTTCTTAATGAAGGAATTGCCAAAAATCCAAGTCCATTTTTAATCCACTTCAGGAAATTAAAAATCCCTTACACCTCTGCCCAGCCCAGTCCCATCCGAGCCTGGACAAAAGCTGATGGACTAAGGGCCTTCATCACTTCCCAGAACTTACATGATGACTTTAAAATGGGATTCTCTATGGTGTACTTTTCCACATGAAAAGCTAGAAGGACATATAATACCACGTAACGCAATACAACACACCACGATTGTAACAAATGAAGGACAAGTTTAAAAGTCGTATTTAGTTGGAATAGGAACCAGAGCCACGGTCAGACAGGAGCCTTAAATTTTTATAATTACCATTTGCAAAGGTCAGTGATTCCTTGCATGATATATGCCAGTTTTAAAAACAACTGTTCACAAGGGCAAGAGATAAGATCTTAAGTAATTACCTCTGTATCATTAATTCCCAATTAATAAGCAATACACTATAGACTGCTGGCCTATATATTTCTACACTTACGAGAAGAGTTAAGAATGGCTCATTACAGGGGCGCCTGGGTGGCACAGTCATTAAGCGTCTGCCTTCGGCTCAGGGTGTGATCCTGGTGTTATGGGATCGAGCCCCACATCAGGCTCCTCCGCTATGAGCCTGCTTCTTCCTCTCCCACTCCCCCTGCTTGTGTTCCCTCTCTCACTGGCTGTCTCTCTCTCTTTCAAATAAATAAATAAAATCTTAAAAAAAAAAAAGAATGGCTCATTACAGTCTCCTCATGAATAAATAAGAGTCAAATTACCTACCTCATAGGATTTGCTTAATAATTAGATATTTTAATATGCACAAATTTTATCAAACAGTATCTGGAACATAATAAGTAATCTATAGTATTTAATGAAATAAAAACTATTAATGTCACCAAAAGACTTTATCTTTTCAGTAGTGGTGAATATTATATTTAATTTCAGAAATCAGGAAAACAATTCATCCTGCATTTCTATAACAAATAATAAAAAATAAATAAAGCCTTTTTAAAAAGGTGGGAAGGGATGCCTGGGTGGCTTAATTGGTTAAGCGTCTGCCTTCAGCTCTGGTCATGATGCCAGGGTCCTACACATCAGGCTCCCTGCTCAGTGGGGAGCCTGCTTCTCGCTCTGCCTGCCACTCTCCCTGCTTATACTTTCTCCCTCTCTCCTTTCTAACAAATAAAAAAAAAAAAATCTCTCTCTCTCTCTCTCTCTCTCACACACACACACACACACACACACACACACAATTTGAGCCATCTCAACCAAAACTTTCAGAGTAAGGAGATAGAGCTTGCCTTTAGAGTTACTTAATTTAGTAAACACATACACAATGCCTGTCTTATGCCAGGGAGTTCTAGAGAGTTTATAAACAGTAATTCATTTGGTCTTCATAACAAACTGATAAAGTGGGTGCTTTCATGATATACATTTTAAAGATGAAGGTATGCAAGAGTTCCCATGATTAAACGGAAGAGCTGTGAGTCCAATGCAGACGGTTCTGCCATTAGAATCTATACTTCTGTCCTCTAGTCTCCCTTTCCACATGCGGGCTGAAAAATCCCTCATTCGAATCACCGCACAGCTATGAAGTTAGCGAGATATGCCCTCTGTTAAAGTCTTATGAGAACTAATGTCCGAGAGAATGCTCTCTGGCTATATCGACACTGGCCTAAATACCAAGGACTGAGGGATGGAAAACAATTATGAACAACTGTGAGGCTTTGTTCTGGAGGTTCAATTGCTCTATTGTAAAATATTATGTATCAGAAAGCCCAGGGGGTTGGGGTAGAGTTGGAGGACACTGGGGATCAGGATTATAACTTCAAATTCATCTGTCTTTAGATTCTAAATTTGCCAAGAGGGACAATGGATTATGTACTCATATAACTGTCCAATTTTTGCTTCTGAACCCAAACTAGCTGGTGACAAGAGGCGGTTCTCTGAGGACTGATTTCTTCCCATGCGAACTAAGAACAAAGAGAGAACAGAGGAGTACAGTTCTCCATTTATTCTGAAAATAGGCCATGCTTCGTAAATGCTTATTAATGTTTCTCTGCAAAACACAGTGATCGAAACTCGGCTTCAGTTTAATTTAAAATGGAGCAGAATCCCAGAAGCTATGGTTTGCTAGGTCTACTCTCCTGGGCCCTTACATTTATTCTTCAATACCCTGCAATTAAAAAAAAAAAAGTCTACAGCAAATGGCATTCATTCTCCCATGCAGCTGAAACGTGTTGGGGGACTTGGCAACAAGTAGCTGACCTCCGTGAGAAACAAACACTTCAAAAGAATCATTGTTTTGTGTTAAGAATTCAGCCCACAATGATCAATTCAAGCAACATTCAGAAAAGTAAAGCAGGTCCCTTTTTCTCTCATACGGTCATGGAATCCAGAAGTCAGGTTAATTTGGGGATCTGGCTCAGCTGCAGTGACCACTGTCCGCCTCTCCACAGAATGATAAAAGGCACACTCCTGCTAAAATGAGTTTAGGCTTTCAGGTCATTTTAATCCCCATGGTCTATTCCAAAGAGCAGAACATTCCTTAAAAGCTTTATATTGTGATTAGATGATTAGGGTTTTAGGGTTTAAGTGGTATTTTCCTTTCAGCAGAAGTCTGCAAAAATTGAATGACTTTTCAACAAATATTTGCCTAAAAGGAAAAGCTTTCATTTTCTTAGCGTGATCCCAACCTTGACCATATCATCATTGGTCTTGGCTGCTTTCAGACAGCTTGGCTTACCCGGGCAGGCAAATAAATTGAAAATGCCCTTATCTGAAACATTCAAATTTCCTTTCCAAGGCAGCAAGTTTGAGCACTACCTAATTTCCCCAACCTCGTTTAGGGATAATAGGCCACACTGGAGATGAGATTATTAAGAGTACCTCCTATTACACAGGGGCATCGTTTCATGACATTGACTATCCCTGGGGAAACCACCAAGGCTCTTTGCTCACAATCCCACGTCAGGCCAGCCCTGGAGGTTATGGAGTGCAGCCCACTGTTTTTTTCGACAACAGGGGTCAGTTTTAGTTTCTGTCTAGGACAATATGGAAACTAAAGAACAGGAGATGCCCTCAAGACAAAGCATGTAAAAATGCTGTGTAAAATAGAACCAACATTCTTTTCAATGTTTAGTTTTACTTGGGAAACAAAAACAGTAAGGAAATTCCCAGGGACCCAAAATGACAAGGACACTGAAAGCAAAGTTCCGGGTAAAAGCCTGAGAATGCCTGTCGTTGACCGTGTGCAAAGCCAGAAGAAAGCCTTGCATCCTCACAGATGGAAGCTGGCCTGGAGACTGCGTCAGAGAGGAGCGACCCTCAAGGAGATGCAAAGGAAGGACTCAGCAACATTCACCCTCTAGCCTGGTTGTGGAAAAAGGATTTTCGTGAGTGTTAATAAATGAAGGTCACCTTTGCAAGAAGTTAAAATTCACATAACTACATCCTGTACATTCTGGGAACACTCAAGCTATGATTTTTTTAGAGTGGTCCTGTGATGCCAGGAAGAAGCAAATGAAATCGTATTTTCCAAGTCTTTGCTCAGAAGCCACCTTCTCAGCAACACCTTCCCTGGCCACGGTATTCAAATTTGCACCCACCCACATTCTTCTTCTCCTCAGCACTCACTGCCTTCTAGTATTATACTCTGTAAATTACCGTTTTATTGGGTTGTCTGCTCTGTTCCAGACATCAAAGACGTTTCCCTTAGTGGTCTCCGATATGACTGGCAATCACACGATTGGATAATCTCAGGAAGCATTCGAGCCACATCACTGCATGCGTATCTGGATGACCCAAGTTATGTACCAGCCCTTCCCTAAACCTGTCAAGGCTCTTTATTGAGTCTTGGGGTTGGGCATGTGGACTTGAATTTGGCTGTGGCAAAGTGAAATTCAAAAATCGCATGCTTGTGCGGTCAAACGATTTGGCAGTAGGGGAGCAGGAGGCTTGCGGGGTGAAACAGTGGAGCATAGATGGGATGCAGGAACCGCAGATAGAAAACCTCGCATGCCCAGCCCGGGCAAAGTGATAGAGGGGCCTGACATATCTGAAAGAAGGTGATACCACAGTGGATATTAGCAGCATAAAAGGTTTTAAATATCTTTCCAAGAGAGAGAGTCAGACACTGATAGATAAAACCCGAGCAGTGCCTGGGGAGGTGAGCTTTCCCCTCACCCCCCAACTGAAAAGAAAATGTCACTATTCATCAATGGAGTTTATTATCTTTCTTCCAAGAGTACCCCAGAGAGCAGCTAAGAAGATAGAATGGCAAACCCCAACAGTACTCATAGCACAGAACCCCATCTAGGAGTCCACAGTGAACGGTGCTCTGAGTTTTCCGGTAATTGTAGGAAACAATTAAGGACTGAAAACCCAAAGAGCTTGATGGTTGAATCTGTAATGGTCTGACATTGACCAGGCATCCTTCCTCATCCACATTCTTCCTCTCTTCTTCACGTGGCAGCGCGGTTTCTCTGTGATGGTGCCATTAAGATTCCAGTTGCAGTGTTCCACGGGTATCTTAGAACTAAATTCCTTTCTGAGGATCATCTTAAGAGATCTGTATTTTACACACACAGAAGATGTTGCCTGCCGCATTTCATCCCTGTGAAGGTCTCCAAGGGAACGGAGTAAGGACTGGAGGCTTCCCTCTTTGTTGTTTTTGGTTTTGCTTTTTATTTCCAACACTCCATATCTTTTCTTTTTTCTTTTTTTTTTTTTTAAGATTTTATGTATTTATTTGACAGAGAGGGAGAGAGAGAGAGAGAGAGAGCACAGGCAGGAGGAGTGGGAGAGGGAGAAGCAGGCTCTCTGCTGATCAGGGAGCCCAATGTGGGGCTCGATCCTGGGACCCTGGGATCATGACCTGAGCTGAAGGCAGATGCTTCACCACCTGAGCCACCCAGGCGCCCCTGACTCCTTTTCTTTCAACTGACCACATACACAACTCGTTGCCTTTCCCCCACCACTTGTCATCTGTTTCGTGTATCTTATTTTCTTTGGGATGCAGTACCAGTAAAAAAAAAAAAAAAACCTCCAATTTTAATTTTTAAGTAACTTTCAGTGAAGCCTGTTATAAGGTAAACACAAATCTATAACAACTGGGTAAACACTGGAGTCTGTCACTTTCCATTTTACTCCTTGATGGATTAATATAATAAATCTCTTTGGAGATACATTTATCAAATTTAATACCACAAAATATGAGATACATTATTTAGCAAAGTGCTTCAGTACCTGTAATCAAGAGCCATTGTTCTGTGCTCCAAGACACAGAATCTATTTTCCTGTATTGCTTCACATAAAATAGCTCTTTTCAATTCATACTTGATATGTACAACATTTAATGTACATTCTGCCCGAAGAGAGGCAGGCTGTGATTCATTCTCACCAAGCTCCGTGCATACAAATGACCAGGAGCAGCTTCTTGACAGTCAGGGTTACAGACACAATCTTTCTGGGGTTACACAGGGAGGGGACCAAGAGCGGTGGCTCATTTATGAAATAAAGAAAGCTGTCAGAGAAAATTACCTCATGTGTAATGCAGAACTGGCCAAGACATACAGAAATATCTCAAGTTAGTTTTTGGGTTTTGTTTTGTTTTTTTTTATTCCAAGGTGGAGGGAGATCTGTATTCTGTTCAAGGGGGTTCTACTGTGGCGGGCTCAATAGGGGACCTTCCCCCAAAATGTCCACATCCTAATTCTAGATCCTGTAAATATGTTACGTTATATAGCATAACAAACTTTGCAGATGTGTTTTAAGGACCTCGAGATGTGGCGATGATCAGAGAACATCAAGGTGGGCCCAGTGTCATCACAAGGATCCTCACAGGACAAAGGCAGAAGGCAGGTGTGACTACAGCAAAGGAGGTGATGGCATTTGAGACAGTCAACCAGCTCGGTGGCTTGAGGAAAGGCACCACAAGCCAAGGACTACAAGTGGCCCCTGGAAGCCGGAAAAGGCAAAGAAACAGTGTCTCCACTAGAGAATGATCCAGGAAGGAACACCGCGCTAATAACATCTTGA
The DNA here is from genome assembly GCF_023065955.2 of Ursus arctos. Taxonomy (NCBI): domain Eukaryota; kingdom Metazoa; phylum Chordata; class Mammalia; order Carnivora; family Ursidae; genus Ursus; species Ursus arctos. The sequence continues at coordinate 25,023,971 of NC_079874.1, read as the reverse complement.
TTTTAGCCTCGCATAGTCAGCGTTCTCCAGAGAAACAGAAGCAAGGGGAGATTTATTAAGAGGAACTGGCTCACATGATTCTGGGGCTGATAAGGCCCACACTCTGCCATCTGGAGGCTGGAGACCCAGGAGAGCTGGTGGTGTCACTCAGTGTGAGTGCAAGGATCTGAGAACCCAGGGAGAAGGTATAAATCCCAGTCCAAGGGCAGGAGAAGATGAGACATGTCTCAGCTCAAGCACTGAGGCAGGAAAACAAGGCATTAATTCCTCCATCGTCTACTTTCTGTTTTATTCAGGGCCCCAGTGGGTTGGATGAGACCCACCATACTAGGGAGGATGGTCTGCTTTGCTAATTTGAATGCTAATCTCACCAGGAAACACCCTGACAGACACACCCAGAAATCATGTGTAATCTTGGCACCCTGTGGCCCAATCAAATGAACACATCAAACCAACTGTCACACCCAGTGAAACTAATTCTGGACTTGTGACCTCCGGAACTGGAAGATAATAAATTTCCACTGCATTAAGCCCCGGAGTTTGCAGTAGTTACAGCCGCAATCAAGTGACATGTAGGAGTCAGGACAGTCTGGCAGTCTGGCTGTTAAGAGATGGAGGGGAGAATGAGCCTGGCTGGATGTGGACCCATTCTGCCACTTAGAGGAGCACTTGGCCTTAGGCAAGTTTCCCAAACTATTATCCTGAAAAAGGATATGACAGGGTACTACCTGTGCAGCTTGGAGCTCCTCAGAAGCAGAACCTAAGACAAGGTTTCAAATGTAGGACTTTCTTTGGGAGACCAGAGGACATGTGGGGGGAAGGGGGCGGGGGGCGGGAGGGATACAGGAATGCAGCAGCAAGGGTAGCAAGTACATGCTGATTCATTAAGCCACCCATCACAGTGGGCACCTGACACTTAATCCCACAGGGAAACTGGTAAATGGTGTCCCCTCAGAATGACCTTATCTCCCTCACAGCCCGACCTGCCCCTTCCCAACTCCAACCAGCTCCCAGGAAGGACATATTTAATGCAAATCCCTGAAAATCATTGGTTCATGGCTGCTTCTGGGAGGTGTTAATTTTCATTACTTCCTACCTAGGGTTTGGCTAGAATGGCCTTCAGCATTTTCAGTTCCAGAGGAAGGAAGGAAGGGGGGAGGGGAGGGGAGGGGAGGGGAGGGGAGGGGAGGGGAGGGGAGGGGAGGGGAGGGGAGGGGAGGGGAGGGAGGAAAGAGATGCAGATGGTGGCAGATGGATGCCAGATGAAGGTCGGAGGGACAGGGGAGAGGGCTGAGTACCTGCGGTAGACTTTTGTAGCGTGGGAGGGAGGGGTGTGAATCCCATGTTTCCATCTTTCCCTCACTCAGTGTCTAGCACTCAGAAGGTGCTCAATCAAGGTCACTTATTATAACCACTAGCTCCCTTTCTTCTGTGTTCCCACAGCATCCCAACTGAGGCACTTGGTAACCACTGCCAGCAACCTGCATGCCACCCTGATTCAACTGTAAGCAGTCGCGGACAGGAACTGGGACATCTTGATTCACTTATGAATGCTATGAAGGTACATGGTGGGAATTTCATGAATGTCTGTAGAATGGCTGTTAAATGAATAATAAGCGAAAACCCATAAGCACTTAGCAATAGGAAGAGCATTTTAAATGAAGGGGCGCCATAGAGATACTCCATGAGTGAGCAATTCCATCCCCAGCTCTGTACCCCAAAAGAACGAAACACAATGACTACAACATATCTTCGTACGCGGACGTTCACTATAGCATTATTCACAATAGCCAAATGGGGGAAACAACCCAAAGGTTTATCGACAGCTGAGTGGATAAACAAAATGTGGTGAATCCATACAATGGTGTATTATTTGCCCACAAAAGGGAATAAAGTACAGATATGTGCTATAGCCGGGACGGACCTCAAAAACATTAAGGGAAGTGAAAGCAGCTATTCACAAAGAAATGTGTCATATTGTAGGATTCCATTTACACAAAATACCCAGGATAGAGAAATCTATGAAATCTATGTGGACAAAAAGCAGATTAACAGTTACGAGGGGCTGGGATAGAGGTAGGGCAGTATGTAGTGAGTGCTTAAATGGGTATAGAGTTTTGTTTTTGTGAGATAAAATGTTGGGGAACCACACGGAGGTGATGCTTGCACAGCCTTGTGAATGTACTAAATGCCACAGAACAGTTCACTTCAAAATGATTAAAATGGCAAATTTAAATTTTATGTGTATTTTACCTCCTTTAGAAAAAAAAAAAAAGATAGGAAAATAACTCTCTCGATGTCAGGAAATCAGATTACCCTTGGAGCAAAGGACCAGCTGTTTCCATATTTCTGGAAGCAGAACACAGGGAAAATCGCAGAGTTTAAAAGTAAGTAAATTGGGTCCGAATCCTAACTCTATTCTCTATTGGCCATGTGAGCCTAGCCAAGTGTTTTCGGTGGTGGAGCACACTTTTCTGCAGGGTGGAGATGCCTGCATCCTAGGACTGTTTAGAGGCATAACAGGAGGAACAGATGAAGGTTGCAGCACCTAGTAGGCCCTTTAATGACTGTGGACGTATGGCCGTCCTGACCTTGGTGGTTCTATCCTACTCAGCAGTGTTCCCAGCTCTTCCTCAAGTGCAGAAGAAGCCTCATCACAGGCTCACACTGTGATGACTTCTGGATGTATCCAAAAGCTGCTGCACTTTTTGTGGCCAGGCTTCTCTAGGTAAAGGACTCACACAATGAGATACTGTCCTTCACTGATGAAGACCAAAAGAGCCCAGGTCTTCACTGAAGGACCACCAATGCGACAGGAATACCATTCAGGTGATATTTTCAGATTGTGCAAAGAACCACCTACGAGAATGGCCTCTACTTAACTCTTAAGATTGATTTGGAACCAGAAAAGACCCCAAATAGCCAAAGGAATGTTGAAAAAGAAAACCAAAGCTGGTGGCATCACAATTCTGAACTTCAAGCTGCATTACAAAGTTGTCATCATCAAGACAGTATGGTACTGGCACAAAAACAGACACATATCAATGGAACAGAATAGATAATCCAGAAATGGACCCTCAACTCTATGGTCAACTAATCTTTGACAAAGCAGGAAAGAATATCCAATGGAAAAAAGATAGTTTGTTCAACAAATGGTGTTGGGAAAACTGGACAGCCACATGTAGAAGAATGAAACTGGACCATTTCTTTACACCATGTACAAAAACAGACTCAAAATGGATTAAAGACCTAAATGTGAGACAGGAATCCATCAAAATTCTAGAGGGAAACACAGGCAGCAACCTCTTCAACCTTGCCTGCAGCAACTTCTTACTAGACATGTCTCCAAAGGCAAGGGAAACAAAGGCAAAAATGAACTACTGGGACTTCATCAAAATAAAAAGCTTTTGCACAGAAAAGGCAACACTTGACAAAACTAAAAGACAATCAATCGACAGAATGAGAGAAGACATTTACAAATGACATATCAAAGGGCTAATATCCAAAATCTATAAAGAATTTACCAAACTCAACTCAATTTACCAAAGAACAAATAATCCAATCAAGAAATGGGCAGAAGACATGAACAGACATTTCTCCAAAGAAGACATCCAAATGTCCAACAGACGCAGGAAAAAATGCTCAACATCACTCAGAATCAGAGAAATACAAATCAAAAACCACAGTGAGATACCACTTCACACCAGTCAGAATGGCTAAAATTAACAAGTCAGGAAACGACAGATGTTGGTGAGGTGTCGAAAAAGGGGAACACTCCTACACTGTTGGTGGGAATGCAAGCTGGTGCAGCCACTCTGGAAAATAGTATGGCCGTTTCTCAAAAAGTTAAAAATAGAGCTACCCTATGACCCAGCAATTGCACTACTGGGTATTTATTTCAAAGATACAAAGGTAGTGAAAAGAAGGGGCACTTGCACCCTAAAGTTTATAGCAGCAGTGTCCACAATAGCCAAACTACAGAAAGAGCCCAGATGTCCATCAACAGATGAATGGATAAAGAATATGTGGTACATATGTACAATGGAATATTATGCAGCCATCAAAAATGAAATCTTGCCATTTGCAATGACGTGGATGGAAGCAGAGGGTATTATGCTAAGCAAAATAAGTCAATCAGAGAAAGACAATTATCACATGATCTCACGGATATGAGGAGTTTAAGAAACAAGGTAGAGGATTATAGGGAAGACAGGAAAAATTAAGATGAAACCAGAGAGGGAGACGAACCATAAAAGACTCTTAATCATAGGAAACAAGCTGAGGGTTGTTGGAGGGGAGTGAGTGTGGGGATGCAGTAACTGGGTGATGGACATCAAGGAGGGCACATGATATAATGAGCACTGGGTGTTATATAAGACTGATGAATCACAGACCTGTACCTCTGAAACCAATAATACATATGTTAACTAATTGAATTTATATTTAAAAATGCTAAAAAATAAAATAAAAAACAAAAGGTAAAAAAAAATATGTTAATGTCAAAAAAAATAAATAAAACAAAAGACTGATTTCCCAATTCCTGTCTTTTAAAAGAGACCAAAGCAAGGCCCTAAACAAGAAGCTGAAACAGCAGATCTCGCACGTTTTGTCGTCTTCCATAATCTCCACCCCTCAAACATACTGGGCTAAGTTTATGGTCTTAACAAAGGTCTAGCTACAGTCAAACTTAGTGCATCCCCTTTAATCCAACGGACAAAACCCATGGATTAAGACCCCCCAAACTTCACTGTTGCTCTGCCAACCTTCCCAGTCTCGCAGGAACGCCTGTAACATGGAGAATCTTTGCAGACCAGCGAGCAGTAAAAGCCTCCCCAACAAGGGCATGCATTTACAGATTCCTGCCTTTGCTTGCCGCTTTTTTTTTTTTTTAAGATTTTATTTATTTATTCGACAGAGATAGAGACAGCCAACGAGAGAGGGAACACAAGCAGGGGGAGTGGCAGAGGAAGAAGCAAGCTCATAGCAGAAGAGCCTGATGTGGGGCTCGATCCCATCATGCCGGGATCACGCCCTGAGCCGAAGGCAGACGCTTAACTGCTGTGCCACCCAGGCGCCCCTGCTTGCCACTTTAAATGCATCACAGTTGCTGAAAGACACCTGCTTTGGTTTTAAAAACTTTTGTAGTAGGGTCACAGAGGTCAGCCCTCGGCTCTAGCACACAGCTCCTGTCAAGTTCAGATTATAAAGGATTTCCTTGGCACCGTCAATTTCCCAGCCTTCACGGGAATCAGCAATATTCCTATTAAATGTAAGAAGTATTTAAGACATGTCAACAGGGAGTCCAGATCCATTTAGAGTCGTGGTTCCCAACCTGGGGCCATGTAGCACCCTCAGAGGACCTTGGGCAACATCTGGTTGTGCAAAAACATTTCTGGTTACTGAGACTGGGGACTGGAGTTGCCATGGGCATCCAGTGGGCAGAGAACAGGGATGTGCACCCTACCATGCACAGAACAGCCTCCCCCACCAATAATATGGGTCCCAAATGTCAATTATGTCAAGGGAACCTACTGGAACCACCTAATAATTCAAACATTTATCTCGCTGCCCCCCAAATGAAAAACCACAATGCAAATTCTTTTTTAAGCATCTGTTCATTCTTCATTTACTGATTCATTCATGAATTTGCGTCTATGCTGAATTTAACTGGGATTTCCTCTCAGGTTGCTCTAGAGCCTCTCTGTGTTGCTTCCTCGTTTTCTCCAGGAGTTTGTGAGGAAGAGAGAAAAGCCTGTGTCTTATCCCTAGGATAACTGACAGCACAGTCAGGCAGAATTCCTGCAGTGTAGTCTGGATTTTTTTTTTTTTGATATATCAGATTTATGCCATAAAATATGTCAGCAGGGGTTTTGTTTTATTTGGGTCATTCTTCAACTTCCGGAGGACATGTATCAGCACGACATGACCTGAACGAAAGAAAATTGAAAGTGAAATGCTTTCTTAGGTACTGAAGTTGGTCCCCTACACAGGCGCTGCATCCTCAGGGGGGAGGGGTCCCACCATAATGGGGGCAGAGTCCCTTCCAGATTCACGACGCAGAAACAGAATGGCGCTGCTCAAGCGTGGCGTGCATCAGAATTACCTGGAGGGCCTGTCAGAACGCAGATCCCTGGGCCATCCCGAGATGCACAGGTAAGGAGCTCACGCTGAAGCGGAAGACTCTATGGGGTGGAGTCACACATACTCACTCAGATATCAGGTGAAGAGATGCGTGGATCCAGAGAAACTGTCCACAGACAGTTGCTTCTTCCTGACACGCCGCTTGGGTTTTGCTGCATGTCGTGTGGAATGCACTATAAATGCAGGGGCAGCGTTGAGACAAAACCCACAAAACATGAAGGGAGAAGAAGGGAGCTCTGTGGAGCACGTGTGCTGGTGTGGACGTGGTGTTAGAGTGTGACGGTTCCTATTTCACCCTCTCCAGAAGGAATCCCCTCCGGCACAGAGATGGCTTCATTACTAGGCCTGTCATCCACGTCTTCATAAAACTGGGCATGGGGTGGGGCACCTATATGGCTCAGGTGGTTAAGCGACCAACTCTCAGGTCCTGATCTCAGGGTGGTGAGACTGAGCCCCACGATCCTCCACACTTAGCAGGGGGTCTGCTTAGACTTTCTCTCCCTCTGCCCCTCCTCCCCCCTGCTCTCTCTCTCTCAATAAATCTTAAAAACAAAAACAAAAAACCTGGGCACTGGGTGCTGCCTATGAATCTGTGAAGCATTATGCTAAAGAGATTGACGTTAGTCTGCATTTATACAGAAATTATCTGTCAACAACCACGCAAACAGAATCAATGCACGTGCTTATCGCATTTGAAGCAGGAGGCTGTAAAGCCAAGCAGGGGCGGCGGGGCGGGGGCGGGGGGAGTGCTGCAGGTGTCTGCAGAGTCGCATTGTGGGGGTGCTGCTGTCTCCATTATGGGGACACAGGAAGGTCCATGCTGCACATCCAGACCAGGCTCATGGAAGAGACAATGCCGCACTCACACAAGCCCAACCATGATGAGACCCCATGAGCAGCACTGGCACGACCTGCTGCTCCTTTCCTGGCGGCGATATGCCTTCGCTCCCGCTGACCACAGGCCGAGGGGGATGGCGGGGCCAGGAACATATGTGTGAAAACAGGAAAGATGTGTTGCTAGTACCTATCCTTCAACGAAAGAACAAAGCAAGAAGCATCATTTTCTGTATATAACATTTCAGAAATCCTCCAATGAGGACAGCTCTGAATACGGAACACCGAATACGTAGAAAGTACCTAATAGCCTAATGTCATATTGGGGAGAGAAAAAATCAGGGATCAGAAGAGGTTTATTTTTCTTTTTTATCTTTCATATATACATAAAAGGCATTAGTATCTGAATGATTTTCCCCTAAATGTTTCAGGTACTGATAATGAAAACATACAAAAAGGAAAGTGGTTGCAGTTGCTGTGTTACGCCTGTCTTTGGGGTTGGTACGTAGCCTCTCTACGGCTCTGTGTGGTGCCATCGGATGTAAAGATCAGATTCACCACAAATAATCTGTAAGGCAGTACTAGGTGACGCGTAGTAGTCTGCCCGGGATGCCATGACAAAGTGCCACAGGCTGGGTGCCACAAACAACAGACGTTGATTTTCTCAAAGTTCTGGAGGCTGCGAACCCACGTTCAAGGTCCCCACAGGGCTGGTTTCTCCAGAGGCATCTATGCTTGGCTTGCAGACACTCACCTTCTCATTGTGTCCTGAAGTGGTCTTTTCTCTGGGCATGTGCGGCCCTGGTGTCTCTTCCTCTTCTTAGAAAGATACCAGTCCTACTGGATTAGTGCTTCACCCTCATGACTTCATTTAACCCTAATGTCCTTTAAAAGCCTTCGACCCAGGGGCGCCTGGGTGGCACAGCGGTTAAGCGTCTGCCTTCGGCTCAGGGCATGATCCCGGTGTTATGGGATCGAGCCCCATATCAGGCTCCTCCGCTGTGAGCCTGCTTCTTCCTCTCCCACTCCCCTTGCTTGTGTTCCCTCTCTCGCTGGCTGTCTCTATCTCTGTCAAATAAATAAATAAAATCTTAAAAAAAAAAAAAAAAGCCTTCGACCCAAATTCAGTCATGGTGAGGGTTAAGGCTCCACATGTGTACCGACAGTGGGTAGTGGGGAGACATGATTCATCTAACACAAGACGAGGGATCCGAAGAAGTGTGAAACTCTAATGTGTCCTCAAGGATGTGATGATCAACACAGGTTCCTGACCTACAACTCAGCCAAGCACAAAATACAAGCTATGGGTTTAGAAAGCTTACAACTCAAAGCTCAAAAAAGAAGGGACGTATTTTAAGCTTTAGTACAATTTTGGTGAATAGAGTCTCACTCCTGAAAAAAACAACATAAGAGGTGCTTACTCTTCTACAGGCCTTTTAACTGTAAAGACGCGTTTTCAATCAGTGACTAATACAAAGATGGAAATAGCCACAGCAGACAAACTTAGAGCAAACAGCACATGGACCGGGTTCATCTGTGGTAGCTCAGCAAAACATCTGATTTCTCTCTGAACTCCAAACTTGCAGGATTGATTATTTCCACTCCCTTAAGTTGTCAAGGGGTAGGCCCAACTAGTAGAATGTCTGCATAACTGGGAGTTTTCCTAAGGAACAGAACTTCTCAGTTCTACATTTACTCATCCATCCTCACAAGGATATTACGAAGATCAATTAATCAAATGTTCATGGCAATTGGAGGGGCTAAATATGCACCAGGGACAGATCTGGAACAGGACTCCATTGCCCTCAGTTGGTCAACCCAGTTACACAAATTCAGATTTAGTCAAACCTGGGAGGGGTTGGGAATGTTAACATTATTGGTATCCCTCCTTCAATGGGTTTGTTACTGAAGTATCTGCCAGTTCTCCACTGTCCATCCTAAAGGAGAGACATAAGGGCTGATGGTTTCTCCAAGGTAGTTAAAAAAAACAGACTTTCTCACATACTGAATAATTACTTTAGCTTTTAACTTCCAAGGGAGCTGACAAAGGTCCTTCTCCCTGGTTTGCCAGAGGAATGGTTTTCAAATGTGGATGTGTAACTTCAGATGCATCCTTTCTGATAACCTGGCAGGCTGAAGGTCACAAGGGAATCAAGCCCACAGAAGCAATGCGTGAAAACACAAACCACCAATTTACCCAGCGAGGTAGACTCTCAGAGGGGATACTGGGTGGGGTAGGAACTAGGAAGATGCCTCAGGAGGTAGTAGGACATAACGCTCTCCGTTCTTCCACTCATCCTGTTCCACCACCCAAACACCTTCCTGTCAAGTGAGAAGTAATGTGCCAGTCCTATCACATTTCTGTTCTTCTTAAATGGCTATTTCTATGCCTTGACTTTGGCTAGGTCAAGAGAAAAAATCAGCATGGATTAGAGAAATAAAAATTCACTCAGGATGATGGGAAATATTACCTAGGATTGGACAGTAAATGAAATGAAAGCAAAATGAATGGTACTAAATGAAAATGTTTATGAAATATCCCAACAAGGAAATTCCTCTAAATCTAATATAAATGACATTTCTCTAAAGCATTTACCTCTTGTGAACTCTACAGCAAGAGTCAAGCAAGATTAAAGATTTACTCAGGAGCATGCAACCATCAATTGGGACTAATGGGAGGGAACCCAACCCAGACTCCTTCTAACTCTGGCCCCCAAGTCCCTTTCCAAGGAGCATGTGATATTCATATCTCCCTCCCTGTTCTGCCCTCTCTCATCATTTCTCTATTATCTATTATCTATCAATCATTATCTATTATTTACCCATTAATTATCTACCTACTTTTATCTATCATCTATCTACCTGAGCCAATACTGTCTATCAGTACCTGAAACAGGCAAAGATTTAAAAATCACACTTCTTAGAATTGACCTAAGTATCATAAACCAAATATGTACACGTAGGACCTTAAACAGACAGCAGTTAGTGATTCCTGTCTTATTCTTATATTCTGTAAATTGAGGAAAATTATTTTTCATTTACAGTATTTCTTCAAAAAAATCATCACCCAAAATTATTTTTTATAGGGGTGCCTGGGTGGCTCAGTCAGTGAAGCGTCTGCCTTCGGCTCAAGTCATGATCCCGGGGTCCTGGGATTGAACCCCACATCAGACTCCCTGCTCAACGGGGAGCCTGCCTCTCCCTCTCTCTCTCTGCTGCTCCCCCTGCTTGTGTTTGCTTGTATTCTCTCTCTCTCTCTGTCAAATAAATAAATAAAATCTTTCTAAAAATGTATTTTTATAACCACTTGTCAGCATATTATGAAAAACATAAATCACCTTGATTCATTAGAATACCCCAATTCCAGGTGCCTGGGTGGCTCAGTCGTTTAAATGTAAGACTCTCGATCTCAGTTCAGGTCTTGATCTCAGGGTCCTGAGTTTGAGCCACACACTGAGCTCCACACTGGGCATGGAGTCTACTTAAAAAACAACAACAACAACAACAACAACAACAAAACCCACAAAGAATACCCCAATTCCTGTGGCAGTTTAAAAAAATTCTATTCACACGTGTTCCAGAAACTACTTAAGATGGCTTGCTGAGGTAACTGTACTTAAAGGCAAGACCTATCTACTTCACAAGTCTTAAAAAAGAGTTCCAAAAGACATTGTCATGTTCCTAGGTATGAAAAATGCCTTGTGTCTAATTAAGGAGCCCTAACACCATGCAGCATTTTCTCAAGGCATATAAATCAACCCACACACAATGTCTGTCTCATGACTAACCCCACGTTCCCATCTCCTGCTTCTGTCTCCTTTTTAGCACTGACAGACATGGTGCCCAACCTTCAGGCACTTATGCTGTAATTGAGGAGATAAAATGCATACACATAAAATAATTAGAGCACAATTAAGTGATAAATGTCATATGACTGAGTACAAAGCTTTGCAGAGAAAAGAGAGGACACTGAATGCTTAAATAAACTGAAGAAAGGAGTGGGTCCCTGAAAAAGGTGAGAAAATGAGCCAAACATCATGACTCATGAGTAAATGTGGCATGCAAAAACAGCAACGAAGTACCTGAAGATGAGACAGAATGTGCAGCGGCAGGCAATTAGGTTGATAAGATGGTCAAGGTGGGGGGGACAATTCAAACCGGACCTTAATAATTGACCTATATTTTTAGAGGCATACATTGCATTTTTATCCTTGCCTTCCAAAAAAAAAATGTAGTAAAGTATATTCTCCATGGAGTGAAACTTGTTCAGTGTTGGAAATGGAAGATAAATTTCTCCTCCTTTTGGGGTGCCTGGGTAGCACAGTTAGGCAGCCGACTCCTGGTTTTGGCTTGGGTCATGATCTCAGGGTCTGAGATGAAGCCCCATGTCAGGCTCTGCACTCAGTGGGGAGTCTGCTTGAGGATTCTTTCTCTCTATGCCCCTCTCCCCACTCACTCATGCTCTTTCTCTTAAATAAATACATCTTTAAAAAAAAATTTCTCCTCCTTTCTCTACATCATGGACACTTCAAGGTGGAGCTCCTACTTGCAGATCTCTCGACGAACGCTAGATACATTATGAACACATATTCAGAGAGATGTGCTATGTTTCTTTGGGACTTATCATGAACTGGTAGTTAGTATGATTGAACATCACATCCCATTGGTTTACAAATTTTCTTTCCTCATTTCCCTTTTTTCCTCACCCTCATGCCCCAGATTTACCCATCTCCCCCAACCCTCACCCTGAATCAGTCCTTTAATATTTAACACAGTTTCTTCCTACCTCCACTTCTCCTTAATTGGATAGAAAGTTGTCCTAGAGGTGGGAGTAAATAGATATTGTCTAAAGTTGATAAGCCAAGCTATATAGGTTTATTATATTAAACTATAAAGACAGTTATCAGAAAGAATACATAGCCTTAAATTTCTATGTATTCAGAAAGAACATGCACAAAGCATATACAGATAATATGGCAAACATTGGCAAATAAAAATATATTAGTAATCATAACATAATATAAAGTGACAGAATTAAGACCAAGTGAATCTGTTTATCAATAAATATAAATGAGATAAACTCATACTAAAAGGAAAGGATTTCCAACTTGGATCAAAATTTAAAACTCAGTATATGCTATATGCAAGCATGCAACTAAAGCAAAATTATATCCATAAAAAGACATATAAGGAAATACAAAGAAAAAGAATATAATAGGTCTGGATATGAATATCTCACAAACCTAAAATAATGCAAAATAAATAAATAAACCAAAGGCAAGGCACATTAAATAATAAAGTGCTCTATCTCACATGAATCATTTTGTGCTTAAGAAAGCATCAACATGCCAAAAACCGTAGGAAGTACAAGAAAAATAGCAAATGAAATTCAATAGTGATGTGAGTATTCTCTGTATGTCCTGGAGAAACCAAACACAGGGTGTATTATTGTTAGTTCCATCTGTATAGCAGCAGCGGTACCTTAAAATGCCCTTGGCATTACAGTAGAGAGAACATTTTCTTTTACTTTCAAACAATAAGCCCTTATCACCTTCTTTTGTACTTACTCACTTGGCTACGGCTATATTCTATTCCAGCTGCAGTTTCCTGAAGGTTTAAAGAAAATCAAGAAGTCTACCTTTGTTGAATGTGTATGTGTGCACATGCCCACACATGAATGTGTATTGTGATGTTTCTCGGTTATATTTTTAAATATGGAAACCAGCACTAAAGGATCTTACAAAGGGTCTTTACAGGGCGCCTGGGTGGCTCAGTTGGTGTCTGCCTTTGGCTCAGATCATGATTCTACAATCCTGGGATGGAGCCCCGTATCAGGCTCCCCGAAGAGAGACTGCGCAGGGAACCCATTTCTCCCTCTCCCTCTGCAGCTCCCCCCGCTTGCGCTCTCTCAGTCTGTCAAATAAATAAATAAGATCTTTAAAAAAATAAAAGGTCTTTATGACTTGAAAGAAATTTTAACATGGTATCTGTTTCCCTGTCAATATTAGTAAAGCATGGAAGGTAATGTCCCATTCTAGTGCATTAAAAACATAACGGCATTGTGTTGGAGGAAAGAGCATGGACACTACTGCCCCAGGAAGCTACAGAAAAGCCACATTAGAGAAGTTCCATGCCACTGTGAACCCCTACTCTAGAAGCTGGGCACACTCAGGACAAGAGTTCAGTTTTGGTATGTGACACTGTACTGGACACCTCAGCTTCCTTTATTGCAGACTAAAACCATAAATTCCTTTTACCTTTCTTCACAGTTTTTAAAATTAAACTTTTAAATCACTTCTTACTAAAGGCTTTAGAAGTGCTTCAAAATTACACATATATATGGATTATATATGTATACACACACACACACACACACACACACACACACACACACATCTAATCAAAACCTAAAGCCGAATACAAACTTAGTAGGTATCTGACTAGGCTATTTCAAAATTTGCAGAGATTTTCCTCATAATCTCTGTGTTTTATATACTCCAGTAGTAAATTCTGAAACCAATGCTTTCCTAATAAGAATATTTGCATACTGCTTTATCATTTACTTGATGTCTTTGTACAAACTAGCATTTGTTTTCTTAAAACAATCTAATTGGAAATGTATTAAGAAATTGAATTAAAGGGGAAATTAAGTTAAAATATAATTAAAAGGAAATTATTAGATCCAGATATAGAAAAATAGAGGGGCAAGGAGGTAATCAGGGCCATTAGTGTATGCGTATGGCGGGGGGGGGGGGGGTCTCCGAAAATAATGCTCCAGACCCATGGCTTACCTTCTTTATAACAGACAAATATCCCAAATTGGAAGAAAAGGAGACTAGCATTTTCCAAACGCCAGTCTCCAAAGATCACATTATGACCTCAAATACCTTTTATGTTTTTTATATGGGTTCCCTTTTATTTGACTGATTTCCAGGAAAACCAGATTTTTCTCTCACATGTCCCTGAGACTAATTATATCTAATTATGTTACTATTGTCTATCTCAGGCTCACAAAATGCTATCTGAATTTTAAACTCAATCCAAATATTTCCTCCTCAATGTAACAGTTCCCACAGTAGTTTAAAATGTGTAAGACCCCCTTCCTCTTTTAAACCCTTTCAGGGCTTCTATCTATTCATGGGAAATTGGCCTATGTTATAGTTGTTTGGGAAGTCATGGTCCCCATTAATCTACATCACAAGATTGGGGACAGTTTGTTACACCTCTGTATAATATGGATCACTCAGTGTACACTGACCACATTGAATCAAACAAAATGGAAAGAAATGGAGCTTTTTATCTTAAAATAGCCCTTTTAAATGGAAGAAAATATAATGAAAAAGCCCCAAATTATATAGTACTTGAACTTGAGTAGTTCTCCTAAGTGCTATTTTTATGAATTCTAAATGCCCTGCTCTACACTCATGAAAGACAAGATTGCAAATAATTGGCCATGCCTCACAGAGAGACGTCAGTAGGCGACTCAGACCTGCTAGTTTTTTTGTTGTTTTTTTCCTCAGAACACAGAAATAGGTTTATAATTTGCATAATAGAGGCCAGCTCCTTTCTAAATTATGTGTAGACAACCCTGGTATGTGTATTTTAAATCAGTTAAAGTCTTTATTGAATCTCAGGATGTATCCATAACTCTCTGTTAACTCAAATGGAGTTTCGGGTGTGCTTTCCACCCTGCACAATTGCAGGTTACTATAGAGAATGGAATTCAGAAGTCAGAAAAACCTCTTTCTCAAGTGTGACTTCAAAGTAACAGAACTTACATGGAACAGTATACATAAATGTCAACTCAACCATTATGAGTGGCATTGCTATTTTCCAAATGCCAAAATGGTGAAATACTCTTTGCAAAATTATGAATAAAACAATGTACAGTCTACCCCAAATTACATAAGAGTTATAATCTGGAGAAATCCAATGTATATTAAAATGGTGGGAAAAAATTGTTTCACATGTAAATTTGTGTAATTCTAGCTTCAGACAATTATACACAATTTTCTTTTTTATGTATTTGAATGTGAAATGACATCTGGATTATCAGGCTGCATTGTTCAGTGTATCTGCTGGACACTACCCCACCTCTATCAGATGTAGTACAACCCTCCAATCATCAAGACAATAAAAGACTACTCTATGAGTATCCAGAAGTTCCCTTGGGGGTAAACCACCAAGCTTAATTACAATTCATTGCCATATAATGTGTTATATTTGAGTTTAGTGTAATAACCATTTTTGGCTTGACCACCTCTTCAGTGACCTGAGTCATGTATAAAGGTTAAATAGTGGGAACAATGTGGTTATTTATTTCCAAAGCATTAAACATGTTGGGGTCTGCCGAATCACCAGGGGATGTTGAAAAAGAAAACCAAAGCTGGTGGCATCACAATTCCAGACTTTAACCTGTATGATAAAGCTGTCATCTTCAAGACAATTTGGTACTGGCACAAAAACAGACACATAGATCAATGGAACAGAAAAGAGAACCAAGAAATGGGTTCAACTTACTATGGTCAACTAATCTTCAACAAAGCAGGAAAGAATATCCAATGGAAAAAGACGGTCTCTTCAACAAATGGTGTTGGGAAAATTGGACAGCCACATGCAGAAGAATGAAACCGGACCACTTTCTTTTACCATACACAAAAATAAACTCAAAATGGATAAAAGACCTAAATGTGAGACAGGAATCCATTAAAATCCTAGAGGAGAACACAGGTAGCAACCTCTTTCACCTTAGCCACAGCAACTTCTTGCTAGACACATCTCCAAAGGCAAGGGAAACAAAAGCAAAAATGAACTATTGGAACTTCATCAAGATAAAAGTCTTTTGCACAGCAGAGTAAACAGTCAACAAAACTAAAAGGCAACCTATGGAATGGGAGAATATATCTGCAAACACCTTATCAGATAAGGGGCTAGTGTCCAAAATCTACAAAGAACTTATTATCAAACTCAACACCCAAAAAACAAAAAATGCAGTCAAGAAATGGGCAGAAGACATGAACAAACATTTCTCCAAAGAAGACATCCAAATGGCCAACAGACACATGAAAAAATTCTCCACATCACTTGGCATCAGGGAAATGCAAATCAAAAGCACAATGGGATACCACCTCATACAGGTCAGAATGGCTAAAATTAACAACTCGGGAAATAACAGGTGCTGGTGAGGGTGCAGAGAACAGGGAACCCTCTTACACTGTTGGTGGGAATGCAAACTGGTACAGCCACTCTGGAAAACAGTATGGAGGTTCCTCAAAAAGTTAAAAATAGAGCTACCCTATGACCCAGCAATTGTACTACTAGGTATTTATCCAAAGGATACAAACATAGTGATTCAAAGGGGCACATGCACCCCAATGTTTATAGCAGCAATGTCCACAATAGCCAAACTATGGAAAGAGCCCAGATGTCCACTGACAGATGAATGGATAAAGAAGATGTGGTATATATACATATACATACACATAATGGAATATTACTCAGCCATCAAAAAGAATGAAATCTCGCCATTTGCAAGAATGTGGAACTAGAAGGTATTATGCTAAGTGAAATAAGTCAATCAGAGAAAGACAAATACCATATGATTTCAACTAATATGTAGAATTTAAGAAATAAAACAGATGAACATAAGGGAAGGGAAGGAAAAATAAGAGGAAAACAGAGAGGGAGGCAAAACAGAGACGGAGGCAAACGGACTCTTAACTATAGGAAACAAGCTGAGGGTTGTTGGAGAGGAGGAGAGGAGGGGGATGGGGTAACTGGGTGATGGGCATTAAGAAGGGAACTTGAAGTCATGAGCACTGGGTGTTGTATGCAACTGGTGAATCACTGAATTCTACGTCTGAAACTAATAAAACAGTATGTGTTAATTAAATTAAATTTTAATAAAAAATTTTTTTAAACATGCTGGGGTGTAATAAACATGCTCGGTGTGTCACAATCGATTAGAAAACTGTCCAATATGAATGAGTTTCCTACATCGAGAAATGCCACTAGCATCTGATAAACAGCAGAGACTGGACTCCTGAGTCACACAGCTGCCTTTCAGCTACATTCCCCTTCGGACACCAAATGCATTTCCAACCGCCTGGAAAGAAAAGTTCAAAAGCAGCTGCCCATTCTTTGGGACTAAAAATATATTCAATTCTCTTCATGGAGTAGGATTTTTTAAAAAGATTTTATTTATTTATTTGGTAGAGAGAGCATAAGCAGGAGGAGCAGCAGAGGGTGAAGGAGAAGCAGGCTCCCCGCTGAGCAAAGAGCCCAATAAGAGCTCAATCCCAGGACCCTGGGACCATGACCTGAGCCAAGTGCAGACACTTAACCCAGGCGTCCCATGCAGTAGGATGTCTTTTGACTCCAGAACAACCTGGGTAGCTCAAAGACAAAGAATGGCCACACTTCACAAGTTTCAACATGAACTGTTTTCTTTATGGGTGAGACACATACACTTAAGAATGGACATACTTAAGCAAAACATCCCCATCATTAACAGTCTACTTGCTATTGTGACAGAAAACTAGTATTTGGGCGGGGGGCAGGGGGGGAGAGGCCAAATTGTATGTTGCAAAGTTATATAGTAAAGAGTCATGAGTTTATAGCTTTTTGCACACTTCTAACATTGCATCAGAGCACAGTAACTCTGTACAGTTGAACAAGAAGGAAGGCACATTTAAAAAATAAATCTGGGTACCCCTGGGTGGCTCGTCAGCTCAGGTCATGATCCTGGGCTCATGGGATCAAGCCCCACATTGGGCTCCCTGCTCAGCAGGGAGCCTGCTTCTCCCTCTGCCTGCCACTCCCCCTGCTTGTGCTCTCTCTCTGACAAATAAATAAATAAAATCTTTAAGAAATAAATAACTAAAAATAAATTTAAAAATAAAATAAAAATATACCTGGTTGAGATTTAAAATTCAACTGAAACATTTTGTTACTTTGAGAAGATGGAGATAAAATTATGGATTGTTATATAACATATGTTTCAGCAGCATTGGGTCACCTTTAACAATACGCCTAATTAATGTGCTTATATTAACTATATAACAGAAAACTAGCAAAATTTGTTATGTCAGAGTATTGAAATTGGGTCATATTTCACACGGCCCAGAATCAGCTTGTTAATAGAGTTGTAGGCTATCTCTGCAAAATGCAGAATATATTTTTATGTACATATTTGCCCTTTTTTTTCACAAATATAGATATTTACCTACCAGTATTGGATGTCCTTAGAATAAACATTTTTGACTATAAAGAATAAAATCATTATCTCACAATAACTTAACAGGAAAAGTGAACTGGAAGTTTTACTAACTTATAGTCAATTTAGATGATCTGTATCAAATATCCTTATTCTCAGTAATAAAAATTTGTGTTTAGTTTAGCTGTACTGAAGGAGCAGATGTTTTTGTTTGCCTGGAAAATTATCCAATTATCCCTTTTCATCACTTGACATTACCTCTGAAGACTGACTAAACAGTCTACATTTTTCTCAGTTAAGACAAAACACTGAACAACATTATTAAACAAGTTCACAGAATTGACATTTACAGAAGACATATATACAAACTGTAACTGAATAATACACATTTTTTTCAAGGACATTTGGAACATTTGCCAGGAATGACCATATACTGGTCCATAAAACTACTGTTAAGCAACTGGAATTATACAGATCATATTCTCAGACCAGAACATAACAAAAACAGAAATCAGTCACAAAACAGAATAATATTTTCAAATCCAGCAGCACTCTTTTAAATAACCTAAAGGCCAATGACAAGTGAAGCTATAAAATATTTTGAAGTGAACATTAATGAAAATAAAACGTATCAGATTTTGTGGGATACAACTACAGCAGTCCTTACAGAGAACAAAACTGCCATGTCATTAAATGAATGTTCCTTGTCAATTTTCTCCACTGCATGCCAGTTTATCCTCACTCTCTGCCTTTTAGGAAAATAGTATTGTCTCCTGAATTGAATTAACATAAAAGCACATAATTTTTTTCTCTCTTATGCATAATATTCTGCCCTTCATTACAGACTTCTAATATGCAGCTTGAAGCTATAGAATTGTCTAGCTGTGTTTTGCTATTGCTTGTATATTTCTAGATCTTTGCTGTCATTTTATTGCCTTTCAATCTAACAAAAGCTGGATTTTGTTTTACTTTCTTTCTTCTTCTACTTGATTGATTGCTTAAAGAACAAAATCTGACATATAATCTGATTAAAATGCCAAACACTCGCACATCCCATCTTCTTCAGATGTGCTTAGAAAATCTCTCTTATATTAACCAAGTCGTTCATTGTGCATCATTATGTCTAACCCAACTCCACAGCATAGAATATAAGGCTGTCAGGAAGACCAAACTGAAGGTTATTGTTCACTTTCCATCCCACCAGAGCCTCAGATAATGATGGCATTTATGCAATCCTTCAAATGAACAGTTATAAATAGGATAACAAAAGCCTTGGCTGGCCCACACCATTCTTTCCATTTGGGTGACAGAGCTGGCTCAATGTTGGAGGTAGCTGACATCATCAGCTTCTACCAACCCGGCATAAAACAAAACTCAGTAGTTCCCTTTTCAGGGAATGCCATTCTATCCTGGACAGACTCTTTGAAGGTAGATCAAGCCTCCAATGTATGCAATGACAATAAATCCCAGACTCTTGCTGCCTGACAAGACCATGGAGACAAGCTAGTTCAGTGAGCTTCACCCCATGCTGTGAAAGCCCACTGGGGTTCTGGGAGTTTCTCTGGCAGCCCTCTAGCAGACTGGAGCATGAGACGATGGCCACCACTTCATGTTCAATCGTCCAGCTTCATGCAAAGCTACCTCTGGTTTCCACACAGAGCTTTCGAGTGAGATTGCCTGAAAACAAGTGTGATCCACTCTGCTAGACGCCAAGTCCAGTTTCTATTGATTAGCCCCAACATCATTCTGTTAATTAAAGACCCTTCCAGACAGAGGTTGGAAGATGGAGGTGGAGTAGGAGGACCCTCGGCTTGCCTCATCCCAGGAACACAGCTAGGTAACTATCAAATCATCCTAAATACCCCAGAAACTGACCCAAAGACTGGCAGAACAAATTCCACGACTAAAAGTAGAGAAGAGGCCCCATCAAAGAAGGTAGGAAGTGTGGAGACGTGGTGTGGGAGAAAAACGGATAGTGGCCACTGTGGTGGGAAGGGAGGTGCAGTCTCGGAGCAGAGCAAGAGACAAATACACAGCACATGGAGAAAACGATTCCCCATAGTCACTGGCTTGGAAATCAAGAGGGGATGAATTTTGTGACTTCCTGCAACTAGCAAGACTTAAGGCCTGGAGTTTGAAAGGGTCAGTGTGCATGGCTCTAAAAGAGCACAGAGGGCACTGGGGCTGCTCTTGGAGAGAAGGCAAACAGCCCAATAATACACAGCATGGAAACAGCGATCTGAAGAGCTTCTGGGGCACAGAGTGAGAAGGTTATTCACTCATCTTGCATGCAGTCCAGAGAGACAGCATTCATGGAGGGACCCCTCCAGGAACAAAGGAACTGGCCAACAGCATTTACCTCTCCCTCGCCCCTCAGCATAAGCAGAGGGCCAACTGCAGGAACCAGCCCAGGGGGGACACTGGCTACCTAACTTGCTTACACCAAGCCCCACCAACCCATACTCTGGTGAAACCACCAGCCCCAGTCTCTCTTGCCTCAGTTCCGGCGTGATTAGAGCACACCTATTTAAAACACACCATGTTCAGCCCAGGAACCAAACACTGTTCACAACAGGCAAAGACAACCTCTGAAGACAACTGGCCTGAAGGATAAAGCAACCAGGAGAAAACAGCAGAGCACACACAGCACACATTGGAGACACTCCGGGAAGCACCAGGCCCTGGGGAACAGGGGGCACTCCACAGCAGGGCACTACAGGACCTCTTCTTCATAAGGCCATTACGCTCAAGAACAGGAGATAAAGCTGACTTTCCTAACACATAGAAGCAGGCAGAGACAAAAGGAGGAGACAGAGAAATTTATCCTAAATAAAAGAACAAGACAAGGCCATGGCCAGAGATATAAGCAAAACAGATATAAGTAACATGTCTGATAGAGAATTTAAAGTAATGATGACACGGATACTCCCTAGACTTGAGAAAGAGTGGAAGACACGAGTGAGACCCTTAACACAGAGACAAGGAATAACATAGCAGAGATGAAGGATATAATAAACAAAATGAGAAACACACCTAATGGAATGAACAGCAGGATGAAGAAGCAGAGGAATGAATTAGTGACCTACCAGATAGAGGAAAGGAAAGGAATCAAGCTGAACAAAAGAGAGAAAAAAGAATTATCCAAAATGAGAATAGACTTATGGAAATCAGTGACTCCATCAAACTTAATAACATTCATATTACAGAAGTCCCAGAAGAAGAAAGAGAACATGAATTTGAAGAAATAATAGCTGAAAACATCCCTAATCTGGAGAAGGAAACACACATCCAGATCCAGGAGGTACAGAAAACTCCCATCAAAGTCAACAAAAGCAGATCCACTACAAAACATATTTTAATTAAGTTGAAAAATACAGTGATAAAGAAAAATTTTTTAAAGCAGCAAGACAAAAGAAGACAGTAACTTACAAGTGAAATGCCATAAGGCTAGCAGATTTTTCAACAGAAACTTTGCTACCTAGAAGAGAGTGATATGATATATTTGAAGTGTTGAAATGAAAAAAATTGCAACTAATAATACTCTACCCAGCAAGGCTGTCATTCAGAACAGGAGAAAGAGTTTCCCAGACCAAAAAAAAGAGAGAAAAAAAAAAGTTTTCCAGACAAACAAACACTAAACCAGTTCATGACCACTAAACCAGTTCTGCAAAATATATTAAAGGAGACTCTTTGAGTGGAAAGGAGAGAACAAAAATGACAGTGTGAAGGAAGGAAACACAAAAGCAGTAAAAAAAAAAGAAAGAAAGGGAAAAAAAAGTATTTCTGTAAAAAAATCAGTCAAGGAATCATAAAATAAAAGGATATAAAATATAATAACATATACCTAAAACATGGGGAGAAGAAGAATAAAGAATGGTTTTAAAATTAAACAACTCAATATAGATTGCTATATGTAGAAGATCTTATATGCAAACCCAATGGCAACCATGTATCAAAAACCACTAATAAATATGTAAAGAATAAAGAGAAAGAACAAATATATCACTAAAGAAAATCAGCAAAACATGAAAGACAAGACAGGATCAGTGCAGATCTTCATAAACAACCATAGAACAAATAATAAAATGACAATAAATACATATATATCAATAATTAGTTATGGACTAAACACTCCAATCAAAACACATAGCATGAGGGGCACCTGAGTGACTCAGTTAAGCGTCTGACTCTTGATTTTGAGGGTTGTGGGACTGAGCCCTGTGTCAGGCTCCATGTGGAGCCTGCTTAAGATTCTTTCTCTCTCTCCCTCCCTTAAAAAAGAATGACACAGCATGACAGAATAGATAAAAAAAAAAAGACCCATCTATATGCGGCCTATGAAAGATTCGTTTTAGACCTAAAGACCCATGCAGATCAAAAGTGAGGGGATGGAGAAATATTTATCATGCAAATGGACATCAAAAGAAAGCCAGAGTAGGAATGCTTATATTGGACAAAACAGACTTTAAAATAAAGACTGTAACAAGAGACAAAGCAGGACAGTGTATAATAACAAAAGGGAAAATCCAACAAGAAGGTATAACAATTGTAAATATTTATGCACCCAAAATGCGATCCCCAGATACGTAAAACAATAACAAACATAAAGGAACTCAGGGATAATAATTCAGTAAGAGAGGACTTTCTCACCCACTTACATCAATGCACAGATTATCTAAACAGAAAATCAACAAAGAAACAATGACTTTGAATGACACACTGGAATAAATGGATTTAACAGATAAATTCAGGATATTACACCCCCAAATCTCAAATAAATAACCTAATCTTACACCTAAAGGAGCTAGAAAAAGAACAACCACCAAAAGCTAAAACTGGTAAAAGGAAGGAAATCATGAAGATTAGAGAAGAAATAAATGACACAGAAACTGAAAAAACAATAGAATGTGTTGATCAGTGAAACCAGGAGCTGATTCCATGAAAAAACTGATAAAACTCTAGCAGACTTATCAAGAAAAAAGAGAAAGGACTCAAATAAAATCACAAATGAGAGAGCAGAAATAACAACCAACACCACAGAAATATAACGATAAGAGAATATTATGAAAAAGTATATGCAAACAAATTAGACAACCTGGAAGAAATGGATAAATTCCTAGAAGCAAATAAACTACCAAACGGAAACAGGAAGAAAGAGAAAATTTGAACAGACCAATAACCAGCAAAGAAATGAATCGGTAATCGAAAAACTCCCAGCAAAAAAAAGTTCAGGGCCAGACGGCTTCACAGGCGAATTGTATCAAACATTTAAAGAAGAGTTAATATGTATTCTCAAACTATTCCAAAAAATACAAAAGGAGGAAAATTTCCAAATTCTTTCTATGAGTCCAGCATGACCCTGATACCAAAACCAGACAAAGACTCCACTAAAAAAGAGAACTACAGGCTAATACCCCTGATGAACACAGATGCAAAAATCCTCAACAAAATAGCAAACTGAACTCAACAATACATTTAAAAAAATCATTCACCACTATCAAGTGGGATTTATTCCTGGGTTGCACAGGTGGTTCAATATGTGCAAGTCAATCAACAAGATACATCACATCTATAAGAGAAAGGATAAGAACCACATGATCACTTCAATAGATCCAGAAAAAGCATCTGAGAATGTATAATATCTATTCATGTTAAAAACTCTCAGCAAAGTAGATTTAGAGGGAACAGACCTCAACATAATAAAGGCCAACTATGAAAAACCCACAGCTAACATCATACACAATGCTGAAAAACTGAGAGCTTTCCCCTAAGATCAGGAACAAGACAAGGATGTCCACTCTCACCACTTTTATTCAACATAGTACCAGAAGTCTTAGCTACAGCAATCAGACAACGAAAAGAAATAAAAAACATCCAAATCAGTAAGGAAGAAGTAAAACTTCCAGTATTTGCAGATGACATGACATTATATATGGAAAACCCTAGAGTCCACCAAAAAATTGCTAGAACTAATAAAGGAATTCAGTACAGTTGTAGGATACAAAATTAATATACAGAAATCTGCTGTATTTCTACACATCAACAACGAAGCAGCAGAAAGAAAAATTTAGAAAACAAGTCTTTTACAGTTTCACCAAAAAGAATAAAATACCTAGGAATAAACCTAACCAAAGACAGAACTGTACTCTGAAAACTATAAAACATTGATGAAAGAAATTGAACACGACACAAAGAAATAGAAAGAGGTTCCATGCTCATGAACTAGAAGAACAAATATTGTTAAAATGTCTATACTGCCAAAGTAATTTATATATTTACTGCAATCCCTATCAAAATAGCAACAGCATTTTTCATACAACTAGAACAAATAATTCTAAAATTTGTATGGAACCACAAAAAGACCCCAAACAGGCAAAGCAATCCTGAAAAAGAGAAGCAAAGCTGGAGACATCACAATTCCAGACTTCAAGCTGTATTACAAAGCTGTACTGATCAAGACAGGATGGTACTGGCACAAAAACAGACACATAGATCTATGGAACAGAACAGAGAACCCAGAAATGAACCCACAGTTATTTGGCAAAAATAATCTTTGACAAAATAGGAAAGAATATCCAATAGGAAAAAACAGTCTCTCAACAAACAGTGTTGGGAGAAGTGGACAGTAATATGCGAAAGAATGAAACTGGACCATTTTGTTATATCATACAAAAAAATAAATTAAAAATGGATCAAAGATCTAAAAGTGAAACTTTAAATCATAAAAATCCTAATTACTTGGTGTCACAGTCTCCGGGACCCTTGTGCTACCTGCTGTCATCCCTTGCCCATTCTACTGCCTTCCAGGGCCAGAGACACAGCCCCTGGCCCCCATCTCCTAAAGCACTACTAACAGACTTTGCAAAATACTTGGGTAAAAGAGGGGAATGTGGACATAGAGTAAAAAAAATTACTAAAAACTGAGTATCAGGTACCATACTAAAAGTCCATCAGTGGTTCCATTCAAATTGGCCACAGAGGAAAACTATGAACTCACCTCCTCCACAGAACACCCCAAATTATACCTATTAACAGAACAATTCCCCCTGAAGAAGAACTGAACAGCTACTAAATCAAAGACACAGAGAATGGCAAAAGAACAGCAAAAGAACTGGTGGTCCGGACCTGCCATCACAAGGAGCTTGCGACCTCAATGAGACCAGGGTCCTCAAGCCCACACCAGCTGCCCCGTGATGCTGGGACACAGAAAACAAGTTGTGGTTTGCGGGAGGTGGGGGGCGAGGGGTTGTTTGTTGTTTGTTCGGTTTTAATTCTTTTTAATTTTTTTTTTTTACTTTAAAAGTTTGTCTTGTTTTGTTTCTTTTTGGTTTTGTTCTTTTCTTGTTCTTTCCTTTTTTCCTTTTTCCTCCTTTGTCTTTTTTCCCCTTTCTTCTCATATTTTACTACTTTTTCTTTTTGTTTTATTACGATTTTTTTCTCTTTATTCTTTCTGTAAAAGGCCATGGTTTATAAGAGAAACCAGCATATACGGCCACAGCAATAGCCAGCAAGATAAAGTCCCCACGCACGCACAGTCCACACTGGGGACACCATACACAAGGCCATCCCTTCAAGTTTAGGAGAAGCAGCCATTCTGCCTAATCCATACAAAGAAAGTCAAGCAAAATAGGGAGACAGAGGGATATGTTCCAAAAGATAAAACAAGAAAAAAGCTCAGAGAAAGAACTAAATGAAACAGAGTAAGCAATAAGACTGATGAAGAATTTAAAGGAATGGGGCGCCTGGGTGGCTCAGTCAGTTGAGCATCCAAGTCTTCATCTCAGCTCAGGTCATGATCTCAGGGTCATGGGATCGAGCCCCACATCAGGCTCCACCCTCAGCATGGAGTCTGCTTGGAACTCTCCTTCCCTCTCCCTCTGCCCTTACCACTCCCCCCACCCCGACTGATGCGTGTACTCTTTCTCTGTCAAAATAAATAAATCTTAAAAAAAAAAAATTAAAGGAATGATTGTAAAGGTGCCCACCAGACTAGAGAAAAGAGTGGAAGTACTCAGTGAGATCTTCAATAAAGAGACAGAAACTATTAAAAATAACCAATCAGAGCTGAAGAATACAATAACTGCAAAAAAAAAAAAACCACAGAGGTGAGAATCAACAGTAGATCAGAGGATGCAAAAGAACATATCAGGGATCTGGAATACCAGGAATACAACACCCAACAAGGTTACCATTCAGATTTGAAGGCATGATAAAGAGCTTCCCAGACAAATCAAAGTTAAAGGAGTTTACCACCACTAAACTAGCCCTACAAGAAATGTAAAAGGGACTTCTTAAGTGGAAAAGAAACGGCTATACTTAGACACAAGAAAACGAGGAATAAAAAGATGTAAAATATGACAACATATATGTAAAATGTGGAGAAGGGAGTAAAAAGGGAAAAGAAGGGGAAAAAGATAAGGTTTTCACAAAACTAGAACAAATAATACTAAAATTTATATGGAACCCGAGAAGACCCCAAATAACCAAAGCAATCCTGAGAAAGATGAACAAAGCTGTAGGCACCACAATTCTAGATTTCAAGATATACTACAAAAGTGTAGTCATCAAAACAGTATGGTACTGGCCCAAAAATAGACACCTAGACCAATGGAGCAGAATACAGAGCCCAGAAATAAACCCACAATTATATGGTCAATTAATCTTTGACAAAGGAGGCAAGAATATACATTGAGGAAAATACAGTCTTTTCAATAAATGGTTCTGGGAAAACTGGACAGCTACATCTAAAATAATGAAATGTACTATTTTTTTAAAAACCATTCACTAAAATAAACTCGAAATGGATTAAACACCTAAATAGGAGACCTGAAACCATAAAAATGCAAGAGGAGAACATAAACAGTACTTTCTCTGACACCAACCAAAGCAACATTTTCCTACAAATGTCTCTTAGGACACATGACACATGAACAGACACATGAAAAGATGCTCAATGACACTCATTGACAAGGAAATGCAAATCAAATCCACAATGAGATATCACCTCACATCTGTTAGAATTGCTAAAATCAAGAAGACAGGAAACAAGTGTTGGCAAGGATGTGGAGAGAAAAGGAACCCTTGTGCACTGCTGGTGGGAATGTAAATTGGTGCGGCCACTGTGGAAAATAGTATGGAGGTTACTCAAAAAATGAAAAATAGAAATTCCATATGATGCAATAATTCCACTATTGGGCTTTTACCCAGGGAAAATGAAAACACATTGAAACAGCATTATTTACAACAGCCAAGACATGGAGGTAAACTAAGTGTCCATCAATAGACAAACGGATAAAATGTGGTGTATATATATATAGATATACAATTGAATATTACACCGTCACAAAATGGGATGAGATCCTGCCACTTGTGACAACATGGATGGACCTAGAGGGTATTATGCTAAATGAAATAAGTCAGACTGAGGAAGACAAATACCATATGACTCCATTCATAAATAGAATCCAAAAAAAAAAAAAAAAGGAGTAAACAAAAAAACAGAATGAGAACTATAAAAACAGAGAACAAACTAATGGTTGCCAGAGGGAAGGGTGGCTGAGGATTGAGCAAAATGGGTGAACTGGAGAAGGAGATAACAGGCCTCCAGCTATGCAATGAGACGTCAAGAGAATAAAAAGCAGAGCTTAAGGAATACAGTTGATGATACTGTAACAGCAATATAATGAGACAGATGGTAGTTATATTTGTGGTGAACATAGAATAATGTATAAACTTATCAAATCACTAAGTTGTACACCTGAAATTAATGTAACATTGTGTGTCAAATATATAGAAGGAAGGAAGGAAGGAAGGAAGGAAGGAAGGAAGGAAGGAAGGAAGGAAGAAAGAAAGAAAGAAAGAAAGAAAGAAAGAAAGAAAGAAAGAAAGAAAGAAAGAAAGAAAGAAAGAAAGAAAGACAGACGGGAGGGGGGAGGGAGGGAAAGATAAAAGTCCATCAGCTCTTCTTGCACAGAGAACTCCTTATTAAAATCTCCCTGTGTTCCTGGAGCCTGCCCTTACTCTTATAAAGGATCTTTCATTTATCCAACAAACATGTGATGAACGCTTATTGATTTACCAGGTATAAATCTAGGTGCTAGAAATTCAGCAGTAAAGGAAGCAAACTCCCCCCTTCTGAAATGACATTCTCTATACTCCCCCCACCTTTTCTGAGCCCTGGACTTCCGAAGCCCCTGGATCAAAAAGTAGCAATAGAAAATTCATGCAGCTCTAGTATGCCAAGCATCTTTATTTCCCATTGTTTTAACCTCCCCCTTTCAATCTAGGCAAGGGACCTTACTTTTTATAACCAAAAGAACAATTACAGTGTTTTCCTAGACAAAAGAGCAGCTTTCTTTTTGATATGGATTCTGCCTCCTCCCTAGAATGCTGAAATGGTTCTAGTAAAAAAAAAATTTTTAAGATTTATTTATTTGAGAGAGAGAGGGTGCACATGAGAGTGGGGAGAAGGACAGAGGGAGAGAATCCTCAAGCAGACTCCCCACTGAGCACAGAGCCCCACACAGAGCTAGATCTCACGACCCTGAGATCATGACCGGAGCCAAAACCAAGAGTCAGATATCCAACCAACTGAATCACCCAGGCACCCCTCTAGTCAAAATTTTTAATCAATGTTTCCTTCTCTCTATATTTGACATTTCAAAATTCCACTTAATTCAAATAATTTCTCAATATAATATCATCAATATATAATAAGTCAGTATAAAATCTGCCTCTTTACGTTATGAAAACTTAATATTCCACAAAATATCTTTTTTTTTAAAGATTTATTTATTTTAAAGAGAGAGCGTGTGTGCACGTGGGGGACGGGGCAGAGGAAGAGAGAATCTTAAGCAGACTCCACGCTAAGCATAGAGCCCACCCATCCCAGGGCTCAATCTCACAACGCTGAGATCACGACCTGAGCCAAAACCAAGAGTCCAGTGCTCAACGGACTGAGTCACCCAGGTGCCCCCCGCAAAATATCTTTTTTTTTTTTTAAGATTTTATTTATTTATTTGACAGAGAGAGAGACAGCCAGCGAGAGAGGGAACACAAGCAGGGGGAGTGGGAGAGGAAGAAGCAGGCTCATAGTGGAAGAGCCTGATGTGGGGCTCGAACCCATAACGCCGGGATCACGCCCTGAGCCGAAGGCAGACGCTTAACCGCTGTGCCACCCAGGCGCCCCCCCCCCCACAAAATATCTTAATAGAAGCACTAGTTCTAGGAGAAGCCAGCCAGAAATTTGTATGTATTTGAATCTAGATTATATAACTTCAGAAATCTAACTTATATTATTGAAGCAAGAATATGTTTAAATGGTGCTCTCATGCTCATTAGTCAAGAAGAAACATTATAACAAGCCAGCAAAGGGAATAGAAATGATAGGTTTTCCTATAACACTTGAATACTTGCTATCCCTCTGAGACTATGTGACATTTTTTAGAGAAATAAAATGATGTGCCCTTGATTCCTTTACTTATATTCCCCTCTCACCTTTCTTTAGAGAGAAACTTCTTGAAAGTTCATCATTGTTAAGTTCATTTCTTCACCTCCGATTTCTTCTTGATCTGTTGCTCACTGGCTTTAACCTCAACCACACCACTGCGATTACTTCTGTCAAAACCATGGCTTGCTTTTGGTCCTTGTTTTACCTGACCTTTCCACAATACTTGACACCACTGACCATTACCATCTTTTGGAAACTGTTTTTCTCCCTTGGTTGTCAACGCAATATGTTTTAGTTTGAGTCTCTCTCATGGGCTCCAATGCGGCTGCTACCCACTGAAATATTGGTGTTTCTCAGGGTTCTGTCCTAGGCTCTCAATTCTCACTCTCATTATTTCTGAGGGACCTCATTCACATCCGTCCTTTCCATCCCATGGGATGTCTATAATCACCTATTATATGCCACTAGTTCATCTCTTTACTAAGCCTACAGAACCATATTTTTAACTGCATATTGGACTTTTTCCATCCAAATGGGTGGGTTTTTTTTAATATGTCAACCCTACCATAGTCCAAACTCAATGCATTATGCTTTCTTCCTCTCTGCTCTCATACCCCCTAAGATGCATTCTATACTCATGGTACCACTATACCTTAACCGTCCACGGCAAAAAATTCCAGAGTCATCATACCATCTTCCTTCTCCATCACCTTTCCAGTCATTAGCTCCCGTCAATCCTATTATCTTAACACTGCACATCCACCTTTTCCTTGCCATATAAATGGCTACTACTTTTGTTAAGGTCTTCAAAATTTATCATCTGGAGAATATTTCAATTGTTTCCTAATTGGTCTCCCTAAGAAGAGACTCATCATTCTAATCTATTTTTCATTATGTTATGATATCCATCTCGCTAAAGCACAATCAAGTCCCTCTATTTAAAAGATTACTAGTTATCTCCATTTTGTAATCATAAAGTCCAAATTGATTAGCATTACATACAACCTCATACATGATCTGCTCCTATCCTTCCAATCTCATCTCTTATCCTTTCCCAGGTTTCAGCCATATTAAAAAGCTTATGATTCCCTTAAAGACAGGTCATTATTCCCTCTACACATTTACACACAATTTTCCCTTGAAGATATCCCTTTATGATATCTCTGCCTATGTAGCAGCCCTATTTGTCCTTTGAGGTATAACTCAACGGTCTCTTCTCCTTGAAACATTCCATGAGCCCCCGGAAAAAGTGGATTCTTGCTCCTGTGGGCTTTGAGAAATACACTGGAAATAGACTGCATAAGATGTTACTTAATCGATGTAATAAGGAGAGAGAGAGAGCATGAAATGAGTGAAACAGTTCTATGGGTTGAGCCTGGAAGCCAAGAATGATGGTGAGGTATTACTAGAGAAAAAGGAGATTAAGGTTTTATAAGAAGGATGAAAATCTATGAGGTTATTGTTTTAAGCAAATTCTTTTTTGAAGAACAACATATATATAGGAAAGTATAAAAGTATGCAGCTTACACATACTAGAATGGCTAAAACTCAACAGACAGACAACACCAACTGTTAGCAAGGATGTGCAACAACACTAGTATGCTCTTAGGAGTATAAATTATTGCGTCATTTTGGAAAACCATTGGGCACCATCAAATAAACTGAACACACGCATACCCTATAACATATCCTATTCCATTCCTAGGAATACACCCAGGAGATATGCTGATGTAAGTTCAACAAAAAACCATGTATAATATGTTCATAACAGCTTTATTCATTATGATAAAAAGTAGAAACAACCCAAATGTCCAACAAAACTGTGAATGGAGAATAAATTGCATTAGATTTACACCATGGAATACTATTCAATGATAAGAATGAACAATATACCTCAATGCAAAAGCTTGGATGAATCTCAAACATAATACTGAATGTAAGAAGTCAGATACAAAAAAGAACATACCACATGATACACAAAGTGCAAAAAGAAACACCATCTATATTTTTTGAAGGCAGAATGGAAGTTAGTGACAGGAAAGGAGTAAAAGAGGTGATACTTGGATGTCAGTAAGGTGCGTTTCTTCATTTAGATGCTGGTTCCATGACTGTCTTATTTGTGAAAATTTACCAAACTGCCACATTAGGTATGTGCATTTTCTGTATATTAAACTGCAGTAGAAAGGTTTTGTTGGGTTTCGTTGTTTTTTTTTTTTTTTTTT
The DNA here is from genome assembly GCF_023065955.2 of Ursus arctos. NCBI lineage: Eukaryota > Metazoa > Chordata > Mammalia > Carnivora > Ursidae > Ursus > Ursus arctos. Next base: position 24,992,110 of record NC_079874.1, on the reverse strand, counting down.
TTAGTATACAGCCTAATTAATTTTTGCTAAGTAACGCTCCCATGTAACAAACACCCTGCCAATAAGCGGAACATTGCCAACACCTCAGAAGACCCTCAGGTTCCCACCCTTATTCACCCCCAACAGCAAGGTCTATTTTGACTGAGATCATAGAGGCAGCCATGTCTTCTGTCCTGTTCACTGCTGTTTCTTCCATACCTAGAAAACATGTGGGCATGCTATAATATTTTATAGATACATGTTGAACTAATTAATTATAGACAAAAACTGGAGAGTCAACCAAGATATGTGAAACTTGGGTTGGCCAAGTCCATCAAACGATAAACTGGGCAAAAAGAAGTGAAGGACGGAAAGGCAGTTTCCTGGAGAATGTCTACACTCAAGAGTCAGAAAAAGCAATACTGAAGGGGAGACCAAAAATCAATCAAACCATAGTTTCATTTCATAAGCTCAATGGAGTAGTTTTTTATTGTCTTATTGTATGACTAAACAATTATTGATCAATAAAAATTATCTTATTCATGAACTCTTTCTGATGACTTATAAGCATCACTGTATTCACAATACAAAGCTTTGAAAGGTATGACTTAGCACATGCATCTGCATTTTTTTTAATCAATTAGAAGATAGGAAGACTCTCGTCTTCCTTGGATCGTTAAGATTTCAGCAGTTGGTAATTGTGCAAAGATCATCAAATCCGTTAAAAAATTTTAACATTTGAAATGGTCATCAGCCAAAAAACTGATCTCTCTTTAACTTTCTGATTCATTAAGTCTGATATTGGGTGTTTACTGTGCAGAAAGGAAGAAGCACCAGGACCCATGGTAGGAGGTGTCCTATCCATCCATTCGGACCTGCGCCAGTATGACCACTTCTACCTCAGCCACACGACAGGAACTGCTGATGCCCAGGCAGTAAGCCATCTGGAAGTTAGTACAAAATAGAAACACAGACATGGGCACAGACTTTGCCTGCACTGCATCCTGGCTGCACACGAAGATCCCTGAGCTGACTGTGGTGTGTGCATGCCCACGGGCAACTCTTTCTTCTCTAACTCCGTTTACTGGTATTTGAGTTTCACACACAGCTTTGTCACATCGCTCCCTCTGCACTTCTATAATGTCCAGAGCTTCAAAGAAGCTATACAATTCAACTACGTATTCATTTGTGTGACTGATGCTACACTAGATAATCTGTATCAGTCTGTCACCCCAATTACATCAATTTCCTTAGCTTGAGGGTAAGGCCCTGACACACTATTTGGATCACAAACAGGTCGTATGGGATCAAGAAAGTGTGTAAATACTCAAACGGTTCTTAGTTAATTGAGGTTATTTTTACACTTAGAAATATTGCAAAATATCCCCATGTGTTGGATTTCCATGATGATAACTAAACTTAGCATAGTTTAGCAAAAGATCATAATTACTCATCCATATAGTTGGGTAATTATACACCATCCACAGACAGTGCTGAGACGACAAAGTAATTAAAAAGAATGGCAGCTTCTCCTCACTAATCAGCAGAGACATCACAAGGAGGACTTGCATTTTTGGCAAAGCCCAATGCACATCTCTATGCCAAGACGTCCCTATTTCCTTGATCCTCTCAAGACAGAAAGACAAAGCCAGGCCCACTCCTAGTAGGCCACGTGGCCAGAATCCAGGTCTGCTCCTAAACTGAGTGTTGTCAGGTATTACCTGGGTGGACATTTCTCATCTTCAGCTGACTATCTTTTTAAAAACTTTTTTTTAGTGTAATTTTATGGAAATTGGAAAAATACCAAAAAGTAGAAAAACAGAGACCATAGTGTTAGTGTTTGGATGTAGTTAATCTTTGCTGTGAATATATCTATATATATGAATGAAAATTTCTAAGTATGATGATGATATGGTATATTCAAAATTGCATAAATTTTACAAATCAACAGGCATAACTTTGTAAATAATGTTTATTGTTAACCTTTCGAATTAAAAAACTTAAAAAAATAAGAATGAAAAGAAAAAGATGGTTTCAATCAGTATAGAGCTTTCTCTGAGTGAGTGTACCTTTGTGTGCCAACTGTTTCTGAATGTATCATATTCAGATTTCTTGATGCTATCTCATAGTAAGCCCATTATTACCTAGCCAAGGGCTGACTGTGGGCAGAGATGTAAATCAAGCACCCATCATTCCATCTGGGTAAATCCTCCATCCTTGGTCTAAGCAACTCTGGTGACATAAACTCATGTTATAACAAGGATGACCACCTCTGACCTTCTCAGAGGAAGCTGTGGGCACAAAGCGTAATCCAACTCTTCTCGAAGTAGATGGAGGGCAGCTGGTCAACCAGATCTGGGAACCAAATCAGGTTCTGCGGTTTGAATCAATGCCCATAAATTGGACTAAGACATCAAGCATTTGTTTAGGACAAATTCCCAGGTGCCATATATTCTGAATCCTTATATATCTAAGAATGCCTTTTCCCCAAAATTCACACTTGGGAAAGTCAACTTAGTTTGGTGTAACACTCATAAATTATAAACACTTTTTTTCTTGAAAATCTGTAGGTGCTTCTCTATTATCTTCTGACAACATACTTTTTCAGAGATTATATGAGCTTATTTCAGTTACAAGCAACAAAAACCCAATTCACTTAGTATAATTAAAAAAGAAATACTGACTCATATACTGAAAGACCAAACAGCAGCTGCCCTCAGGGTCATACCACATCACTGAGACTGTCACACTATCCCCACTTCTATCCTCTTTAATTCTACCTTTATTCCCAAATTTTCTACATAGAAATAAAGATGGCTGTCAACAACTCCAGACACAAATTATTGTCACACACAAATATCTTTGTCCTGACAGCCTGAAAGAAGGTCCAGGGCTGGCATGGGTCACGTGCTCAGCTCTGTTCAGAGGATGGTTATCATAACTGATGAGGTTGAATCCCAAGGTCAATTTTGCACTGAGTGACAAAGTTTCATTTGATTGACAACCCCAGGTAGGAGAGCTCCCAAAATAAATGAAGGGCTATGTCACCTAAAAAAGAAAGGAAAGGGACACCGGAGTGGCTTAGTTGGTTAAGTATCTGACTCTTGATCTTAGCTTAGGTCTTGATCTCACGGTGGTGAGTTTAAGCCCCACACAGTTGGGAAAAAAAAAAAAAAAAAGGATACTGGGTTGCATATATTGATGGAAATTCACTGAATTCTTCATGCTTTACAGATAATTTTCTTTCTTCTTAAGGACATAAACTGTCAACCCATTTTCTTAGTACTTTTTTTTAAGCTACAGAAATTTTTCAATTATTTTTTTTTCTTTTTTCCCCTCAAAGCAATCCCAACTGCCTCTGAAGCCCATTTTTAATTCTGCTTTTGCATCTTTTACTTCCTTGCATTCCTTTCCTATCTCGGCCATCTTGTTTCCTCATGTTACCCTTTGGTTGTTCATCTTACCCTATTTTCCTCTTAGGGCTTCATTCTCTGGCTCATTGCCTTGCATCATATTTTGGATTCCAAGTAGTTTCCTAGAATTCTTTCATATTTCTGGATTTGCTTAATATTAGAAGCTCGCTCTCCTTCTGAGTTTTCAGGATGATACTGCTTTTTATTCTACAGCTGCTCCCCTAGGCTCTGTTTGTTTTGCTTTGTTTTGTTCTTATTTACTTATATAAAAGAGATTTACCCATTTGTGGCTTCTGTCCCCAAATGGATTACACTCATCTTCACTCTATATTCATTTGGACTATTTTTCGAATTCCATTCTTTTATTTATATTGAGATCAACTGGCTGCTAAACATAGCTCCTAGTTTGAATCTTAATGGATAGCAAACATTAATTTATCACTTGCCTGCACTCCTGAAATGAGATCCTGAAATGGGTTCCACCACTGCAGTATCCCCAGTCTGTACCAAAGGAATCCATGAACAACTACAACCCTCCGCTGCTTTCCTGTTCCATTTATGGTGGTTATTCATCCCAGGATACTGCCTGCAACCACCAGCTCCCATCCAATCCTCTTCCTGCAAATGTTTCTTAAGTCCAATTTCCAAACAAAACAGTGAGAGTTTACAGCAGCTAATTTTAAAAGATATAAGTCAGTCTTTGCTTTGGAGGCTTTGCTCTTCTGACCTGTGAGACAGGAAGTAGCAAAAGAAAGAAAGATCTTTACACCTACTTTCACGTGAACCAACAGATTTGTGGCATTCTAGCTAGTTCCATCAGGTGAAATTAGTGGAAACTGCTCATAACTTATGGTGCTAGGTTAGCTATTGGTTTTCAGAGGAAACAGGGTGAGAAGCAGAGAGGAGTCATTGTAGGAACTGTAGCTGGAAGTCACTTCAAGTGAAAGGGCTTCCCATTGATTTAAGCCGAAATCCATTCCTACAGAATATGCCAAAATGGAGACATATTACCTATAAACTGATATTCTAATTCTGGAGTTACTCTCAGAAGGCCACTCATTAAGGTCTTTTCATTTTTTTTCAAAGTTACTGCATACAGAAGGACAGATGACTTTCTCCCTAAGTTTGAATGTTCCAAAGAAACGTGATTTCAAGAGTACTCACAAAACCTCTTGCAAAGTTCATGATCCACATCCACTAGAAAATCCTTCTTTGCATCACACCCAAAACTCTCCTCATGCTATGTTTTAAATCTGTCTTTCTCTTTTGAGCTCCATTTACAGAGCAGCTTGGCCAGTACTAACATAATATCACCACTTAACCTGGTTTGTTACGTGGCTCAACCAAGAGCCAAAGAGTCCAATGCTCAGTGATGGCATCATTTAGATAAAGAAAACTGTTCTCACGTAAACTGTGCACCATAAAGCTTCATCTTAACTGATATAAGATCAATGTGATTATTTAGTATATTATGTAAAGTCAGCCTTTCCTTACACAGTGTTTTCATCATTAGGGAGTGTGAAAATTATGACCAAATTTGATGATTCCTATATGGGACTTTCTTAGTTCAGTGTGCTGAGGAGATGTACCCTGAGATGGAAATGTGCATGCAAGGAGTCGAGTCAGGAGCAATCTCAGAAACGATCTACCAAGGTGAGAGTAACAAAAACCTGAGCTGTGATGTAGCTAGTCAAGGTCTCCACCGATCCAATGGGAACTGGAGCTAGAATGGCCCTTTAGAGTTGTTCTAAACTGAAATAAGGGGACAGGCATTTCTACTGCCAAACTGCCAAACTGTCAAACTGTTCTCAGGGAGCACAGAAGACTTGAGCCAGTGTTTGTCTCACCAAGTACATTTCCCAGAGAGGGATGGAGCTGTCAACATTCCCAACAGGTGTGGAAATGAGTGCCTTCGTCCTGAAGGGAATCTGAGAGGCATGTGACAGCATTCTCCACAAGGACAGAAAGTTGCCATAGACTGATGTATCAGTCAGGTTGACTAAGTTATGCTGAATAACAAGTAACCCTAAAATTCTACTGAGTACATACAAGACTTTGTTATTTACTCATGTGCCCTGACCAACACAGAGGGCTCTACTCATTAAGGTCACTTGAGGACCCAGGTTGATGGAGACTCCGTAATAGCAGGTATCTTTATGATCATTTAGGAAGGAGAGGAGAGGAGAGGAGAGGAGAGGAGAGGAGAGGAGAGGAGAGGAGAGGAGAGGAGAGGAGAGGAGAGGAACATTATGAATCATGCACTGGCTTGAATACCCCAGAAGTGAGTCATGTTTTTTCCAATCAATTTTATTGGCCAAACTGTGTCACATCACCATGCCCAAAATCCTACCTAGTGCCCAGAAATAGAGGAAAACCAGAATAACTATGACCTAATGACCACCACAAAGGAATGACCTAGCCTGGGGTCCAGAGATATAAATTGCCCATTTGAAATACTGAGATACTTTTGTTCATCAGTATACATTTATTCTTTAATTATAACTAAAGAAGAGCCAGAAGGAAAAGTACATTTGAGAAACTGTAACCTCTCAATAATAAAACTGCGAAGCTGAATATTTCCATTAAGCATTCCAACAAAGGAATCATAAGAAACCCCAAAGAAAGCAAGAATTGATGACATTTAAAGAGACCGGAAACAGTATATTCTCTAATGTTTTATCAATTTTTCTAAATCCCTAAAGTTATTAGCATAAAAATCCTCAAAACAAAGTGTCTCTCTGTTTTGGACAGAGGGCACAGCAAAGAAATGAAAGAGTGTGTGCTTCTTTATTCCATTATAGAGTAAAGAAGAACCCTCAGACTTAATGAATGATAGTATATATTTTTAAAGAGGGGAAAAATTTTATCTTCTGCAAGGAAGAAAGAAAGCCTCCGGTTTTGGAGCTAATGCTGTATGGCTGTCCCAGCAGCTAGAAGCATATATGACAGGTTGCCTTGAGAGTGTGTATGTGTGCTGTGCGTGTGTGAGATGTATTTATGTGTGTGTGTATGCCCAGAGAACAGGCACTTCCCAGCACACCGTTCAGATGATGATAGTGTAATACAGCCAGTCTACTCAGGAGCTAAGAACCTTAGCGTTATAATTACTTCCATATATTTGCTTGAAAAACTTGAGAGATGTCTTCAAAAAATGGTGCTGGGAAAACTGGACATCCACATGTAAATAAATGAAATTAGATCCCCACCACACACCACTCACAAAAACTCATCCTCAAAATGGATTAAGGACTTAAATGTAAGGTCAGAAATTATAAAACTCCTAGAATAAAACTTCATGGCCCTGATTTAGGCAATAATTTCTTTTCTTTTCTTTTCTTTTTTTTTTTTAGTTGAACTATAGTTGACACACATTACATTAGTTTCAGGTACACAATGCAGTGACTATATGTAGGCAATGATTTCTTGAATATGACATGAAAACCACAAGCAACAGAAGCAAAAATAGACAAGAAGAACTATATAAAAGTAAAAAGCTTCTGCATAGCAAAGGAAAAAACCAAAAAAGTAAAAAGGTGACTTAGTGAATTGAGAGAAAATATTTCCAAACCAAGTATTTGATAAGGGATTAATATCTACAATATAAAAGAAATTCCTACAACTCAAGAATTAAAAACCTAATTTTATTTTTTTTATTTTTAAAAAATAACCTGATTTTAAAGTGGGTCAAGAACTGGGATAGGCATTTCTCCAAAGAAGACATATAAATTATCAACAGGTAATATGAAAAGGTACTCAATATGACAGCATCAGGAAAATGAAAAATGAAAACCACAGTTAGATACCACCTCACACCTGCTAGGATATCTATTATCAAAAAAAACAAAAGATAACGAGTGTTGGCAAAGACGCGGAGAAATGGGAACCCTGTACACTGTTGATGGAAATGTGAAATGCTACAGCCACAGTGGAAAACAGTACGGAAGTTAAATTTTTTATGAAGAACTGCCATATAATCTAGCAATCCCACTCTGAGTCTCTATCCAAAAAACCCACTTCTGGGTACATATCCAATAGAACTGAAATCCAGATATCAAAGAGATATCTACACTCTCGTGTTTACTGCAACATGATATAGAAGACAAGATATAGAAACCACCTAAATGCCCACCAATAGATGCACGAGTGAACAAAACGTGATAGAGGGGCGCTTGGGTGGTTCAGTCGGTTAAGCGTCTGCCTTTGGCTCAGGTCATGATCTCAGGGTCCTGGGATCGGGCCCCACGTCAGGCTCCTTGCTCAGCGGGGAGCCTGTTTCTCCCTCTCCCTCAGTGTCTGATGCTCCCCCTGCTTGTACTCTCTCTGTCAAATAAATAAGTAAATAAATAAAAACTTTTTTTAAAAAAGAAAATGTGATACAGACATACAACAGAATATTATTCAGCCTTTTAAAAAGAAGGAAATCCTGCCATTTGTGACAACATAGATAAGCCTGGAGGACCTTATGCTAAATGAAATAAGCCATTCACAAAAGTACAAATATTGAATGATTCTGCTTATAAGAGGTACCTAGGGTAATCAAACACGTAGAAGCAGTGAGTAGAATAATCGGGGCTAGCAGGGCCTGGGGGAGAGGGAAAATGGGCAGTTGTTTTTCAATGGGCATAGAGTTTCAGTTCTATAAAATGAGTAAGTTCTAGAGTACTGCCTTACCACATTGTGCCTATAGTTAACAATAGTGGACTGTGCACTTAAAATGTGTGGAGGGTAGATCTCATGTTAAGTGTTCTTATAATGATTTAAAAAAAAAAAAAAAAAGAGGGGCGCCTGGGTGGCACAGTTGTTAAGCGTCTGCCTTCGGCTCATGGCCTGATCCCGGCATTCCGGGATCGAGCCCCACATCAGGCTCCTCTGCTGGAAGCCTGCTTCTTCCTCTCCCACTCTCCCTGCTTGTGTTCCCTCTCTCGCTGGCTGTCTCTATCTCTGTCGAATAAATAAATAAAATCTTTAAAAAAAATTAAAAAAAAAAGAAAAGAAAAACCTTGAGAGTTGTCAGTAAAAAAACAAAAAAAATCAAAATACGTTTTTGGAAAACCAAAACAGAAATCCACTAAGCAAAGCGTTTCGGGTTTGCAATAGACTTGAACATGTAATAGCCCTTGACCGTATCATCCTGGACTTACTGAGGATAGACTGATAGCAGTCTGAGTCCTGACCAGGCTTTACCCCCTCCATTGCTTTCCCTCCTGATAGACCTGGCTCCCCAGTGACCACAGCAGAGGACATCAGCTTCTGTCTCCGCTCAGTCCCCTTATGACCGTGCTTTCTAATGTCACTACTGAGGGCCTCAATTTTCCACTAACTTCCTCCTTTTACCCATTTGTGATGCACTCCTATCCTTCAACACACTTTACTTCCCTCATGTCGACTATTAACACCCACTTCCTCGAGGTGTACCGGGTATTGCGCACAAGAAACGCTCTCTGTAGGTCACTTATAGCAGCATATAATTTCCTGATAGTCCCATTCCAAAATAAAATACATATGCAAATAAGTCTACATATACACATTTCAGCAATTGCTTTTTTCCCCAAAGTGTATCCTTTGATTCCTCAGTTTCTTCGCACTTGAGGGAGTCAGTAAATGTGGGACGGTGAAGAATACAGCTCTCTTTGGTGCTAAACTTCATCACAAATTTACTTTTTTCTTCCTCTTTTATAGGAAAGGCTAACTAGAGTCACTAATCATCACGTTAACATTATGCATCAAAGGCACAGTTTAAGGTAATGAGCAATAAAAACATAAATGAATATTTTATTTCTAAGTGAGTTTCCCCCTTGAGTTTTCTGAATTGTGAATTTCCAGACTCAAATGCCAGGCTGCATCTCCCGCTCTTCAGCGATGAGAAATGGCAGACAGGAAAAGGATCTGTACACATTCTAAATGACAACCACACTTCACAAGGCTATGCTGAAGGTTTGAAAGTTAGTGTTAAAGGTTTTAGGGTAATTTTATGTTTAGCATATAAACCCTAGTTTTATAATCTGAGAGCAAGTAACTAGCCATTTTGGACATTTTTTATAGATTCCATCTTAAATATAGTTTCACCAAAAACTGCTGTGTTTAAATTGCCTTAACATCGTCTGTGAATTGTATTCACTTGACAAAGGCATGTGAGGAGTTTAAAGTATAATGATTTTCTAAAAATACTAATGATTTGCACATTCTTTTCCATCTCAGAGCAATTGGATTTATTACATATTTTTATCCACTTGTCAGGCATGGAGAAAGTGGCTCGCAAGAACTCTCCAAGTCCTATTGTGCTTTTAAAATAAAATGATCAAGCCAAAATCTAAATTTATAAATGGAAGCACAATGCGTATGTTCTCAATGAGACAATTGAATCCATTCTTCCTTTAAATCGGAGGATCAATTTATGTTCTCTAACTGTACTCATCAGCTTGCATTTCAGCCGTTCAGCAAATGGGGTTGTGGCAAACATCTTGGCCCAATTTCTTTGGAGAACAGAATACATTCCATGAGTCTGAATGTATAGATTACCTGTCTGTCACTATTATAACACGTCCTCACATGGACATTTGATCAATAGCACAAAATCTTGCTCACCTGTCTTGTCACAAATCTTCTTAAATTGCTTCTAAATGTAACCACGCATGATAATGAAGAGAAAAGAGAAAAAAATATATATTCCCCAGTAGTCTGTGGGTTGTATTCATGTGAAAATACAGAAACACCCTTGTCTTTAAATGTTGGGTATAGAGGTAAAAGTTACATAAATTCTTTATGCAATATGGCTCTCAAAAATGTATAACTGAAACAGCACAGCTAACTGAATTTAAAAAGAGAATCTAAATAGTTTAGTCATTTATAAAAGATTACCCTTCTACAAGAGTATTTTCTGTAAATTTGCATGTTTCTTTAGATTCTGAAAGAGAGGGATATTAACAACTCTTTCCAAGTGTGATATTCGAAATATTTAACTACCAGCCTTGTGTGAGTACCAACCAATGAAAAGGGTCACCAACAACTCACACTGGCCATAGACCATAGTGAGCCACGCCAAGAGACATCAGCTGACAATCAGTCCTGCCTACTTCACAGGGTGGCAGGGTTAGGAGATTGATTACAAAGCAGTGGCCTTGGCAGAGCTTGGCACACAGGATACATCTAGAAAATTTCAGTACGATCCAAATCAAGTCTCCTGCCATAAACACTTCTATCATAATTCTGGAGAGCTTCCTCTAAATATGAAATACCTTTTAAATAGTGTCTACTTGATACAAAATGATCTGGAAAATGGGTATGAAAACCTCAGTATTTTGACTGTTTCTTTATAATCCAAAGGTAGGAATAGAAAGAAAGTTCCATACTAGCACAAACCATAGTCAGAATGCAGGAAGAAGCATTAACACTGATAGGCACAAAGGCTTCAACAGCCTTCAGTAGGTCACTCACAATAATCAGTGAGAAGTAGGTAGAAAATGCTTTATCTTCCACAACTATAGGGCCCATCTTTAAACACTAGGGCGTTAGAAGAATACAACTGGACAAAATTCACAGGTGTACTTTGCTCATGTTCAACGTGGCTTATACTACAAAGAAATTCTTGAGAGAATGGAAATATCCCATTTATTAACTGATTCCGTGACTGTCTCCCCAAACCAGGTCCTCTTGATATGCTAATATTTTATGTGATTTTCCAGAATTCAGAATAAATGTTTTCAGGGGACACCTGGGTGGCTCAGTTGGTTGAGCATCCAACTCTTGGTTTTGACACAGGTCATGATCTCAGGGTGGAGAGATCGAGTCCCACCTGGGCCCTGTGCTTATTGGGGAGTCTGCTTGAGATTTTCGCCCTGCCTCCCCTTCTGCCCCTCCCCCTGCACTCATGCTCTATCTCTCTCCCTCAAATAAATAAAGATTTTATTTACTTATTTTTTATGTTTTTATTTAAAAAGATTTTACTTATTTGATAGAGAGAAAAAGAGGGAGCATAAGCAGTAGGGGCAGAGGGAGAGAGAATAATCTCAGACTCCGCACTGGGTGTGAATCCCAATGTGGGCTCAACCTCACAACAATGAGATCACGACCCCAGCCAAAACTAAGAATCGGCCGTCTAGCTGACTGCGCTACCCAGGTGCCCCTAAATAAATAAAATCTTAAAAAAAAAAAAAAGAATGAATGTTTTCAAAAGCACACAGATCTATTATGTAACATACATATCCACTCTCTCCTTTTCCAAAATGCCGGACCTGTAGCTGTCCCGGTTGCTATGGAAACAACAAAGATCTTGGATTAAGTTCATAGTCCAGAGCTTTGGGAAGCACACAGCCAGCAGCTGCAGGAATCAGAAACTTGCCGCCATACGGATTCCGCAGCTGCCAGACCAAAATTTTAAAGAAGGCACAAGGAAGAAGGGCAGAGCGGAGAGAGAACTCTTTGTTTTCTATTGAAAATAGGGGGAAAGACAAATAGTGACTGATCTAAATGCAATTATAGTACTTAATGAATGCACCCTAGCCTACAGTGTTTTAAACCATCTCAAATGGCTGGGAAATTAATTCTAGCATGACTTTAGTCAAAGAATATTTGTGATGAATTTGCACTATCTGAATAATTGCAGCTATCAGCTGAAATAACAGCAGGGAGGTGGGTAACTAGGTCAGATATTCCAGGCCTTGTCTCAGCAAGGATGAAATTTGGTTTGAGTCTTGAAATGGGCATTTGGGGAGAAAAATCCAGTACTTCTGATTCTAGCAGTAGAAATGCCTTGGAATTACAGAATATTAGAGCTGACGAAAGATTTCAGAGGCCCAAAGAACCACACCTTCTTGTTGCACAGATGACACAATTAAAACTCAGGGAGTTTAGGTAATTTGTCCCATAACTGCTATTGTGTAGTCACCTTAAAGCCATGCAAGCTGCCATCACATGTTGGGAAAAGAACCTGCTTTTCACGTGCTCAAAGGCTAACTATTAACGACAGATGGGTATTCTAGCAGGAACCCCCTGTCCCACTTAGAGCAAGAGCTCTACTCCTCGGGACTTGGCCAAAGTCGAGCACAGAAAGGAACTGAAGTAATAAAGTTTGTTACTGTTATTAGTCAGCACAACCCTACTGAAAAGACAACTGATGACTGGTCAATGCAAATTAGAAATAATGGACAATTATAGTTATTTATATTCTCCTACCTTATCCTCCACTTCGTCTCATTAGCATGAACTAAAAAGTTGCTTTTGATGTGATTTTTTTTTTTTTGGAAGATTTATTGATTTGTTTGAGAGAGAGTGTGCAAGTGAGGGGAGGGGACAGAGGAAGAGGGAGACAGAATCTCAACCAGACTCCAGCTGAGCCAGACACAGAGCTCAATCCTGGGACTCTGGAATCATGACCTAAGCTGACATCAAGAGTCGGCTGCTTAACCAACCGAACCACTCAGGATCCCTCAAAATAATTCTTAATTTAATGGCCACACTGCACCATTTTTGTTTAAGTATATCAAGAATTTTCAGCACTCAGCCAGTAGTACAACGTATGTTTTCTTATTACAATTCCACTCATATTTTCTCATTTTAATACTACTTTTCATTTATTGAGCAAGTATTCTGTGCAATGCATTGTGTGAGTAGCTTTTTTTACATTAGTTCCTACTCTTAAAGCTGTCCCAAAAGGAAGGAATTATTCGTCCCATTTTTTCCATGCACGATTTTATTCTCAGAGGGATTAAGCAATGGGGCCAAGATCACAGTATGAAGGCAGAACTACAGATTCGAACACAGAGAGCCCTCTAGCTGCAAAGCCAGATTTCCACCACACAAATACAGCTTCCATACTCCAGGTCGGTACCTCCACAATCGGAGAAAATTAATTATTCACTTCTTCGGAAAAGATTACCCCAAAGCCATCTAACATGTCATCATAATGGAAAGATAATTAAAGATCATGCTACAAATTCCACAAATGCCAATGAATAATTAAGACTTCCAGAGACAGCTAGAAATTGGAAGCTGACCTATTGTACGGCTTGAAAACAGTTCCAGGTTACCTAGTTGAAAAGAAAAATGGGCAGTTGATGGTCACAGGATGTCTGGAGTCATTTCAAATCAGCCTCACAGAGGAATAAGAAATGAAACCCTCTGCAAATAGGCAAATATTGATTAAGGATATTCTAGGGCATGACCCAGAACTATGAAATTAACAGAATACAAAGGCAAGAGAAACAATGGCATTTTCCCTCAAACAGTTTTGATCAATGATTTTCAAAAGCGATAGCTAGAGCTATGACGGGGGATTTGAATATCAACTCAACATGATCTGTCATTTCAAACACCAGACGCTCTCTTTCCTTCATCTTCTGCTCAACCCTGAATTTCCATTCCTAGGATGATTGCACAGTCAGCTTCAAACCTATCCCTTTGGCTCCTGCCTCACTCCTTCACCAGGAAACATACTGGAAAATACTATCTATGATTAACAATATTACCATCAACATGTGCACACCGAGGGATTAATGAATGCACAGACCGTCCTACAGCTATGAAGTCATAAGGCATGATATGAACCACAATGTGTCTGCATTTTATACTTCCCCAAGAGTCTCCCTGGTAAATTACCACAGCCCAAAGCAAATAGCTGTAATTTAGCTCTTTTATACACATCCTTCTACCTGAGTGGGGTTAGGCAGGGAGCTAATCAGGCCAGGGAACATGCCACAGATTGAGGCAAGGGTCAGCAGACTGTGGCCCATGGGCCAAATTCAGCCCACCACTTCTTGTAAATAAAGCTTTACTGGAACACAACCACACCCATGAGTTCACATCTATATAGATGTGGCTGCCTTCATGTTTCAATTAAGTAATTGGGACAGAAACCATATGGCCCACAAAGTGGAAAATATGTACTATTTGGCCTTTTACAGAAAAATAATGTGCCAATTCCTGGTTAGGACATGGAAAGAGAAGCCCTTGGCCCAAACATGCTAAAATCAGGTGTAAATAGTCAATAGAAAATCATAATCCTAAACTCATAAATGCAGGTAAGAAAAACATGAGAGTACGATGTCAGCAAAATGGCAGAATAGGAGTTTTCTGCCACCTTCCCTAGAAGGAACACTGACTCTGACAATCTTTCAGATGAGAGTACCTTTAGAAGTCCGGGAGTCCAGCGGAGAAGTTCCGGCGCACCACTGGAAGAAAAAAAAAGATCCAAGATCAGACAATGAAGAGGGTTAAGAGGGACAGTTTGACTTTACCCACGTCATCCTTTAAGGTGGCATACCTCAGTCCCAAAGGAGCGCTTCTTGGCCTGTGATTTCTCCCAGGGGGGAAAGTGAGAGCATGTGAGAGAGCACCCAGCTTCCTCAGCCGTGCGGGACACTGCCGAAGAGGCCCATCTCGTTCTTGCCCCACCGAGAGTACTGTGATGAGCTGCATGAGTGGGAGGCACGGAGCAGATGACAGAAGAGCAGCCAGGGCTCCTGTGATCACACTATCCCCCTGCCAGGTGAGCAGGGGCTGGGGTTCTCAAGGGGCATAGAAGGGATGCAGAGCCTACTAACCACTTTACAGATGCTATCAGAAAGCCTGCAAATGAGCCAGCTGCTGGGGCACTTCATGAGTCCATCTCCCCAGCTGGCCCATGGGTACCCCTAATGCTCTGTACACCTCACCCACACACCCACATCACAGTAGCTCCCTGTGTGCACCCCTGACAGCGGCCAGAGTTAGACTTTGCAGAAGGCTAATAAGCACACACAGAAAGCTGGCCCAACTCTGTGGCACTGAAAGACAGCACACAAACTTGAGCTTTCAGGACCACCCAGAGAGCTAGAACAGGCTGTAGGCACCCAGCCTGGGTCAAGAGAAGGGTCAAGGAACAGGAAGTGGAGTAGGCATATTCACAGAAAAGGCCTGAGGAAGCCTCAGCATCTCTAGCAGGACTGATAGAAGCTATTTCTCTTCCAAAGCCAGTCAGTAAAGACTGGTGGAGGTGAATCCTTCTTCAAATGTAAAGACAGCTGTGCAACACTTTGGGGAACATGAAAAATCAAGGAAACATGACACCATCAAAGAACACAATAATTTTCTAGTAACGGACCCCCAAAGAAATGGAGGTCTGAGGTTTGCCCAATAAAGAATTCAAAATAGTTGTTTTAGGAAGGTCAGTGAGCTACAAGAAAGCACAGAAAATTCAATGAAATCAGGAAAACAACATACAAACAAAATGAGAATTTCAACAGAGGGATAGAAATCATAAAAAGAAAATTGGACAGCTACATGCAAAAGAATGAAACTTGACCACTATCTCACACCATACACAAAAATAAACTCCAAATGGATGAAAGACCTCGATGTGAGACAGGAATCCATCAAAATTCTAGAGGAGAACATAGGCAACAACCTCTACGACATCGGCCAAAGCAACCTTTTTCATGATACATCCCCAAAGGCAAGAGAAACAAAAGATAAAATGAATTTATGGGACTTCATCAAGATTAAAAGTTTCTGCACAGCCAAGGAAACAGTCAGAAAAACTAAGAGGCAGCCCACGGAATGGGAGAAGATATTTGCAAATGACACTACAGATAAAGTACTGGTATCCAAGATCTACAAAGAACTTCTCAAACTCAATACACGAGAAACAAATAAACAAATCAAAAAATGGGCAGAAGATATGAACAGACACTTTTCCAATGAAGACATACAAATGGCTAACAGACACATGAAAAAATGTTCAAAATCATTAGCCATCAAGGAAATTCAAATCAAAACCACACTGAGATACCACCTTACGCCAGTTAGAATGGCAAAAATAGACAAGGCAAGAAACAACAATTGTTGGAGAGGATGTGGAGAAAGGGGATCCCTCCTACATTGTTGGTGGGAATGCAAGTTGGTACAGCCACTCTGGAAAACAGTGTGGAGGTCCCTTAAAAAGTTAAAAATTGAGCTACCCTATGATCCAGCCATTGCGCTACTGGGTGTTTACCCCAAAGATACAGACGTAGTGAAGAGAAGGGCCATATGCACCCCAATGTTCATAGCAGCAATGTCCACAATAGCTAAATCGTGGAAGGAGCCGAGATGCCCTGCAACAGATGACTGGATTAAGAAGTTGTGGTCCATATATACAATGGAATATTACTCAGCAATCAGAAAGAACGAGTTCTCAACATTTGCTACAACATGGACAGCACTGGAAGAGATAATGCTAAGTGAAATAAGTCAAGCAGAGAAAGACAACTATCATATGATTTCTCTCATCTATGGAACTTAAGAACTAGGAAGATCGGTAGGGGAAGAAAGGGATAAAGAAAGGGGGGGTAATCAGAAGGGGGAATGAAACATGAGAGACTATGGACTATGAGAAACAAACTGAGGGCTACAGAGGGGAGGGGGGTGGGGGAATGGGATAGGCCGGTGATGGGTAGTAAGGAGGGCACATACTGCATGGTGCACTGGGTGTTATACACAACTAATGAATCATCGAGCCTTACATCGAAAACCGGGGATGTACTGTATGGTGACTAACATAATATAATAAAAAATCATTAAAAAAAAAAAAAAGAAATCATAAAAAGAAACAAAGAGAAATCCTGCAGCTGAAGAATACGATGAATGAGAGGAGAAATGCCACAGAGAGGTATTTCATGGGAAGGCATTTAAACATCAAGATGGACAGCCTGTGTTTTGAAGGCACTGCCTTTGAAGGCAAAGTAGTTTCCACATCCACTAATTGGGCTTCCACAGACATAGCTACTCTCTGGAAACAGAGACCATATGATGTGAAACAGAACAATAAGAAGTGAAACGCCACCTGAGTTCTCGAATAATGCCTCTGTTGCCCTTGTTCTTTCATGCGCAAAGTGAAAACATTTGTATTCACATTCAACTTATATGCATGTATTTGTGATATACGTGTGTGTATGTGTGTATTTGTATCCATATGTTGATATTTAGGTGTTTAAACTAATATTGTACGTATATATACAATCTAATAAAGATGACATTCACTCAAGTATGAATGATTTTAGCTTATTTGTAAAGGATATGGTTTAACTATGTAATTCCTAAATACATGTTGATTCATTTGATGACAAGCACATTGGACAAATAACTGTGTGCCAGGCATGATTATACGGTCGATAAATGCATTGGTGGGGGAAAAACAGACAAAAAGCACATGCTCTTTCTTCTTTTTTTTTTTTTGCTAGTTTACATTCTAGTGTTGGGGGAGAAACTGACCATAAACAAAATAATATTTTCTACTGCTGTGTAACAAATTACATAACCTTTAGTGACTTAAAACAACATACACTTATAATGTCCATTTCCGTGGTCAGGAGTCTGAGCATGGCTTAACTACATCCTCTGATTCAGAGCATCTCAAGGGCTGTGATGTCATCTGATGGCTTGATTGGGAAGAACCTGCACAAGGTTGTGGGTAGAATCCGTTCCCTTAGGGCTGTGGATCTGGACCTCAGTACCTGGCTGCTGTTCATGCAAGGCCATCTGAGTCCCTCGTCACACAGGCCTCTCCACCATGGCAGCTTTCTCTAAGCAAGCAAGGGAGGGCCTTCTAACAAGACAGAGTCCAAGTCTTTTGTAACCCAACCAGAGACATGACATGCCATCACCTTTGCTGTATTCTAATTTTTGGGGACGTAACCATCACAGCCCACACTCAAAAGGTCAGGATGACACAAGGCTATGACTACCAGGAGACGGGGATCATCAGGAGCCATAATTAAAGTCTGCCTACTACACGGGGCCAGAACATGGAGAACGTGGTGGGCCACTAGAAGGAATCTAGATTTTACTAGGATGTAGAAATCAATGTTACAGTAATTTATGAGATGCAGCTCAGGATCTACTGAGGTGTGATGTCTACTGACAGTGTTTACTTTGCAGCCACCCACACATCATCCCCCGGGAGACCCCTCAAGCTCCTTATCTCATGGAAGTTGATTTTTCAGCTTCCTGTGCTGCTCCCACAGCCATTGTGACTTGCCCTGATGCTACAGGCTTGCTCCCAGTCACTCATAATCTCTCCCTGCATCACCCCTTTATATAAATTTCCTCCCGTTTTTCTCTCCACCTATATCTCTTTCCTGCTGAGAGTCAGCTCTTACATTAATCATAGTCTTCTCTTCCTCTTTTGGCCAACAGTATCACTACCAGACTATTGACACCATTAAATTATTTACTATCTTGGTAAGTGAGCCTTTTCATCCAATTCAGAAAAGGGAGATGGAATTACAACAGGTAAATTAAATTGCAAGGTTATTCTTTGACATTTGATGCATGTGCTAAAGGTTGCAGAAGCAGAAAGTCAGTGACCATGACTCCTGTTTTGCCTGTGTGGAACACGTGGCCAAACTGCTGTTTGCTAATGGGCCCTTCCAGTTCCTGACAGAGCCCATACACTATCTTGCCACCTTGCTTCTCTTTTCCCATTCCTTTTATACATATGTTCATGATCTCCTCAGAAAGCTGGATCCGTCAGGCGAACACTCACAGTTACAACCAGTTTTCTCCATGAATCTATAGTTTTCCTATCCAAGCTCTCTTTCAAATGCCCTCCCAGCAATCTCTTGCCCCTCACGTTCATTTCTGCACAACTTCTTCTTTGCTGGCATATGAATAAACTAATAATTGGAAACTTTGAGAAGAATCCTCCATTTCTGTACATAGACTATATAACAGTGATCAAGGACAACATCATAACGATACAAATAAAAAAGTACGGCTAGGTTGTAAAGGAACACCTTCAAATATTTAAACAGATAAGAGGTGAGATCTTAGTTTCCTAAAGTACTTTCAAGCCATGTGACCACATTGGCCTTAAGGCCACATTTTTTGAGGGAGGAAAAAAAATCATTATGATCTTCTTTCCTTAATAGGAATTTTGTTGATGTTTTTCAGGGAAATATGTTCTCGGAAATGGCTAAAAACATCTTTCCAAGATTTATTTCTCTCCTCATGATCAAAGAAGTGTAGCAATGCCTATATTTGCCAGAAACAGTACAATATTTTCCCTCAGGTTTTGAAACTCCTTGAAAACCTCTGTAACCTGCTGCTTTGTTTTTATAGTAATCAAAGCTAAACTGGGGTTTAGAGAAAAACGAAGCATGTAACACAACTGAAGAAATTCCATCTCAATGCTGCACACATTTTCCAAATATTCAACTTTTTCCCCCTAGTATAAACATAGCCTTTATCACGAAATTGAACAGTTTTCTAAATTTGTCTCTTAGGAGCAAGCCTACTCTGCACATCATGGAACATTTTATCCTCCCAAGATAGACTAAAAGCTCTAAATTACTCATTACACGGCTTAACAAAAGAAGCTCATCGTTAGTTAATTGGAGATAACATGGCCTTGTTCCCTGATGCAGATATACTAAAAATTGCTGGTTATTTCTGTAGTTAATTTCTTCTGGAAAAAGTTCTCAGTCATAAAATTTATCTTCTCATGATAAAGAAATGAGATAGCATGAAATAAATATTCGATTTGGAGCTAAGAGGATGTAGAATACTAACGAGGAGAGAACTAAATTTCTGAAACACTTGCAAAATGTCAACTGTCCCAAATGATATGCAACCCAGTCCCCTCAAAGAAAACCATTTCAGTTAGTTGGACTTCACAGAGCCTTGCTAGGGTGAGGCAGTGCTTTGGGTGCCAAAGGTAAGGGGGGGCCTGAGGCAAGTGCCTTGCTTGCTTCGCCCTAGTCTGGGCCCCAGTTACACAAAGGAGCTATCTCCCTGAAATGGCCTCTTATTTAATTTTGAATGAGTCATATAACTGCTCACTTGTTTTTGGATTTCTTTCCTGTAATCCTATTTATTTTGGCTCCCTGGGTCTTTCATTCAATCCATTACAGGTTAAAACACAGATAGTGGGTTCCTACAAATAATGGATTACCAAAGGGGCATCTTGAGGAAATAAAGACCACTAAGATGTGGGCACAGCTGTAAAGGGCTTGTAATCCAATACAGAAGACGTGTGTTTCTGCTTTCTACAAAAATCCTTGCTTAGACCCTCCACTGCCCTTCAAACTGGGATTCTAATTCCTCATGCCCTACATTGCCAAGTGTCACCCCATCACCCACTATTCACTTTCTGGTTCATGACAAGCACTCTTCTTCGCATGCAACTAGAATGAAAGCCCTGATGAGCTGTCTGAGGCCTTCCAATTCATTGCAAACCCAAGACTTTAAGCATCATTGAATGTCACTGACCTGAGGCTTTTTCTATTGTTGAACATCCTTTCCTTCTTGAGCATTTCTCCTTACTGTCACTGTGGCTGGGCTTCAATATGTCTGATCCCTGCTCCATCTACTTCAATAGCATCCCCTTCTTTTTGTTCCAGTACCATCTTCTTCCTAAATGTTGGTATCGTTTATGATCAGAACTCTCTTTTCTTGCTACTGTACATAATTTCCCTGGTCAATCCCAGCCACTTGCAAAAGTTTACTTCCTATGCATGCACATTTGACTTCAAAATCTGCATCTAGGCCAAGCCCTTTTCACTGGAAACCATGTCTTTTTGTCTTGTTAGGCACATGTGTTAAATAACAACTAAGTTCCTAGGCATTATAAATGCACAGATAAAGCAGATAGCCTCTAACCTCAGACTGCAACCTGGTGGAGGATATAGATCATTCCAGAAAAAGTTATAACACAATATGTGTTATAATTAAACATGTATCTGGTGCTCTAGGGCATTGCTGCTCAAACTTCAATGTGCAACTGAAACACCTGGGCATCCTGTTCAAATGAAGATTTGATTCAGAAGGTCTGCATTGGGGCTGAAAATTCTGCATTTCTGTGAACCTCCCAGGTGATGCTGCTGCCGGCATTCCATGGAGCACACTCTGAGTAGTAAAGTTTGGGGAGATTTATCTGACCCTAACTCTGTCTGTGAAGTCGAGGCAATGATGACTGACCTAAGTCTTGAGGACAGCCTGAATTTGACAGGGGAGTAAATGGGAACAGATCATCTGGGAAAAGGGAAAAGCATGGTAAAAAGGGCAGGCATGTGTCAGCATGGAGGTGTGGGACACCTGTGCCTACAGCCCATGGCAGCAGCGGTGGGAGAGTCCAGTGGGTGGAATGGGGCGTGGGGGAGGAGGACCTAGATACTTAGAAACCACATGATGAGGGACCTATAGCATGTCTTAGAGCAGAGACACGCAGAATAAGACAGAGACAGCGGAAGCACTATAAATCAACAAACACGAGGTTCGGTCTATGCTGAGTGCTTGTCTCCAGTGTCTGGGCCTCTCCCAACAGAGAGCAGCTGGCTATGCCTGTTTCCCCCTCGGATGCCCCTCTGGGCATGGCTGCTGTGCCTGGCGTTCCCATCTGTTGCTGGAGGAAACCATTTTCTTAAACCTCCGACTTGCTCAAGACAATTCCTTCAGTGATTAAAAATTGTTTTCATACTTTCCCACATAGTGGGGATTGAAAACAAACCACCAAAACATCATACAAATTCACACACAAAAAGTAACCTCTGCTAATGAATGAATGAATGGTGTAGGACGGTATTTCGGGTGGGAACTCAGTAGAGAAGAATCAGTACTATTTATAGCAGTGCTCTCCAAAAGAAATACAATGTGAGCAACACATGTGATTTTAAATTTCCTAGTAACTACATTTCAAAGAGAAACAAGTTTGGGGTGCCTGGGTAGCAGAGTCAGTTAAGTGTCCGACTCTTGGTCTTGGCTCAGGTCATGATCTCAGGGTTGTGAGATCAAGCCTGGCTTCCAGCTCTGCACTCAGTGCAGAGTCTGCTTGAGATTCTCTCTTCCTCTCCCTCTGCCCTTCCCCACTGTGTGTGTGCATACACACCCACACTCACGCTCTCTCTCTCTCAAATAAATAAATCTTAAAAAAAGAAACAAGTTAAACTAATCTTATTATACTTTATTTAACCCAATATATCCAAAATATTATCAATTCAACATGTAATTAATATAAAAAACTACTGATGAGATATTTTACATTTCCTTTGTAGTAGGTCTTTGAAATCTATGTATGGATTTTACACTTATGTCACAGCTCAATTCAGACTCACTCTTTTTCTTTCTTTTTTTTTTTTTAAGATTTTATTTATTTATTTGAGAGGGAGAGAGAGTGAGCAAGAGTGTAAGAGCATGGGGAGGAAAAAGCAGACTCCCTGCTGAGCAGGGAGCCCAACCCAGGACTCAATCCCAGGATGCTGGGATCATGGCCTGAGCCGAAGGCAGACGCTTAACTGACTGAGCCACCCAGCTGCCCCCAGACTCACTCTTTCTCAAGTGCCCAGTAGCCCCATGTACCTGCTAGCTACCAAACTGGACAGCACAATTTTCAAAAAGTATGCAGTTAACTCCTTAATCTATACCTATTCCTAACTCACTGTGAGCTTAGGTCACTTCCCCTTCCTGTACTCACATGTCTCATCTGAAACTGAAAACGGTGGATTATCAGTGTCCCCACATGATAATGCAGATTCTGAAGACATCCTGTTGTAGCCAAAGGGAAGAGCAGTGTGTGTGTGTGAACAAACACTGAAGTTACTGTAGCTATCACCCTGGAAATCCCAATCTTAAAGTAGGTTCCTACCCTCTGAAAGGATAAGAAACATGACACTGAGACTGCTAAGGTCACTCAAACTCTTGACACTTTCCAGCCATTTGTAGGCTTTGGGGGGTTGTTTCTTTGGTTTGGGGGCATAAGGGAAGTATTTTGGGGGGGATAGGGGTTTTTGAAGATTCTACAAATAGAAGCAGAAATCAAGTAGTAACTTGTGCATTATTCTCTTGATTAGAACAGGCATGTTTACTGCACTCAGACAGCAGAGAAACGAGTCTATACCCCAATACCTGCCTCTGCACTATCGCAAGATAAGTGAGCAACAATCTTGTCTTGACGCACAGAGGAAGACATGTGATGACACAATGAAAACTGCTTTCAACCAAGGTCAGTGCCACCACGTTAGAGAATGATGGGAAAGACTCCACGTTCTTCTTTTTCAAAAGGTGAGTAAAATACACTGATACTCAGCTTCTTTAAGAAACTCTGTTTTGTCTGTCTTATTTGTTTTTAAATGTTCCATTTTAAGGGTGTCTTGTAAATTCCAAACACATCAAGGAGCACATTGGAGGCAAGGGTTCCATATTATTCGGTTGTGTAAGCCCCGTGTGTAGCACAGTACCTTGCACTCGGTGTATGCTTATCCAGCGCATGAGGCAGCATTTCAGTCCTCACCAGGGGTTCTCCAATAGATTGCCTACGTGTGGCAAAGAATAATACTGAAACAGGACTCCAGGGGCTGTGCACAGCACTCCCTAGAAGAGAGGTTGTGCATTTGAGGTTTTGTCTGCTATTAACAGGGAAGGATGAAGAGCTGGAAGGGAGAAGGCAGCCAGACAAAGCTCCAGACAAGGCTCATAGAAGCTCCTGCCACCTCCCACCACCTGGAAGGCAATGAGATGAAAGATAGCTCTTCATCTCTCCCCTCAAGCCCCAGGCCAATCACTGTAACACTTTTTCTTTACCTTAAAGAATGTCTTTCTGGTCAATGTACTTTAAAATCTTTTCATACATATATACACATATAAGTTTACATAATGCCCAAATGTGATTATTTCATATATACTAATTCATTGTCTTAGTAGTAGTTCTTGTGTACATCTGCAGTTTTACGTGTCTTCTTCTATCCTCCACCCCCACCATTCCTCCCTACTACCCACGGTGCTGCCACAGCCCTCCCTGGTAACCCAGGTGAAGAATCTAGAATATATCTTTCCATATTTTTCTTCATAGTTAATCACACACACACACACACAGAATTCTGTCATTGCTTTATAAAAATGGGAAATTACATCCCTTTCTGCTTCTTGCTTTTCTCTCTTAACAATAATACACTGTAGAAATTCCCATACACCAACTAATACATTCCAATTCACTCTTCCAAATGGCTGCATGATGTGATATGTCATATATGATCCAATATATTCTAATTTACTCAATGACTCCTCCACTGAAGGGCAGTTACTTTGTTTCCAGTTTCTTGTCAGCTTGAACACTGCTCAGTACCTACCCTGGAGCATTGGTCTTTACCTACTGAGCTGCATTTCTACAGGATGGAGCTCCAAGATGGGACGGCTGGGTCAAAGAGTATATATGTTTAACATTCTGATAGTTGTAGACATTAATATACAAAAGGCCTATAAACACTCATATTATCACCAATAATATATGAAAGTACCCATTTTCTACATCTCCTGGCAATATGTGGTATTGTTTCATATTATTTTTAATTTCTGCACGTGAAGTAAGTATCAGGTGAGCAATATGTACCCATAGGTGTCACTCTTTTAGGGGAAACCAGAAAGTCCTGCTATGACTGAGTGCAGTGGGAAGGATGCTAGTTTTGGATTCATACTCTCCATCCTGAACTGAAAAACTGATTAAGTCTTTTAACCTCACTGAGCCTCTTTCTACATTTGTTAAAAGGACACAAATACACATACACATATATACACATTTTAGTATCAAAGGCTGACAAAACAATGTGACCTTATCAGGCCAAAATCACAGTGAAGCTGAGAATTAAGAAGGGATAGCAGAACACTAATGTCATTCTTCCCTGAGGGCATGCCAGGTCAACCTGGCAATTTAAGTTTTAGATTTTATTCCTATGATGTGCAAGAGGTAGAAGAAAAAAAAACAAAACAGGGCTCATTAAGGGTGGGAATCTAATAAAGGACCCTTCTACTTCAAATTTGGGATCTCCAAAGTGCTACACCTTCCATGCAAATTTGAGGCAAAATAGACTCATACCAAATCTGAACCATAAAAGGAACACAAAGACATTTTCCTATATCCCAAAACAAGCAGCAAAGAAAAAATGAAAAGTTGTTATTAAAAACTGCCATCCACGTGGATTTGCAACCCCAATCCGTATCATCTCAGAAGTCCAAACTAATGTTAAGCTATCAATTTAGCTCAAAACAGAACCTCTAAAACTACTTGTGGTGAAGAGCTGGGCTGTTTGCTTCATTTCCAATCCATGAACTTTCATATTTTTATAAAACACAATAAAAATGAATTATAGAAAAGTGATATGGAAATAAAAAGACAAGCACAGCATACTGATGCTGTCGCAATGTCAAGTGACTATGAAAATTTCCAATGTCACTCTCCATTTCCATACTTACCGCACAAAAGGTTGCAAGCATTTTGGGCAGCAACACCTGGTCCCAAGTACTGGGTGGAACACGTGCAGTTCCTCTCTGTGAACATACCTCCCTCTGAAGCCTTAGGGAATTTCCAAAATAATTTCCAAGGAGAAAGAATATTTCACAAGCAGAAGAAAATCAGCAAACATACAAGGAAACTAGATACTATGAGGCAAAATTAAAGAGAAAAACCAGATTCGCAAAAGCTTCAGCTATTGAAATGATGAGACACTGAATCTGAAGCAACTTGATTATATTTAAAGGAATAAAATATAACATACTACTATAAACAGTGACCCAGTAGGCTTAAAAAGAACAAAACAGAAATGGAAAATAAAATAACAGAAAGTAAAGATTCAATAAATGGGTTTAACAGCAGAGTGAAACATGGTTGGAGAAACGACTGGGTAACAGAAAGTTGGGGCAAATATTATCCAGAATGCAGCACAGCAAAACAAACCAATGTAGAAGATGAAAGAGAAGTTGAGAAACGTAAAGACTGGATAAGATATAAAATATTTTCTCGGAATCCCAGAAGGAAAGAAAGAGAATAGGGCAGAGAAAATATTATGAAAAGAAGATTTTTTTCCCCAGAATGGGTAAAAGACATCAATCTATAAATTCAAGAGTCCCAGGAATCCGAAGGAAATTTCATAAATAAAAATGCACACCTAGATAATTCAAAGTTTGAGAACACCAAAGAAAACCTTAAAAAGAGAGGAGAAAACCCAGATTGCCCTCCAAGGACTGACAGGCTGACAGCTGATTTTCAACAACAAAAACAGAAGCCAGGTAAAAGGAGGTGAACACTGCTGTCGGCCATATGAACAGGCGTGGAAGCAGACCTTCCTCCAGTGGAGCCAGAAGACTGCACTCCAACACCATGACTGCAGCCTATGAGACACTCAGCCAGAGGACCCAGCTAACATGCACCCAGATTCCTAGCCCAGGGAAATGGTGAGATAGTGTATAATAACTGATAATAATGAGATTACATGTAATAATAAATATTCCTTGTTTTTGAACTGCTGAGTTTGGGGCTAATTTGTTATGCAGCAACAGACAATGAATACAGTTAACCTTCATCTGTTCCACCTGCCATTAAGTAGAGCCAGCAATTTAAAAATAAAGATACAACACAGACTGGGGGAGGGGGAGAGCATGGAAAACCCACAATCTAGCCAACTCTCAGCGGGGAAGAGAATCTGCCATGGTGTACTAGTTTTCTAGGGCTGCCATAACCAAGTACCATAGACTGGAAGCATAAATAGCAGAAATTTATGGTCGCAGTTCTGGAGACCTAGGGTTGGTTCCTTCTGAAGGAGGTGAGGGAAGGCTCTGTTCTAGGCTACTCTCTTTGGCTTGTAGATGTCTGTCTTCTATGTCTCCTCACTCCACCTTCCCTCTATGTGCACAAATTTCTCCTTTTTATAAGGACACCAGTCATACTGAATTAGGGCCCAGTGAGTGACCTCTTGAGTTGATTACCTCTGTAAAGACCCAATCTCCAGAAAAGGTTACATTCTGAGAGACGTGAGGGTTAGGACTTCAATAGATTAATTTGGGGGGTGGGGGACCCAGTTAAACCAATAACACATAGTGAAGAGTATTTAGATATGTACTATTATTCCATCATACACTCAATGTTTGAAATCACGAGTTCATTCTAGCTCCAAATAATTCCCGCATACTGTTTTACTTGGTTCGAAGTGAGGCTGTAACTATAACATTCATTTGTCTTGCCTGTCATGCACGCGACTGTGAGGTCTGATATGGTCTGGAGGGGTTCTTTATTACAGTTTTGCTCTTTTGTTATCAGTTTTAAGAACACATAATGAAAACCAAAATGCTGCAAATACGTCAACTTGGCATTAGATACAGCTGGTTTAATGTGGCACTTTGCTAAATTCAATCACAGCATTGTTTATGGATGAACTTTTTCATTCATCCTCATAAATCACATCTAAGCTAATTAAAATCCCAAATGGAAGTGGTATCTCAGCTGTCCCACAGCCGACTTCTCCACTGACTCTACCCATAATGAAATATGAAGATAATAAAAGTATTCTAGGGGTCACAGTCTAGGATGCACTTCCAAAACTCATAAACAATCCTCACTTGCATGCCCCCTGAAGCTGAGACAGTGGTAGAAATGAACCAGATAAAACCAGGGGCTGTGTAAGATGTCCTGAGTGCAGCCCGCATGGTGAATTGAGACTTTAGCTTCTTGGGTACAGGGGAATCACTAATGGCAGAAATGCAGAAGTCAAGCTCATGTTCCAGAAACAGCTCCATTTCTTTATACATGGGAATTAGAATTGCTCTAACACTGTTCAGGTGTCTGTATATTTGCCTCAAATACAGCCCTGATTTCCCTTACTAAGAACAAAGTCCTTTAGTCCAAAGAGTTTGGGACAAGGCGGCCCTGGAGGACATCTGGTATATCAGGCACAAGCTGTGCAAAATTGTGGATGTCTTTGCTGCTGAAGGCAAGGATTATAGGAAGGCTGTCCAATTTCTACTGGACTGGACTTTCTGGAATGAAACACAACAATGCAATTATCACAGCAGAAAACTACATGGAAAAGATGAGAAAAAAGAGATGGAAACCAATTTGTGAAACAGCATAGCACACTAAGTTCATTGAACAATAATAAATATTGCGACATTGTCTGAAGGCTTTTAAAGCTCAATATTGGGGGAGAAAGAAAACAATAAAAGAAGAATAGCATTATTTCAGGCAAGGCAACATACTGAAGCAATGAATGTTCAAAGCAGGATACATGTCACAATAATGAAAGCTATATTTAAATCAAAGGTTCTTAGCTAATGCCTGCCAAACCCCAGCGGATGGCCAGTAAAAGAAACTACGAGGGAAAGAGTCCAGAAACAAAGACAAGGGGTGCCATAGCTGGCAAAGAACATTGCTCCTCAAAGGAATTGCCTGAGGTTTTCTGTTCAACTGTGGGCTATGCTCTCTTGGTTCTCATTTGAAGGCACAGAGCCATTCAAAGAGAGCTGGTTTTACAAAACATGCAGGATGGGCTCCTAAAGAAGAAATTACCAGCATGCTTGCAAACTCTGCTCCACCACAGGAAATGTTTAGATTCACCAGGGAATAAAGAGAAGAAAAGAAAAGGGCAGGGCAGGGCAGGGCAGAGAAGGGAAGGGAAAAAGGAAAGAAAAAGGAAAGGAAAAGAACAAACGAGCAAACAGGCGTCTTTCCTACAGTTATTGACAACACTCAAAATGGAAGCAAGTCAATGAGAAAAACACACCCAGCTAAACTTTTCTAAGCAAGATGGACATAGTTATAAAAGAAGTGTTTGAAAATAATATTACTCCAAAAAAATTTGTGCTTAAAGCTTATTTGTATCATTGCCCACAAATCTCAAAAGTCCTTCCCTCAGTAGGGATAGATCAGCTTATTTAAATATTCACACATGACTGAAATATAAACAAGAGAAACTTAACTGAAATTAACTTAAATAACTTACATATTTAGCAGATGATAACTATACATATGTTAAATACATATAACTTACACTGGGAAGCAGTGGTTATTAAACTTTAGTGTGATCCTACTGCACGTGAAAGGAATAATAAATGGACATAACTGTCTGGAATAGGCATGTTGGTAGACTTTCCAAGCCTTCTGTGTGGACAGCCAAGCCAGCCTCTCACCATGGCATCCACTGAACAAATATTTATGGAAAGCCTGCTTTATGCCAAGCTATGTCCAAACCACTCGGGCCACTGTGGGAGATGAAATAGTCAAAATTCTCTGCCCTCCTGGCATCTACATTCTATCAGAGGAAGATAGATAATATACAAAATAAAAAATGGATCGTATTTTACTGTTGGTATATTAGTGTCCTATGGCTGCTGTAACAAATTACAACATATAGTGACTTAAAACAACACAAACGTATTACTGTCTACTTCTAGAAGTAAAAAATCTGAAATCCTTCCTTGGAGTTGCATACATAAAGTCTAACGGGATACTTAGCAATTCAGTGGAAGTAATAAACTGAATTGAATCTGTAACTTCTGCAGATATCCATTGTCTCCAGAGCTGTGTTCTTTGATCCACCAGCTCTAAAGATCTTAATTCTTTGAAATCATGTGGCACCATAATCTGACTTGAGTT
The DNA here is from genome assembly GCF_023065955.2 of Ursus arctos. Classification (NCBI taxonomy): domain Eukaryota; kingdom Metazoa; phylum Chordata; class Mammalia; order Carnivora; family Ursidae; genus Ursus; species Ursus arctos. The sequence goes on along the minus strand of NC_079874.1, from coordinate 24,962,356 downwards.
TCTCTAGAAATTGCTGGTATTTGTGATTGCATTTTTGTGTTTCTTTGTTGCCTTGACTAGAATTATGAGACTTCCTTAAGCTCTGTAATGGTAATGAAAAATATCAGCCATATCTAGTGTTGGAAAGAGATCTTAATACCCTTCGGTGTAGTGGTCAAACCATGATGTTGCAAAGCCACTCCCTTCCATGTCAATACGTTTCTCCTTCAGTGAGCAGTTCATAAGCTCATTCAAGGGCAGACTTTTCATTTGCTAGTGATGATATCAAGGTTATTTTTTTTTGAAATCTGTAGCCTGCTGAGCTACAAGGACATATCATGTTCAGGACCAGCTGGACAGAATCCACAGGTATCTTGCAAACGCACGTGAACCAATCTAAACTCCATTAACAGAACATTCTTTAAAGGCTGCTAGTGGCTGTCCCAAGTCCGTGTACCTGCTTCCTTGAATGAAAGAGTTAGATGGGGGCTACCCAACGCAGACATTTGCCTGTAAGAAAATGCGGAGCAATTCCTTTAACTCAGAGTTTTACAAAAATACGAAAATAATTAGTTGAGACTATCTAACTCAAAATACAACAGGCAAAATATAATTTCCTAGAGGGTACCCTTGAATATTATGGACAACTAAACATGACAGGTAATACAATTGTGTTATTAGTTTCCAATGCTGCTTCCTAAGAAACTGATTAACAGAGCAAATAAAAATTCACCTTGGAATGCCAGAGAGAAAAATTTCTCTATGAAGTACTCACTTTCCTTCCACCGTCCAAGTTTCCAAGTTCTGCCAATTTACTTCTTCACATACCCCACTGTTCTGATCCCATGATACTCTGCCCTAAATACTATTTTCTTTGATGAAAGTCCTTACTTTCTGCAGGAACTTGGGTTAATGCTTATGTACTTTTTCCAGGCTCTGAGCACTCTGCCCTGTGTCCGAGCGCAATGTACAGTATCACAAAAATACAATAAGTTTTCTGGCTCTTTTGCCTGGAGAGGTCCTTGCTCATAAGGAGCTGAAAATGGATACTTCCTTGCAGACACAAAGCCTCAACAGGCATAATATGGAAGCTATGCCATGTCCTGGGTGCCATTAAATAATCCCATCACTATAACAGCTCATCTTCACTTTCAGTTGGTAATAGTGGGCTCTCAACTTAGGGGAGGAGAAAGGGTTACTAAACTGAAGTATACCTCTGGTAACAGGGATGAGGGTTTAGTGGAATCAGAGATGTAGCCTTGGGTCTTAAGGAGGTGACAAGCTAGAACTAAAATCTAATAGAGCTGTCTGTCCACTAAAGATTGACTAGAAAAACTTCCTATTATAGAGAAATGTGCAATTTTCCTGGAACTCTGAGCTGGGGAAAATTACTCCTACAAGATATCACAGTCGAAATGTGGATGACCTGCATAGTGTAGGAATCCAAGAACAAGAAACCTCATCAGTCATAGCCTAAACAAATGCAAAATCATTCTATACAACTCACCCGGAACCTGACATGGAACACCAAGGGGAAAGACTACACCTGCTGCAGATGAGCTCGTTATAAACTTCAAGGTACACGATGAAAGTGTCCACTATGAAAATGATAACTGACATCCTAAACACTGAAATAATTACTTACTAGATTCTGCAAGTTCCTTTTATGTTTAACACAGATTTTTTTTTTTTAAAAAGGAATAGAAACCATAGTAAAAGAATAGGACACTATGTGAAGGTGTCTTGTTTACTATGTGAACAAGATTATTTGAAAGTCACTCAAGTGGATTTCTAGAGACAAGATATTACAGTCAGTGACAATCTACTCATGGAGAGGTTGCCAGACCACCTTTCTGAAATAGGAAAAAATGATCCTGTATTGGGACCTGGTGACGTTCCTCACTGCACTGTACTGCATACCTAAGATACTAATTTACTCTCCCCGTGCCAACCTCTAGCACCAAGGCTGCATTCTTTATAGGCTTCACTTATACTCTGTGATATGAAAAACTGCATTCAAGGTTATGGAAGCATCTAGAACATCAGAGAAAAGGGATCAGAGAAAAAAAATCAGAGAAGGGATGAAGAATTATAACCGCTATTAGGGTTCCTGAAGCTTTCAAGAACTCAGGTATGTTCGTTTGTGCAGACAGCAAGCCTCTTTGTTCTGAAATAATATAAATGCAAAAACTTGTTAAGCAAACAACATTGAACACCTTTCTTATTTATGTCAATAGAATTTATATTTTTTTTACAACATAGAAATTAAACATTGTTCTTAGAGTGCAATTTTCAGTTGTGTATGCCCTGTGTATGAGAAAGGATATCTGTGTTAAATGAGATTGTTTGGATGACTCACCAAAACCAGATCAAAGCTAAGTCACTGCAGGTACAGTAAAAGAATTAAAAATATTTGAACACTGGGGCATATTCCCTGAGATCTAGAACTTATTTAGTAATAAGTATTTCAATAAGCCACTAATAATTGAGCAAGAGTAGGTTTTAGCTGGATATACTAAACCTTCTACAATTAAAACATAGTATTCCAAAAGCTACGATTCTCCCATATTCACCTAAACTGTAACCTGACTTTCTGAAAACTTAACCTAGACACTGGGAGTACAGAAATGGTCTCTCTCACCTATGATCCTTTCATCCTACTTTCATTATAATTTCAAGCCAGCATAAGAAGTTACAGAAACGATGGCGTGTGGTTCAGGAGATATTACTGCTGCTATATTTACAAGTATGAATGTAAATTTCTGCTAGAAGGAGCCTCCTGATGGGATTAGTCATCCAAATTCCCATCAGACATGCTTTCTGATAAAAGTGGGACAAGAATAGCAGGGAAGGTCCCCTGAGGACTCAGTTGCCACTTCTAATGAAGTGTTTTTCCATGCAAAGAAATGCTTCAGACAAAACTAGCAGAGTTAGCTGGGCCTATTTTCCTGTTTGAATGTGGTGGGGAAACAAGTGACTATATTCTAGCCACAGAAATTAGCCAATCTGTAAAATCAGGTAAAACACAGAAAGTTAACATGGGGTGTGGATAAATGCTAGATCAAAACAAGATTAAACTGTTTCAGATACATTTGCCACGCTGAAACTATCAAATCTGTAGAAAATTCAAGTCTACTCACCTGCCCCTTCATATCTAGTGTGTACACATTTTTTTAAAGTAGGCTCCATGCCCACCGTGGAGCCCAATGCCAGGCCTGAACCCACAACCCCAAGATCAAGACCTGAGCTGAGATAAAGTCAGACGCTCAACCGACTGAGCCACCCAAAGAACTCTAGCGTGCACACATTTTAAGAAAAGGACTCATCCAAATAATAAAACATAAGGAAATTTCTTCTCACCCTTCTACCTACCCCTCTTTATGAAAGGGCACAAAAGTATCCAGACTAGAGAAACATTCCTGTCTCTGCCTCTTTCCACCCCATGCTTGGCCAGAAAGAAACACAGAACATCAACAGAAGGTTGAACTAACAGAGGTTCTCAAATCATCCTCTAAGTATCCCCAAAAGCAGCAGAACCAAAAGAACAACCCAAGAGAATGAGAGGAAGAGGTTACAGCAATTCCATCAGTCTGAAATTTCTGGCAAAGGATTGTATTTTTCATAAATTGTGATTTATCTCAATAAATTGATGCAAATTTTGCCTTTTAAGTCATTATACAGCCATGTGAGTTTTAACACAATAAAGATGGTTTAAGTTACTTGTCATGCAGACTATACATATAGGTCTATGGGGAGATGAGCTGTTTATCCTATGGCTTTTCAAGATCCCTGGCACACTTCTTCATACCCCTGAGAATAATCTACATGTCAGAATGAGATACGAGGTTAACGGATTTTAAAGTCTGCTGGCTCACTGTGACAACTGATAGCACTGAAACTCACTTTTGCCAACTTACTCAAGTATAGAGCTAAAAAAATCAAACATTTTGCTAGAAATACTGAAGGAAAAGGAAGTACATAAGCAAACTAAGTCAGAGGCTTCTTCTACGATCATTACATTCTTCACAAATCCTGCACTGACATCACACCTTTTCTATATCCCATATTACTCTATCTTCCTTTCACCTCTCAACCATGATCGATAAACTCCCAGAAGGCAGATACTGTGCCTAATCATTTCTCTGAATGCCCTTCTACCTTTAGCAAAACAGGTCATCAGGAATTCGCGGCTAGTACAATTAAGCAATTGGTTATGACAAGGACAGCTTCTGTTTATGCCAGTGTTCAGGAGCTGAAACAGCAATGCAAGACAACCTTCGAATCCACCAGGAGAGTAAGAATCCATAAGCTTACAAAATTCCATGCAATCTCTTCCAAAAGTATCTGGGAAGAAGATGAATTTAGGGAGAAAGACAGAAAAATTGTAAAGTCAACCCTCTGCAGTGGGGTTTGACTATTTTGTTTAAAATAATGAGGAAAAAACCAATCAGAACATGCAACATTCTGTACCAGTTTTTCAGTTCAGGGTCTTCCTGTTAAAGTCAACAATCAGTAAATTCTGACCATTCACTATTGTGATTTAACCCCCAGAATCCCTCAAGCCTAAGTAAAGCTGACTTTGTTTAGGAATATCATCTGCTTACTTGATGGGATTGTTAGGGGGGCAAATTCTTTCCACAGTACTCCCTGGAAACAAGATACACTCATCTGAACAATGCTTACTGGCATTTTTAGTGGTCATAGACTTATGACAGCTGAAATACATTCACTATTCAAAAAAATCTACATTATTTGCCTAATCTCAAGACAAAAAAGTTGGATCTACTCTCAGCAGCAATATTTCTTGGGATTACAGCAGAGAACATGGCAGGCATCAAATGCTCTCAGTGAGCTTATATTTGACATTTTTACCGTAAATGAGTTAAGACCATACATATACTGGAAGCCCAACCTGAATTTGGCTGACCAACATATTTTGTTTTTCCTGAATATCATTTAAAAGAAAATCAAAACCAAACCTGAGCTGATATCTAAAACTCACGAAGATTAAAATATCAATCCAGATAGCAGGAATCGTGAATGTCAGAAGTTTTTGGATCACTGAGCTTGTATTCATACCTGTCAATGACTGGTTGGAGCTGAGTAGCAGCTGCTGCCCCTTACACAGAACCCAGGCTCTACAGTTAGCCACAATCCTCAATGCTCCCTATAGTCCTCTGGCACTGAGATGGATCTCAGTTCCCAATCATCACTGCATCAGAACTGTTGCTTTGAGAACAGAAAAATATTTATCTGACCTAATGTCTCTATTAAATGTGGGGAATAAATAAACAACAAAAGATCCATATACTTCCATACTTCCATTCTTACATATCTCCTATGTAAACAGCCTACTTTAGTCACATCTGTTAACTGTCTGACCCCAATACGCCAAAGACTCTTCAACCACTGTGTTGAGAAGATCATCTACCTAGTTCAGAGGAAACTTCACTTGCATGTTATTAGGAAGAATGTTTGTAAAACACAAAATTTTATGCGTTCTTTGAGCTCAATCTCCACATAGACATAGTAGGGTCAAGAACTGGAGTAGGGGATAGATTGCAGCAGTTCAAGGCAGTTCTGCCATCTGTGTCTGACAGTGCTAAACAGCTTCACAGATGGAAAAAACAAGTGGTGAATTACCTGGAGCATTCCCCATCTCTAAACAGCCATGAAATCTCTGTAGTGTCCAACTGTGGATACCTGCACAGTCTCCACTCCCCTGATCATCAAACTGAAGAGAAGCAAGATTCCAACTGGGAGTCACAAAGAAAATGCATCTGCCCTCTGTCTTCTCAAGCACGAGGGCAATTTCAGCTTCTGCTTAGAATATATAAAGCTGGACAGAGTATTATCCCTATTCTAATAATACATCCTTTTAAAAAGCCAGCTCATCCACAGAATCATTAATTTCCTTGAACTCATCAGAGATCTAGGGTCACAGGGCAATCAACAAGCTTGAAATGTAAGACAGACAGAAACCTCCAAAGAGAAATAGCATATAAGCATTGGCTCAACTATAGGAAAGCACAAGAAAGGGATAGTTCTCCCATAAGAAGAGGTAAGAAGAATCCTGCTAAAAATTGAAATGAACTACTAAAAGCCAAATGTGGGCTAGCAGAAGAGTAGGGAAGCCCTGAAACCACGGACACAAGGGGGCTTGCACCCCCCACAGGCTCTCTTCGTGACACCCACTGTGTTCTCAATTAGGAAATCAGGGAACAGGGTGAGAGATGGGAGAAAATCGAGGTTATATGAGCTTGGTAGAGAGCAGTAGCCCCATTGGCAGAAGAGCCTTACAAGAGAAAAAGCAATCAATATAACCAGACTAAGAGATAACCATGTATTAGAACTATCAGACAAGGAATAACTATGAATATGTGAAACGTGCTATGTTAACACATGGAAAACATACATCAAGAAATGTAGAATTTTGGCAGAGACAATGGAAACTCTCAGAAAGAGTCACAAAGAAATGCTAAAATTCTTTTTAAGCATGATAACAAAGATGAATAATGCCTTCAACTGGCTCATCAGTGGACTCAGACAGCCAAAGCAAGAATTAGTGAACTTGAATACAGGTCAATAGAAATTACCCAAACTGAAAACTAAGAGAAAGAGGACTGAATGAAAACAAACCAGAGGAGAGCATCCCAGTTGTGGGACAATATCAAATAATCTAACAGGGATGACTAGATTTCCAGAATAAGAGAGACAAAACATAGCAAAATAGATATTTGAAGAGATATTAGCTAACAGTGATCAAAAAATAATGAAAGATATCAAGCCACAGGTCCAGTAAATTTTCCAAGAAGGTTAACCACACACACATCCTTAAACACAATATAATCAAACTGTGAAATGTCAAAGATAAAGAGAAAATCTTTTTAAAGGCAGCCAGATCTGGGGGTGGGGAAGATATAATATGTAATTACACAGAGAAATGAAGATAAGAGTTACAGCATATTTCTCATCAGACACTATGAAAACCAGAAGATGGTGGAGTGACATCTTTATTTGTTTTATTTAAATTCAATAGCCAACGTATAGTACATCATTAGTTTTTGATATAATGTTCAATGATTCATTAGTTGCATATAAAACCCAGTGCTCATCACAAGACGTGCCCTCCTTATTGCCCGTTACCCAGTTACCCCATCCCCCCACCCACCTCCCTTTCTGCAACCCTCAGTTTGTTTCCTGGAGTCAAGAGTCTCATATGGTTTATCTCCTTCTCTTGTCATCTTTAAAGTACTGAGTAAAAAAAGAAAAACTGCAGCAAGATACATGATAGCATGTATTACCATTAGCATGATATGAGTATCTCCCTGGAGAGAAAATCAGTCCTAAAATAATATCTAAAAAAAACCTGCAGCAACTCAATCCCCATTATATAAAACAAAATTAAAGTTACTACAATGTACCTGTATGTTTATAGACCAGAGAAAATATCTTTTAAAATGACAGAGAAATAAAAACTCTTTCAGACAAACAAAAACCAAGAACATTTATTACCAGCAGACTGGAGATACAACAAACATCAAAGTTCTTCAGATAAAAGGAGCATGATAACAAATAGAAACTTGGTTCTAAACAAAGAAATAAAGATTTCTAGAAATGGACACATTAAAAATAAATATAGAAGATATTTTTCTTGTTTTTAATTGCTTTAAAAGACCATAGATTTTCTAAAGCAAAAATAGAAGCACTATATCGTGTGTTTATAGCATCTGTAAAACAAAATGTATTCCAAAAATAGCATAAAGATGGGAGGGAGAAAGCGGGTATACTGTTGTAAGGTCTTTATACCAGTTGAAGTATTATATTTGTAGGCAGATTGTAACTAATTAAAGAAGTATATTGTTAACCATAGATAAGCAAAAAGAAGTTTTAAGGTATTAATAAAACAATGGCAGAGATAAAATTGAATCATAGAAAATAATTTCTCAAGATCAATAAGATAATTGATATACCATAAATTAAGGAGAAATGGAGCCTTCTTAAATGCAAAAAAAATGTTTTAAACATAAAGAAGCATAGAAACCAAAGATCAAGTCTAGGCTCTAAGTATTTCCAGTAATATTCACCAATAAAATGCAAAGACTAACCATCTGTCTTTTAAAAATTAGGTTAAACAATTAGAACAAACACTAATTACAGACATGATTGAAGATTTGGAAGCATAAGCTGTGACATAGAGTAACTCCTGTTTAGAGAACAAGCTATCTAATCAAGGACTTCACATTATCCATCCAGCAGCTTAAGCTATTGATTCAAATTCAGCTTCACATTGAATTACTCATTCCTGGCCTGCATTTTTAACACTTTGTTCTCTTTGACCTTTAATTGCTGATTCAAAAGGGAAAGCTTCACTAGAAAAACTTAATAAAAGCAATTTCATTTCATTTCATTTTAGTCTCTCGAACCTGGGTCAAATAGATCAGTACAAAACTAAAAGGTCGATTTGGCTTATTAGCATGATAGGAACATCTTCCAGAAGAGAAAAATCAGTCCTAAAATAATCCCTAAAAAAACCTGAAGTAACTCAATCCCCATTATATAAAAAAAATCAAATTTATGACAATGTACCTGTATGTTTATAGACCAAGATTTAGTTATAACTTCACTTCTTATAAAAAGAATGTACTGTTACCATCTTTCTCCACTTCTTGATTCTCCCCAGGAATGGTTATTAGTTATTCTATGTAACATATCCGTGCCTGGGATCAGAAGACTTCTTGATCTCTAAAGATATTTATACATCTACATATGTAATTCTGATTCTGAATTAAATATTATAAAATTATTTCCATTACAATAACAATAAATTGAAGCAGCAACGTAGTGTGTCACAATAAACAGTGTAAGAACAAAAGATTCATTAAATTTCCAAAATTGTCTTTCAATGCGTCTACTTAAGACATAGTTATAAAAAGGCCAACTTCAAATATTCATTTGGTACTTTTTTTTTTTTTCAAGTAAGACCTTTCTGAAACTCAGCATGTCACAAAAATTGCATTCCATTTCGAGGCTTCTGAGTTTTCTGTTGACCCATCAGCAAATACTTATGTTATGACTGTGTCTACACAAACACTTTAGGTTGAGAAGACTTCACAGAGATGACAAGATGTGGAATGTACCCCACATCACACTCCCTCCCTAGTTCGATCATTATTTAGGTTGAATGATGTGTGAAACTGCCAACTGGACTTGCTTTCATCTACAAAAATGGTAGTTTCATAAGGTTCAACTGAATAGCCTTATGACCTGGATAAGTAACATAACATCTTTCTTGTTTCTTCTTCTCTAAAACTAAATTGTTGACTTATTGGATCATCTCTGAGATATTGTCATAAAAATATACGTACATAGGGGGCACCAGGGTGGCACAGTCAGTTGAGCACCCAACTCTTGGTTTCAGCTTGGGTCATGGTCTTGGGATCATGGGATCAAGCCCTGCATCTGGCTATCAGCATGGAGTCTGCTTGGGACTCTCTCTCCCTCTCCCTCTGGCCCCCACCAACGCACGCACACACACTCTCTCTAATAAAAAAATAAATCATATATACATATATATATATGTATTATTATATATATACATAATCATACATACATACATATATATACATATATATATGTGTATATATATATATGTGTATATATATATGTATTTAGGTACCAGAAGGCATGTATGTGTGTATATATATATATATATCATGAAAAAATCACAGAAGGTGAAGACATCAACCCAAGAAGTTGACAGTCTAATCTGGGGAGGTAAAATACCTATAAATGAAAATCCTAAATACCACATATCAGGCCAGAGAATAAAATGCCCTAAACTGATTTTTTAAAATATTTTTCATAGAATTTCTGATCAGATAAAGGAGACAAGAAAAAATCCTGAAATTTACCTTATCCTAATGAGGCAATTTCTGTTAAGATAAATGAGGTCACATCACAATCATCACTATTTCAGTCATCATCTTTGGGAAGTACTGAGGATTATTTTTCAAAGCTGGGTTGTCTGGTTACCACATGCCAGTGTAAACAGTTGAGATTATTGGTAGCACTTACATAACTTACATAATCCCCTGTTTTCTTGATACACCCAAGACCACAAAATAACACTATTCCCAGACCTGCCTAAACAACCCATTGTCTTGATAAATCCAAAAGCACAGAATATACTTTCCCAGGACTTATCTTTGTAGGGAGATTACCTCCAAAAACTAATAATACTTTATCTTACCAGAATCACTTTCTTACTCCACCCCAATTCTGTTTGTCATTTTCCTTTTCTTGTCACCAACCCAAGTGTCTGTTACATCTACAGTTTCTGCTAATTGGGAATTCTTGCAGCAAGCTCCTGAGGTCACAAAAAGAGGCCAACCATTTCTATCTCCCACCTTTTTATCTACTGAAAACAGACTCAATAGAATTTCCTCACCAAGGTAAAAAGGTGAATAAATCATCTGCTAATGGGCTCACCTTTGAAAGGAAGGGAGGGAGAAAGGAACATGATTTCAGTGATGCTTAACAGAAGAATGAACACAAGTAGTACTTTGCTCAAGAAGTCCACAGAGGAGAGCTATTTAAATATACACATCTTCTTCCTTTTCCTCCCTTTATTGTTTCCTAGCATGTCAAAATTTAGGGAAACTTAACACTAATAAAATTCTACAAGAATACATTTGCCTAAGATATCTGTCCCTACTAATAAATAACCTCACCCAATTAACTCCAGTGCCTTCCACAAATATGACACTTTCGTATGTAAGCCATGACATGAAAAACTCTGGAACACTCTGAAGTATTCTGAGGATGGCAACTTATATCACCCATGGGATGATTTACCTTTAAAATAGTTCAGTATAAGACAGAGCGATGTATGAGCACAAGTCTCTTGAGCTTGGCACACGCATTGCACAAGCTTTAATCCACACACTAGAGATGGTTCCTTAGCATAATCAGGAATTCAAACTTCAGAGGCAGCTTTCAGATATTTCAAAACTGTCAAAATGGACACCATGAGGCACATCAACTGAAGACATGAGTATTCTTCATGTCTTCATATGTATTTAGATACCAGGAGGCATAAAAATTAGCAAGCTGGCCAGGAGAATTGCTTCAGGGCAGGACTCGAGATGTGAATCCCCTCACTGTTCCATCACTTGACATTAAGGAGAAACCTATAGTAATCTGCCTCTGCGATCCAATAGTCTGGTTCTGCCTTCAAAGTACCAGTGTGTAAAAATGATAAACCATTATAATAAAGAAAGCATAGAAGACCAGTCATTTAGGAAAGTACAGAGAGAAACACTAACAGATTGCATTACATTATTGGGTGAAATCAGATGGTAGAAGAAAAAGAAGGGGAAGGAAGAAAAACTTGCCATTTTTTCATTAAAGTAGAAAAAAACAAGTAAGTGATGTTTAAAGAAACAAAGGATTAAATGTATTCTGTAAAGGTAAGCATTAAAACAAAAATATACACGTTCTAAGACAGAGAAGTATGTACCAAAAGCAAAGTCTACATAGGGAAAGACTTTTTTTAAAAGGCTATTAAAATGGAAAACATAAAATAATTTGAGAGCAATACTCGTTAATAAATGTAAACGCAGTCAATGCTTGATAAACACATACTCTAAACCATACTCTCTAAAATCTATTGCTACGTAAACACCAACTCCAAACTTATGGCTTAATATCATCATTTACCATTTTTTAAATCTGTTACTATTATGATTTACTGTTGTATAGGTAAACCATGCTCTGTTGGGGTCCTTCGTGTGGCTGTAGGCAAGCTGTGACTGGAGCTCAGTGGAGCAGGGTTTCTCCCCGTCACGTCTTGCTTCTCAGCTGGAAGTCTGAACACCTAAGGGCTGGTCAGCCATGTAATTCTCTCCAAGAGCCTTGCTACAAGGTTAGCTTGGGATTCCTCAAAACATGGTGGCCCCAAAACAATCTTCTTATAGCACAGCTGACTTCTCAAGAGTGAGTATTTTAAGTAGGTGAAAGTGGCAGACTTCATTTGACCCGGCTTTAGAAGTCATACAGCATAACTTCCACCACAGTCTACTGGACAAAGGCAAGCACCAAGGCCAGCCCAGAATCACCAAGGCCAGCCCAGAATCCAGAGGAAGAGATCACAGGAGGTAAATACCAGGCAGCATGGTTCATTGACAGTTAGGGCCACCTACTAACAACCATGCACAGGACTCAACGTGTTTCAAAGAGGTAAAACAGAAAAGAATGACCAAGATGTCAGATAAATGCCCACAAAAAGAAAGCATAACTCACCATCTGAATAAAGAGGATAGAATTTGGCAAAATGATATAAACAAAACAAAGAAGGATACTTCATAATACTAAAGGTTGAGTTCTTAGGAAATATATAATAACTGTAAATATTAATATGTCAAATAAATACCTTTCATAAAACAGAAATTACACATAACAAAAACATGCCAGGAGTCAGAAATAATTCATTTCCTCTGGTCCATGAAAGAGCAACTCTATCTTTAAAGACCTCATTAACGTGATTAAAAAGACATCAAACTGGCAACCAGAAACAGGAAACACCATCTTTTTAATATTTTTTCAGATTTTATTTATTTATTTGAGAGAGAGTACAAGTGGGGTGGGGAGGAGCAGAGGGAGCGGGAGAAGCAGGATCCCCGCTGAGCAGGGAGCCCAACGCAGGGCTTGATCCCAGAACCCTGAGATCATGACCTGAGCCAAAGGCAGACACTTAACCGACTGAACTACACCATCTTTTCAACTCCCTGTGTGGCAGTCACAAAAAAAACCACCACATATTCACCCATTAATAAGACCTCAACTTATTTTTAAAAATAGAAGTAGTACAGAAAACATTCCTTTTTTTTTTTTTTTAAGATTTTATTTATTTATTTGACAGAGAGAGAGACAGCCAGCGAGAGAGGGAACACAAGCAGGGGGAGTGGGAGAGGAAGAAGCAGGCTCCCAGTGGAGCAGGGAGCCCGACGCGGGGCTCGATCCCAGGACCCTGGGATCACGCCCTGGGCCAAAGGCAGATGCTTAACGACTGAGCCACCCAAGCGCCCCCAGAAAGCATTCTTTAATCAGAATGTGAATAAAAGCAGGATAACAAAATCAAAAATACAAAAGCTCTGCGGCTAAAAATTTAAAACAACTTTGACTCTTTCAGTCACAAAGGAAATTCAAACTGGAAATGCAGAGTTTCTAGAAAACAAAGATAATAAAACCACTATTTATAAGACCCTATGCCCCAAAGATACAGACGTAGTGAAGAGAAGGGCCATATGCACCCCAGTGTTCATAGCAGCATTGTCCACAATAGCTAAATCGTGGAAGGAGCCAAGATGCCCTTCAACAGATGAATGGATTAAGAAGTTGTGGTCCATATATACAATGGAATATTACTTAGCTATCAGAAAGAACGAATTCTCAACATTTGCTGCAACATGGACGGCACTGGAGGAGATAATGCTAAGTGAAATAAGTCAAGCAGAGAAAGACAACTATCATATGATTTCTCTCATCTATGGAACATAAGAACTAGGAAGATCGGTAGGAGAAGAAAGGGATAAAGAAAGGGGGGGTAATCAGAAGGGGGAGTGAAGCATGAGAGACTATGGAGTCTGGGAAACAAACTGAGGGCTTCAGAGGGGAGGGGGGTGGGAATGGGATAGGCTGGTGATGGGTAGTAAGGAGGGCACGTATTGCATGGTGCACTGGGTGTTATATGCAACTAATGAATCACTGAACTTTACATCAAAAACCAGGGATGTACTGTATGGTGACTAACATAATAAAATAAAAAAATATTATTATAATTAAAAAAATAATAAAGTTTTATGAAAAAAACAAAAAGTCCCTATGGAACACACTCAAAGGTGATATCAGAAGAAAATCTGTATCTTAAATATTTATTGTTCTTAAATATTTGTTCTTAATAAAGAATGAAAACAAATAATTTAAACATCATGTTTAAACACTTAGAGAATAATGAAAGAAACCAAAGGAAATCAGGAAGAACCAATAAAGATTAAGAGGGAAATCAAATCAGGTACAAACACAAAACAATTAATACATAAATATAAAAGTTTAAAAAAATTAAAAAGACAAATTACCCACCTCAATTTAAGAGGAGAGTGTATAAAACTAAAAAAAAAAAAAAAAAAATGAGGATGCTCATGGGTTCAGAGGAAATGAAAAGAATCGTAATATACTTCTTAACCCTATGTAAATAAATTTTAAGACCCTGATAAAATGAGTAATTTCTAGGAAAATATAAAATGTCAAAATTGATAAAAGATACAAAACCAGATCTTTTGAATGGAAGTAATGTAGAAAACAGCAAGAGCTAGTCACTAAACAAATAACAGGCAGAGGGTTTGATGACAAATTCTGCCGATTCTTGAAGACAGACCCAACATTCTCTGAACTGTTCTTGGGCACAGAAATAGAAGGAAAACTTCACAATTCTTTTTATGAAGTAAATATAATACTGACTCCAAAGTCTGAGAAAGATAACAAATTATCTTATTTATAAATAGTAATAGAAAAATTCCAGTCAAGTATTAGCACCCCAATCCAACAGCAGGTTAATTCAATAATACAACATAATCAAACATATTTTCTTCCAGAAATAAAAGGATGATTAAATATGAAGCATACATTTCCTCATATTATGGTTCTAAGTAGAAAAAAGTAAATGATCATCTCTATAGACACTGAAAGGACATATTCCAAAATTCGAACATCATTCTTTATCAAAACAACCCAATACAATAGGGCCACCTGGATGGCTCAGTCAGCTAAGCATCTGACTCTTGATTTCAGCTCAGGGCATGATCTCAGGGTCACAGGATTGTGCCCGAGTCAGGCTCTGCACTCACCACACAGTCTACTTGAGATTCTCTCTTTCCTTCTCCCTGTGCCCCTTGTCCTGCTTGCGAGCATACTCTCTCTCTCTTTCTCTCTCAAAATAAATAAACAAAATATTTTTTTATAAAATAGAAATAGAAAATATTTCTATATATAAATATAAAAAATATTCTTTATAAAATAGAAATAGAAAGATATTCCTTAACTTGGTAATATGTAATAAACTTATTCTGAATATTACTGGTGATGAAAAAGAAACATGTGCCCCTGCCAACACTACTATATAATATCTTACTGGCAATATTACCCAATTCAATGATAAGGGGGGAAAATGCTAGGCATAAAGTTAAATAATGAAAGTAAAATAATCCTTATTTACAGATGTGATTGTATACCAGGAAAAGGTATGAGAATTAACAAACTACACAAACTAAAAGAGAACTTAGAAATCAAAAGCTTTTGGGGCGCCTGGGTGGCTCAGGTGGGTAAGCATCTGGCTCGGGTCATGATCTTAGGGTCATGAGATCGAGCCCCACATCAGTCTCCGTGCTCAGCACATAGTCAGCTTGAGGTTCTCGCTCTCCCTCTGCCCCTCCCCCGGTCTCTCTCTTTCTCCCTCTCTGAAAATTAAAAAAAATAAACTTTTAAAAAAATCAATAGCTTTTAAATTCATAAAAAAGCAACTTAGAAAAAATAGCAGCTTAAACAATCGCACGACTGCAGTAAAAGGTAAAGTATCTAGGAACACACAGAAGTGTGAACATTTATTAGAAGGAAATGTGAAAAGTCCACTGACAGACACAAAAAGGGCTTGAGCAAATGGAAGTAACACACTGTGCTCTCATCTAGGAAGAGTCAACATTGTAAAGATGTCAGTCCACCCTAAGCTGTTTACAAATTTAACATCTCAATAAAAATGCCAGCTTTGGGAGGGAGAGGGGCACAGACTGGTGGAGAGCAATTAGGCAAGCTGATTCCCATGGTTGTGTGCAAAGATAAACGGAAGAGGCAAGAAAACCTTAAACCAGAAAAAAAAAGGGGGGGGACTCCAACCCTCTCAGACATGAAAACATGTTGTGAAACTACAGAAATGAACACATGAAGAGACTGATTAATGGAACTAAAAAGACTCCAGATATAGAGCCAATACATAAGGGGATTTAGCACATGATAAAGGTGTCACTTGGAATTAACAGAGAAGAACAGACCCTTCCATAAACAATGCCAAGATACGCGTTAGCCATTACGTACTGAACCTACAGCTCACACCACGCAGTAGGATGAATTCCAAATGGAGCAGAGACTGACCTCTAAAAAAATTAAACCATAAAAGTTCTAGAGAAAAAACATGACTAAATATTTTCATAAACTGAGAGAAGGGGAGGCCTTTTTACTCAGATATAAACAAGAAGACATAAAACAAAACATTATTGACTTTACCTATATAAAAATAGAAATCCTCCTTAAGGCAACCCCCCTCCTTTTTTTTTTTTTTCTTTCTCTTTAAACATTTTGTGGGGTTCTTTTGTTTGTTTGCTCTCCGCTTGCTTAGAAAGCTAACGTCTCAAGTGCAAATAGACAGATTTCTGGTGAGCTCAACTTTCTAACCACTCTGTGAAAGAATCACATAATGAGGCATCTGCCATATCTTGCTCCTGTCCGTTTACATGGAGTCGTTAAGGCTTTCATGAGGTTATCCACTTAATAATCACTTGTTTTAGTCCCTTACTTCCTGGAGTCTGGACCACGCTGGAGTTGCTTGCTCACCCCCTCCTAGAGTGCAGGCACACTTCTAGGGTCCCTTGAGGCTCTCTCTTAAATGCCTCATTGGCTTTCAAATTGGGTGGTTGACCCATGCCTACACACTGGATTTCCTCAGACCCCTGCATAACCAGATGCCCCATTTATACAACTGTAACACCTACCCCATTGGGCCCTGGTTGGAGATAATCATCGTTCTCCTAGAACGATGCCTAGAGCCCCTGGCATTGGAGCTGTTAACTCCACAACTTGCAACTAATCCTTTCCAACCTGGAAGATACCACCCACTTAGTTCCCGATGCAGAGACCTTGCTGACTAACACTTCAAAAGTGGATTCAGGTAAGATCAGTACACCAAAGGCACGTTGCGGTACAGCTGTTTGTAACTAATCTAGACTCCAAATAAAATTCTTATTTCCCCAAAGGATTGTTTTTAATTGTGTGAGTAGCACCCCCAGGTTAAAAATAGACATCTACTGGCCACATAATCCTACCAAGAGCTGCTCCTGTTTCCTTTAGGAAGAGAAATGGAGGATCGATTCACTTGGCCATTTTATTCCTTAATTCCTTTCACAATTGGCATTGCCTCAGAGCTCCAAGGCATACCCAATATATTTTAACCAATTGTGAGTTCCTTCTACCTTCTTCCATGTAAGAGTCCATTCTCTAATTTTTTAGCTCCTGAATAGTATGAACCCAAATTATTTTCCCTTCCCATAAATTTCCTTCTAATGAGAGTATCACCAATATAATGGACTACGTAACGGCCTAAGGGGGACCTTCATGTGTCCTATATCTTGTCCCCCTGACTTATGTGCAATTATTATCTCTTGGCATACCTGAGCCAGGTAGGCAAAGATATATTATGCCCCTCGTGACATGGAAGCAGTCTGACTCTAAGACATCGTAGTGATTGGACTGTGTGGCTGCCACGTACATACCAGTGAAATTATTTATTTGGTGATGGGGACAATGTCCGAGTTTTCCATTTCTATTGCTTTACTTAGTAACAGAGACTCCATTATAAATCTCCCTAAGCCTGTAGTTTTTTCAATCACGAATTACACGGCTGTCGAGTCTTATGAATGACTCCTGTGTCTTTGAAACCTTTGATGATTTGCAGGTTTGCAAATCTCTATTGCTAGCTATAGCTGTGAACTATGTACTTAGCACTGGGTCGTTTGACAGACTGTCCCTTGGCCTTATTCTTGATTATAAGTGTACTTATTTTCATCCAAATGCAAAGGGTTTTCTCCAGAAAAAAAATATCCATTTAGAGATTGCATTTAAGTACATAGTAGAGTATTATAAAAGTATTATTAAAGAGATTGGTATTATTAATGGCTTAAACAAGGTAAAAGTTATTTTATCTTTATTTGTTCTCCTGCACAAATTCCAGGCCGGCACAGTGGACTCGTTGCCTAAATCACCAGGGACTGAAGTTCCTTCTGTTGGTGAAAAACTGAGGCTGCAGCTTTTCTAGGTCAGGATCTCGGATTTCATGGGCAGGAACCATACACACTCCAGGCAGCCAAGGAAAGAAGAGAAGCTATGAACTTGGGTAGCTGCTAAGCCTCCAGAAGAGATGCAAATGTTCTTTCAGCTATAGAGTCTGTCCCGAATGATTTTACAAAACGAACCAAACTACAGACAGACACAACCTCAATGGTTCTCGAGAGAACCACCTGAGTGAACCATACTGAGTGAGGGAGAAAGGCCAATCTCAAAAGGTTCAATACTCTATGACTCCATTTATATAACATTCTAGAAATGACAAAATTGTAGAGATGGAAAGTAGATTAGGATTGCTAGGGTTTAGGGGATGGTAGGTGTGGCTATAAAACGGTAACATGAGGGAGCCTGGTGGTGATGGAAGAGTTCTGTCTTAATTGTGGTGGGAAGAGGAATCTACACATGTGATAAAAGACACAGACACACAAATGAGTGTATGAAACACAGGAAATGTGAAGAAGGTCTGTGGATTGTACCAATGTCAATGTCCTGGTTTTGACATTGTACGAGAATTATTAGAGTAGATGTTGCCATGGGGGAAACTAGGGGAAGCATACATGGGACTTCTCAGTACAATTTTAATTCTTTTAACAATTTCTTGTGACTCTATTATTTTTTAAATAAAGGAATTTCAAAATCTAAGCAAATACAGTAACAGAGGAAAGCATACTGCATCTTATGAACGTAACTGCCACTCTGAACCCCTCATCACCACTACATCAATGCAGGAGGCAGATGCCTTTCTTTCAAGGCCATGATGCAGTTTTTCACAACATGTCCCCTCACGGCCCACTGGCCAAAGAGCTTCACCACATGACCTCAACAAGCTGCAAAGGCAAGTGAAAATGCAGTCTTCATCCTGGTGGGCAGCTAAAACTCAGGGGGTTTATTACTGAGAGAGAAAAATATTCCTTTTCTGTAGTAGCAGGCATTACAACACCATTTCAAATTCCCTGAAAAACCAGCTATTTACAATTTTAACTCAGCTTTTACTGCAAAGGTAGCTACATTATCAAAATCCTTGACATCTAACTTTTCAGACCTTTAAAAAAAAAAAGATTGACTTACTTATTTTAGAGAGAGAGACAGCATTGGGGGTAGGCAGCACAGGAAAAGAGACAGAGAATCTTAAACAGTCTCCACACTGTGCCAGATATGGGGATCGATCTCACAACGCTGAGATCACGACCTGAGCCAAAACCAAGAGTCAATGCTTAACCGACTGCACCACCCAGGTGCCCCTAACTTTTTAGCCCTTTTAAACATATCTGGACTTCCCAGATCTCTTGATTTCATCTGCTGAAATTCTGAATCCTCTCACTAGCTCATTATGGTATGTGTGATTTATTCCCAAGCCACACACTACTCTGCTCAGGGCACCCAACACTGCAAAGTGACCTAAGCCAACTTGGGCAGGCAAAAGAGGTTTACTTTTATTTGCCCTACCTTCTCACTAATGCTCACAGGCAGGCCTCTCCTCCCCCCTGCATTCCAGGAGGTCGGTATTCCAGCCTGAGCTGGAAGGACATGGAGCCTCTTACTGCATTTTCTCCTACCCTGGAGCAACACAGTATATGGTTCTTCACGTGTGTTTGAGATTGGACAGTGGAGAGAGACTAAAATGGAAAATGATACACAAGGGAGAATATTTGTAAAAGGAAAACTATAGTCCCCTTACAAGAGTAAGATGGGATTATGAGTTTGGATTGACTCCAGTCAGGGGTTAAATCCTCAAGTAGTCTAGAACTTTGAAAGACAGATGGTCAACCTGGAAATATTCGTGAGACCCCTGATGATGTATATAAAGATTCAGCCAGACTCAAGATTTTTAACAGAGTCACAATTTTGTCTAGAACGGAAGATAGGTGATATCAGTAACAGTATAATTTGTACAAATTGTTTGGTCATATAATTTTTGTCAATGGGTTTATATAAATATATACTAGAGGGCTGTGCAATGTGTGTAATACATTTTATGTGACAGAAATGATTCCGTGGTCAATTAAGCAAGTTTATTGGAGATTTTAATATATAAACCTATGGAAATCCTCAGTGGAAAGCAAGGGACAAAATGCAGAAAGAAGCATTTTCCTAAACATGTTTCAGCATACAATCCATCTGGACAGTTACACTCTGTTCTGTTTCTATGAGGTGAAGCCCACTTTGGGAAGACCTGATATACTTGTAAATACACATACTTCATGTTATTCTTTGTTTTGAACCAGCAGATGGACTCTTGAATCTTAGTGAAACTAAATATAAGGTATGTGAGACCTTGCTGTATGAGAAACAAGGGAAGGACAGAAGAAACGAAAGTTGGTCTGAAACATATGGAGGTCTGTGGTGTTAAAGACAATGAAGAGGTTGAGGGGCGCCTTGTGGTGCAGTCGGATGAGCCTCTGACTCTTGGGTTTCAGCTCAGGTCATGATCTCAGGGTCGTGGGATCGAGTCCTGCATTGACTCTGCACTCGGTGGGGAGTGTGCTTGGGATTCTTTCTCTCTCTGCCCCTCCCCCTGCCTGCTGGCATGCACTCTTTCTCTAAAATAAATAAATAAATCTTAAAAAAAAAAAAAGACAATGAAGAAGTTTGAAAACATTCGACTACAGGCAGTCATGCACAGAAGTGTCTCTTATGTTTTCCCTTCTTCCCATCACGTCTTTGCACCAATACCAAGGTAGTTAAGACAAATGTGAATGCAGATCCTGTCTGCACTACCATATCCTCCAGGCCACCAAGACCCCAGCTCAAAGCAGCATGGGGGTCGGGCAAAAGGGAAGAGTTTTTGACTAAGAAATTTAAGTTCAAGATACATGGCACTAAGTCTTAATAACCAAATGGGACTCTTCCAAAAATAGAAATTAAATAAGATATCATAAAAGATAGCTTCAAAAGATTTCAACATCAAATGAGCGAGAGGATTCCACAGGAACCCATGGTAGTTTTAATTGGAGAAAATGAAAGCCATTTCATGGTTATTCCTCAGTGAATTGAGAATCCTTCATCCTACCTGAGTCCCTTCCTAAACTTCTGCATACTCAGTTATCAATGCATGGATGCTGTCATTGTTCCTGCACAGAGAAAACTCAGAGCAAACGTGGAGAAACTGCAACAGTGAAAATAATCTTCCTAAGGACCAGAACTGCCAAACGGAGCACTGCCCTGTGAAAGGCGAGAACACTGGGATGTCAGGACACTGAGCCAAGTTGGATGGCCAACAGTGACTGGAGGAGAATTCTTCCATTGGGTGGGAGACCGGGGTGAAAACCTCTGAAGTCCTCTCCAACTCAGACTATGAATTCCTCATTCCTCCTCTCTACATAAAATACTTCAAAGCACTTTGCTTGCTCTTAGCTAACCTTGCCAACAAAAGCAAGCAGTGATGTAAATGATCCAAAAACTCTCCATGATTTGACTTCTAATGTCATGCCATTTTCTTGGTGCAGAATACTAGCACTCGTCTTTCCGTCTCCGTTCAAGTACAGTCTCAGTTACACGCAGTCTAGATACTGAAGGAGAGGACAGAGGTTTGAACTTCATTTGGAGTCATTCTGTGATTTAAACTAGATACAGCGGCAAAGTCACCAACCGTAACTCCCATTCAAGCATCAGGAACTAGGCAACACTGTGGGCCAACAGGAAGAAACAGTTTTGCCCATTTGCTTTCTCTTGCTATCCTCTTCGCTTCCTTTCAGCCTGCCTACCTGGTAATGGAAAAGGTTCTCTCTTCCTTTGTATCCTTTCTTTTAATGCAGTCGAGTAAGGGTCTGTTGGTTTGGCCTGTGCTTTTATACACTTAATTCAGAATCACAAACGAGCCTGCTTCTGTCTTACAGCAATGTGAGCCAAAACAATGTACGTGTAAATGACTGTCTTTGCAGATCACCAGGATTCCCCCAAGCTCCAGGCTCTCCTTCCTGTGTTTTTTTTTTTTTCCCCTTATAAAGATCAGTTTCCTGCAGAAATGATATATCAATAGCTTTTGTTTGCTCCAAACCCTATAAGCATCATTCTGAGGTTTCCAGACCTTAAGGCTACTTACATAATTTTTTTAAATTGGTTACGTTTACCCTTGTCTACATTTACACAACCTAGTCATCTTCAGTGCACATTTGAAACTACTTCTCACCCTGTCAATTTACTTCCTATCCTCTTCATATGATAATTCACCTTTATCCCTCTCTGTATCTACTTCCTTTTCACCAAAAGCTTGTATGGCAAGCTATGTTTACATCAGGGGTCCCTGAACCTGTCACTATTGGCATTTGGAGCCACATAATTCATTATTGTCAGGGCCCATCCTGTGCATTCAAGGAGGCTGAGTGGCATCCATGGCCTCCAGCTACTAGATGCAAGTAGCCAGCCTATCCTCTAGTTATAGCCACCACCATCCCCTAGTTGTGGCCACCACCGTCCTAGTTGTAGCCACCACCGTCCCCTAGTTGTAGCCACCACCGTCCCCTAGTTGTGGTTACCACCATCCCCTAGTTGTGGTTACCACCATCCCCTAGTTGTAGCCACCACCGTCCCCTAGTTGTATTTCCTGATAATTGTCAAACAGCCCTAGGGAAGAGGGAACAAAATCACACACATACTCACACACCCAGCTGAAACCACCAGCCACATAAACAATGGGAAAAGGGCTCTTCAGATCCTTCCAGTGTAATATTTAGGGAAAGCACTCACCCAGCCTGATAAGCAGAGCTTTTGCTTAGACACCAACATGAGAAGGATGCCCCATGGCTGTGACTGAGGGTATGAACAATGCTTGGAGAACGTTCACCCTCTTTCTGAAACACCACGGTCACCCAGGCATCTGTCTGAGCAGAAAGGATTTGACATTTGGAGGGGACCACACAGAAGGAGCACCCAGGAGGGGTGGAGTGTGCACGCCACGCCAGCTGGGAGAGGAGATCCAGGAGGACTGAGCTAAGGCAGAAGGGATCTGCTGGGTACAGGATATCTGGGCACGAAACAGAACTGCCTTTCTGGGAGTCAGAAAGGCGTGGTTAGATAATCCAGGTTCAAGTCGGCTGGATCCACAGTCACCATGTCCAAGAATCACAGAGCATGGAACTAACACACAGAGAGCTTTGGACTACACCCAGATTCCAAGGCAATGCTTGCTTTCCTTGGAGCCTTTCTGATGTTGTTGTGGAATGCAGCCCAGGCCCAAAGATGAGTCAAAGATAACTTTCAGTGAAAGGTGCTTTGTGGGTGCTGAGCAGATGAGAGGGGCCTCCTAACCTCCACGCCCTTGCCTATCCCTGAATGGTTGCCTCAAAACACGTCCTCACTCCCTTTCCTCTGGGAAGTCTCTTATTTGTCCACATGTCTAGAATTTCCAGCACCTCACACTACTTCCTCACCTACTGGGATGAATTACCCTTTAACCAAGAGACCCTAGGAAACAAAAAAGCGAAAGAAACAGAACACTATGGAGTCAGGGAGACAAGGATATTCTCCCACTTGAAGTACTTACTTCTACATCCAAAAACCTAGGATTAACTTGTTTAGTGACTGCTTTCACATGGAAGGCCAGGAAAACCTATTTATTTTCTCTCCACTTTCCTCATCAGGATAAAAGTGTACAGTGCTCTGCAGTAGAAAAGAATGAGCTAGTGATCCATGTATCAACATGGATGGATATCACAGAAGCCATGTTGAGGGCAAAAGCCAGACAGAGGAGTCCGCACCGCCTGCTTCCTCTTGCACGAAGTTTTAAGGATAGGCAATACTAATGTCTGGTGATAGAAGTCAGTAGACATGCAGATTGGTGCAGACGCAGATTGGCAGGGGCAGGATCCACCGTGGATAGTGCACGTGCGCTGGATCTTGATCTTGTGTTGGTTACACAGGTGCAGACAAATGGAAAACACATCACGTTGTACACAAGATTTCTACACTGCGTCTCCCTTCCTACTTATAAGTTATCACTTAGTTTAAAAAATTCAAGTTGCTTTCAAATAATGTAAGATACGGTCAACAAAAATGACATAGGAGGCATGCTGCTTCCAAAGAATCTCTTCTTTTCTGACCCTAGAAAAAAAGCACAAGATATTTGTTCTCCATGTACCGGAGAGTGTTACCAACCTTCTGAAGAGAACACCCACGTACATTTCCCATTCTAGGAGGGTGACATTGTAAATTAGGTGAAATATTCTTGTAGCCTTGTCTGTGGATAAGAGGCTGGTAAAAGTGAACAGAGACACAAAAAACTACCAGCAACATGAGTACAAACCCTCTGTGGATGGCTGCCACTTAGAAACAACATCCTGTATAACACACATCCTAGGGGGTACCATGGATCTTTGTCGCTGGGGACCACTGGATACACATCTCAAAAGGTCACCAGTGCATCGCCTGCATTGTGGCGTGCAGGACTTCAGAGCCTGGCCTCAGCAGCTTGAACAAAGACTTGCTGGGACACGATTCATGAAGACAGCTGTGTTTTACTCTCCGTGTCAGACACAGCCAAGGAGACTTAGCAGCAGCCCACGGGGATCTATCATCTCAAAATCCACCAACTGCAACAGGAGACAGAAGGTGCCTGCAGCTCATTAACACTACAGAACAGTGTTCAGGTTTTTTTAAGGTGAACAGATTTGAGAAACCTGAGGGCCACTGGGTTACTCCCCTAATTTGACTGCAAATCTGAAATTATGTATAGAAGAGAGAGGGAAGTCTGCTGTTAGTGCCAATCTCTTGAGGCCAGCGTCTAAGCGTCCCTGTGAAAGGTCACACCTGACTTTCCATTACATAACTGATTAAGTATTGCACAAATGTGGGGGCCTTGGCTGCCTCACAGATGGTGGCACCTTTTTTAGATAGAAGGTTCGTCTCTACATGGGGAAACAACTTGGGCTCTGATCTGTCAGGGTGGTGGTTCACTGATTTGCCAGGGTGGAGTTTCTCAAAAGTCAGCAAGCATCAGCATCATCTGATAGGCTTTTTCAGACCCAGATCCCCAGGCTCTATCGATCTTTGGAACTTCTGATTCAGGAGCTTTGGGATAGGGCATCTCTAGAAGCTCCCAGGTGATGCCGATGCTGCCCATCCCAGGAGCGCACTTGGAGTGGCCTGGGTTAGGGCTGGTCCTTCGGATCCGGTTATCGCTCTCTGAGAATTCACTTCAAGCAGCTAAGACACCAGGCACCGGCATTCAAAGGATCTGCACAGGTAAAGCTTATGGATCCACCACCAAATGAGCTTATTTACATGGTTTCCCTGTGTCTGTATAACTTCTAGCACTTGGCATGTTGCCACAGGAAGACGTGAGTAACCTGCATCTGAGTAACTGGATTGGAACACCACACGGGAGTCTGCAATCTGTCTAAAACACAGATGGCCCAGACAACTAGATTCACCTTTATGTCTATCCTGTAGGTACTCATGTTCTAGGATCTATTGATATTTTTATTTATTTATTTATTTA
This sequence comes from Ursus arctos, assembly GCF_023065955.2. Taxonomy (NCBI): domain Eukaryota; kingdom Metazoa; phylum Chordata; class Mammalia; order Carnivora; family Ursidae; genus Ursus; species Ursus arctos. Next base: position 24,936,774 of record NC_079874.1, on the reverse strand, counting down.
TTTATTTATTTTTTTAGCTGAAGATCTAGATCTAGGAATACCAATGTCTTTGCTGTCTTGTTCCAAATATTTTCAGGGGTAATAATGTAAACCTCTTTTCAGCCCCCAAGCTGGAATGAAACATGAATTCTATGGAATAGGATGCTGTCAGAAGTAGCAAACAGGGGCGCCTGGGTGGCACAGCGGTTAAGCGTCTGCCTTCAGCTCAGGGCGTGATCCCAGCGTTATGGGATCGAGCCCCACATCAGGCTCCTCCGCTAGGAGCCTGCTTCTTCCTCTCCCACTCCCCCTGCTTGTGTTCCCTCTATCGCTGGCTGTCTCTCTCTCTGTCAAATAAATAAATAAAATCTTAAAAAAAAAAAAAAAAAAAAGAAGTAGCAAACAGACTTCTCTGGTGAGTCCCATGGGCTATACAGTCCCCTCCCTGAGCGGGTGGACAATGACACAGATGAGCAGCCAGAAAAGCAATAAAAGTATGACACAGAGATGTTGATGCAAGGAAGCTGTTTACCACAAATACTCTCTCTGGGTTGTCTTCAGGACACACGCCTGGTGCTACATTCTAAAGACAGCGAGTAATGATCGGAGGAAATTTTAAATGTCAAGCAAATTCAAAAGAAGTCAAGAAAATGGTTTCAACACCATCTAATGGCATGTACTTTAAAGCATTAGGGTGCAAATAAGAATTTCCTGGAAGTTCAGCTGGCAAAACATCCCTACACCAACATTCTAAACCACTGCCTCTCTGAAAGCTGCTTATTTTATTTGCCCCTGACTGTGCATCCCCAGGGTTCCTCTCTGTTTCTTTCCAGCTGGCTACAAACATGACCTCTGGAGTCAGAAAGTCCCAGGTTCAATTCTCATCTGTGCCGTGTGACCTTGAACAAATTATCATCCTGAGCCCCTGCTTCTATCTCTACTAAAGGGAGATAAGAACACCTATGTCCTAGTAAACAAAGCATTCAAGTGCATAGCATGTAAGAAGCCTCAAATACAATATTTAGGATCTTATTATGGTAAGAACATTTCACGTGAGATCCACCCTCTTCAATATTTATTCACAACACTATTGTTAATCATACCATACACCACGCTGTTCGTCAGATCTCTAGAACTTACTCGTCTTGCCTAACTGAAACATTATGCCCACTGATAGGATCCAGCAATCCCACCACTGGGTTTTCATCCAGATGAATTGAAACTGGATCTCAGAGAGACATTAGCATTTCTGTTTGCACTGCAGTGCTGTCCACAATAGCCAAGATGTGAAAATGACCTAAATGCCCATCAACAGGTGAATAAAGACAATGAAATACTATTCAGCCTTAAAAAAAAAAAAAGCAAATCCTGCCATATGCAATAACATGGATGAATTGTAAGGACATAATGCAGAGTAAGGGAAGCCAGTCCTAGGACGACAAAGATTACATGAGTATTTGCATGCTCTCATTGCTGACGTGGTCTGCCTAATGTGCTCTAAATTTCAAAGTATAGAATGAAGCAAATATGCCTCTCTATAAAAATCAACCCTTCACCAAACCCTCTTGAGATTTATTAACCCTAACTGCTTCTATGTGATTTTCCTTGCTTTTCTCCTAACTCCCATTTCTTCCTGATTTGACTTTTGCCTCAAAAGTTCCCAGGCATGGACTCCCATTTCTCTCACTGACCCTGGCTTATTCTTCCAACACCAACTACGGTGCAAGTTACAACCCCATCAGAGCCACCATGCAACACAATCTGCTTCTTCCAGCCTTCTCGTCCTTGACTAGTATGAGCAGTGTGCCCTGTCTGTGGTAAGTTGTGGAGCCTCTTGGAAGTCTGAGTGGAATTACTCCAGGTCTAAGAAAGAAAGTCCACATTCAGAGGTGTTCTAGCCCATTCACTTTTCATCAATGATAGAAGCAACAGCCAAGATCTGAAAGAGCTGTGGGTACCATCGCCCACCCACCCACCATGCCTGCCCTGACCTACAAAGTCATGCCCTGGGTACGTGGCAATTAGGAGAAAACACTGGGAGAACCACTCTTCCCAGCTCACTGCATCACTTCCATCTCCTAAGCCGGCCATTGGTGCTGACCCTTTCTGACTTATTACCCTTACCGGTCCCCTTGAAAAGAAAGATCCTAACTCCAAGCTTTCCTTAATCTGTTGTAAACTTTTAAAGCTCTAAATCTACCCTGTATGATTCTCGATCAATAAATGTTGAATAAGGACATAAATCTCTGGGAAAGTTCATGCAGCTGTAATAACAACAGTATAATGATTAAAGATTCATAAATAAAATCCATTTGCTACCCTCAGAAAGAGTTCTTGATATCCACTAAAGCTTTCATTCGAATCAACCTAGTAGACTGTTAAATTATATCGGAAGATCAAAAATACACATATATTCTTCATATTAACACATCTCTTTATCTCATTTACTGACAGGGCACACAATCAAGGTCTGGAGACTACTGTTTTCAACTGCCCAGACCAATTTCTGCCTCTAGGTTGCCTATGCCTTCTCAATTCTACATGCTAAGATTGTAATAAAACGTTACTGAATATAATATTCTGCCAGCAAGAACAAAGCTGAACGTGCTGGGGTCGTCTACTTCCTCGGTCCCTAATTCCCTTGCACGGCCACCTCTTATCAACTTGGTGTGGCAGTTTGCTGCAATTTATCTGTGGCTGAGGCAGAGTTGCTGCCTCACGGTTATATTTGTCTAAATCATGTGTCACCTAGCATTTCCTTTATTTTTCCATTAGGTAATCATCCACCTTGCTCAAGCAAGGAAACAAGCAGGAAAACAATGGTGATAATTTTCCATAAACACTCCCAAGGCTGCGTCCCAGGAACGCAAATCTCTTAGCATGCTAATCTTCAGAAAATCAGATCACTCCACTGAGTTTAAAGAAAGATGAAACTCAACATTTACCATTTTAAAATACGGGAATTAAATATTTGGTCATGACTCCTGAATGACCTACATACTTGAAAAACATAAAAATGGCTTCAGAAGAAGGCTCACAGAAACGAATGCTCTCCAGGGCCAGCTGTGGTAAGCATGCTCAGTGCTTTTTAAAGCACGATTTAGTCCTCACAAGGATGCTAGACAGTAGGCAGAGCTGGGACTCAAAGCCAGGTCTTCTGCTTTTAAGACTGGCAAATCTCCCTGCAACCAAAACCATCTGTATCACAACAGAACTCACATGTTGAGTTTCCGCCCTGCAAGTTTCCTTTGCATGGTCAGCACCATGCACAATTTAGGCAAGTACATTCTGATAGGCAAACAGCGGGCAGCCCACAAATGCTTGCCCCTTGCTGGTCTCAAGAGCTCTATTGTATTTAAGACCCTTTGAAGGTGAACAACAGGGTGCCACAGTGAGAAGGGACACAGTCCATTCAAGGGAAGGAACGGTGAGGCTACTGAGAGCCACAGGTGATAGGCAGGTAGGTAAAGGAGCCTGCACAGGACTCGTCTATAGAACATACTCGCAAATACCCAACAGAAAGTAGGACCTGGCCTTTCCTGTTTATGTCTATCTTATGCTCTTCTGAAATTCCATACCTCCAGAATTTAACTCAAAATTGCCTTACTTTCTGCATGCAGACTTTCTGGGTAAATTTTGGTAATGTTCACTTTGCTTTCCCCCAGCATATCTCCTGCTACGACCCACAAGCACGCTTGTCCAGGATTTCTGACCTACCCACAGTTTCCCTAAGGCACCATGCTCCTTGGTACATTCACATGAGTTATTTCACATGCCCAGACATCATGTCTTCCCTTCTCTCTCCAGCTAATTCCTGCTAGTTCGTCAGGACCCCACTGAGCACCACCTCCCTCTGTGGTCCTCCCTCCCCACCCCACCACCCCAGGTTGCACGAGCTCCCTGACCCTTTGTATCCTTCAGCATCTTGAGCATTCTTCCTGCCTCAGTTTTTACTGCCTATTAATTTCTCTGGCTCATTCACCAGATCACAGACACTTTCGGGGCAAGGATTGACTCTTTCTTCTCCATATCTTTGAGGCTTAAAGCAATGCCTTCCCACATTAGGCACTCAATAAGTATTTATTGAAGAAACAAGAGAGTTTTGCCCAGATGCATCAAAACCAAATAAAGTGCTTTAAAAATTTCTGTCTCTCCCAGGTGCTGCCTCTGACATAATTATAGATTGTTGTATCACACTGAGTAACAGTTCCACCAAAACACATTGACTGTATCTTTTTGATCTTCCATTATCTGTCAGTCCTTGAATGTATCTCATCTTTTCTATCTCTTTCCATTGAACTCTCTCCAAATTGTGTCTTTGAGCTACTAAAGGATCTAAAATATTAATGATATCTCTTTTAATCTCACTGATTTCTTTCTACAACACATGGTAGCCGTGAAGCAGATCACAAAATCATCCCAGAGTGTAAGTATTCTAGAGTTATTTTCTCTGACAGAATTGAAAATAATAGTAACCCAGGTTGATTAAACTCCTCAAAATTCAGGAGCATGAACAGCTTTATTTACCTCTTTTTGGTTGACAGGAGTTTGTGTTACTAATTAGGTATCATTTATATAGAATAAAAATCCATTACAGGTGGCACGTTTACAATTTCTAATGTGATGTTCATAAATATACAAATACAAGCAATTTATTTTAACCCAGCATAGCAAACAGAGGTTTGATCAGAAATCACACACCAGCAGCTGAGTTAAGAAAGAAAAACAAATCTTCATCCTCACTTAAAACAACACCACAGTACAGCTCCCTCAAAACTACCTTTCTTAGAAGAGCAACACATACTCTGCTTTTCTTGCCTTAATAAATGCTACATCTTGGATGACCTTTTTTGCTGCTATTTGTTATTTCCAGAAAGTTCATAACCATCAACTTTTTTTCCTGAGTAGGAAAAACTGCAAATATATAATAGCCTCAAGTAGATCTGTATTTGGATGAGAAACTACAATGATGAGAAAGCAACGGTTTGAATAAGAAGGGCTTATGTTTCTCACATAACAAGTCAGGAAGTGGGTGGCCAAGAGCTGGTGAATCTGCTCACTGACGCCTTCGGGGACAAGTGCTCTTTCAAGATCTGCATCACCACCCTCAACATCTTGTTCTTGGCTCATCACGGATGTGGCCTCATAGTCACTATCGTCGGCGTGCATCCAGGCATCCAGGCATCCAGGAAGGGAAGGACATTCTGTGGAGTCTCTCTCTCTCTCTTTCTTTTTTATCAAGAGAGCAAAGACTTTCCAAGACCCCACCTGGCAGATACCCACTAGCATGGGGAGAACAACCATATCTCCACCCAACTTTTGGTTAACTCATGGCCAGCTGATTAGTAATCTTGGGCATGATGACTCATCACATTCAAAGGCTCTGCCCACGCTCAAAGGTAGGGAAATTACGCAGGGTATGCAGACCAGGGATTGGGAATCTCTGGGACCGTCTTAGAATTCTGGCCAACAATTGTCCGCTTTTGTCTTCTAACAACCACAATATCCAAATAGAAAACACAGAAGTCTGGCTCCAAGCCCTTTAGTGCTCTAGGCAGAAATTCAAAGTCACAAGCGATGCATTACAGATCCCTTTCGGTAATGTCATCTGAGTCCACATGAATCAGCAGAAATGGGAAGCTGTTGGGGATGTGGAAAGCTCTGGTAGACTCTATCACAGGACTTTCCAAAGGCACTCCATTGGACAACCAAAAATGAAATTTAAAAACCCTACCTAAACAAGAAGTTTTTCCTCTCTCTTTTTATGGACACATGTTTAAGGAAAAGCTGTTGAGGCAAGAACCAGGTCACTCGGCTAGACAAGTGAGACATACCACATGCCCTCATGGAGATTATATTGTAGAGAGAAATCTGCCTACCACCAAGAAAAGTAAACCAATAAATAAAATAGTAACACATTATAATGTGCACTATAAAAGAAACGATATAAGAAACTATTTGCTATGGAAGAAAACAGGCTATTCTTCTCCTTGAACATGGTACTGTACACAGGTTAGCAGGCACCTGTCTTAGCCTTATTTTGCCTTCTGAGGTGTCTCCTAAGGGGCTTCAGGAAACTGCTCTATTTTATGTGAAACCTGGATTAAGATCATCTGGGCAGTCCCCGACTTTCAGCAAGGATCCCTAACCAGGACAATGTTCCTTTAGCAGCTGGTAATATGTTTCCTTCTATCTGCAAGTGCTTGGACATACTCACTGCCCAGACACACGTGACTGTTCAGTCGCTATAGATGTGTACCTGTTTATGTGTTATTATGTCCCCTGACAGGGAATTTCCATGCAATTGTTTTTGATAACTTCCTTGCAGAAGTTCTGCTAACCCACTGACTCTTCCAAGTCTTTTGAGTTTCTGCTCTTCACTCCTAAGTTTTCCTTTCTGGGTATGGAAACTACATTGTTACTTGAAAGGAAGAACTCAGATTTCCCTTCTCCTCTAGCAAGACCAGTTGCATATAGAGAATGCATATTTTACACCCATCTCAGTCAGAAGGTAAGAGTAACACAGGCATACACCGCAGATGTCTTCATGGTTAACATTTTCCCAGCGGAAGGCCTATTAACCTTTAGCTCCCAAACTTGAGAGAATGTGCACATTTATGAAGACTCTATTTTTGTTGTGTTTTAGGCTCCCTGTGAGCATTTTTATGCAGATCTTTGATTTTTCAAGAACAGAATAGTGACATTCAGGGAAGGAGGCTGTATACGTGTGCAGTCTCAGACCCACTTCCTCATTGGCGAAACTTTTTACAGCCAATTATGGTTCTCCTTAGAAAACACACCCTCAACTCACCCGGATCAACTCCCTCTCTGGCATTCCCAAGCATCCCCAGGTCCTGGTGTACCATGCGTGTAGGGAGTGTTGGGGGGGACGGGGAAACACACTGCCTTAGTTCAGTCTATCCAGGCACCTCCCTCACACCAAACCTTTGCTCCTTTGCTAATAAGCTTTAGAAGCTACTAAGAAACCCATAGCAAGTAGGGCAATTCTCTGCAACAGTGCAAATGCTAATGCAGGGAAGAAAGTCAGACAGGGCAGCCTTTAAGGAGCCTTTCAGATTGATGGTAGTATTGCAAATGATCCTAATGAAAACAAAGGGTAACACCCCCCACCTTCCTCCTTCCCCACCCGACCCCCCAACCCCACTGTGGTTGCAGAGAGAACTCTTCAATGAGCTCCAATTTTAAAGAAAGGTGAAGAAAAGCTAGAAGGAGGAGACTGTGCACTGAACTAAGACTAAGGCCACAAGGAGCTAAGGCTACAAAGAATGTCCTAGTCAATCTAAACAGACTTAGCTAAGTATGGGCAAAGAAGAACCATAACCAGGAGGAACAGATGTCTTATGTGGTACAGACAACATGACACTAACTGGTAAGAATGAGAAAGTGTTTGGTATGAAGGAGAATGTCTTTAAGCTGGTGTAAGTTATTCTACTGCCGTGTAACAGATGAGCACAAACTTAGTCCCTTAAAACAATACACATTAGCACACCGCTTCTGTGGGTCTGGGGTCCAGGCACAGCATAACTGCATCCAGTGCTCAGACTTGCACAAAGATGTCATCAAGGACTCAGTGGACTGTGCTGCCTGGAGCCAGGAGCCCTCTCCCAAGCTCATGTCCTTGTTGACAGAATTCGGTTCCTTGCAGTTCTAGGACTGAGGTTCCAGCTTTCTAACTGCCTGTCAGCCCCTGGAGTCTGCCCTCAGTCACGACCCATGTGATCCTCTCACAAAACAGTAGTTTATTTCTTCAAAGGCTGCAGAAGAAGCTGTCTCCAGTCTGTTCCAGTGGAGCCTTACATGGCATAATCACAGGGGAACATCCCATCATCTTTGCCACAAGGAGACCTAACTGCAGGAATGGAATTAATCATATCCCCAGGTTCCGCCCACACTCAAGAGCAGGGGATTATACTGTACTAGAAAGGAAGATAGAACACCTAGAAAGGAAGATAGAACATAGATAAGATGGCACCAAAGTGAAGGATAGTCTAGTTTAAACTCAGTTCAACATGCTAGACTCAGGTGATTACTCTAGGTCCATTAGAGCTTACTGAAAGACTATACCAAAGGAACTACAAAGAACCACTCTTTCTAATCCTGCAATAAAGACTAATTTCTAAGTCTAGAGTTGACAACCCTAAAAAAGGAAAATCAAGAGAGTTAATTACTAATTCTCTCCCCAAATCTAAAACACAATAGACAGATTTTGTAAGGTCCTAGAAAATGTTGTGTTGATTGCCAGCAGTTCGTACTGACTCAACAAATCCATTCCTTTCAGTCTAATCCATTCCTTTGACAGAGCTAGCTGGAGAAAATGCTGAAAATACGGTCCCCATTGACTAGAAGCTAGTTCACAGAGGTGCTTCTTGAAAGAAAATGAAGTGTCATCTGAAATAATATGCGCTTTTTTTTCTTTTTTACTACTATACCCAAAAGTGGGTCAACCAAAGTGAGAAGGCAGAATGACATTTTTCAGTGAGACAAAGGACTCAGCACTGGCCTGCTCAATATTAAAACTATTATTTTGAAGTGTTTATGGATTGCCTACTTTGGGAGCACTGGTCCATGATATAAATCACAGACTAGAGATTTAACATCACCCCTACAGGCTTAACCAATGGGCAACAGTTGACTCAACTGAGTTGACTCAATCAATATTGCATGCTGTCTTGCATATAGTTGATCTTTAACCCAATGAGATCAAAGAAAATTCCTCCACAGAGGTTCAAAACCTTACCTAGAGAAGTGCAATATGAGGAATTCCTGGCTTACCATCTTCTTTGTGACAAACAATAACAGTTCTAGTCAACTCAATGCAAAGTATTAATAAGCACCAACAGGGAGAGCACACAGTCTACAGAGAATTACAACAGCTTCTTTACCCCTCGAAGAATGTTCTGTGTGTCACCTGTGTCCCAAAATGTTAATAGGAGGTAAATGGTGGAGAAAAGTGTCTTAAATATATGTGGAAAAGACAGTCAAAAACAGTTAAGCAAGTTTCTTTACTACGAGCCTTCAAGATGTCAGTGTATTTTGAATATCTTAGAGTGGATGATAGTTTTGCAGAGAATCTCATACAACTAGATTCTGGAAAATCTCAGGGAAAAACTAAATCACCACAGCCTCAGGCTGTCCTAATTAATGTGCAATTTCTATACTTAAAAAACTCAAAGTCAAAATGTCATCTGCCCTAGACACCAGACTTCTAGACTACTGAGTTCAGAACTGGGGCCTGGCAACATCAGAGTTACCCTGACCAACAACAGCACACCCACAAGGGAAATGTCGGATAAGGCAGAGGATGCTTCCTGTGTCTCGCTGTATCTGGTTTGAAGTTGCCTTGCTCACAAGACTGTCTTATGAGCCACAAAAGCGCATGGAATCCCTCCTGCCTTATGGTGAGAGCTAATGACTCATTTTTAATCAATCGAATATGGCAAAATTAATGGAATACCAACCCTGAGAACAGGTTATAAAAGTCTGTGACTAATCCACAGAGACTGAAAGTAGATTATGTGGCTTCCTAGAGCTAGAAGGTTGGAGGTTGAGGGATGAGAAACGTTTTGGAGGGTGAGGAAAACGTTCTAAAACTGACTGTGGTGATATAGTTGCACAAATCTGCAAATATACTAAAACATATTGAATTTTAGAAATTGAGTGGGTGAACTTTACGGTATATAAATTGTATCTCAATAAGGCTATTACAAAAAAACAAACAACTTCTATCTTGCTTGCACTCTCTCTGGATCTTTTCACTTGCTCACTGGTGACAGAAGCTGTCATGCTATGAGCTGCCCCGAGGAGAAGCCCAAATGGCAAGGAACTGGTGGGCATCACAGACAGCAACCAGCAAGGCACCAAGGGCCTCAATCCTATAAGCCTGCGAGTAAATGGATCCTCTCCACAACCATATGAGTGAGCTTATAGCCAACCCTTCTCCAGTCAAGTCTGGAAGTGACTGAAGCCCTGGCCAACATCATGGTTGTAGCCTGCAGGAGAGAAGCAAAGAAGCCAGCTGAGTCACCTCCAGATCCCCAGTGCACAGAAGCTTGAGACAAAGCCATTCAATTTAGGGCATTTTGTTACACAGCACTATATAACTGATATACTTCAAGAGTCCTCTACTCCATTTTCTTTTCTGTTCTTTGCCAGATTCCTTTTCAACTTCCAGAAAAGAGCCTTACAAAACCTTTCTGATATAATGATTCATGTTGGGTTGTTCAGAGGATTCCTGTCCCCAGCGCTTATCTCTCACCATTCTAACCTACAATGTCCTGTTCCCCTTCAGCATATCTACGACGTTGATCTCTCCTTTAAGCCCTTGTATTTTCTGTAAACTACAAAACCCACCTTCTGGCCACACCCTATTTCTGCCCCAAAGTGATTTTTCCTGACTGGAAATTTCTTGGACACAAGCAGACTCACTGAGCATCAATATCTCATGCTATCATCTATGTGTAGTTGACCTACTAGTAAGATTTTTTTTGAAATCACTTTTCAGGAAGAAAAGACACTCGTTTACTCTAATACTCAAATTTCTGTATAAATTTTCACAGATTTACATTTACTTTATTCATCCTTTGCTATGTCCCAATTTTTATTTGCCCTTCTCAGTATTCTTTTTCTTATAGAGCTGAGGAATTCCCATGTTTGTCCTTTCAGACATTGATTACATCGCATTGTATTTTTTCACATATTTAAATTTGCCTTATCCAACTGACAGTAATTTAGATTTCCAATTGTCTCCTACATTGTAACACTGATTTACTTTTAGTTATCCACCATTGATGTATTTTTAGTTCCCCAAATAACATTTAGGTTCAGCTGCTATAACTACTTCATCATCAATCTTTTATATCCTCAAGTGTGCTGTGCCCAGTACCTTTAAACTAATTTGTACTAGATTAACTATCTTCCTTGGCCCAAGAAAGTTATTCCAGTTTTTAAAGTCCTGAACTTACTACAGACGTTTTGTAGCAAAGGAAAATTGGTTCTAGGTTTGGGGACTCTAACTCACATGAACTTCATTTCACCCAAGGTTCTTCTTTATCGTCCTTGGATGAAATGAGATTTATGTGAAAATGTTCTTACAGATAAATAAAGGCTGATAGACTAGAAAATGAATAGTGATGGAATACAGTAAGAAATTAATAATGGGGAAACATCAAGAAGTCTCTTCCGGGCTACATATTTGAAGGGTGGCCAAGGTTGCTGCTAACTGGTTTTGGACTTCTCCACCCATTGTTCGAGAGAAATGGTTTGCATCCTACTCCCATATACCCACATGCTCAAGTGATCTACAATCTGATTTATGCCTTGTAAGCTCACATACATTGTAACAGAGCTTGTCTGATATGATTCTAACGTAGAATACACTTTTAGAAACCAGCTGATCGAATTTAAGAAAACATAATTTGGAAGATAACTATATTAATATATTTTTCGTAGCCAATGTTTTTAAGGGCTCTTTGACTTCCGATATCATCTCTACAATGCCTTCCATTTAAATCCAGATTCATTCAGATTTCTTAAATAACAAATGATAATATAGATATTATATATGTATAATAGAAACCATTTTTTTACTAGCTAGTGTTTGCCTGTGAAATAGAAAATAAGAAAACCGGGTGGCTCAGTAGGTTAAGTGTCTGCCTTTGGCTCAGGTCATGATCTCAGGTCCTGGGATCAAGTCCCACACAGGGATCTCTGCTCAGTGGGGAGTCTGCTTCTCCCTCTCCCCCTGCTTGTGCTCTCTCTCTTACTCTCTCTCTCAATTAAAGAAATAAAATCTTAAAAAAAAAAAAGAAAGAAAGAAAAGAAAGGAAAGGAAAGGAAAGGAAAGGAAAGGAAAGGAAAGGAAAGGAAACCAATTTGGTTCTTTTTATATAGATGCATGCACACACTGACTTTTCTCTCAGATTTCCTCAAGGTTGAGAACACAACATCTCCTGACTCATCAGGTTGTATGTCTTATTCTCAGTGACCCTAAGCAAGGGTGTCATGGTGAAGAACCCTTCAACAAAGACAAAATTCTTCTGTGCTCTGAGAAACTGCATTATACTGCTTCCTATTGTAGGAAATCACTGGGAGACTCTGTGCCTGTCATTTCCTTTGATGCACGCTGAAAAACTAAAGAAAAGAATTCCAGGTTTCCATATATTCAACCTCTCCCCACAAAGGTAACTTGACCAAGTTCTTTGTTTTTAAAGATTTGCTTACTTGAGAGAGAGAGAGAGAGAGAGAGAGAGAGCGCGCGCACACACACACACACACACACGCAAGTGGGGGCAGGGGCAGAGGGAGGGGGAAAGAAATCCTCAAGCAGACTCCCCACTGAGCAGGGAGCCCAAAGCTGGCCTCAATCCCAGGACCCTGAGATCATGATCTGAGCCAAAACCAAGAGTCAGACGCTTAAACAACTGAGCCACCCAGGCGCCCCAACCAAATTCATTGTTAATAATAACAGCAGCATTCTGGAAATTCTTTATAACTCCTGCTGAAATTCACGAGTCGAGCCTTGTCACCTCTGCAGCCTTCCTGCCTTTCTGCTTACCCAAACCTCAGCACCTACAAATCTCATGTTACACTCACAGCTGCCACAAACGCCATTCCCCAAGAAGGCCCCAAAGTATAAATAAAAAGGGAATGTATAATTTGTTAAACCTCAAGTTCTACTGATTTATGTTTTCAGGTTTTAGCATGCAGACATCACTTACTCCCAGTTAAATGGTACTCAGGAAAACTAGGTCTCCTTGGAACCCAGATTCTGAGAAGGAGAGTAGAAGGAATGTGGCTATTCCTCCCGAGTAAAGTCCCAGTAGGTCAATAAAAAACCTGTGCCCTGGTTAAACTCTGTAAGTTTTTATTTTTAAGAGTTCAAGGTCCTGTTCTACTTGTAAAGACATTGCATAACACTCAGGAACTAACCAGAGATGATAAACTCATTTTTTATACAAATTCCTCCTTTTCTATTCTCATCCTTAAATCTTCATTCTACTCTACCATTCCCCTATTATTTTTTTCCGTTTTAAAAACAATTACAGGGGCGCCTGGGTGGCGCGGTCGTTAAGCATCTGCCTTCGGCTCAGGGCGTGATCCCGGCGTTCTGGGATGGAGCCCCACATCAGGCTCCTCCACTGGGAGCCTGCTTCTTCCTCTCTCACTCCCCCTGCTTGTGTTCCCTCTCTTGCTGGCTGTCTCTATCTCTGTCAAATAAATAAATAAAATCTTTAAAAATAATAAATAAAAAATAAAAATAAAAACAATTACACTCAACTAATATTAGACATTTTCTTCTGAGAAGTTTGATGTTGCTTAAATTGAGCAATGGCACACCATAAGGAAGGGCCGATTAAAACTCCTGCTCTACCACTTACTAGCTGTGTGATCTTGGGCACCACAACACCTCTCGTTCTTCAGTTCCCTCTGTGATGTGGGCAACGTGCTGTCACCTATCTCGTGGAGATGGAAGGAGTGAAAACATGCAAACTACTTACAATGGTGCCTGACACAGGAAGGGCCACATAGGGCTGGGGTTTAGTATTTTTAGATACCTACTCTAGTAAGATCACTTCTTTACCTTAGTGTTCAAAGCCCCATCTTCTAGCTCTCTCTTACCCAGTGCTATGAGACCATACCTCCCTGGACTCCCTCCTACCTTCCTCAAAAGTCCTTCTCGACCACGGTAACTAGTTCTCCTCTACTCATCTTTAAAAGCAAGTGAAGCCATTTAAAGGCCCTGTGATGTCGTGCAGAGCAAACTAGACCGAGGTCTGAGCAGGCTGGGGTTTTGGTCAGGGTCCCAGCGAGAGAGAGACACATTTGAAGGGGTAACTTTAGAGAGTTTAATGAACGAGGTGAGTATAAGCAGAGGTGTGAGCAGGCTTAAGGGAACCAGCAGGGAAGGGGAAAGCTCTCAGAGACTCACAGGAGCATTTGCTTCATCTCACCCAAATGCCTCAAGGTCTCGCCTTGCCTCCAGAGGCATTAGCAGCCTCCTACTCCTTGGTTATTGTTGGAAAAGGGTCTTCGGTTGTGCTCATGTATAAAGTGCTGGGATTTTGGTACGTTGAGGATTTAGGCTGCTATGGTCTCCAGCCCCCAGCTGATCAGCATAGCCCTGCTTGCTTTCTCCAGAGCAGCTCTTAGGAATGACACAGCATGACTTCAAAATTGGAGCCTGTACTGGTATCTTTCACAACACTGTTCTACTGAGTCACAGCCCCATTCCCAGCTGCCTGTTGGTACCATCTCTTCTATTTAAAACGTCTCTTTTGGGGCACCTGTGTGGCTCAGTTGGTTAAACATCCAACTCTTGGTTTTGATTCAGGTCATGCTCTCAAGGTTGTGAGATCAAGCCCCGAATGGGGCTCCATGCTTACCAGGGAGAGTCTACTTGAGAGTCTTTCTTCCTCTCCCCTGCCTCTGCCCCTCCTCCCACGTGCACATGCAATTTCTCTCTATCTCTCTAAAATAAGTAAATAAAATCCTAAACAATAAAATAAAACTCCTCTTTCCTCAAATGTCTGGTCCTCCAGCTGCATTCCTGAGAAGCTATCATTTAAATTGGAGACCCCCGGGAAAGTTGTGGAGACCTCTCCTCTCCCATTGGGAGCCCTGCAAGTTCTCCCTCACTGCCTCCCACCCTCATCACCTCCAATGCCTTCTTGCCAGCCCTCGCCATCCTCTTGGAAGACACAGTGGTCTGAGCACTGGAATCCTTTTCTTATGTTGTTCTCATTTCATCTGCTCGAAAACCATCTCTGGCTCTTGTGGATTACAGAACAGAGTCCAGAGTTTTCAAGGTTCACCCACATCTGAACCTGAACTAGCACATCTCACTTCCCAACATCATGCTCCACACTACCATTTACTCCAATTTTAGCCATGTGGGTATACCATTCATTTCCGAAACATACCATGCACCTGCTATCTCGTTCCTTTCATAGCCAATCTTCCCTGGAGTCCAGAATCTCTCCCCAGCCCATCTGGCATTTTGACCTGACATCTTCCTTATTATCTCTGGGATAGCAGATCAAACATTCCATTCTCTTAGTAACCTGGCGGAAGCCATCAATCGTCTACATCATGGCTACTCTCACTGTTGACAAAACTTACCCCTCCACCCCAGGGCTGAGAGTGGGAGGGTTCACTGTGACCCCATGAGAAGTGAAATTCCCTCACGGCAGGGAGCACAGCGGCACCTTGTCCTCATGGTGCTTAGCACAAAGTGGACCATTCATACGTATTTGCCAAACAATGATGCCCTGGTTACTCTCACCTTGGACTTCATATAATACTTTAATATAAAAAAAAATACTTTGTAAACCCTCTCCTGTAGGGCTTGACATTAAAGATCCCTAAGGCAGGGATTTTCTTTTTTTTCAGAACTGTTCACTCTGTCTCCAAGCTTGTACAACTCAACAATACTATTATGAGCTGTCAATAAAGTGTTCATTGTACAAAAAGGTGGGTGAATAGATATTTTAAGTCATCACAGTAGACAAACAGGTGTAAGAAGAGCCAGGACTTGGCGATTATGTTCATTGATCAGCACATTCTTCCTCAAAAGTCTGGTCTAAAACCTGCCCACAAGCGTTTGTTCTCAGGCCATGATGAGGCATACACAGAAACTGGCCACATAGACCCCTGGTGGCTCAGTAGGTTAAGTGTCCGACTCTTGATTTTGGCTCAGGTCATGACCTCAGGGTCACAAGATCAAGCCCCATGTCAGGCTTCGCACTGGGGCATGGACCCTGCTTAAGATTCTCTCTCTCTCGGGGCGCCTGGGTGGCACAGCGGTTAAGCGTCTGCCTTCGGCTCAGGGCGTGATCCCGGCGTTATGGAATCAAGCCCCACATCAGGCTCCTCTGCTATGAGCCTGCTTCTTCCTGTCCCACTCCCCCTGCTTGTGTTCCCTCTCTCACTGCCTGTCTCTATATCTGTCAAATAAATAAATAAAATCTTTAAAAAAAAAAAAATTCTCTCTCTCTCCCTCTCCCTCTGCCCCTCCTCAAACCTTCCCTCTCTAAAAAAAATTAAATTAAAAATTAAAGTGGCTATAAATATCTAGATTATTTTAGAGAAATTGACATTGTTACAACATCCAATTGTGTGTAAAACTCATTGAGTACAAATGTTATCGGTCTTCCAGAGAATGTTAGCCCGTGGGACATGCCACTAGGTCCCATCAACAAAGACATTTCAGAAAGGAAAAGTGCGTCAACCGAGTGATGGAGGAGAGGCCCCATTGAGAAACTTGTGTTCTCCTTTGCTTGCTCTCTGAAGTCAGAGGGACAGATTTCAAACAGCCTTCATGTGTTCATTCCTGTTAGGTGCTAGGCAGGGTGCTAGAGTTCACTGAGGAAAGAGAACACAGGAAGAAGTAGAGGAGTTGACAATGACCAACAATAATGTAATAATGATGGTAGGCATTGTGAAGCTTTACTATGCACCAGTCACAGGGCTGAGAGCTTCCTGTACCGTGAGGTAATTCTCATTGAATGTACACAGCTTCCCTGAGATGTGGGGCTGAAAGCCCAACACAGTGAACCAGCTAGCTGTTCTTCTAAGCCTGACGAGGGGAATTGTTTTTTAAAGTGGGGGGTGGCAGGCGCCTGGGTGGCTCAGTTGGTTAGGTTAAGCATCTGCCTTCAGCTCAGGTCATGATGCCGGGAAATTGGGATAGAGCCTCACGTTGGGCTCCCTGCTCCGCGGGGAGTCTGCTTCTCCCTCTCCTTTGCCTGCCGCTCTGCCTGCATGTGCTCCCTTGCTCTCTCACTCTGTCAAATAAATAAATAAAATCTAAAAAAAAAAATAATGAAGTGGGGGGGTGGGCCAAGTGAATTTCCAACTCTGACTCCTATCCTCTAATCTAAAACCCAATGAAAAGACATAACATAAATCAGTTTGGATTCAATTCAGACAAGCTGCAGAAACACTGTCTGCACTTCAAGAGCATATCTGTGTAAGGAAATGGAAATAAATTCATAAAGGTAACTATTAACATCAATATATAGATTGGCTTAGGTACCAAGCATTCAAAGCATTGAAATCTACGAACTTGTAGAAATAATTTCTATAAAGGGTATTATTTTCTCATCAAAAACTAAAAACATTCACCTGTTAATTACATTACTGGATAAAGCTCTAGAATGGAGATTGCTAGATGGATGGATAGCTGAATAGATGACAGACAGACAGACAGATAATGGATACATAAACCACAATCTTGCCAAATGGCTCTATGATGAAGACTTGTTATTTATTACTTTAAAGAAAGAGCCAGCCCAGAATCCAGCAAAATCAATAGGGCATTTAAGTAACAGTGCTGAAGACAGAAATGTCATTTAAAAGGGAAGGAGAAAGACATCTGAAATAAAAATAAAATATCCTTCACAGATACTTGAAATGAATGTACTTTCATCTTCAAAAATTAAACTGACAGCAATCATGCTAAGATCTACATCCTCAGCAAGGCTTAGAAACCCACGACGCATGTGGGGCCCATTAACCAAAAGAGCCTTAGCTTTGGGAATAAAAGTATCTGCAAACAAACAGATTTAAGACACAAAGTTGTCCAATTTCCTCTGTCATGAGACTTCCTAAGAGCAAAGTTAAGGAGAAATTATGTTCATTATCTAAAATGTCTATCTGGCACCAAATCAGCATTGTGTCCCCATTGCCCCAGCAAACTCCAAGTTTTTATTTACTCTATGTATTTATTTATATCCCAGTTCTCTTCCCAAAGGATTTGAAAGACAGGGAAAGAAGCTGTCAAAGAGAAAGCCACGTTGTTTTTTCGTTGTTATGGTTTTCTATGATAAGCCATTGCTGTGGTCCCTAAGATAGTGGAGAACCACCCGAAAAAGCAAAAGGGAAATGCAAGCATTACAGGAGACTACGCTGGCACAGAGGAAATCACCCTTTCTGCAAAGACATGGCAGGGTCAAATGTATACCTCCCCCAGCTTGGGGAGGAGTGGGAACTGGGTGGGGGGATACGCCCAGGTGTCAGGCTTGAAGAAGCAACCAAAGCTTGAGTCATAAATGGAAGACAATAAGAAAATCATCATAGGAAGCATCTCTTGCTCTGTGCACTGTGGTTCTAAGGCTCATGAGAAAACAGGAGGTGTAGCCTTGAGCGTCGGCAAGGTGACAAAGCTAGCACTGTCCTCTCACGGAAAGCAGAAAGCCTAGATGGCTGCCCCACCCATTAAACAGAGACGGAGAAAAAATATCCACTGATTCAGGGACAAACAGACTGGTCATCTCCCCAGCCCATGTCAAGCAGGAGAAAACAGTTGTCACCACCCACAGGAGAGCCAGGTCCCGCTGTGCTGAGTAGGTAGACTCCAGCTTTATTCATTTCTTGACTTGGAACCTAAAACCAAGAAATCACCATGAAAACTCAAGGGGGGCCAGCAGAAGCAAATATAATATTGCTCTGAAGGACACTTTCACAGCCCAGAGAGGGCACACAAAATAGCCTCATTATTTTTTAGAGGTCTTTTGAAGATGAGCTAAAGTAAAGGCACCACAGGAAAGATATTTGGCAAACAAGAATTAGCAGCCTGAGGACAGACGATACCTCACACCATCTAAGACAGACAGTAAGAAACACTTACCTACAGAATTAAAGAGGAAGAAGAGAAACAATACTGCCATAACAAGACGCTTTTTTTTAAAAAAAAAAAAGAAGCAGTTAGAGAAACCCTATGTAGAATTTTACAACTGCAGACGTGTCCACATACATAAATGCACATACGTTCATCTGAATAAAAAAATTCAGCTGAGAAATTGGAGGGGGCTTCAGTTTCCAGGAATACAGGTTAGGTTCAACTCTGCACTGAAGACACCAAAAACCAGGATGGTTTATATGATCTAAAATCACCAGAAAACACGGGAAGACCTCATGAGCCAGTGGGAGCCTCCCACACTGATTTTTAGATGAACATATGCAACTAGAGAAGAAAGCAGGTATCAGAACCAAACCCATTCGTGCCCTCATGTCATGAAGACCAGGGACTCACTGCCGGCCTTTTGTCCCCAGGCCATGAAAAGCAGTGTCCATGACGGAAATCTGGTGGGGCTTATTGGAGACCCTGCCCTAAAATCTGGTATTCCTAAGGGCTACAGCCTTCAGATGGGAACAGGGAGCAGAGCATAGGAACACGACCACCCTCTCCCAAGCCAGAGGACTTGGATCTAAAAAGAAAAGAAAAGAAGGAAAGGTACACATGTGGACATTGTGGCCATTAAACCACCCTGCATAACTCAAGAAGAAAGAGAAGGATAGCTTCTATCATCTTTCTGTTCAACACTGTTCTGCAAATCTTAGAAAGCCGACACGGCATTTTATATATACATACATACACACATATATACATATATATTCAAATCAAAAAAATTCTAGTTGAATCTACAGACCAATTCTTGGAACTGACAAGGGAGTCTGGCAAGACTTTTGGACACAAGATCGAACTACAAACATGGCAAGAGTCCCTATATGCCACCAAAAATCAACTAGATAAAATATTAATCATCCCATTCACAATAGCAGCACAGTGTGAGTCACCCAGTCGTAGATAAAGGAAGTAGAAGGTCTATCAGAGAAAGTGATGAGGACATAAAAGAAGATCTAGTCATGTCACCCTAGGCAGTCAGGCCCTGAAAGATGGAACCTTACGTATGTGCGTGCATACAGCAGCTCTATTCATAATCGCCCAAGCCTGGAAGAGAAGAAATGCCCATGTGGTGAATGAATAGACAAAAGACAGACCATCTTTACAATGGAACACTACTCGGCAACACGTGAAATGAACGGTTAATACGCACAGAATCGTGGATGACCCCCCAAGGCCTTATGAGGAAAGAAGGCAGTCCTACCAGGCTACGTTCTGCTGTGACCTCATTTATAGCCATCCCCCAAGAGAAAAGTACAGTGTTGGAACACAGATCCGTGGCTGCAGGTGCTCGGGGTAGGAGCTTGTGAGTTCAAAGACACAGCATGAAGGAGTTCTGGGGACGATGGAACTGTGGTGTATCCTGCTTGGGTGATGGCCACATGAATTGATACGTGTGTTCGATTTGACAGAACTGTGCACACTGAGTCAATTTTACTGTGTTAATGCAGAAAATCAAATGTAAAAGTATAAGAACAGTGTTTAAGAAGACCTTAAAAACTGTCTATGACGGGATGGGAAGATAATTCAATATGGTAAAGATGTCCTTTTCCCCAGGTTCATCTATAAAGTTAGTGGATTTAACAAAAACCCAGCAGAGTTTTATGAAATTTAACAAATGGATACTAAAATTCTGATGGAAGAATAAAGACCTAGGTACAGCCTTCGGCGGATGATCTGAAAGATGAAAGACACGTCCTATTACATACCGAGATGTCTTATAAATCTCTAGTAATTAGAACAATTAGGAGGTGGTGCAGGGATAGATAGAGAGATTCTAAAGGAGTGACACAGTTATACCAGGAGCTTAATAAGTGGCTATTCATCTGTATAGATAGACAGGGTAGGTACGGGGATAAAGATACACACAGAGAGATACATCCATACGCACATCTATTTAGGTCTCTATCTTTACCCTAGGCACAAAAATAAACTCCAGTGACATTGAAGTCCTAAATATGAAAAGCAAAACTTAAAAAAGAGAATGTAAAGAATTCCTATAAGTCAATAAAAAATAAACCAAAAAAATAAATAAATAAATAAGCAAAGGATATGAAAAGTAAGCCCCAAACCGCCATGAGTGGAACAAAAATGAAAGCAATACAATTCTATTTCACGACCATCAAAATGTGCAAAAATGTAAAAGTCTGGCATAGAGAATGTTGGAGAAAAAAAATAGGGAAACAGATCTTTTAATGAACTTTTTTAGAGCAGTTTTAGATTAGCAGCAAACTTTCAGAAAGCATAGAGAATTCCCATATACCAAATCACCATCACCATTAACAACCCGAGTCAGCGCGGTACTTTTGTTACAACTGGTGAACCAATATTAACATGTTATTGTTAAGTAAATGTTATAGTTTACACTACAGTTCACTCTTTGTGTTATACGTTCTCTGAGTCTTGACAAATGTATAATGTCACATACCCACCATTACAATATCACACAGAGTAGTTTTGCTGACCCAGCATCCGCCGCATTGCACTGATCCGTCCCTTCCTCCTCCCCAACCCCCGGCAACTACTGACGTTTCAGTGTCTCTACAGCTTTGCCTTTTCCAGAACGTCATGTGGTTGGATCGTACAGTCTTTTCAGATTGACTTTCACTTAGCAATATGCATTCATGCTTCCTCCATGTCTTTTATGGCCTCATAGCTCATTTCTTTATATCGCTGAGTAATATTCCATCGTGTAGATGGGCCAGTTTATGTTCTGTTCACCTGCTGAAGAGTAACTGGGTTGCTTTGAATATCTGGCAACTGTGAATAAATGGACTTTTCATACAGCACTGGCAGGAAGACAAAACGCTACAACTACCTTGGGGATCAGCTGGCATGATCCAGTGCAGTCGAAGATGTGCACACACAGAACTCAGAATTTCCATTCCCGAGTAGACACCACACTGAAACTCTTGCAAGGAAACATACAGAAAAATGTTCATGAAACACGCTGTGGAATAGGGAAACCTGCAAACAAACTAAAAGTGTGCCAAGAAGCAAACTGGAATGGGACACAATTCTCCATGAGTCCTCTCGAATTTCCGCACATCCTGTCCACAGAAGCACTAACAGCTTCTGTCCTGGTCTGTGTGTTCAAGGGTGTCGCACAGTGGACAGCCTCAGAAGACAAAGATCGCGTCTCCCTCTGGAGCAGTCTCGGCAGACTGGCTTACTGCTCATTACAGAAGACTCACGTCTTCTACGTGTGGGGTTCCTCAGCTGTGACACAGACCCACCGCGTGGGCAGCATCTGCAAGGACCCCTGCGTTACCCCTGAGGAACTCGAGGGGTGAGGACAACCAGTGCAGACGGGAGGCTCATGGTGCACCAAAACTTAGATGGCAGCAAAAAGCTAAAATAAAAGGAGGGAGGCTACTGCTACTCTTTATTTGCTGCCCTGGTGTGAATATTCATACGTTTTATTGCAGAAACCTGAATGTAGCTGTGGTGAGCTTCCCTAGGCTGTGCTGGTGGTATGGGCTACACAGTGGCTGATACGCATACTTCACCTTGCAATATCTGGAAAATTCTGAATTCCAAAAGCCCCTAGCTTTCAGGGTGGTGTAAGGAACTGTACTCTGAAAATATTCTCCTGAAATTTTGTATTTATTTCATCATTTAAGATATAAAAATGAAGGGGTAAGCTCTAGCACTTTTTAACACGGAAAACCAAACGTGCATTGCAAAATACACAGGCTTCTGTACAAAACAGAGTAAACAGAATACGGAGAGGGGCCTCAGAAGGGCCACATCAGCTCACTGTCTCTATCTAGTCTCAGAGTGGCAAGATAATCTGTCCCTTTTATACATTGTGGGGAGGACCATTCTGGAAATACTGACCCCTGGTTTTTGTAATTACGAGAGCATGTGCTGGGAAACAAAGATATTATTTCCAAACGTGGCAAGATAGGGTCACACGAGATTTTCCCTGTAACTGTGAAAGAGCTCGTGCTGATTGCTGGTCCCATTGTTGCCTTTAAGACGCCTGCTTATTAAACTCATATCTGATCTTGAAGCTCCAGCTCCCCACATTGCTAACAGACTTGAGTACTCGTGTCCTGGAACAGGACGCCATTTATGCCCAACTTCAGATGCTCTTCGCCGCACCAGTCCCCTCGGCCAGCCACTGCTGCAATCCCCAGCTCTTCAAGAGGCACTGATCTGCTGCACGCAACTTCTCCCGCCTCCCCTCAGCCCCATGCTGTGTCCCTCACCTGCCTTCTCTCTAAGGGCCTCTCCGCAGCGGCCGTGGTATGGGACAGTTTGGGAATCAGCTCACTCCCACGCAACGCAACCCAGAGATGCAGGGAGTGGCTGCCCCACAGCTCATTTCTTTATATCGCTGAGTAATATTCCATCAAGGGCAAATGCTTGATTGTTACGGTGGAAAACAACACATGCTGCCCCTTCTCATCCTGGCTGGTTGGTCCTGAGAAACCACAACGTTCCCATGACTTCACAGACAGACTCACAGCAACTTGTCCCCAGTGGCAGTGCTCAATGTGTGATAAATCATTCTTGAACTGGTATCACCTACCTTCCTGCCTGACCCACTCTGTCCCTGTCTCCTGCCCACGGGGGGTCACTCTCCTCCATAAACCATCCTCTGTAACCCTTCGTCTCAGGCTCATTCTTTGGGAAATGTAAGCCAAAGCAGATTTCATACCACTCTCACATTTCCAGGCCCAGATATTCTGGAAGAGGCTTCTTTCATAACTACAGAAGTCGGTTAATCTCAGGAAATCAGGAAATCAAGGCGCTCTGTTGCTATGCATTTTTGTGCACCATTTTCTACCTAAGGCAGTGAAACTCTTCCTCCTGAAGACCTAGTTTCTTCCAAAGCACTTACCTGAAGTGCCCTCCTTGTGACTGACAAACCTATCTCAGCTTTGGTCAAACGACCCAAACTGATTAGTTAAAACATACCTGTGATTTCTGGACATTTTATTTTTTAAAGATTTGATTTATTTGAGAGAGTGCATGCACACGAGTGGGGGAGGTGTAGAGGCAGAGGGAGAAGCAGGTTCCCCGCTGAGCATGGATCCTCGAAGCGGGGCTCGATCCCAGGACCCCGGGATCATGACCTGAGCTAAAGGCAGATGCTTAACTGACTGAGCCACCCAGGAGCCCCCTTCCATTTAACTTATGCCTTTTGCACACTGTTATTAATGTTAACTACACTTGCTAAGAGAGTAGACCTTAAAGGTTCTCACCACCAAAGAGAAATGGTAGTTACACGACATGATGGAGAAGTTTGCTAACACTTATAGTGGTAACCATATGGCAACATATAAGTGTATCAAATCCATTAAAGTTTGCATACCTTATACTTACACCATGTTAGATGTCAATTATATCTCAATAAAGCTGGAAAAATATAATTTATGCCTGTCAGTAACAGATGTTTTGTTAGAGTGGGTTCCTGCTTTGCTTCTCTCCTCCCAGTGATGAGCTTTTGGCGGATTTATCTGACAGTGGTGACAGACGCCAACTAACTGCGGGCCTCAGCTTCCCTTCTGTGACCCAGAGGCAGAAATGAAGTCATTGACCTGCCATAGAAACAAAGCTCCTGGTCTGGACTCCCTCTGTATTCTCCTTAATGCCTTGCACGGTACAAAACCAAATCCAAATAGCAGTAAGTAAACGACTCTAGCTGTCCCTCTCTGACCTTCCATGTCAACACTAATTTTAACTTTTCTTCCTGCCTTCAGCCACGTTCTGTGAAGCAATAAATAGAACTAAGTGTCTTTTTAGGACATTTTTATTGCGGCATATTTTTCCTGCCTCCTGCCACCTTATTATGTTATCTTGCCAAATGCCAGAGAAACATGAAACAGACGCTCCAAACAGGAGACATCACAGAGGGAATTTCCCTTCCAGCAACTATGACAAGGAAGCTCTCAGAATTCCACTTTGCGTGCCAGTCGTAGGATTCTGAGCCCTGAATATACAGTACAGGAAGAGGCTCGCGTGAAAAATGTAGGGTAAGTTGATTTCTGTGGAATAACACAGAATGAAAGAAACACAGCTTGGCAGTTACATTAAAAAAAGGAAATCAGAGGTCAAATGCCTCCAATTACAAATGCTGTCAGATAGTCTCCAAATTTCTTCATGGAAATGGAAACAAATATGCAAAGTGTTGCTGGAATAAGTATCTATTTCTGCAATTTTTTTTCCTTGGGTGGCATGTCTACAATGCATTTCAAATGAGCTTTCTATCTGATGTATTTAGTGCCGTAGGTTTCCATGCTGATATACACAGAAAGTCTTAACCCTACACTATGTGAGTAAGAAGAATGAGAATGAAAATAAGGACTGGAACACAGCAATTTATAAAGTCCTACTTGGTTCATTAAATATATTTAAGACAAAGGTACTGGAGTATTTGTAATCTGAGGGAACTCGGTGCCTCTTTTTAGAAATATAAGCAAGAACAATGAACAACACAGCTCACAGGCCTCCAGTTCAAGAATGCACACTTAGCACATACTTTATATCATCTCTCTCTTAGACTTCATAAGTGATGGTAAATGAGTGATTAAAATAACAAATCCATGACAACGAAAAGTTTATGGTGCGAAGTTATTAACAGATGTGCGATTTCAACAAGATTCTAGCTCAGGGTTTCTCAACCACAGCATAGCTGGCATCTGGGGCTGGGGAGTTCTATGCTGTGGGGCCGCCCTGTGCGTCATTGGACGCGCAGCAGCATCCCTGACCTCTACCCACGAGATGCCAGGAGCACCCTGCCCTCACTCCCAATTGTAACAATCCAAACATCTCTGCAGACATTGTCACGTATCCCCTGGGGGCACACCACCGGCTCTGGATAAGAACCACCGCTCTAAAGACAGAGAGCAAACTGAGTCACACAGCTGAGGGAGAAGACACAGCCTAGAAGATCTGTAGATGGCATGGTGACGCAGGAGACAGGTGAGCCAGAGCAGAGCACTGAGGAGAGTTCAACAGGGATGCTACGCTGCACTGAAGAGGCAAGTACAGAAGGAGGGAAACGCAGGAACACGGGGACTGAGTGAAGGCATGCAGGCAGAAAAGCAGAAGCGCACACACGTGCTCTCTTCCGTGCACACACGCATTCTCTCATACGTGTATACACAAGCACACATGCATACACACACTTGTGCACGCACTCACCTTTTGTCTCTCTCACGCACACACCACATACATATACATACAGACTCTACAAGCAGAAAAGTATGCAGCCAAACACCCATTCCTGAGGTAAAAGAGAGTTCTCCTTTAACAAAACTGAATAAACAAGGAATGCTATCAGCTAGGAAAAATATCAAAATTCTAGCACTGGAACACCTGCCAACCCAAACTGAAGGCTGCCAGCCAGTAAGTATCTTCAAGGCATGGAGCCTTCAGCCTCCTTTCTGTTGCATAATGGGTTGAGCAAGAATCAAGAGGCATTTCAGGAAAGCCTGGATTGTGAAAGAGAAAGGTTCAGATAAAGAGAAACACTGAACACAACAGAAATGGAGATAAATGGGGGTGGTGTATTAAAGAGAAAAAATCAAATTGACATGCTCAGACACACTTAGGAAGACATTTCATTCAAAACAAAAATCAAAATCCTTCTAATAAGAAACAAATTTTAAAAATCAGAAAACAAGAGAATGCTGGAAATTTAAAAACATGAGAGCCAAAATGATAAGGTTAATCCAGAAGATGAAACTAACACAAATTCTTAACAAATAACAGAGAAAACAGAGGAGGATATTTTCAAAGAAGTAATTTTTTTTAAAGTTTCCTAGAATTGACGGAAAGCAAGTGCCCCCAAAACAGAGGGGCCCCCACAGCACTGAAGAGGCTGGATAAAATGGTCATCACCCTGGCACAACCGTGAGAAATTCTACAAGTGATGATCTAATCTGCCATGTAAAAAACAAGCACTGACGCCTTCAAAGTTCTGATTACAAACCCAACATTTTATGCAACCTAGAAATGAAGTGTAAAAACAGAATAAAGACATTTCAGACTTGCAGGAACACAGAGAGTTTTCTCAAGCGACCCTCCTTAACCAGGGATTAGCGGTCACAAAATAAGTCAGTGAACCGAGAAGAACAAAAATTAAGATCCAAGAAACAACGGCACCGACTCACAGGAGCAAAGAAAGGAAGTCCCAAGTGGACAGTTGTGAGTTTGTTTGGAACAAGCAATCAGTTGGTTGAGGCAGAAGGATGGAGGGAGAACAGCAAGGGGGGTTCTATAACAGTACAAGGAAGAGCCTAGGGACATGAGGAGGCCTGAAAACAGCAGAGTGACAGATGACGGTAAAAGCAGAGAAAACAGCACTGGAGGAAAGCCTAACCCACTGCCCCTGTGTAGCGGGCTGACCCTACCCAATGTCAAGCTGGGGTTGAGAGGATGCTCTCACTTGGTCGAGAGATTACAGTTTTGTTACTCGATTGTAAAAGCTGAATTGATGTCTGCTCAATGAAGAGCTACAGACTCATTAGACATTTGGAAAAAGAGATGCAGCATGGCACAGATGAAAGGCAGGAACCAGAGAGAAATGAAGCTGGAGTCTATGAGCATCCTTCTGAAACCCATTCATCCAACCGGCTATGTGGCAAACTGCAACGACTGTTCTTTCCCCTGTACACTGGCTCCCAGGTCCACTCCCACATGTCTGTGCCCTGCTCTTCACTAGAAGGCCTTACTATTCAGATAAGAGCATCTTCCAAGAACTTGCTACAAGTGAGGTTTCTAGCCCCATCCCACAACTGCTGAATGAGAAGCTGCATCTTATCCACATTGGGTTGAGGTCTGCGAGTTAGGAAGCCTTAATAAATGTGCACTTTTTAAGCTTCTGATTTGTGGTAATTTGTTGCACAGCACTAGATAATCTAGATAACTAATACAACAACCCAAGATTAGGGAACAATCTGTATTGGAAAGATGCACAAGAAAAAGGGCAGTAGGTGAAGTCTATGATCAACCCTCACAGAAAGAAGCCAGCAAACTGTCTAAATTTGCTACATCCAGAAGGAGGATTCTAAAACTACTGTTTCAGATATGGACTAATCAGATAGTAAAAGCAAAAATAATTTAAAAGTGAGCCTATGAATAGAGAGGGGCAGGGTTAAGGACTATACTGTTTAATTACAAACATTTCATTACTCTGATGCTTTGACCATATAAAAATTCTACTTTTTAGTTCTGCATTTATAGATCAATTGACTCTTAATGTTAGCAGATATCTTAAAGGTCTCCTGGTCCCATGTCCCACTCAAAACAGGAAGCTATAGAATCTCAACCCTTTCTTGCATACGATTTTTGTCTGGGTACACATTCCATCCCATAACACACCCATTCTAATGAGAGACAGCTCATTATTAGAAAGGATCTTTGGGGTACCTGGGTGGCTCAGTTGGTTAAGTGTCTGCCTTTGGCTCAGGTCATGATCTCAGGGTCCTGGGATCGAGTCCTGCTTTGGGCTCCCTGCTTAGTGGGAAGTCTGCTTCTCCCCGCCTCCCTCCCCACCCCCAGCCTTACCCCCTTGTGCTTTCCCTCCCCCTCTCTCAAATAAATAAATAAAAATCTTCTAAAAAAAAAAAAGAAGAAGAAGAAGAAGAAAGTATCCATACGTTGAATCCAAAAACTACATCCATTTAACTTTTAAGCAGAACTCCCAGTTGTAACCCTTGGAGCCATAAGGAATACTTCTCCTCTTATTGCCAAACATCAACCCTTCAAATTATGGACAACATCTGTCACTCATCCTGCTAAATACTCTTTAGAGTAAGAGCCCCGATACATTTGGCATTTCTCCAGATGACATGATGCTCGGGTTCCTTTTAGCAACATGTTACCCCTCAGCATTTCTTAGTTTGGTAGTGTCTGACTTTAAAGTGGACCCCACAGCACCCCGTGAATGGCTTGACGTGGGCAGAAAAAGTGGGACAAGGATCTGCTCGATTTGCCTAAATGACACTCTGTGTTAGTCAGGTTCAAGCACAGTGGAATTCCTCAGGTCCTTTCCTCATGACCTTCTTTATTAACCCAATACTCCCTGAACATGGTCTGTTTTTAAACTAATAGTAAACCTGGCACTTTCCCCTGTTACATTTCATCATTTTCTGCCAATTATTTAAGGATTTTTTTGGAGTTTGGCAAATACTTACACAGGACTTCTTTGGTGGCAGACACTGAGCATGTCACCAATATTAAATCACTGGATCTTCAAAACAACCCCATGAGGCAGGTGCAAATATCATCCACATTTTACAGATGCAGAGCTGCTGAATAATATGCCAAGATCCCTTAGCAAGCAGGGCTAGGATTTAATTCTCGGCAGGCCGGCCCTAGAGCATCTTCTCTTGACGACTGCACCCAGCTGCCGCAGGAAGGAGTCTGAATCCCAATTCTGACGCCCCGTGACTGTGCCACGTCTGTGTGTCCCACCTCTGTGTTACCTGCAAAGCTGACAAACAGGCCTTCCATGCTTGCCTCCAAAATGGAAAGAAATCTTGAGGAGAGGGAGATCAGGGGAGACTCTTTTATAAGAACAAATCTGAAGAAAAGCTATGAACACCCAAACAGCACCCCGCCAGGGAGAATTTTCCCTTCTGCAAGACTTTGGGGAACCCTGCAGTCCTGGGGAGCATACATGCTCTGAGTTGTTGGCTGTAGATATGGTCTAGACACTTTGTTGGGATGCCGCACCCACCCAAGGGACATTTGGCACAGTTTGAAGATAACTTTGGTAGTCACAACTGGGGTGGGGTGCCAGGAGAGTGCTACGGGCATCTAGAATGGTGGGCACTACTCAACGTCCTACAATGCACAGGACAGTACCCCCTCCCAACCAAGAATGATGCAGCCCAAAATATCAATACAGATCTTCCTCAACTTACAGTGGGGGGACAGCCCAATAAAGACATCATAAATCAAAAATATCCCAAGTCAAAATGCATTTAATACACTTAAACTCCCAAACATCATAGCTTAGCCCAGCCTACCTTAAACTGCTGAGAACACTTACATTTGCCTACAGTTGGGAAAAAAACATCTCACATGAAGCCTAGCGTACAATAAAGTGCTGAATACGTTGTGTAATTTATTGAGTTGTACTAAAAGTGAACATCAGCATGGCTACATGGGTACAGAATGGTGTTAAGTGATCTGTTGTTACACTCATGATTGCATGGCTGACTGGGACCTGTGGCTCACTGCCACTGCCCAGCATCACGAGGGACCATCTGTAGTGCCAAGGTTGAGAAAGACAATCTACTCATATTAAAGCCAAATATATCAGAAATTTCGACACAGTGGACCAACTAAGGAAAAGGTCCAGGTGAATTAGCAAAATACATCTTTTCAGCGAAATTTTTGCACACTGGCAAGGAGGAAAGGTCAATAAATTAGACTCTGAGGTCTCGTCTATGACACTTCTCTATGCTCAGTTTAAAATTTGCAATATTAAAGCATGTTTAGGTTGCTTCCCATTTTAAAATGCGATCAACTGCAACTTTATTTCCCCAATACGTAGGGTAAGCAGGATATTTTTAACACAAGTAGTGTTCCAAAATGCTCTGTGTTAATGACTAGTTAAGAGCATTATACAATTATCATTTCAAAGCGTCAGCCTAATTCCCCAGGTTTGCTTGTTTGCATTTTTATTACAATGTTTTCATGTAAACTTCTGATTTAGTCTCCTTAGATAAACTTCAAATGTTATTTCTACTGTGTGTTTTCCTAGTACTCCTAAACTTTCATAAATGGTACAAATATGATTTGTTTGCAAACCAAGCACCCAGTAGAATGTCACCAAGTAATTACTCCTTTCTAATGTTGTTTGATGTTTATTTTTTTATAATGTTCATAAGAAAAACTTGTTTCTTACATATCTAATTTCTACCATATTTTGTTGGCTAAAATAATATAATGATAAGGAGGTAGGGAAAGAAGCCATATGTTTTATTTTCCTACAACAACCTGGAATATAAGCCTGCAGGGGTCAGAAATCCCCAAATCCTCTGTGCTGCTGAAACCACACTTAGAAGCTAGTGGCCAGTGAACTGTGTTTTTCCTGATTTTCAGTGGCCAGAGGTTACCGCCTTAAGAATCCCTTAGGCACATGGTGACTGAAAAAGAAACCTTTATACTTGATTTTTACCCCCCAAAGTTTCCTAAGAAAGTGTTCTGGGGGCATTATAGAATCATGATACTATCCATGTCCTCTAAAGACCAGAGGGTAACACCAGTGCAGATAATTGCGGTTGCATTTATTAATTCATTACCACCAGAAAGAACACACGTCGTGGGGACCCATGTTCATCTCTCAGTAAGAAGGTGTTAGAAAAGGTACTATAGGATACTGCACTGTGGTAGGAGATTTGAGGGAGGGTTCAGTAAACCAGGGCTTTGCCTTGATTTGGATGCTGTCAGAAAGCAGAGGTCACTGGGCATCACTGGGAATCTTGATGAATGTCATCTAGAGGACAGGAAGTGAGACGGAAGCTCTAAGTAGTAAGAAAGACGTGGTCCCTCAGATTAACCAGGGAAGTGGAATCTTTGATTCTTTCTGGGATTCAGGGGATGTATTTGTGACTGTGTTCAGACATGACTGCAGAGTGGTCATGGTTTTGTTTTGTTCTTTTTTTTTCCCTTGGCCATTGCGTTTGTAGAGTGGCCTTGTCTGAGGCTGGTATTCTATAAAACCATTTCTTTTCAACAAAAGAACACCAAGACTCAGCTGTGAACGCCAGGCTTGCTCCCAGCTGCTGCTACGGGCTGCTTTTCTCTTTCTTGATAATACTATTGCTCCACTCACACCTAAGGGGAGACTTGGTCTCCTGCTATCTAAATCCATGAAGAGTTTGCTTCCACGGGCTATCAACAACCCATCCTCCCTACTGCTTCCAAAGAAAAAAAGTCACTTCAAGACCTATGTCATTCAAAGATTTACATTAAGGCTTTAATTTGATTCTTCCCTTCTGACCGTGTATTTCTCACCTTGCTCCATTTCCTGAGGTGAGTAGGGACTCCCACAAAGAGAGGCATTGTAGGCAAGATATTTCACAGTGGCACTCACCCATTCGACTGGATGCCAGTTAGGTCTTGGGGGTTCCCTGCAAGCCTGGCTCTAACTCTTCAGTGGTTGGATTTTAGGGAGTATGAGGTAGGCAGAGAAGAGACCAGGGTTGGGTCTGAAGTAGGGAGGGCACTTGGCAGCTGGGAGCAGCGGTTATTACTAACTCATCCAGAGATGTTTCAATTATTGAACCACCTGGGAAGTTTGTTCTGGTACCCACCACTGAACATTAGCATCGCCCTTTCTTGGAGATAAACAACATTCACCTTTGAGGCTTTCTGGCATCAAGAATGACAGGAAAGATTTTATTTGTTTCTATTTTGTTAAAGAATGAGCCCATTCAAGTAGGCATTCCTTTACAATATGTTTGTCTTTGTATATTATCCTTCCCAATATAGTTGGTTTAAATGTTTTAAAGAACGAAGACAAAGATGAAATATTTACAGATGTGTTTTAAAGATCTTAAAGTTCTCTTTTGCCTATAAAGATACATCTGATTTTTTTAAAGATATAATGCCTCCAGTCATGACTAAATGCATAGCACATTCAGACATATTTACTAACTTGGAGATTAATAAGTTGGCTAATAGTTAATTAATTGAGTCAAACAACTTTTTTAAAAATGCAGTCATTTCAACAACAAAAAAAGAGCAGTCCGGTAGCAGCGAAGTCCAGTGTAGATGGGGATGTTACTGGTTAAGATCTTCTGCCACATTAGGAATTCCAACTACCTAGACACTGACCAACCTACCACTAATCTTATTCCTTTTGGTTGAAAATGCAGTTGGTTTTTTTTAAACTAATATTAGCTATCAGTTGTTTTAATTGTTCAATTTTTTAAAATTTAAAATCATTATTCATAGCAGCATTGTCCACAATAGCTGAATTGTGGAAGGAGCCGAGATGCCCTTTAACAGATGACTGGATTAAGAAGACGTGGTCCATATATACAATGGAATATTACTCAGCCATTGGAAAGAACGATTGCACAACATTTGCAGCAACATGGACGGGACTGGAGGAGATTATGCTAAGTGAAATAAGTCAAGCAGAGAAAGACAATTATCATATGATTTTACTCATTTATGGAACATAAGAAATAGGAAGATTGGTAGGGGAAGGAAGGAAAGAATGAAGGGGGGGTAAACAGAAGGGGGAATGAACAATGAGAGACTATGGACTCTGGGAAACAAACTGAGGGCTTCAGAGGGGAGGGGGCAGGGGGGAATGGGATAGACTGGTGATGAGTATTAAGGAGGGCATGTATTGCATGGTGCATTGGGTGTTACACGCAAGTAATGAATCATGGAACATTACATCAAAAACTAGGGATGTACTGTATGGTGAATACCATAACATAATAAAAAATTATTATAAAAAATAAAATAAAATAATTATTGCCCAGACACAATATTTCTTAAATATTAACTAAGGTTAAGCAATTATTTATTAAGTTAAGAAAGTTCCCTTTTTAAGGTCATTTTTACCAATGAGTTCATGCCAACAGAATTAAAGTTCATTCTGATTACACATCAGACAGTAGGGTAAAGGATTTCTCAGTCACTTATGCTGCCCTAGCCTTTTGAAACATTAAGAATTTTTGCTAAAGAATTCTTAACTTTTATTCTAAAAGACTTTAGAACTTACAAAAGAATCACAAGATGTATACAAAGTATTTCCATGTACCCTGAGAAAAAGTCACCAACTGAAAACACTTTGCCCCATTTGCTTATTATCTGTTTTCTGAATCATCTGTTTTAAAGTAACTTGCTGACACAATACCTCTTACCCTACACACTTCAAACTATGTTTTCTGAAAAGAGCATGATTATCAAATTGAAAAAATTTAATACTGATGTATTATTATTTTTGCTTTATTTAGATTTCAGCAATAATATTCTGTATGGAAATTTTTCCCCCTGGCCCACTGTGTTAACTTGTGTTTACTTTTCATGTCTGTTTTCTTTGACGTGAATGACACTGGCATTTTCCAAAAGTACAGGACCATTGTTTTTTAGGATGCTCTCAATTTGGGTTGGCCTGATGCTTCCTCATGATTAAATTCAGGTTATGCACTTTCTGGCAGAAATGTCAAAGAAGTAAAGTTGTGTCCTTCTCAGGGCATGACATCAGGAGCAACGTGGCATTTTGTCCCACTGTTGGTGGTGATTAAAAAAAAATAAGAATTTTCTTTTAATGAGGTTTATTAATATTGCTTTTTGCCCATATTGTGAAAACAGACACTTACTGACTTTATAAAAGTAGAGTGACTTGCATGGCATGACTCATGCCTTACAATCTACATCTCCATTGCATTTCTTTTCTACTTCCCTAGAACAAGTTGGTTCTGCCATTTACTTTCATTCCCTTGAACAGAATGGGAACGAATAAACAGATTGACACAGACTGTTGTCAGTGTGGTGATGACTACAACCGAGAACAGGTCTACAAAAATATCCAGCTCGTTCAACTTTCCATAAGAAAGCCTGCCTGGGTCCAACATGCCAAAAGCAATCAGGCTTAAAGGATATTTTTAGAAATTGATTATTTTAGCTTATTTCTTAAAGGAGACTAGCTGCCACAATGGAATACACATTAAACAATGCAATAACGACCTCAAATTTAGAGCCAGCTGCACTAAAAATGGAAAACAAAATCCTGCCCATAGATAGTCATTTTGCAAAGACCAATGAGAAAATCGTGGGACTGTGGAGTCATTTGGTCCTGCTCTCCAACCACTATGTGGCAGAGCTAAACATAAAACCCTTCCCCAAGATTTTTCTATACCCATTGCCTAAGTATCTCCCAGAAAGGAATTTTCAGAGCTTCGACTGGAAACTGCTTCCAGAGTCTGGGGATACTTCTAGAGATGAGAATATAATTTGGGGAACCTGAAACCTCTCCCTTCATATTTGTTCTTGTCTCAATCTGTGAAAAAGTAAGAACAACTGGTCATTCCTAAAAAACATGGAGGTGGGAACCCATGGTGGGGGAGTAGGCAAGGGGCCAGAGAGGGGAGTCCAATCCACTGACTTTTTATTTGGAGAAATTTTCTTTAATCCCTATAAAATTCTCACTAGAAACCTCTGGATCCTCTATTATAACCTTAATGAAAACAGGATATGTCTTTCCCACTGCTGTCTTCCTAAATCCCAACAGTGTTGGAAACATTGTACTTTTTTATCAATAAATGTTGAATGAATGCACCAATAAATAAAAGTCTTATTTTGTATTCTAACAGTATTATTTGTGGTCACTCACATTATAATTTTATCATACTATATTAACATACTCATTTTTCCCTTTTGTCAATACATTATTCATCCTATCATCACTCATTTTTCATCTATAGATGATATTAAACACACTATCTGTACAGTATGGGATTTAATATGTGAATGGAAAACAGAAATAATCAAGTGATTGGCTCTGAATTGTAGATCAGTGTTCAGATATTCTAGTCAGCGTCTGCTACACAAGAAGCAAACACAGAATTTCAGCAGCATGCGATAATCAGCATTTACTAGCTCACAAGTCTGTGGGTTGATGGGAATTTGGCTGATCTAGATTGGATTCCGGAAGGTGTTTCTGCTGATTTCGGCTGTGCATGTTTGTAAGTCTGGTAGCCAGCGAGCTTGAGCTTGTCTTTCAAGCCTCATTACATCATGTCTACTAATATTCCATTGGTCAAAACAAGTCATAGGCCAAATCTAACATCAATAGCATGGGCAAGTATGTCGCCCACAACAAAAGCAAAGGTAGGGAATGAATATATCTAGAAAATAATCTAACTCC
The DNA here is from genome assembly GCF_023065955.2 of Ursus arctos. Taxonomy (NCBI): domain Eukaryota; kingdom Metazoa; phylum Chordata; class Mammalia; order Carnivora; family Ursidae; genus Ursus; species Ursus arctos. Next base: position 24,901,234 of record NC_079874.1, on the reverse strand, counting down.
TGACACCCTACCAACCCTCCTAGTTTTTTTTTTCCCCACTTGTGAACTACAGAATTAAACTTTGATTTTTCCAAAATATTATATTCTCTCTAACCTCCAGCCTCTTACACATGCTGTCCCTCTGCCTAGAATAACCTCCCACAATTTCCTCTTATGCCATAAGCCCGTCTCTATCATTTGCCAGGCTAACACCTACTCATTCTTCCAAACTATTTTATTCTAGAAGCATCTCTAGATCCCAGAATCCAAGAATGCTGCGAGCCCCAGATCTTTCCATATATCCCCATATCCCCTATGTTTCCCCCATGGCACCTACCATATGTTAGAAAATCGCCTATTTCTCTCTTTTCCCACATGACCATCTCTGTGAGGGCAGATTCCATCCCTTTTATTCATCTTTGTGCCCCCAGTCCCTAGATTAGTCCCTGACATAAGTAAACACTCTGCAGATGTTTATTGGATGAATACTTTGGATATAGTTACTCATCCTTTGTGAAACATCAACACTGACCATACTACACGAACATATACTACCTACTGACATTTTCTCTTTATCCACTTTTTTCTTATTATGGTTAAAAAGTGAAAATCATTTTTATGGAGAACTATAAGCTCAAACACATGAGTTCTGATTCAATCTGAGCAACGTGCCCCATTCATCTGCAGATGACCTGATGTTCACTGGAATTTTCGTAACACAAAAAATGAACTATTTGGACCAAAACTATCCTAGACATTGTAGTTTGAACCCTCTGTGGGCGAGAATATATTTTTATACTTAAATAATATTCCTGGGGCACCTGGATGGCTCAGTCAATTAAGCATCTGACTCTTGATTTGGGCTCAGGGGTCATGGGATTGAGCCCCATGTCAGGCTTTACACTCAGTGGGAGTCTGCTTGAAACTGTCTCTCTCCATCTCCCTCTGCCCCTCCCCTCCTCTCTCTCTCAAATAAATAAATCTTTGGTAAAAAAATACTCTTATTACATGGGGAGATTGACCACTCCAAATTGGACTCTATTCAAGCAAGTAACTTTCCTCCTTCTAAAGCTCATCCCTAACAAAACCCCTAGAACAAAATGTCTCCCGATGACTGAACGTTTAAATAATTGCTTGTAGCAAATCAATTGTTGCCTGCTAATATAAATACAGTATACATTTTCATGGTCCTTTGTAAAAATATGAGCTTCGCATGCAGATTTACAGCCTTCTAGACTACATGTGAAGGGTTTGTCTATTTAGCATCATTGCTGAAAATAATCACTTCATCGCAAATCCATTCATCAAAACTAAACCAATTTTGTCTCTCCACTAGAATGTATCCATTTCCCCAATACATTTTGGTAAGTTCAATGAACATTAAATTCACAATGGCAGTGATTCTCAGAGAGAACATTTAGCAGTAAATTCTCGAAAGTGTTTACTTAGACTTACAATATGATGATCCAGAACACTTTGAAAAGGACTGTTAAGAGGATTTCAACAATCCACTGTGCCTTCCAATCAATAACTAATTCATCGCTACCAAATGGCTTCTTCAGCACAGAGCCACAAAAGAATCAATGGGATGGAATGTCTACTGCAGTGTCTCCATATATTCACTTAGCTTTGTAGAAAACAGTGAGAGGCTGGGAGACATCATCAATGAGTTCTAACAAGCACAACTAAAGATTACTTACCGTGATGCCTATGACTATTTCTTGTACCTTTAGTTCTAATTTGATGATATCTGGAGACATTCTGGTTGGCAAATCACGGAAGGGCAATGCCACTGGTATCCAGTGCGTAGTGGTCAGGGACCCTGCTTAACATCCTACAGTGAATGCCCAGGACCGCACCCCCACGGCACGCAACAAACATTATCCAGTCCATATGTCAACAGCGCTAAGACTGAGAAGCCTTACCTTATAGAAAGTTAGTAGATGAAGAGTCTAGAACTGTAGAACTATGCTACCTAGTATGGCAGCCACTAACCATATATGACTATTGAGCCCCTGAAATATGGCAATTCCAAATTGAGATGTGCTATTAGTGAAAAACACGCTCCAGATTTCAAAGACAGCATGAAAGAAAGAAAGTAGAATATCCTAATACCTTTATAGTGATTAGATTCCGAAATGAAAATATTTTGGTTACATCGGACTAAATAAAACACAGTATTAAAATTAATTTCACCTCTTTTGTTTTACTTTGAAAAATGTCTATCAGAAAATGTACAATTACGTGTGTGGCTCTTGTTACACGTCTTTTTGGACACCACTAGGCTAGGAATTCCTTCTGCTTCCCTGATGACACACTGTCTCTACCTATGAAATGCACATTTCAGTAAGTGGAGTCTCAAATTAATTTAAATACAAAAAGCAGCCAGTTGCTATGTTACATAAGGCGAATATAAGTGCCAAGGTATTTAATCAAATCAGAGATACATGTGCAGTGAGATGCAGCTTCCTTATTTACACTGATTTACAAAACTGGTCAGAGATGGAAAAAATAGAGTCATCGGGCTGTATTTTTTTCTTTATGTCCAAATAGTTAGGAATAATTCAGTAGCAAAATGTCCTACAGATCAGACTCCAGGGAAGATAGCAGAGTAGGAAGATCCTACCTCAGCTCATCCCATGGATACAGCCAGGTAACACCCACATCAGTGTAAATAACCAAGAAAATGCCCCAAAGACCGACAGAACAAACTCCACAACTAAATGTAGAAGAGGCCACGCTGAAGAGGGTTAGAAGGTAGAGATGTGGTAGGGAGCTAAACTCCACTGGTCTGGCCACCTGACGGAGACAGCCATGGGCATGGAGAGGGATGAGAAACAGACTATCACACCAGGGGGCCTGCAAGGGGAAGAGGAATTCCCATAGTATTTGGCTTTGAAAATTGGAGGGGCCAAATTTTGAGAGTTCTTAGAACCAGTGGGACTTAAAGCCTGAAATTTTAAAAACCAGCAGGCTCAGCTCTGGGAGAGCCAGGAGGGTTACAGGAAGCTGAGTCCCTGTCCTTACAGAGACAGCCCCCTCCTGCAGCAGACCAGCATGGACCTTGCTGGCATCACACCTTACCCCTCATTCTCCTGTCCCCTCCAATACACCCTTGGCCAGAGCCCATCCAAAGCAGCACCACAAGGCTGCACTGTTAAGCAGCCCAACAGTGGCCAGCACCACTCCAAACTGCCTCCTGCCCCAGCAAGAGGGGAATATAACTACACACACTAGTACCACTGCAACCCCAGCAGTAGCCTAGGGATGGAGCCCCATGTCCTATCAGGCTCCCTGCTCCCTGCTCAGCGGGGAGCCTGCTTCTCCCTCTCCCTCTGCCCCTCCCCCTGCTTGTGCTCTCTCTCAAAAATAAATAAATAAAATATTTTTTAAAATGTGTTAAGAGGGCAGATCTCATGTTAGGTTTTCTCACACCATCAAAAAAAATTATGGAAATATAGTGTATGTGTCAGGTGAAAACTCCAATCAGAAGGGAAGACATGGACTATTTAATAAATAGCTTTGAGACAAAGGGGCTGCCTTCTGGAATAATATATTTGGATCTGTGCCTCACAGCTTGTGCCAGGATATCTTCCAAACAGATCAAATATTTAAATATATATAAAATGTAGAATGTGGTAATAAAACTGAAAAAACCATAGGAAAATTCTTCTTTAACACCAGGGGGAAAGGTCCTTTCCAACCATAACCAAATGCCAAAAGTCGTAACAATCCTAATGAATTCAACCACATAAAAGTCAGCACTCTTAGAGCAAACCTATAATAAACTCAAACACAAATGACAAACTGGGAGGAAATTGTAGTATTTCACACAGTTAATTTCTCCAATAAATAAGCAGCTCATAGATATAATGTCAGCAACCCAACAGGAAAAGCAAAAACAAAAAACACAGGGAAATGATATGAACTGAGAATTCATAGAAAGGGAAAGACAAATGGTCTTTAATCCCATGAAAATATCCTCAACCTCAAACACAATAATTGAAAAAAATGTATCTTTGTGTAGTTTTAATTTGCATTTCTATCAGAAGTGAAAAAAGAACACCATACAGTGTATAATTCACTTCAAAAGGAGAGAAGGAACACGCACACATATATATAACAACACATATAAAAACGTGTTTGTACATATTTTTTAAAGCTCCAGAAAGGAACACAAGAAATAATAACACGGATTGCTTGTTCGGAGTGACAGAGAGATTTTTTTCACGGTACACCCTTTCATACTTCTTAAATTTTTAATCATGTACTTGAACTACCTACTAAAGAATTAGACTTAAAACAGTAAAAAGAAATCTACTGCAAATAAAGGCAGCAGAGTGGGAGACAGCCTGGGTTCCAGCCACACTCCGCTACTAATTAACTGTGTGAACTTGGGCCAGTACCTGGGAATCATGGACGCTTCTGGCTGCAAAGAATCTCAGATCTCATCCCTCCTCTTGTTCTACAGAATACGAAACAGAAACACAAAAGAAATGGCTTAGCAACATCACTGCGGTCAGTTGATGGACAGAGCCACAGAAGCTGTCGATATGTCCATTTCGTCTTGTTCGTGATGGGAGTCTTGCCATCAAGAGATGAAAAGAGAGGCCACGGATGCCAGCAGACAGTATGTGTAAATCACACAACGGATGGAGGATGTGAATTCAGACTGTATGCAGAACTCTCAAAATCCAACAAGAAAACACCACCTAAAAAGGTGCTCAACATCTTCAGCCTTCAGGGAAAGGAAAATTAAAAAACCATAGCAAGATACCACTACGCATCTTTAGAATGGCTAAAACTTAAAAAAAAAAAAAAAATGACACCACCGGACAGTGGAGAAAATATGGCACAATTTGAATCCTTACGCATTGCTGGTATACAAAATGCAAAAGGGTACAACACTTTAGAAAACAGTTTGGCAGGGGCGCCTGGGTGACTCAGTCAATTAAGCATCCAACTCTTGGTTTCAGCTCAGGTCATGATTTCAAGGTCGTGAGATGGAGTACTGTGTGGGGCTCTTCTCTCAGCACACAGTCTGCTTAAGATTCTCTCTCTCTTCTCCCTCTGCCCCTTCCCTCCCCACCACCACTTTCTCTCTTTCTCTCTCTAAAATAAGTAAATAAATAAACTATTTTTAGGAAGTTTGGCAGTTTCTTATAAAGTTAAACATACACTTACCGTATAACTCAAAAACCTGTACGCAAACACGTATAGCAGTTTTATTCATAATCACCAAAAACCTACAGAAACAAACCAAGTACCTTTCAACTATTGTACATCCACATAATGGAATATTATGTAGCCCTAAAGGGAATAAACGACTGATACATGCAACAACCTGGATGGATCTCAAAGCTATGATGTTGAGTGAAAGCACCCCATCTCCAAACGCTACACAAGGCATAATCCCGTTCGTGTGTCTTTCGGCAAAATTGGAGGAATGAAGAAGAGATCAGTGGTTGCTAGGAGTTCTGGCAGGGGGAGACACAGACTAAAAGAGGAAGCATGAGGAAATCTGGGGTACACTAGGACTGCTCTTTTTTGTGATGGTGGTGGTAGCTGCCCAACTCTATGCATCCACAGAATCCAGAGAATCGTATACTTACAAAGAGCAGATTTTACTCTGCACAAATTAAAAGTGAATTTTTTTAAACAGAGTCCTGATCTCTTTGGCTCTTTCCATCTCTAAAAATATAAAGATTCTTTCATTTTCAGAGGATAACAATTCAATCCCAAAGACCAGTAGGGATTTATATTATATGTGACAAAAAAAAAATTCTTATCCTTTTTCTTTTGAAAAAAAAGAAAAAGAAAAGAAAACTGGAATGACTATGAAATTCACAGAGCAATGACAATGTGGAGAAAAGCCTGAAAAGGATGTCAAAATAATGGTTCAGAATCTCATCTCATCTGGAAGTTCTACACAAATAGAAAAGTAGAGCCAGTCCCAAATTTCATTGTTTCAAGTTTGTTATCATATTCCTCAATTCCTCTTTATGTAAAGGTGGAATCATTGGCTGGACAGAGTCTGGATCTCCCTCTACATATCCTTTTGCCTCCTGTTCCATCAACTTCACATAAAACACCAGCGTTTCACACCTTTTCAGAGTTACGTACCCCTTTGAGAATCTGATTAAGCTCTGACCCTATTTGCAAGAATTTCAAAAAACCAAATCCATAAACACCCCTACACACAGAATTCTGGTTACAATGTCAGGGGCTCAAGGATTCCCTGCATCCTGTGGACACCAGGATCCCAGGCATGTGGAACAGGGGCTCCTGTGGGGATTCCTGGCTTCAAATCCTGGCTCACTGCCTAATTTAGGAAGGCAAGTTCCCAAGAGGCTAATAAGGCTGTGACCATGGGGTGGACGTACAAGGAGTGGTCTTCAGCTCCTCTGATGGTTCGACAGCTCCTCTCCATCCCTGAGAGCGCCCTGGAAACCTCAGCCCATTGTACAAATGTAAGGTATCATTTTCATGTCATTACACTGTGTCCCTGCTACTCCCGGCGATAAGCCAAACCTTTTTATTGCTGAGATATAAAAAAATGCCAGGGGAAAAATAGAAAGGTATTTATTTATATTATTGTAAGCTTTTAAAAATGATTTCCCCTGAATAGGCTATTTTCTTCTTTTCTGTCTGGCTATTACCATGTTTATCTTCTGGTTGGAAAATATATGTTTGCCATTTGTCTGAAGAACAGGGCAACCCTCGCCAACTCATCACACAGCCCTACTCTTACCAACCCTCACAACTCCTCAGGAAAACAATTGCCTGATTAAACAAGCACATCCAAGATCTAGTATCCTCAGGATGTGCAGGGAACTCTCAGCCCAGACTGCACCTCTTACCAAATGTAATAAGCATCACCTGACACAAAGGGCAAAGAGCGAGAGGAAATAGCAGTTTTCAAAGGAGAATCACCTCCTTCGTGACCAGCAGCTTTTGTTAATGCTATTTTCCAAGCAATTATGTGAACTAATTTCTGGAAGATGATTTGACTCTTTCAGCCTGATGATTCAGTAAAATGAAAACCAGAGAGAGAGACACAGAGAGAAAGAGGGAATCATCAGGTGATTGTTCTCCTGACCAGAACTCAACCTACGTAATCTATGGGCTCCACTGAAGCAGTTATTGTGGATAAAGTCCCCACTGATCATTTATTTTAAAATATTCATGGTCAAATTAGCAAAACTGCAGTCCAGAGCTTCTGCAAGTCCTGTGACCCAGATTTCAGTATGAGAAGCAGAGCTGAGTTAAATCCTATCTGCTACAGAAAAAACATCCACAGCCTTGACACACTGTGACTGGAGAGATTAAGTCACCCATCATCTCAAACTCAGTTTGCTCATCTGTAAAACGGGAAAAAATAGAAATTGCCTTATATGGTTTTCATAATATATAATGATATATATTATATATTTTATATATTTATTATATAAATTAAATAATACATAAAATATGTTTATGTTATATATTATATACACATATACATGTACACACATGCATATTTTTATATATGCACACACATATATGTATATATATAAGCATATATAGAAAGATACCAATATAAACTTCTTAAACTCCTCTTAATTCATTCCCTAGCCATAGTATGATCGCCTGGGCTTATAAGACTTGATCTTATCACTGTCCCTGGTTGCAGTGTTTGTGGATTTTAGGAGTTTTGTCAGTTAGCTTTTAAGACCCTCACAATGGCCAAAACCCTTCCAGGTATTTTGTCCAACCTTAATTATGTCCAACTCTTACTCCTATGAAAGGCGGGGACAGCACTTCTCATTGCACAGCTGAGTCTCTACTGCACTAGGGTCAGAAGTCTGGGGACTGGACCAAGGTCCACACAACTCCAGAGCTGCTGAGCTGCCACTCACACTTCAAGCAAAGCCCATATTCTTTCTGTCTGTTACACTTCTCCATAATCATGAACACTAGACAAGAAGATCCCTGTGGATCCATCCAAGGACAAGGTTTAAACCACCCAGACCTCAAAGATAGGTAGCATGGCCCTCAGACTCTCTTGTTCCAATATACTTTGCTTCACCCAGGCACTGGAGAGGAACTAAACTGACAGCAGCCAGGGTCAGGCAGGTGAGGTCAAGTCCTCACCCAAGACTGCACCACACTCAAACCAACACTGGTATGAACATCACAAAGCCTATCCAGTGACCTTGGCCAGGTGAGAAACCCTACCACAGACACCCAGAACAGAGTCCTGGGTGTTAGTTATTAGTGCCAGAGCCAAAATTCCATGCTGCCAGTTCTCTGTACTGACCATCCACTTCCTCGAGTCCCTCCAATCTAACGTCACCAAATTCTGCCTCAAAGGAATTGTTTTGACATTCATTTTGTTCAGAACCACTCACAGTCCTTAACTGATTCTCTCTCTCTTGTCTCAGCTTTTCTGATCCTGTTATATGCTTGTCTAGCTTTCTCTTTCCCAGGTCTCTAAGTTCTAGGACAGTGATCTCTACAATTACTCCCAGCCCTTCTGATCTCCTTACTTTTCCCCCCACATGTACTTCTTGGAAGAATTGTCCTTCATAACCACCCAAATTTCCTCTTTGGTCTACCAAATTTCTTTGTTTTTTTCTTTAAAGATTTTATTTATTTATTTGACAGAGAGAGACAGCCAGAGAGAGAGGGAACACAAGCAGGGGGAATAGGAGAGAAAGAAGCAGGCTCCCAGCAGAAGAGCCCAATGCGGGGCTCGATCCCATAATGCTGGGATCACGCCCTGAGCCGAAGGCAGACGCTTAAGGACTGAGCCACCCAGGCGCCCCATGGTCTACCAAATTTCTGCTTCAATACTTTCACAATCCTGAAAGCTCATGCCCACATATCCCAACTATCTCATGACGTCAAACTCAACATTTCAAAGCCAAACCTTCCACAGTCCTCCCAAAACATTTGCTTTCTCAATACCCCCATTTGTTAACAAGAACAAATTTCTTTCAGCTTCAGAATTTTTAATTTTCCCTGTCTTTTGCCCCTCATAATCAGCTATATGTTTAATCAATTTTTTTTTGACATTTTCTTCTTCATTCTCTCTCTTCCTTCTGGAACTCTAAATATAATGATACTACCATTTTAATGTGTCTTCCCTGTCCTTCCTTCCATATATTTAAATTCTGAGCTGCCCTGAGTGATTTTTGAAAGCTCTGCCTTCCAGCTCACTCATTCTCTTTTCAGCTGTATCTAATCTATCTACTCAACTTTTGATGTTTTTACTTTTGGCTGTTTTATTTCATGTCATTCATATATAAATACATATATATATATATCTATATGTATATATATATATATTTCACATATATATATTTCATGTCATATATATATATATATATATATATATATATATATATATAATCTCATTACCCTTAATATCTGCAAAGCCAATTATGTTCATTGTCCCTCCTTACTGATTCCTTTTTCTATTTATTAAGTTCACTAAACTTACAGTCTGATTATTCCAAAACTAAAGCCTCCCTGGGTCTGACCCTGCCACTAGAGATTCTTGCTGACTCTCACTCATGGCAGCTTATTAGGAGTGACAGAGTTGTGTCTTTAAACTAAAGCTGTCTCCAGACACTGCCAAGTAACCACTGAAAGGTAAGATGGCTTCTGGTTGAAAAACTACTATGTGAGACAAATGTGTACACACTTTGAAAATCCCCTGGAAATGCTTCTACTCCGTCAAGCCCTCCGAAAAGCCCCACATTTGCTTCTCCGTTACTATGTAACTAACTTGTAATATCATATTCTAATCTAAGGTCAAATTGTGCAAATTAGCACAGTGAAGATTATCATCCTATTATTCCACATTTAAGAAATCCACTTCAGAACCATTTTACTTTTCATCTCACCTGGTTTAGCATAGGGTATAGGTAGGAGCTCCAAAATATTTCTGTTATGTGACCAAAGGGAAAATTTCAATTCAGTGCTTTTAAAAATTTTGGTCAAAATGATCAGTGCATGTCCATTAACTGAGATGACTCAGCAAGGGGGTGTAGGAGTATGAAAAAAATCAAATTCGTTCTTTGCTTTGATCAATCTATTAAGTATCTATATCATACAGTCAGACTTAAACACCCAATTTTTAATAATTTCATTGCTAATTCTAAAAGTGTAAATTAGTAATACTATATTCGAGCTACCTAAAAAAGTTCATGTGTTATTTGGCTGGCTTTTAAACTTGAATCAAATTTTAAATAGCCTTCAAAAGTGTTAGGAACACTTTTTTCTTGCAAAGAAGACAAACTGGCTAATGAAAATCAGTGGCTTTAGTCACTCAGCAGTAATTAATCAAGAGGTATTTTGAATAAAAATCATTAAATGGCTTATCACACAAGACATGATTAAGACATAATGATTGTCAGTAAGCATAAATGTGAATAAATGGTCTAAAAATGTCCGTGACATTCAGTTAAATTCTAGGAACAACCCTTAGATACATTTCCCATCTGTATCTATATTTATACTGGCAATATAAATTTGACTTTGGAAAATCCAAAAATTACGCTGATATTTAAATAGAGAATTATGCTTATTTATGTGTTTTAAGTTAAATCAGACTTTTCAAAGCATATCTGATCACACTTCTCTTTCAACTTTTGTTATAGAGAAAATGAGTCCTTAACACTAGACTTGAAGTATTTGTGTTAGTCACAAACATTTCCAATGGTTTTCATTTTTTCAGAAAGTTATGTCCTCAGTGCTGAGTTCCCAAATGTTAGCAGGTGTTTGAGGCATTTGATTTGGAGGAGCTTACATTTAGTACATGTCCATCGTGGCTTATTCCTTATCCATATAATGCCCAACCTCCTAATGATCATTTCCACGTATCCGTGTTTGGTGTCTCAGACAAAACAAATCTGTTTGACTGCTTTTTTCTCTCTTTGACCTGATGTTCCAGCATCATGCTCACACAGCAAAGGAAAAGGATGACATTGTGGGAGAGGAAAGACAAACGAGGATTGTCTACGATGAAACATGTCATGATTATATTAGAACAAAAGGTCAGGAGACATCCAAAATTACACACAATTCTACCACCAACTAAAGAATTTAAGCTGGAATTTACTTTTTTGCATCCTGCGGCCATTTCATTCGCAGATCTCTCTTTTCCTGGGTCACTACCACGCTCTGATAAATTACCTGCAAAGGGTGGCGGCCTCTCTAGATTTGAGCCTCTGTCTCTCTGTGACTGTATTTGAACTGAGTTCTTGAATACCATCAGATAGCCCAGAGCTGACTGGGTCTATCCAGGCTGCGCTTCCCAAAGTTGAGATTCATGAGGATCTCTAGACCTGTGCACGATTCCCATGGATTACCACCTCAGGGGAGAGTGAGTGTATGAGAAGCAACACTGAGGTGTTCTGTGAGCCCATCCCTGTTAGCCTTGTTTCACTTATAATATCTGCAGTAAAGGAAGACACAGGAATCCCTTAGCTTGGTGGAGGTGCCTGCATTTTTGCCCATTTCCATTTCCTATGCCTCATCTGCCTGCTTCAGTCAGACTTGATGTGGGCTCATGATCATTCCTCCCCCTCCAAATTTTTGGGGAATTTCACAGATCCTACTGCAGGAGCTCAAGAAAAGGCAAGTCAATTGTATTGCTTGTCTATCTTGAAAACTGTGTCTCATATCTAGAACTTGGATTCTGCCGTGTTCATTGGTTAAACCAAATCATAAATCCCAATGTCCTAGCTCATCCCTTTGGTCTCAGACATTATCTTAAATACCAGACTCTATTCTAGTTCTATTATTTGCCTTCCATTTTCTCCACGGGCTGCTGTCCAGTCTGAACCAGGCAAGAATTGAGGACCATGATCTGTCCCTAATCCCATCCCACCCCAACTGTGTTTCCTGCCAGCCAAGACTTTTCTCTCTCCCTATGTCTAGGAGACCTGGGTTTATATCCTAGCTCTACCACTTGCTAGGGTATGTGGCGGTCGACTTAACTTCTTGAATGCAGACTCCTCGTATATGGAATATTAATAACCATTCTGACAACATGGTTTTATTTCTAAAATCATATATGAAATAACATATTTGAAATGCCTAGTTCAAGACCTAGTACATAACTGGAGTTGAATAAATGGAATTTTTATATTCCTGGCTAAATATACCTACATTAATAGGAGAGCACTTTCTAAAGGACCAATATATACTCTTAATCAAGGTTTCTCAAACTTTAATGCGTGAAAGGACTTTCAACCACCATCCCCAGGTCCTTTTGATGTGTGTGGCCATTGTGTGGGATCAGGAGGTCTGAGAGGGGCAATTTCCTGCCTCAACAAGGAATGAGAGGGCCTAAAAAGGCAGTGATGATCACAGATATGGGCAATGGCTTTTACATGTTCACCCTTTCTGTAGTTCCTCAAATCAACACCCTCCTCCCCACCCCTACTCTTCCACTGTGCTATGCTTATGCTCTAAACACTGAACACCTGAAACTGGTACTTCCCATTTCCTGCTGCATTACCCACATTTCTGGGACCCCACTCCTTGCCCCACCCCAGAGCAGAATCCTGCCTCATGGGCAACTCCTGGTCCCTCCAGGCCCCCTCGCCTCACAGAAGCAGGTTCCCAGCACATAAGCCTCATGCACATTTGGGCCACATTAACTGAATCCTTGGTGATGTGACCATAGATAGCTCCGTGAGTGCAAATTAGAGAAAACAGCTCAGGCGTATGTTTCCAGTATTTTATACAACTTCCAGGACAAATAAGTGGAGCCCTTGCCTGTTTGCTCTATGCCACAAAAATCAATCTGTCTTATTTATGTGGGTTCCATTTATAGCTTCCTCTTTTCTCTCATTGGGTTTGAATGCCTATTTAAACCTATTATTGAGCTCTTTACCCATTCCTATGATGTCCTGTCCCTCTGTCAGATGCCAGCTCTGGGCACTCATCGGCCAACATCATCCTGTCCAGAGTCAACCAATCTACATTCTCATCACAGCTCCAGTCCTTTTTGTTTTTGTGACCTTGAACAAATTCTTCACCCGCTCAAAAAGTGTGTGTTCTCATGTATAAATAGAAATACTGTATCATCGACTTGTCATAAGGATTAAATAGAAATGTAAAGTAGTCACGGGGGCTTGGAATATAGTAAGTGCTTAATGAAAGCTCTTTCCTCCTTCCTCTCCACTGGGTAAAAATCATACCATACACTGCTTTTATTCCCCACCTTTTAGAAGTTCCATGTCCTCTCAGATTATAAAGGAAAGACATCTTTCCAATTAAAGAGAGGGCCAGAGTGCCTTGAAAAATGTAAGTCAATTTGTCTGAGCTCGTCTGTTCATGGGCACATTGGCAGGAAGAATACCGGCCTCAGAGGGACTGTTGGAAAAATCCAGCATGATTAACCTCTTGCAAAGAGCCTAACCAAGCATCAGGTCAGGTAGGTGCTCAATACATGTTAACTCCATCCCTGATACCCTGAAACCAGAGCTCTAACTCTGTCTACCATTCCCGCCATGATGCCCATGCTTCAGAATTACTCCCCTTCCCAAACAAGAAAATTAAGTTTTCCTTCGAGTGCAGCAGCTGAAGGAGGTATTAGAAGAAAAGCAATCTGGTGAAACAGATGTATAGCATGTTACCAGTCAAGTTCTTTTAACCTCCCATGGGTATAAGCTCTGTGAGAGAGGAATTTGTTTGCCCAAAGAAAGCCACCACTGCAGACACCACCAGGCATGAGAGCGAGGATTATCTTAGCAGTTCCCTCCAAGGGTTCTCCTTCCCCAGCTCCTTATTCCCCTTACAACGCCTGCTCCAGGTACATAATTCTGCTCTGCTCTGGGCAAGTCCTCTTGACCAAACTTTGTTCTAGTTTCCCTGGTTCTGATAAACAAAAGCTGCTCTCAATTTCTGCTTTCCTGGGCAGCTGCTCAATAAACAAAACAAAACAAATTAAAAAAAAAAAAAGCTAGTAAGGTCAATTCCTTGCCTGAGGGTCAACAGAAAGCAGGGTGGGGTGCTACTTCTCAGTAAGGCTGAAGTTTGAAAACACAATACCCAGCTCTCCCATTAGTACTCTTCTGACTCACCAAATACTTTTTATAGTTTACGAGCAAACACTCAGTTGACCCACAAAGTATGTGGTTCAGGCAAACATGAGTGCCTGCTCAACTGTGTAAGGAAAAGAACAGACAGGTGAACAGCTGATAAATATTCGTAGTTTGTTTACATGCAGAAAAAGTAAGGCTATAGAGCAGGTAGAGGGAAAACAGAGTAAAGTGGACCTTCCTGCAGTTTGGCTCAAATTGACTTTACCTTGAAAGAGAATGCTAGAGTTCCTTTAAAGATTTCACATATAAATGGATAGATAGATGACAGACGGATAGACAGACAGATTGGGGATATACACAGAGACAGCAACAGAGAGATATACAGAGACAGAGAGAGAGATCTGCAGACTTCAGTCCAAACCACTTTGTTCTTCCTGATGTTGTTTACCTTACCTGAAATGCCCTCCCTCTTCACTCCCACATGCTCAACAGAGCCTAGCTATCATTCACATCCTGGGGGGAGAAGTAGTGGAGATGAACACTGTGCCAACTTGGAAATCAGATGACGTTTCAGCACCTCTTCTCAATCTCATAATTTCACTAATTAAATCCTGCCTCTCTGTGCTCTATGTTAAGTAAGATGCCATCATTGCAAGCTCTCCATGAGCTGGCCCACACCACCACAGCCTTCCTTCCATGCCACCCCCCCACCTCAAGACTATTCTTCCACCAGGGCAGCGATCACTTTGCTATCACATCTGCCACCCTTACCTGCACAGTGGTAGAGCCCACAAAGGTATCACTGGATAGCCTCGAGGGTGGTAAAAGGAACGCAGTTCGGAAGTCATGGCAAGCTAAGTTTGCACAATGGCTTCTTTGTTCACAAGCTGAGTGCCCTTGGACACATTATTTAATCTCTCGGAGTCTCAGCTCCTTTAGATGTAAAATGTGGACAAAAATAATAACCCCACTTTTGCGGGGATGCTATGAGACTTGAATGACATCATTTATTTGAACACGGGGCTTAAAAGCATCCAAAACTGTGAAGGCTCTGAAATTTTACCTACCAGCAAGCAAACAGGTATACCTGCCACAGGTTCAAGGAGGCTGGCATAAGATAGGAAACTGCTGGGTCAGAGGCGAAGGACTCCATTACTCACCAGCAACAGCAGCAGCCAGAGTGACATTGATTGAGCCCATTCCCCATGCCCCAACTTCCACCAGATGATGCAAAGGCCTGAGGATACCGGTATACACAGTGAGCTGCATTACAGGAGGGGAAACCATAGCTTAGGGAACCTGAATCTTTTATAATGGGCAGAATCCTGCCTGATCTTTGCCCTGGAGGGAGACATGATGTTTCTAACAGTAGAGGGTAAGCTAACCTGCTTTCTGACCCAGAACAAGATGCTATTTCTGTCTTCCAAGCTGTTCTCTACATAAACATCCTTGCAAAGACAGCCTGGAATACAAGAGCATCCTGTGCCTGACTCGCAGGACATGCAGAAATACAACTGACCCCTCCAGAGTTGTTTCCCAATGAGACATACCTTGATAAATCTCCACTCACGTCCCTTTTGTTGCTCTTGCTATTTCTCCTGCCTGGGATTTTCCTCTTCTCCCCTCCAAAGATCCAAAGGTTTTGCTTCATTCAAAGCACAAGTTAAATAACCCCTTCCATGAAGAGCTTTTTCCAAACACCCCAGCATTATAAACTCCTACTCAGATCCCTTCCTCCATTTGTGGTCTGTTTCATAAAAACAAACCATTCTTTAATTTTCTAATTGCTTCAATAAAATTCAATACTCATCCCACATATTTTTTTCTTAACTCCAAGTTAAGGAATATACTGTAGGGGGTTGTGGTGGATGCTGGTGGGGCCCCACCTGTAGCCCCCCGAGCCTTCTGGGTACCAATCAGCCTGACCCCTCACTTCCTGAGGGGCTTCCCTCTAGTGCACCTGCAGGCCTGAAGTACTAGAGAATTAAGTTCCACCCCTCAACAACCCATCACCAAAGAGAGATGCAAGGTGGTGTATAAATACCCCAACTCCCTTGCTCTTCGGGGGTGGGGTGCATGTCTTACACTGCTTCCTGGAATTCCTATGGGGCATTAAGCTCCAGTTACCCTCAGTGCAACCTGGCTTAATGACATACCATTTTGTGGATGCCCTCCCCTGTCTTGCTTCTTCATGCCCTTCTGGTGTTTTCCAAGAGGACCAACTCCCCATTAATCTACATGCACTAAATCTTCATCTCAGGGTCCTTTTCCAAGGGAACACAAACCAAAAGGGCATTGATAAATGACTGTTCTTGAAATCACACCTTGAAATTATTAAATACTCACTGACATAAAGTTTTCAGTCAAAAACCACTGTCACATTTATTATGAAACATCGACTCCAATAATATCATAAATATTTTTAAAATCATCCTTATGTTTCTAAAGAATAAAATAATCATATTGCAATTATGCTATCAGTAGAACGAAGTTTGGAACCAAATGAATCTATATGTGAAAGTAGCAAAAATATCAGTAGTCAAGGAGATGCATTTGGCCCCAGAGTATGTCTGAAATGCTTCCAAGTGTCTGGCAATGACTTAGAGATGCCCTTCCAGCAGCCCTCTGTGGAATGTGACGTGACTGAAGACACTTCAAAAATACTCTTCAGGACAGTCAAGTGCTACAGGGAAGGTTGACAAGGTCAATTGGCTCTTCTCCAGGGACTTCTCTTGCTTCCTGTTTATCTTCACACACACCCTGGGCTGCTTTTGATGACATCAAATTCAGACTGAGAAAATGTCCCCCATCCCCTACCATTATGGCATGAAGTGCTAACTTATTTTTCTGATGGTCAAAATGTATGGGTTGCTGGCTTCTTACAATTAACAGGGTCAGGTTAAGTGGTATGTCAATGTCCCCCCAGTAGGGTATGAGAGGAGTTACAGTCCTTTGGGCATTTATGATAGAGCCACTCTACTGAGAGCATAAGAGCAGCCCCAGAATGAAAAACAGCATTAAATATTTGAGAGGCAGGAGGATGACACAACAAAAGTATCTACCATTACTCTGAGCACGGAGCTCTTTCCATCCCCAACACACCTAGGCTGGCACCGGTTCAAAAGGCTGCTTCCACCACCTAATGCAAAACGGAATTAATTTCAGAATAGGGCACGGAACATAACTCATGAATCCTTCCCTCACAGCTCCCCTGGGACCTGACAGGAGCTCATGCCACTGGACCACATAATCTGTTGCAGAACAGCTGTGGAAGGGGACCTTGACAAAGAACCCAGTTATTTTACCCTGTTGACTTATGCAGCAGACTAAAGACACTCTGATTGTAATTCGTTCCAAAGGAAAATCTAAAGTAACAGGAAAGGGAAAGTCTTCCTTGCCAAGACCCTAGAGATCAAGTAACTAGTGTCAGGTAATTCAGAAAGACATAGAAAGCAGCAGGAAAATAAACCAGCACCTACTACTCCAGTACTGTTACAGTATAAGGAAGTTACATTTAAGAATAGGTCAATTAAAGCATGACTCCATGAATCAGAGTCCAAAATCCTTCCCACTGTGGGTACTGCTCCAGACAGAGATCCACCCTGAGCACCACAAAAAGACCAGAGATAGTGAGGAGTGGAACCACGTAGGACACGTGAGAGCTACAAAGAAAGAGACCACGCTGGATATTAGGCTTGTTGGAGAAAATTATCAGTGCATTTAACAGAATGTGGGTGTACTCTGCAAATAGTTACTATTTTAAGGAATTTGAAAGGTAAAGGGTAATTAAGTCTCAGTGTGAGTCTCACATCTGAACTCAACTAAGGAGGAAAAAAGTCTCCCACAACCTCAGAGCAGGAGTATCTCAGAGTGGGTTACATGCCCCAACTGCAGAGAAAATGTTCCCTGGTGCCAGCCCCACCCCCACTGGTGCAAGCATCTCAGTCCGAGTTTGGAAGCCCTCATTTCCAGCCTTGAGTCTCCTGGGACCGCCTTGCCCTGGCCCTTCCATCTCACAAATGCGAGTGTGCGGAGGGGGTGATGGATGGAAGGAGCTGTTGCCCAGGCAAAACCACCCTTCCATGGATCCAGCTTCCTGGATGCTTTTCGCTGGACTCCCCTCTGCCCACGGGGACATGTACAGCTTCCGTCACAGGTTTAGGGCAGCCGAAATCATGCCTTTGGCCAAACCATCCCTGCACGTCCCCCTGCACTCTGAAACTGTCACCAATGAGCTGCCCTCGGACTTGGTGGTGCAAGAGAGTTCCTAGCCAGACCCATCATTGTTCTACCCCTGTGCATCTCTGTGGTCTCTATGCTGCCTGTTCCCTAAAGCCATTCACTCTTCCCTCTGCAAGAGACAGTGAGACTACCCTTCCAGCCTCTCGTGCAGTCGCATGCCGCTAAGACAAAAGAACAGTCATACAAAAGAAGGGTCAGTGTGGATAGAGAAAAGTGGGTAGTGGTTCGATGACTGCTAGCATCTACCTGATTCCCCAGCGCACTTTCAACTTCCACACCTCTTCTGAAGTACGTCCAGCTACAGAGTCTCATGTTCCGACCGACAGCTCTGGAAGATAAGAAAAGGAAGAAAGCTGGTACCCCATTTAGAGACAGGAAAGCAGGGGCAGTGAAATCACCAACGGACCCAGATTTACGAAACTGTAGAGGCAAGGCTGCAGGCAGAAGTCAACCCTGACAACAGATTTTTTTTTACGTTCACTATGTTGTATTCAGTTTCTGCTAAAAACTGCTCGTTATTGGTCACCTTTATTAAATTAGTTCTTAAATTGTAATAATGTGGGACACTGCATTTTATTTTATTCTACCTGTAATTACATAGAATGGTACAAATGAAAAGAAGGCCTACACTCCCCAAAATATGTACCTAAGAGCTTTTGGGGAACATAATTTTAATCATTTTAGGCAGAGCTTATGTTTACACGTAATCCTTTATAAAAGAGCATACGTGTGATTCAGGTCCCGGCCCACAGTGTCATTTTATCTGCCAAAGCCCCTCGTGTCGTCACTGAGGAACATCACGATCACACGTTGATTGAATTTCCCCTCCCACTCAGTCTCCTGTCACATATTCTCAAACCAGTGAGCCCCTCTTGAGGCTCTGCGCTGGCAAGGACATGAAGCCAACAGAGCCCTCCCTTAGTGCTCCTGGCGGGGATGTAAAATGGTGCGGCTGCTGTGGGAACCAGTCTGGCAGCCCCTCAAACAGTCAAACGTGGTGTTACCGTGCAACCCAACAATGCCACTCCTAAGTATGTCCCCAGGAGAAGTGAAAACATGTTCACACAAGAGCCTGAACACAAACGCTCGTGGCTGCATTATGCACTGTAGCCAGAAACTGGAATCAACCCACGCGGCTATCAAGTAATGAATGGAGGAACAAAATGTGGTCTCTGCATACAACAGAATGCTACTGGTTCCCAAAAAGGAAGGACACACTGACATGCTACAACACGGACGTACCTTGAAAACAGAATGCTAAGTGAAGGCAGCCAGACAAAGGATCACACGTTATAGGATTCTGTGGATATGAAATCTCCAGAACGGGCAAAGCCACAGAGAGAGAAAATAGTGGTTTCCAGGGGCCTGGAAGAGTGGGGACATGGGGGGTGATGGCTAAAGGGTATGGGGTTCCTCTTAGGGATGATAAAATTGTTCTAAAATTCGATGATGGTGATGGCTGTTCACCCCTATAAATAATGAACGTCACATGCTTAAAGTAATACAAGGCACATGATTAGCATTATAAAGTTATTAAAATAATAATGTTATCACAATATAATAATACTTCAATAATTATTACTCTTACAATTATTATTGTAGTTACTATTATGAATAATAATCCCACAGCCTCCACACACGGTTTCCTTCGGTGTAGATCAACAAAGTAGGGCCCACAGACCAAATATGACGAAGGGTGAACAGGATTTATTCTCCTGATTCATGTGCACAGTTAGATTTTTTAAAAAACTATGCTGTTTAGGGAGTAAGATTCGCCTCACAACATTATTTGTGGGTCTTCGGTAATGATAACTTCGACTACTTTGAAAATGAAATCGATGTGACACAGAGCTGCCCACACCCCAAATGCCAATGCACCTAATCACCGAGAAGCCCCATGTCAGCACCTCCTTCCAAAATGGGTTTTAATCCGTCACATACCTTCTACCATGGTAGAACATTCTTAATCTACTAAAATAATATGGTATTTGACGCCTGTATTTTTAAAGTGGATTGGGATTTTTTTTAATACCAAAAAGGAAAGAAAAGGCAGTGTGGGAGGCAAGAGAGGGCAGGACATAGGAAGGGAGAGACAGAGAAAGACAGAGAGATCAAACCTATGGAGAAAGAATTCGCACGGGGCCCATTTCTTTCACACATCCATTAATTCCCCTCATGCATGGGGCTCCCACCACCTTCAAAGTGAGCTTTCCTGTGCTGGGTGGAAGAGATCAGCTTTAAGACAACTGCATGTAAACTTTCCAAAAGAAAAGAAAAACAGGCAGAGAAGAACATAAGCCTTTTTGCCTTTCCCAAGGAATCAAACAATGACTCAAAAACAGCACATCAAAATCAAAGATGACAGCAGCTTCAAAGCTTCGCCAGAAGATCAAAGGCAGAGCAAGGGGAAAGAAGACACAATCTGAGACGGTGCGGAGAAGGGTCCTCGCAGCCAGTATGAAGCCATAATAACCATTCTCTCCAAGAAGCTAACTTCGCCTTTTAAAATCAGCTCTAGGGCTCTCATGAGGAGCTCTGTGGAAAGCTCTTTAACAGAAATAAAAATGAGACATTTTAGCAAAAATACTGAAATCCAGTTCTACTGGCAGAAAGCTTCCAGGACATCACCTGGCCCTATCTCCCTAAAAGGACCATCTTGCCGGACCTCACGTATTTTAAACTGAACTTTAGTAGAGTGACCCAGAGTCCAGTAATTGTTTCAGTTAGATCACACAGGAATTGTTTTCAACTCGATATATTTACCCTCGTGGCATTTCAAACTCTGACTTTCCTACAACCTCCCCCAGGTGCTGGAAAGAAGCACGAATGCTAGTGAAATGTTTGTTAAGTTCTTAGAATCAGGTGACTATCTCTGTATAATGGTCAGAAACCACCTCTCCCTCACTCTGTGGCCATTATAAAATACTTCTCTCTTTAACACCTGCTTTCCAGAATCGTGTGCCGTAGAACACGGGAGTGTGTCAGTGGAGTGGACTCCACATAATTAGTTGGCCGTAACCGAGCTGTAATGCCTAGTGATGGATAAAGGTCATTGGGTCTCTTGCACAGGAACATCTCAAGAGCAATGCTGTGTTGTTCCCAATAATTGTGCAAAGCATTGCCTGTAGGACTATCTCCTTTTTCACTTTGGAAACATCACTTCCAAATGATGATTGGAGCACTGTTTGAGGGAATATTTCCTCTAACGCAGTCTCCTTCCCAGAATATGCTCCAGGTTCCTCATTTCTGAGGGAGCAGATCAATAGCAGCTGAGAATTTACTATAGTCCCTGGCACATATTAGGTGTCCAGGAAAAAGCTGTTTGACAACGATTTTTAGAAAACTTGCTGACACTGTTCTCTCAGAGAGAAAACGCAAGACACACATACTTCTAATCTCACCATGTCCTCACCACCATCTTTCCTGTATCTAAATAGATGTTTCCCATTGCCTTAGGGACAATCACGTGTTCCTGAAAATAGCTCCTGAAACTGCCACTCGAATGGCAGTTTCTACCTATACAGAAACCTTCGTTACTAAAATCCTGACCCAGGGTATGTAAGCCCAGAACAACAGACACACACACACACACAAACACACACATTCTCAATGCAAAAAATACGTAAATCCAAAGCAACCTTATGAAGTGTTTGCACTGGTTGTGATGTATTGAATCTTGCTGAATCATACCAAGCCTTCTACCTGTACCTGAATACCAGCTACGTGTGTCTTTTGCCTTATTCAAAAAGGTTATACGGACCATCTGCAAATCTGTAAATGAGCAAATAAGGGTATATATATACTTCACCAAGCATTTCCTACTTTATTTATTTTGTATTCTTAAACTCAGGCTATTTCTATAAAGTGCATCCAACTTCGCCCAACCTAAGAATTAACTTCTCAGCTATGTTTTCCCTAAATGTTTTATTCTCATATTTGTTCCTCTGAAACAGGTTAAAGAGTTTAAAAAAAATAAAAATAAAACAACTGGGTGATTTTTAATGCAACCAGCTTCACAAAAACAGATGGTGTATGACCTGGCTAATTAGATAACACAAAGAGAATCTCATTCCCTAAATAAAACTGTCTTTTGAGTAAACCTTCCACATATCACTTAAACCAGCCATAAAAATGAGTCTGCCGGGAAGGGTTTTTCCCACTAATGTCATCAATCATGTCATTTCCCTTCTTTCTGTCATCCCCCTTCTGCCCTCATGTCCTTTCTCCCTGTGTTTATCTACCTTCAGAAATATAAGACAGAAGACGCAGAGAAGAGAGGCAATTATTCTTACCTAAGCACAGGAACATCTGAACACTGAAAACTTTTCCAAATGTGTATTTTTCACTGCCAAGCAAGTCCATGGGATATATTTGTGCTAAATATTGTAGTCTTCCGTAGCTAAGAGAACGGACTCTGAGTACCCATACCGACATATCAAATTAGAGAATCTTGGGGTGCCTGCGTAGCTCAGTCGGTTAATTATCTGTGTGCCTTCCTCTCAGGTCATGAGCCCAGAGTCCTGGGACTGAGTCCTGCATCAGGCCCCCGGCTCAGTGGGGAACCTGCTTCTCCCTCTCCCTCTGCCTGCTGCTCCCCCTGCTTGTGTGCACTCTGTCAAATAAATTTTTTAAAAACCATTAAAAAAAAAAACCAACAACAAATTAGAGACTCTTTCTATACTTTGATCCATGCTCCCCTCAACCCCAATCACCCACAAAGCACACCTAGAAGAGAAGTACCAATTGGGCCCATTAGGACATCGTCTCTGAAATAATAGCAGGTGGATCCCCTAGACCAACTCTTTAGTTCACTTCATCTCTGCATGAAAATCATACCAAAAAGGCTGCCCGAGATCCTCAGTCTCCCCACCGATGTGGGCACGGCCAGGGCAGCGTCTTTTCCCAGATTTTCCTGTGGACAATTAATGGATTACGGCACCAAATGCCACCCCCCAAAATACACCCACACACGTACACAAGCATAGTTCATTTTCTGAAACAGGGTCTAAGCCGACAATGAGAGGAAGAATCATTTCCAGTAGCCGATCTGCAGACGACAGTGCTTAGTTCTTTCCTTCCCTGCCTCTCTGGGCTGCCCAGAAATAACAAGTGGGTCTACTTCAGGGCCACAGGTCCCTTAAACCCTCCACCTTTAATCACACAAAGAGAAACACCGAAAAATCCAGCTCCAGTACAGATTTAATTAAATTCCTAGCACAGGGCTCTGGGTTGGGTGTTTTGTTTGTTTGTTTGTTTGTTTTTTCTGTTGTTTTTCTCCATTTCAATCTGGAGAAAAGGATTGCTCCATTGCTCAACACTGATGAGTCCTGACTCCAACTTCTGTTCTCTCTTCAGGTTGACAGTGCATGGAAGGCATAAACCTTGAGCCCTTCATCCATTCCTCTCTGGCCTCCAGGACAGGGCTGAGCGCAGACTTTGTGCTCCATGCTGGTTTCGTTCTGTGAGTGTGGTGTTTGCTGATCAGCTGAAGGCCCCCACGTGCCTCACCTGTGCCCTTTCTTTCACACTCACTGGCACCAACACTGAGATCACTGCCTGCTCTAGCAATTCCTACCTCTTCTGTGTTCAGGGTTTAACTCTACTAGATTGTAACAACAGACTGCGATGCCTGCCTGTGGATCAGGTTTGATCTCATTTTGTTTAGGCTCTGTGACGGACTGTGTTCATTAAATTCATGCACGGTCACATAGTTAATAATGTCCCCGTCAGATCTGGGGAAGAAGCTGCCACAGCAGTGGCATAATTACTGAATATCCCAAATCTGTGAAAAAAGTAGACAGAACAACCAGACAGCAAAACCATGAACGCGTGCACCAAATTCACATCCAACTCCAATGGCACCATATATCCTTGCACCCCATACTACAAGGCTTGAGAATCAGTGTCTCTGTGGGAAGAAGCAAGGAAAACATCAGGGATTCTAGCAGACTCACAAACAGAAGAACCCCAAACAGCCAGTAGATTTTCACTAGCAAGCACAGTGCGCCAATTTGAGAAAAGCAGCTGGAATTGAGAAGAGTTTTGTAGCTCGAGAGCAAAGGAGTGCAAGATATCCCTACAAGTCCAAAGGGTTTGGGGCACTGTGGCTCACACATACTCTTGAAACTGTCCCCTGAAGGATTCCCTTCAGGCCAGGGCCCCCACACCGGGCATGGAATCCAAATTCAGCAGGACAGGGCAAGAAAGAGAGCGGCCAATGAACTCATAATTTTCTTTAATTGACATGAAAATGACAGAACAGGGAGATCTATGAAGTTACAAAGCTATTCTGAACAAAGCTACTTCTAAAAGTTGAGGGAAACTAATTTCATGTGAAAATGAATAATAAAAAACGATCACAGTTAAATTTAATTTAAATTTATTATAAGAAAAGAGAGAATATGGAGAAGAATAACATTCCCACAGACAAGAAAAGCATGAAAGAAAATACCTCCCTATAAATCACTTTAAAACTACAATTTGCTATTTCAAACAGAGCTAGAAGACACTAATAAAAATGACACATAACATGAAAGTACAACATAAATCAGAAACAAAAACTTTCAGAAACAGATGACAGAACTCAAGACAACTACAAATAAGAAAAAAATTTTTCAGAAGAAAAAACACAAGAAAATAAATAGATAATGACTTGTGAGAAATGAAAGATAAAAACGAAATTTTCAACTCACAAAATTTGAAGAGATAAAAGGATCTGACAGAGTGTGACAAATATTTAAATAGCAAAGAAGATCCAACATGTTGACAATAGGAATCCCTGAAGAAGAAAACCAAAACAAGGCAACAAATACTAAAAACCATAATTCGAGGAAATTTTTCACAATAAAGATTTGAAATGACATTCTGAAACAGCAAGTAACATCATTGAAAATACTGACTCTGAACAACCAACTGAAGATATTGTCCTATAAAACTGCTGTATTTTAAAGAAAAAGAATCCTATAGGTTTATAGGAAAAAAAATAAACTGACATACAATGGAAATAAAATTAGATCATTATCAGACTTGATGGCAAGGCTTTATTCCAATAAAAAATGAAATGATATAGGGGCGCCTGGGTGGCACAGCGGTTAAGCGTCTGCCTTCGGCTCAGGGCATGATCCCGGCGTTATGGGATCGAGCCCCACATCAGGCTCTTATGCTATGAGCCTGCTTCTTCCTCTCCCACTCCCCCTGCTTGTGTTCCCTCTCTCGCTGGCTGTCTCTATCTCTGTCGAATAAATAAATAAAATAAAATCTTTAAAAAAAAAAATGAAATAACATAATTAAGATACTCAAGGAAGGTAAACATGACCCAAGATCTTTACATTCACCAAACCTGACATCAAGGGAGAGAGAGGAGAGAGTTGCTAACCTGGGACACGAAATATACAAGACGACTTCAAAGATCTTACAATAGCCAATATCGAGAAAGCCATTGATGACTGTGAAGAATGTCAAGATGAGGCAGGAGTCAACACGGAGAGGCTCTCACTGGCCACAGATGAGACAACATGAACCACAATAAGGATGAAAATTGCAAAGGATGGAAACCTATCAGTTTGAAAGCAGGAGTTCACAATTAAATTTTTAAAAAAGAATTGATCACTTTCTAGTATTTTAAGAAAACAATGCATGACCTTGAAAACTGACACAGTTGAAGAATCAAGCATTTATCCTGCCCTTCCAATATGAATTATACCATTGGGCAACCAGAGGATAGATGAGAGCAGGCATTCTTTATAATGTTACTATAAATAATAAATGAAAACAAAATGACAGAATTAGAACATCACCATTCTGCAATCTCCAATGAATTAACAGAGTCGGCAAGTTAATAGCTGTTTCCATCACAAAACAAACAAACAAACAAACAAAAACCCACCAAAGTTAGATATTATTGTGGCTCTGGACAGAATTCAATAGCACATATAGTCTTGCCAAACAGACTGAAGGTGGGTCTGACGAAGTGTCTATATCCAGCCACAGGAAACACAGAGAATGGACCATGAGTAAGCTATTGGCAACGTCCAGACTTTGGGAAACGCAACAGGTCCAACAATCCAGGTTCCCTGGCAGATAAAGTATAAGGAACAATGGGAAAAAGGAATGGAGGAGAAAATTATAGATACAAGCAATTTAAAAGACATCAATCAAATTATAAAAGTACACAAAACCTCATGTCTAGGGATGCATATCTGGGGGACAGAACTATACAGAAATAGAAGGAATTACTGTAAAAGTTAGCAAGGTGTGTATTTGGAGGTGGGGGATAGAATGGGTATGACTGGGAAGGGTCACATAATGGAGCTGCTAGTGTCCCTTGATGTTCTGTGACATGTGTTGTATTTAGACGGGTGCTTGCCATATAATCTTATATGCACTTTTTGTGTGGTTTCTGTACATATGTCTCACTTTACAATGGAAAGATTAGTTAAAAAGAAAAATAATAATAATAATAATGGTAACACCCCAAATTATCAAGGAAAAATAGCAATCATACAGAAGTCAGAATCCAAAGGAATACCTGAAGATCTGGAGTAAAGCAAATGGCAAAGAACTTGGAGGTTCTGCCTCCAGAAGCTAGGGGCTTGTGAGCAAGGCTGTCCAGCTTAGTCAGAAATCCCAAATCCTGAGGTAGACATTCTGGGCTAAGAGGGAGCACTCGGTATCAGCATGAGACGTTGTTAGGGAAGGCACCATGATTCAGCTCCCTGAGGACAGAGCCAATGCTACAAATCACCAGCTGAGGGAAGACAAGATGGGGAAAAGAACACAGCAGAAAGTCTGAAATATATGGCTCCACCTCATCCGCTGTCACACCAGTATTTATGGGATAGGGATAGGCTGTAAATAAAAAAGCAATTTTAAAAAGAAAAGAATTCTTCAGAAAATAAGGTATTTTTAAAGAGAACCATGATTGTTTTTCCCTGAAGTACATGTTTGTGAAAACCTTCCTGTAGGGACCCAAGATCAACATCATTTATTACAGACCTGCCCTAAAATATCTAGTATCTTCTTCCCTCTCCTCTTATTGATACAAATGGCATGCCTCAGGTATCACCTCAGGTCCTCTTGGCCTCATCTGTCCCTGAGGCTGTCAGCCATTTACTGGCCTAGCCACCACTGCAGTGACCGGTGGGGGGAGGGGTCGGGGGACAGTCTCAGGATCACTTCCTTTGAGCACGGTTTGCCTTGCCTCATGCTGCACTGGGCATCCTTAATTCCACTTTGCCTTATAAGACAAACATATTCACAGTTTCAAAACCTCTTTGGGGAGACCACTGTTCTGTCCCCATATTCCACTTTCCCTTATCTCTGTGCCCCTAGGATTTCTCTCCTAACAAAGTATTTATCCTAAGTGATTTGCTCAGTCTCCACTTCCTAGAGAATCTGACCTAAGATGCTTGGTACCAACAGTGAGCCCAGGAAGCAGACCGCCAGGACAGTGTGACAGAAATAGGGGCCTGCCCACTGGTCAAACATAAGATAGTGTCTTGGATGGGCGTCACAGCTACTCACACTTCACCTATGGTTCATGGAGAGGAGGCATAGGTGAAGGTGAGGTTCGGAGAGGTGACAACAATGGTGACAAGGATTAAGTGCAGGGCAATTCTCTGGATGGTATTAGAAGCTTTGCAAAAAATATGTTCAGGGTAGCCATCTACCAATTTAGGACACACCTGCAGCAACCACAGGTCAGACTCTACTGAAAATAAGTCCCAGATTTTCATTTTTCAAGTGGCAGACATGCAAAAGACACTGAACATATCGCCTGACTTCTAAGTCAAGAATCAGACCTTTAATGAGAAAAGACTGGGGCTCTGACACAGAGGAGAGGGATATTGACCTGGACCTGACTGAACATCTTAAACCCCCAAATTCCTCCAGCACTCTGGGATTCCAGAAGCTGCCTCGCTCCTTGCTGTCAGAACCTTTTCTGGAGACCTCACAATGGCCATACCTGAAGGACGTGTTTTCCTAGATGTTCTTCTTCGTGATGTTGGTAGGTCACCAAAGTCTCTACAGAGCCTTCAAAGGCTCCCTCCACCAGCCTCCCCATTCAGCCATCTGGAGTCTGGGCAGTCAAGGACGGGCCTCTCCTGGAAAGCACTTCTATGCCCACCTCCTCTTCTCCCCCTCCCGGGGCCCCAGCAAATATTTTCTAGTTTCTTGAAAGAAACATCTCTCCTCAACTCACAAACTTTCCCGAGTATTCTGTCTAGAAAGAGTCCTCTATTTTTGCGAGGACATTTGGATCCTGGAAACCAAAGCCAAGAAGAAACTTTCCAGCTAATTTTCCGCTTTGCACACTGAGGCAATGAACTCACAAGAACCTCGCAACTTAAACAGGAAATAGGATAGGTAAGGGAACAATCAGGAGGGGACATGTAATTTCAAAGATTATGGAAACATCTTTGTAAAAATAAGTGTAAAAAGTGACACAGGGGAGAAAAAAGTGATAGAGGCACACAGGAGTCCAGGAAAAGAGTATAACTCCCTGTCAGAGCTAAATTCTAAATGAAGACATCTAATCTGAAATATTGACTGGATCTCAAATCGGTATTTGTCATCTATTTAAAATAGGATATCATAAAAGCAAAACTGAAAGAGATAGAAAAACTGACTCATACAACTCATCACGACCTTGATTCCTTACTGGTAATTTCTGAAAGGCTTGTTCCAATAACACAGGCCCAAATTCCTCTAATTATTACCAGGCTCCATGGAATGACATGGGCTCAAACATCTTCCAGATGAATTTTTTTGACCATCCTGTTTCAAAAGTAAGTCAGAAGTCACTGCTGGGAGATATTCATAATACTCAAGCAAGGCACATATCTCTGAATGGAAACAAAAACGTGTATATTGGAAAATGATTTTCAGAGGCCCCATTTAAACGCACATTTTTAGCCTGAACATCTAAATCCTCGTCACACAACCATTTTGCATTTACATTCTCATCCGGGAACAACACTATCCTAGGGAGGTATACACAATAGCCTAAAACTGACATGCCGGCGTGAACATCTATCTAACATCAGGCCTACGATGGGAGTGTCCCCAAATCCAAGCTGCAAATATAAATCACAGTTTTGATGCATTAATTTGTTCACAGCCAACAAGCAACCATCCATTAGCTATCAATTTAAAGAGATTTTAGGGCAATCCTGATGCCCTCAACCATCCACTGTGGCCACTAAGAGTTGCAGTAAATTAGTTTATCTTCAGTCCAAAGTCTCATCTCATCCATGAAATAATACATGTTGATCCCTTAGACAATAAAATAAAATAAAATAGAAGTTGGAGGCTTCCCAAAAGCCTTCGTGAATGTGGACTGGAAAGCTCGCCATCTGGAGGATTATTTTTCCATGCTCTCTACCACTTTCATCATCCTGCCTAATAAACAAGCATGGCTGATCAGAGCCAAACGACAGAGCGGGTCCCGCAGGGGGGACCCAAAGCGCTCATCTCCTGAGGATGTGACTGAGATGAGCGAGAAGGCATGCATCCCTTGAGAGGCAAACAACGATGAACTTCACAGCCCTCAGAAAATGGAAAACTGACACACTTCTGACGTAACTATCAGCATACATTCAACTCTTTCTTAAAGAGAGGAAATTAAATTGTGTTTATCGGTCACACTTGACAATTATCTGGAACTACTCCAGAAGCAGCAAATCTCAGCCAAAGCCTCCTGCATTCACCAAATAATAGGAACTTCGGCCAAAAACAAACAAACAAACAAACAAACAGCCACTGTATTTGGGGTGACTGAAACACAGCCATTCTGCCTGCCAAAGTATCTTATCTATTTCATTATAGACGCAGGATTATCTGATATCTTCCTGCAGCGTTTATCTGGAATAAACTAAAGAATGGGTTTAAGTATATTATCTTTAATGCATATGAAGGGAAAATAAATCTGTACACTTTTTTTTTTTAAGGATTTTATTTATTTAGGGCACCTGGGTGGCTCAGATGGTTAAGTTTGTCTTTGGCTTATGTCATGATCTCAGCGTCCTGGGATTGAGTTCCACGTCAGGCTCCCAGGTCACCAGGGAGTCTGCTTCTCCCTCTGCCCCTCCCCCCACTCATGCTCATGCACTCTCTCTCTAATAAATAAGAGGTTTTATTTATTTAGTTGAGAAAGAGAGAGCATGAGAGCAAGCAGGGAGAGGGACAGAGGGAGAGAGACAGAGAGAATCCAAGGAGACTCCACGCTGAGCGCAGAGCCTGATGCAGGATCAACCTTATGACCATGAGATCACGATCTGAGCCAAAATCAAGATTTAGACACTCAACTGACTGAGTCACCCAGTTGCCCCAAAACCTGTTTACCTTAGATATATGATCCAGGTGGATATCCCATTGACATAGATAAAAAGAGATGAGAGAAAGAGAGAGAGAGAGATAAATGTTTCCGAATTTCATTTTAAAATTTCCAAACTTGACTTTTTTTCTTGTTTAATTGAAAATAGTTTATCCGTATATCACATATTTGTCTGAGCACAGGGTGAACTGAGGTTATAGGCACCAATAAATATTAAAGGAACCGAAATTTTCATTCTGCACAAACACAGGCCAGAAATCAATTTTAATAATTTACAATGCAAGGAACAAAGAGCCTTTCCATTTCTATCAGTAGAAATGTTCGTCTATGAGCCCTCTCCCACCTGAGACCCAAAGCTTTCCTGCGTTCTCACATACCTCTACAGACATGTGAGAGGCAGCGTCAGTTGTAAAGTCAAGAAATGCATCTCCACCATTAATGTAGCGGGGTTTGGCCAAGGAAAACCACCAAGCTGGTGAAATACAGAGACAGAGCCTCCATAAGCAACATCATTTGAAAGCAGGGGATACTGTCCAACACAACATTGAGCGGCCACATTAAACAAGTGGATTTTATAAAGATTTCTTGCCATTACTCAAAGGTTTGCAATTCTGAACGCTGCATCTCTGTTTCTTTCGATCTATCCTTCTGACAGCCTTGCTTTCTTTCAGCTTGTGTTGCCCAACCGTGCTGAATTTTTTGCCCTGCCTATCCATCCCCTTTGCATATGCCAAGGGATTTTGGTCTTCTGATGCTTTCTCTTTGCCAACATCCCGTTTGGATTATTGATAGAGAGGCTGGATCTCTGGAAAGCTCTCATCTTTGAAAGAGTTGTCAGGCTGCAGTTTTGCAAACGGCAGAGCACAAACACTTCAATATTTATGCTCCTTCTATCGACACTGAGTAAATTAGACTCTGGAATACCTGCATTATCCAAACCATCTGCTTCACTGCATTTTTTTAAATGAGTAGGTGGGGGAAATTTATGAGCATTTTCTCTTATCTCTTGTTGCTAGGGAAACTACTTTTTTTTGGTAGGGATAATCCTAGAATCTCGAAAGAGCCAGGATGCAACCTTCCTTCCCCTCTTTCTTCAAATGAAATCTGTGTCTCCCCCGGAGAGAGAGCTTTTCCACTGGCTACTCAGTCTCCAAGGATATTATAATATTCCAAGCTAGTCCAAAATATGCAGGGCTGAATTTTCGCTTTGCATTTTCACAGTGAGCCCGTGCCAAATGGAGGGGTCCACAAAGTTTGTCTCAAAAAAAACAAAATGACTGTTTCATAAGGGGTTATTTTGTCATTCAGGCCCATAAAACTGAAGGGGAGCAAAAAGATCCATTCTGCCCCATCCGACTGGAAGTCGTTTTACTGAAAGAACCCCTTGTGTGATGAAGACAAAATAAAAAATAATTATGTTCGGTTCCATGGGGCTTTCTGCCTGGAAACATAAAAGAGAATGTGCAAGCAGAGTGGGAAACTGCCCACAGTTTTCATACCCTCAGGGGTCTTGGAAAACATCACTCCTCAGTGTACACAGCCCACATCCTACCATAGGAGAGAACGAACTAAAAAGAACTTCTGGAACGTGGCATTTGCGGATCACGGGTTTGCTCTTGGAGGTGCAGCCTGAGTCGCCAGTAGCACATTTTGTACTAGGAAGGCAACTGTGCCCAGAACAGAAAATGACTGTGCGCAAACAAGTAATTTGCATTCTGCTTTTGGAGACAATCGGACTCCACCCCCAAATCCACATCATATTTGCATAATTCATTTATGAAATACTGTTTTTCATTCTCTTGAGCCCACAGCTGCTGCTAGGGGAACGGGTGTGGTCCACACCCAGCTTCGAATTCACTCCTGCATAAACCCCAAGGAGAGGGTTTTCGCAGGCAGTTAAGCAAGGAGGCCCAGATACTTAACTGGGGAGACCTAGAAGGACTTTTCGCCTCCCGCTCAGTGTGACGTCCAAGAAAGCACTTCAAAGAAATGGCCAAGAACTCCAATCGGAGATGGCAAAAAAAGTCACCATTGATTTGGGAGTTAGAAACAATTGAGAAAAAAACTTTACCTTGACCCCCTCTCTTCATAGTAAAGCCGGAAAATGAGTGCAAAAGGGACCTGAAAGTTTAGCTTCAATTTTTAATGTTAACTAAGCTGTACATTAACATGATCTCCCCCACAATAAATGCCATCTAACGACCAGTGAGGTCTGAGACCTTTGCACGGGGTGTATGAACTTGCTTGCCTTCATTTATTACCAAAAGCAGTTCGATGAGTGCGTAAAAATGATTACCGTAAATCAGAAGACACAGTTCTGTACATCAGAGCAACTCAATGGGCCAGCTGCAGCCACACGAGCTGGAAGCTTGCTCGAAATGGATATGCACAGGTCCCAACACCACAGACCTAGAGGATCAGAATCAGTGGGAGGGGGTGCCCAGGCATCTGGCTGGTTTCTGTTGTGTTTTGTTTTGATTTAAATTCGAGTGAGTTAACATACGGTGTAACACTGGTTCCCAGTGATTCATCACCCACACATAACACCCAGTGCTCGTTCCATCAAATGCCCTCTTTAATCCCCATCTCCCAGTTACCCCAGGCCCCTCCACTCTCCTCCCCTCTAGCAACCCTCAGTTTGTTCTCCATATTTAAGAGTCTCTTATGGTTTATCTCCCTCTTTGTTTTTATCTTATTTTTCTTTCGCTTCCCCTATTTTCATGTTTTGTTTCTTAAATTCCACATGTGAGTGAAATCATATAATATTTGCCTTTCTCTGACTTATTTCACTTAGCATGATATACTCTCGTTCCAACTATGTCTTTGCAAATGGCAATATTTCATTCTTTCTGATGGCTAAGGAATATTCCATTGTCTATATACACCACATCTTCTTTATCCATTCATCTGTCAATGGAAATCCGGGCTCTTTCCATAGTTTGGCTACTACTGATAGTGCCCAGGCATCTGTCTTCTCCCCAGATAAGGCTGATACCCATGTCTGAGAACCGCTGGTCTGAGCTGTTTGGGCCCTACACTACAAAACCCACCATGTCCGCATTCATGTTACTAAGTAGCTACCTTTCCTTTCTAGTACCATGTATGATGCATTCAGATCACAGAAATAGATAATATAGGGGCACCTGGGTGGCGCAGTAGTTGGACATCTGCCTTCGGCTCAGGTCGTGATCCCGGCATTATGGGATCGAGCCCCACATCAGGCTCCTCCACTATAAGCCTGCTTCTTCCTCTCCCACTCCCCCTGCTTGTGTTCCCTCTCTCGCTGGCTGTCTCTATGTCTGTCAAATAAAATCTGAAAGAAAGAAAGAAAGAAAGAAAGAAAGAAAGAAAGAAAGAAAGAAAGAAAGAAAGAAAGAAAGAAAGAGGGAGGGAGGGAGGGAGGGAGGGAGGGAGGGGAGGGGAGGGGAGGGGAGGGGAGGGAGGAAGGAAGGGATAATATTATCCAAGATCCTACATAAATGAATTAATTTCACAGGCCATAATTTACTAAATCCTTGAAGCAGACCAAAAAGCAGGAAATATTAAGGGGAAAGGGAGAAGAAATTCTTTAGGAAATTATGCTGCCATTAAATACTGGCATTTGAGAGAATATGTAAAAAATGGAGAAATGCATTATAATATTAAATGCAGAATACAGAATTATATATTTCCTTATCTCAGCCTCTTCCACTACCTGAAGGTGAAAACAGTTGGGGAAAACCTAGAAACACAACCGCAGT
Organism: Ursus arctos; assembly: GCF_023065955.2. Taxonomy (NCBI): domain Eukaryota; kingdom Metazoa; phylum Chordata; class Mammalia; order Carnivora; family Ursidae; genus Ursus; species Ursus arctos. The sequence continues at coordinate 24,866,897 of NC_079874.1, read as the reverse complement.
GCTTTCTTGGCTAGTTCCCCAGCTACAGATGTGCTTTCAGCTTAAAACCACCCCAGTTGCTTCTACCCTTCAAATCTTGCAATCCCAGAGAGGCAGACATCAAATGGATATTCAGAAAGATAGGGAAAGTGATTCTGCAAAATGTTTACTTAACTTTGAAAAATGTCCTTTTGGCTTCCTCAAAGGAGACTGTCAGAGGATCAGAACGGGCCTAAAGTTTGGGATCTACTTACTTTGGGTCAACTCTTGATTACATTTCACCTATTACCTATACCTTCCCTCTTGGCAAAATGAGAATGATACCTGCCTAACAAAGCCACTGTGAGTACAAAGAAAGCAGTGTGTGCCCCAAGCGGTGGATATGCTTTGGGGGGGAGGGAACTAAGCAGTAGTAATGAGTATTATCTGACTTAGGAGAGGAGTCTATCCCTCCTTTCTAAGGAACCAGAAAGGAGAAACACCCTGCTAGCTAGTAAGCCTATAAAGTGGCTCAGCTCTTAGGAAAACAATTTGGTGCCATCGTTCACCCAGCTATTCCATATTGGACTATTATCCAAGAGTAACTTTGCACATATGAGCTAGGTTCATGACTGAGAATATATCCCCAGCAGCACTGTTTATAAAAGCAGAAGTCTAAAAACTCTGATGCCCTAAGACAGTAGAACGGATAAATCATCACGGCATAGCTTCCCAGTGTAGTATCTTATGGGAGTAAAACTGAATGAACTACATCTTAGGAAAACCTTAGAAGTAAAGGTTGAATGAAAAAAGCAAGTCCTCATATGACATTCTTTATATGAAATATTAAAAAAAAAAAAGCAAAAGTAAACTACATATTATTTAGATATACATGTGTATGTGATAAAAACAGCAAGAACTCAGTATCTGGGTGGCTTAGTCAGTTATTGGTCTGCCTTTGGCTCAGGTCACGACCCCGGGGTCCTGGGATCGAGCCCCATGTCAAGCCTGTTTGGGGCTCCCTGCTCAGCGGGGAGTCTGCTTCTCCCTCTCCCTCTGCCCCTACCCACCTACCCCACTCACGCTCTTTCTCCCCCGCACTCTGCCAAACAGCTAAATAAAATCTTTAAAAAAAAAAAGGAAGAAAGCCAAAGCAAGGGAATGAAAAATGCAAACGTCAGACTTTTGGGTACTTTGAGGGCGAGGAGGCAGAAAAGATAAAGAAGTAGAGGTTGTGTAAGTGACAAACAATGTCTTAAGTCTTGGGTTCAATGGTTGCTTAATATATTATTTAGTGAACAGAATAAAATAAAGCTAAGGCCACTCATGGACCAACGACCATGGGCATGCCTAACTCTGCACTTGAAGACTGTGTAACTGCTGCGAATGATGGACAGAACATTTCCTGTCAACAACATTTCCTAGACTTAGAAAGAAATGGAATCAGCAGAAGGGACTCAACTTAACAGAGGAATTACGAGGGAAAAAAACACGGTCAAAGAAGGACTAGAAGTCCAAGCGACTACAGCAAAACAAAGGGTCTTGAGTAATATCTTACCCTGAAGGAAAACACATCAAGACAAAGGATGGTAGGTGTGAGCCTGAGAAGGAAAGAAACAACAAGTACAAAGTTGGAGAAACACCAGGCTGAAGGCCGGAACGCTTCCACGACAGAGGAATGCTACACTTCCAATTGTCTACAGATCTCTGTTTGAACGAATTCTCTGAAAATCTCTTGCTCCAATTAACAGCCACACTTCACATGTACGTGTTTTTTATTTTATCTCCATATCCTCATCTTCCTTTGAAAGAGAAAAAAAAGAGAATCTTGACATCCTAAAAGCAGCTTTGTCACTGCCCGAAACAATAAAGGGTTGTACCAAAATAGTAATAATTTGTGCATTTATTGAGCAATGACTACATGTCCCACACCCTGCGAAGTGCTTTTATTTGTGAATTCATTGAAGTCTTGCCACACGTGGGCTGAGACTCTCAGCATGTCTTTATGCTGGAGATGTGAAGGCATAGGTTCAATCTTCTTGAAGATGGCCTGCCTGGCTGAATTATCTGCTGCTCCCGCCCGTTTTCTTATCTGCCCCAAAGCAACTGGGACAGAAGGTGAGCTGGTAGGTCCCGACTCCACCCAACTCCCGGCAATATTCAGGGTGATGCCAGCAGCACCCCAGGGCTGCCCTGGGTGCCTGGCTTCTTCTCTCCCTGAATCAGAGGTAGCCAGGAACCCAAACCTGAAGCTGAAAGGGAAGGAATCGGTAAATACAATTCCCCCCATCACCTGTCTGCACTGGCAAATCATCTCTGTCTCACACCCCTTGCATTACAAATGTGCATTCCGTAGCTTTAGCTAATCTTGGGTTCTCCATAGAAAAGAAATGTCCAAACAGTACATGTTCAAGGTTGTAAGACTCCAATTAACTCTGGCACTGATTGCTTTGTCATTGAGTAAAGGGAGTCACTTTCTTTAATCGATGGGGTGAGAATCAAAAATTAAATGCAGTTTGCTGAGGCCCTGAGAAGCCATGGAGGGCTATAATTCTCCTACAAAGTGAGAATGTCAGAGTGTTAGGATCATGGCGCAGATCGATTTTACAGGGTAAAATCTGGATGCCTATGCCATATGCCAGACCGTAACGTCATGATCTCTGGGCAGGGAGGGCTAGGGACCAGGCTTCCCCAAATGACTAGGCTATCATCGCCCAGAAACTTGAGGAAAATGAAATAAACACAGAGGTAATAACTGGAAAAGACCTGGCAAATTTTCAGATGGTTTTCATTTACGGTGAAGTTAGGAGGACAAAATCAATTACCTCTATATCTGATACTAAAAGTTTTAAATTTTGGACATAGTATCACATACAAATCGTACTAAATAAAAAGAGATTTCATCAGTTATGATGCTTTTATTTATCTTTAAGTTTTGTTTCTCAGCCTACAGCAAAGACTTCCACAAGGGCTTTCTGCCCTTTGTTATTTGTACAAAGGCTCCAATGAGCATCAGGAGGGGACATCAGTCAGATGGAGGCCCCTCCCATGCCACTTCTGCCACCTATTAGGAGAATGTTTTTATCTGTGGAACAGGCTTGTTTCGAACTTTATCTTTCCTTTGGATGACCGTGTTATCTCTATTAATTTTCCAAAGAGAACAGAGCGCCCCTCTAAAAACTGTTTAGGTTCCTAGAAAAGAAAAATAACCATTTTCCCCAAAATTTACATTACAAATTACATTTCATACCCAATGGGAAAGTCTGTTTATTTTTTACTCAAACTACATCAACTCCTTCCCAGAAATAAAATTCTAGATCCCTGCTCAGCTTAAAAAAAATCTTTCCAAAACAAACCAGGGTGACACTTGTCGTAAATATATCCTCATTCTGTATCTACTCCATCCCCCTGTATTTAATAAAAATGTATCTTGATATGTATTTACACACTGGATATGGTATTTCTACATATCTGGTTGAAAGCAGAGAGATCACAAATAAGTTAGCCAGTTATCTGGATGTAACTGGGTAACATGCATACGAAACTATATCTAACATTATACATATACATAAAATACACTGAGTATGTTTTTATCTTCTGTATTTTTAATATATCATTGTATTTATGTAGACAGATTTACGTGTGTACATCAATACACATTTCACATGTTGAAAGTGATTCCAACCAATGAAACTAAGCACGTAAACTCAGAAAATTACTTCCGGAGCAGGGACAAAGTTAACCGAACCTTAATTTGATCTGTTACTTCAAGATGATCATGGAACGTTCTACTCAGTACAAAACAAGTTAACACAAAGTACTTAAGAAAGCTTAATTTTGCAGAGTTTCACAGTTACTTACTGAACTTGCTTATTCAAATCCATCTAAATCCCACTTGGAGGGGGTTCTAGATCTTCGAAAAGGTACATCTCAGGCCAGGTCTGTCGGGGCTGGGATAATGAGAGCTCCCAGAGGACCCAGGGACTGTCTCCACCATCGGACAACAGTACAGACTGGAGAAACAGATCTCACACCAGGCTGTGTCCGTTTCATTGGTCATTTAATGCGGCCTGGATTCATTCAGTCACGCTAATTCACTTGACAAGTTATGTTTACAGTAGGCTTGTAGAATTATCTTCAATTTGAAGTCAGTGGGGTAGGAAGTAGCTTTTCCAGTGCCTTCCGGACATTTCCACACCATCCTATTTTTCCTATGTGGTTGAACTAGTTGCTGGCCTACCTGGGGACACTTAGATACTCTCAGATGTTTACTGATGTCAGTATTGATCATTCAAGACAACTAGTAAGACCTCACTCATGAGTCTCCTGTCACCAGTGGCCCTTTGTCTAAAATTGCAACATAGCCCAACCTGTATGTGCATGCACTGTACCCCTCGTCCACGTTACTTTTTTTCTTACCTCTCTTTATTATCTAACATGCCTTTATTTTACTTATTGTTATTTGTAAGAAGGCACAAATCACATAATAATATCTTGTGGATTTTTCTGATTCCCCTGCTAGACTATAAGCTCCATAAGGACAAGAATTTGAACAGTTTCTGGGTCAACTCCAAGAGCTGGGAGCAGTGCTTGAAGAAGAGGGGGTGATCAAAAAATATTTTGATCACATGAATAAACCACAATGCAAACAGATCGATCGAGATAAAAAGGCAGGAGTGTTAGAGGAAAAGGAAAGAAAAACACATCTTCGATGTTCTAATGGTTCGGCACCCAGGTCGATTTGTTTTCACTTTCACGGTGAAACTGAGCCTCAGTTTTCCTTTCAAACTTGTGGGCCATTCCTTTATCATCTCCACAGAGTTTTCCAGAAGAAGTATGCTTGGATGTGATCAGATAACACGTCCAATGGCCCCAATTACCCTGAATTCTTGCCAGAAGGAGAAACATTAGGGTTTTGTTTGTATCCTTCTGTGTATTTGAATTGGCACTGGTAGACGTAAATGTTGAAACTGATTTTATTTTAAATGTAGTCCCATTTCCCAACCTCCTGCCAATCTTTTTATCATCAGTTGCCGGCCAGGCTTCACAAGCCATACTTACCATGGTGTCTGTTTTTGTTCTACTTATCTTACGGATTGGCAGAATGCGTGGTTCCACTTAGTTTACAAGTCGTGTATGTTTTTCTTCCACTTATTTTACCCCATGATCTAAGACAGAGGTTAGCAAAGTCATTCTGGAAAAGGTTAGATAGTAAATATTTTAGGCTCTGCAGGTTACACTGTCACTGCAGGAACTATTCACCCCACGGCTGCTCTTCCAAAGCAGCCATGCACAATATACAAAAACAAGTGGGTGTGGCTGGGAGCCAATTAAACTTTATTTTTGGACAATGAAATCTCACTTTTATATAATTTTCACATGTAATTTTTACATAATATTTTCTTTCGATTTTTTCAACCATTTCAAAATGCCAAATCCATTGTTAGGCGGTGGGCCATACTGCAGCAGGCAACAGGAGGGGCTGCAGTTTGCTAATGCCTGGCCTTACAAACTAAAGGATTTCTTCAAGTGGTTCTTAAGCTGGAAAAGGTGATGTCCAGATCCTTCTTTCAATCCCTACCCCCTAAATGCACATTACCACGGAAAGTTCTCTGCAAGCCCAAAGACCGAAGCTGCTAAGTGAACTCATGGCACAGGAAACCAGACTCTCACCAGGGCTCTTCAATCTCACTTGTTTACTGCTTTCCGCTCTTTGGTGCTGTAGAGCCAACACCCATGCACAATCCCTACTGGGAAAAGGCAGCAGGAGGCCAGAGAGATATTCAATAGAACACTGCCCCTCACCTCCTCAGAGGTGTTCAGTGCTCCTTCCCCTCCACTCCCACAGCCTTTGTTCATCTCTGTGCCCAGGGTCCTCATCCCACGTATAGCAGAGCTCCCCCCCAGCCCTGGCACTCTGCTTAGCAACTAAAATGCCCAGTGCGTGCTCACGGAACGCTGTGCCCTCACTTTAGGCAGATCTGACAGAGTACTGCCCAGCGCAGAGAGAAGGAAGCTTTCTGAGAACAAATACAAATGGATAGGACTGTGTGGCACGGTCTCTGGGCCTTGTGCCCTACAGATTGGGGAAAATAAACCTTTTGTACATCACTCCAACTTGAAGAATGGATTCACTGACTGGACAAAACGGGAAGCTATCGGCAAAGGTAAAATCCGCACTGGCCTTAAAAAATGATTCCACTTCCTCTTGTCTCTCCTCTGCGTCTCTACGGGTTTCCATTACCACCACTTTCTAAGGGGTCCCAAGCCTAGCCATCAGTGATGGTGAGTATTCATGTTTCAGTCAAGATGGTCAAGTCTACGGGTAGTTGCTACAAGTCATACTATTACCTGTGGACAGACCCTGAGATCATCTCAAGGGAGCGGACACCTACACCCAACCTTGTCCAAGCAGCATTTGTTCCAACAGGAACATCTCAGGCCAATCAAACGAAGGTGTGCTTAGAACAGAACTGCTCCTGCCGTGTCCCTCTCTTCACTTTTCATCCTGCTAGAGGCACTTTTTCCTTCCACTTTGCCCAAAGTGGTTCACTGCGCTGACCACAAACTAAAAAGGACTTGGGGTTTCTCCAAACCTTTTTGAACTGGAAAATCATGCTGTGCTTATGCTGCCCCTTAAATAGGTTAAAAGAAAAACCACTGAGTAGGGCGCCTCAGATCCCAACACTGGTCAAGGGCTGGTGCTATCTGCAGAGTAATGGAGCTACTGGTGGAACACTGTGGGTTGGCTCATGAACTGCATATATAGTTAGAGCAGAGTTCCTGTGGTCTTCCATTCTGGAAAGTACTGCCTGTCATGGCCTGCCCTGCTTCCCAAGGGGAGTAGACAGAATTCTAAGAGGGCCCCCAAGGCTCCCATGATTAGGTTAGGTTAGGTTAGGTTAGGTTGTATGCCAAAGGTGAAGGGAAATTGCAAGTCTTTAATCAGTTGACTTTGAGTTAATAAAAAGAGATAAAATGAACAAGCCATGAAAAGATATGGAGGAATCATAAATGCACATTACTAGGTGAAAGAAGCCAATCTAAAAAGGCTACATACTGTATGATTCCAACTCTATGACACTCTAGAAAAGACAAAATAAAGGAGAAATATAAAGATCGGTGATTGCCAGGGGTTAGGGGAGAGGGAAAGATGGACAGACACAGCACAGAGGATTTTTAGGGTAGTGAAACTATTCTGCATGATACTTAAGGGTGGATACATGTCATTATACATTTGTCAAGATCAACAGAATGTACAACACAAGAGTGAACTCTAAGTAAACTATGGATTTGGGGTGATAATGACATGTCGGTGCAGGTTCATTGATTGTAACAAAAGTACCATTCTGCTGTGAGATATTAGCAAAAGTGACATGGGAGAAGCTACGCATGTGTAGAGATAGTGGGCATAAGGGAAATCTTTGTAACTTCCCCCTCATTTTTGCAATGTACTTAAAATTTCTCTAAAAGATAAACTCTACTTTAGGGGCGCCTGGGTGGCTCAGTCATTAAGCGTCTGCCTTCAGCTCAAGGCGTGATCCCAGGGGCCTGGGATCGAGCCCTGCATCGGGCTCCCTGCTCTGCTGGGAGCCTGCTTCTTTCTCTCCCACTCCCCCTGCTTGTGTTCCCTCTCTCGCTGGCTGTCTCTGTCAAATAAATAAACAAAACTTTAAAAAAAATAAATAAAAATAAATAAATAAACTCTACTTTAAAAAAAAAAAAGAGGCCACTGATGGGCCTCACCTAATCTGGTGAGCCCTGTAAAGAAGTCCAGAGCTTTCCCTGAAAGCAGACACTTGTAGCTACAGTGATGCTCTTTTGCTAACCTTGAAGAAACAAGACGTCATGAGTATCTCATTAATTCTACAAAGAAATGAATCCTACCAACAGCTTGAGTGTGGAAAAAGATCCTTCCCCAGTCCAGTCTCCAGATGAGAACACAACCCAGCTAACACCCTGACTGGAAAGTGAGACCCTGTCAGACCCTGAGCAGAGAGCCCAGGGAGGCCTTTCCTAGACTTCTAACTCACAGAATATATGAGAAAATAAATGGGTATTGCTTTAAGCACTAAGTTTGTACTAATACGTTATGCAACATAGACAACTAACACACCAATTGCAGCAAATACCCAATAATAATAAGCACAATGGTGATGATGATAATAATATACATTGTACTGCACACAAATACATCTTTGTTTTTTTCACTGGCTCACAATTCCAATCTCACTCGGTTGCTGAATCAAAATAACATAGTGAGCAAAACCACAAGCACTGAAATTTTAGTGACCATTTGAATCGTGCTTTGCCCTCTTTCTTGCTGTGAATCCTTTGGCAATCTTACCCCTGCAAACTCTATACAACAGAGATAAGAATACCTTTCTAATAACACTGGTTCTTAAATTTAGTGGCTCAAGGTATGCAGTCGTGAAGCTCTCTAAATGCTGATTCCCAGGTCCTCCCCTAGTTCTGATGTAATAGTAAGGGGTGGGACATGGACACTGGGGCATTTACAAGTTCCTCGGTGGATTCTCATGGGTAGCAAAACAGAAAACTGGCGACCCTGTAGAGTTGTAGTGATGAGTAAAAGAGACAGTGATGACTTCCAATGCCGAATACTCATGGAAAGTCACTTTTTTGCCCTTGTTTTATGGGGTAGAGAAGCTTAAGACCAGAGAAGTGAATGACCTGAGCTCACACACTCACTTACAAGCTCTAGTACTCAATGTAGCTCACCCTATCACACCTGATCCAAAAGGCCACCAGATCCTCCCTCCAGGTCTCTGTTCCTTTTTTTTTTTTTTTTTTTTTTTTGTCCAATCTCAGGTCCTTGGGAAGTAACCAATAGAACGTGGGTCAGTAAACTGGAGCCTGTGGCCCAAATCCTGCCATTACCTACTTTGGTTGAAAAAAGAAAAAATGGAATCAAGTTGTATTGGAAGTGGCCCTTTCATTTATGGCTTTTCTGCTACAATAGCAGAGTTGAGCAGTGATCACACAGCCAAAAATAATTCAGTATCTGGCCCTTTACAGGAATGCTTTGCTGACCCCTGCAATAAACAATAACCGAGATGATGCTTTACCACTACGGATGGCCTAACTGGTGTCCACTGAGTCGATGCTGATTTTCCCAGAAAATTAAAAACAAGATATACCTGAATAGTTAAAATGCTTAACTTCACAAAAGAGATGGAGGCCGTGGGAAGTGTTGGACTAGCTGAGGCCATCAGGCCTCCCAGGAGCCAGGGCATAAATGGAATCCAGATTTTCTACCTTCCATACAGCGCTGCTTGCAACCCACTGCAATTTAACTTACGTAAAACCGCTACTGAGAGGACAGATTTGAATGGGGCTGGAGAGGTAATTCCATTTTTGTTTTCCATTTGTTTTAATATTGCAAAGCCAAAAATAATTTCAATGGGTTGGATAAAACCTGTGGAGGTTTTAGGAACAAGACTGTCACTCTAGAGTTAGCTCCTAATTCTCTGGAATAACGTAAAAAACTGCCTTCTGTTGTTTTGAAAAGGTCAAACAGAACTAAAGTACATATGGGAAAAGCACTGTGTTTAAACGCTTTAAGTGACTGCACTTCATTCTATTAAACTCCAAATAGGTAGGAATTCAGCCCCCAGTGAGCTCTGTTTTAAACTGAAAGATTTCTCTTTGTGTTATTTACCCCACTGTTCCAAGTGGCATAAGCCTTCCCTGTGCATGGATAAGCGCCCAGCCAACCAAAGAGTCTGACATAATAAGGAAGAAATCACCTCGGGAGCTGTTTGTCTTTCATTGAAGTCTCTTGGCCGCTGGTTATCACACTGCAGATATTTCCTGGAGCCAAAAATTATTGCATTTCAAAAAGATTTTTTAAATCACTATTCTTCTCAGTTGTGGCATTCCTAGGTTCTCTAGATGCATTTAATTTTTAAAAGTAAATTTCAATAAACCATTTATTTATTAAAAAAAGAAATGCACTTTCTGACTTTCTGCTACTTATCTGTGGCACAAGAGAAATGAACCGGCTGATCTCTTTGGCCCCTTCTCTTTCAGACCAGGTGCGATGAGGTACTCTTACTGATTATATTCACCTAGATACACAAAAGCAAGACTGGCACTGCCCCAGGTAAGGAATCAAGGTGGTACAACCAAGTACATATGCTACACATGCTATTTTACCATGTTCTATGAGCTCAATTGTTTGCTGAGGCTGGTACTTTATACAAACAAGATGTACAGCTGGTCCTCATTCCTAAGGAGTGAAGAGTCGATCTGGAAAAGGTAACACTGAAATGCACCAAAGTAAGGAACAATTACCTTTCAGATACAGAACATACATGGTGGAAAATAAATTCTCAGCAACTTAGATTTATTTGTTCTGCTAGCAAGAAGTGCTCCATAAAAAATTTGATCGGGTCCAAAAGAAAGAAAAACTGCAACTTCAAAGCTTTCCAGAGTTGTTTGTGGTGCTAAGGTACACAGAGCATGATGACGTTTTATTTAGGATGCTGGCCAATGGGTGTTTTTGGTTATCCATATGTGTGCCCAACCTGACTAAGAGGAAGAGACTGGGGGATTACTCTGCTCCATATGCTGAAGCAACAAACATTCAGGGCTTGGCGGGTGAGGTAAAGTATGTCCATACTGTATTCCTTTTCTACTGCAGTGTAACAAGTTACTACAAAAAAAGTGACTCAAAACAATATAAGCTCGTTATCTTACAGTTTCCATGGATCAAGAGTACAGACACAGCTGACCTGAGTTCTGGGCTCAGGGTTTTACCAGGCCACATCCAAGGTGTGAGCTGGGCTGTGGTCTCATCTGAGGCTCAGGCTGTTGGCAGGATTCAGTTCCTTGTGGTGGCAGGACTGAGGTTCCATTCTCATGCTGGCTGTCAGCTGGTGGCCACTCAAAGATCCTAGAAACTGCCCGCAATTTCTTGCTACATGGCCCTCCACAAGCCCCACCTCACACTTTCAATCATTCTGACTTCAGCGAAGGTTCAATTCCATTTAAGCTATCACCTGATTAGGTCAGGCCCACCACGACAGTCTCCATTTTAACTCAATGTCAACAGATTAGTAGCCAAATTGTAGAAGTGATACCCCATCATACCCATGGTTCTGCTCACACTCCAACAGAGGCTATCACAAGGTGGCTGCACAGCAGGGTAGCAGAATATTGGGGGCCATCTTGGAATTCTGCCTAGCATGCATATGGGGGCCCTGGGTGAGGGGAACATAAGGGCAAGGAAGAATTACATGCATAGGCCCATTTCTGTTCAGGAGAGTAAAACAGCTCCCCATAGTTAATAGGAAATTGTGAGTAATGAGGACAGAATCTGTATAAAAGGGGTGGGATCAACTTTTGTACAAACTTGAAGCCAGGCAGGAATTGGATGTAATGCCATGAGCTTCAGGAATTCATCCACCAGCCTGGTGCTATTCAAAATAGGGCCCATCAGCTGGACCAACAACACCACCTAAGACTTGCAGGAGACAAATTCTCAGGCCCACCCCAGACCTACTGAACTACAATTTCTGGGGGTAGTGCTCAACAATCTGTTTTAACAAGTTCTCTGGGTAACTCGGGTGTTCGCTCAAGCTCACGAAACACCGTGTTAGCTAACGTTGTATGTCTGGGGTTTTTCCTACAATGATGAAGAGTCTACAAAGCACTCCCAGTGATTTGACTAAAAGAGTTCTGTAACATCTAAAAGAGATCAATACTTTCCAAATACACAAAGATCAGAAAGTCAAGGTTACAGATGAATGGACCCCTAAACAAATATGTTCAGACCCAGGGGAGAGGGCCTATGCTTTATCCTTCTGAGCAGCTGAATGCTCTCACACATATCAACAGGACGTCTGCTACTAACAAGGAACTCTCAAGGAAGCTGTATATTAATTATTTTCTTAGCATCAGCACAGCCAATGGAGAAAAGACACTCTTGGTCATTCTGATGATTTAAGAACAGAAGGTCAGCTACTCATCTAATGAACTGTATGTAAGTGTATCCTGATTCTGATCCCTAAGTACCATTCACCTGGAAAATCCCTGACGCTGGGACTGCATGGACACACAACAGTCATGTGAAAGTCTCACAGGGCAGGAGCCCAAGTTAGAAGCACTTGACTGGTAGTTAGAAGTCAGGGCACTGGCATCTCACAAACCTGGCCTGGAATCCCAGCTCTGCCACCGGTCACCCTCTGTAAGTCTCTCAGCTCTTCCCCTCTACACAAAGGGGACAATACCAGCACCCTCCTTAGTGAGGATTAAATAATTCAGGCACCACTCAGCAATAAGACAACCCAATTAAATATGTCCGAAGGATCTGAATGAGTATTTCTCCAGTGAAGATACACACATGGTCAACAAACACATGGAAGGACGCTCAACATCATTAGTCACGAGGGAACTACCAACCAGAACCACAATGAGCTAGCACTTCATATCTACTGAAATGCCTATAATTAAACAACACATGAGAACTAGTGTTGATGAAGATGTGGAGAAACTGGAACCCTCATACAGAGTTGACGGGAACAGTTTCACAGTTCCACAAAAGGTTAGGCAGAATACCATACATATTCTGTTATAGACCAAGGTACATACTCAAGGGAATGGAAAAGAAATGTCCGCACAAAACTTCGTGTATGGATATTCACAGAAGCGTTACTTGTAATAGCCAAAACATGGAAACAACCCAAATGTCCATTAGCTAGCTGATAAGTAGATAAACAAAATGAGGTCTATTCATGCAACAGAATATAATTCAGCTATAAAAAAGAATAAAGTAGTGGTACTCACTATAACATGGATGAACCCTGAAAACAGAACACTAAGTGAAGGAAACCAGTCACAATAGGGCACGTGGGTGTTGCAGTCGTTAAGCGTCTGCCTTCGGCTCAGGGCGTGATCCCAGCGTCCTGGGATTGAGCCCCACATCAGGCTCCCTGCTCTGCTGGGAGCCTGCTTCTTCCTCTCCCACTCCCCTGCCTGTGTTCCCTCTCTCACTGGCTGTCTCTCTCTCTCTATCAAACAAATAAATAAAATCTTTAAAAAAAAAAAAAAAAAGATTGTCTATTTCTTCTTGTTTCAGTCTTGGTAGTTTTAAAATTTCCAGGAATGCACCCATTTCTTCCAGATTGCCTAATTTGTTGGCATATAGCTGCTGGTAATAAGTTCTAATAATTGTCTCAATTTCCTTGACTGTAATAAGAGATAAAGTCACTCTAGGGGCGCCTGGGCGGCTCAGTCATTAAGCGTCTGCCTTCGGCTCAGGGCGTGATCCCAGCGTTGTGGGATCGAGCCCCACATCAGGCTCCTCCGCTAGGAGCCTGTTTCTTCCTCTCCCACTCCCCCTGCTTGTGTTCCCTCTCTCACTGGCTGTCTCTGTCAAATAAATAAATAAAATCTTTAAAAAAAAAAAAAAAAGGAAACCAGTCACAAAAGACCACGTAATTATATGTTTCCATTGTAATAAATGTCCACAATAGGCAAATCCATAGAGAAAGACAGTCCATTAGTGACTGCCAGGAGCTGAGAGAAAAGGAGAATGAAAGCGACTTACAATGTAAATATTCTGGAATTAGATTGTGGTAACTGTTGCAATACCTTTTCACTGTACTAAGACCCACTGAATTATACCTTTTAAAGAAGCAACTCTTACAGTATGTAAATTGTATCTCAATTTTTTAAATAAAAAAAAATCCGCAGAGATAGACCTTATCAGCGCCACTAGCACATAGACAATGAATAAAAGCTATCTTAGCAAGCTAACAAGACTGGTAAGAATGTAAAATGATGCAGTCACTGTGAAAAACAGTATGGGGGCGCCTCAAAAAATTAAACCTAGAAATACCACTGATCTAGCAATTTCACTTGGGGGCACATCCCGAAAGGAACTGAAATCAGGGTCTCAAGTAGACATACATAAAGTGCAACAGTGGAAGCCATCCAAATGTCCATCAACAGATGAACGGACAAATACGGTCCATCCACACAGCGGAATACAGTGCAGCCTGAAAAAGGAAGGAAATCCTGACACCTGCTACGACATGGCTGAAGCTTGAGGAGCCAGTCACAGAAGGACGAGTCCTGTATGATTCCACTTACTGCAATACCTAGAGTAGCCAAATTCACAGAGACAGAAGGTTAGAATTATGGGTGCCAGGGATAGGGGATGGGAATGGGGAGTTTCCACTTGGGAGGATAAAGACGTTCTGGAGATGATGGTGATGACAGTTGCACACAATGTGAATGTATTTAATGCCACAGAACTGCACACTTCAAAATGGTTAAAATGGCTAATTTTATGTTATATGTAATCACCATTTTTTAAAATTAAAAATAGAGGTAAACACAGTATTGTGGATGAAGGCTATAAAATAATGTCTTTTCCAAATTCCCAATAATGAAGTAATAGCAAAATACCATTATGTTTGTCTTTTAAAAAAAATAGTCAGAAATGACACATCCCATCACTGCAGTGGGCCCAGGACCACAACGCACTCACATGAACATCAGTGAGTGTCTCCAGGATTGGGGAGGCAAAGCTGAGGGGTCCTTTTCGGGACTCACTGATGATCTCTGCTTGCTGGGGAGCAAATCATATGCCATCTTAGCTCTGAAATGTTTGCATACCAGCTTTTCCAAGGCAGCCATCTGGGCTGTGTGCCCTGAAGAGATGTCTCAGGTATCTTTGGAGCTGAATGAATCAAACTAAACCCAGAAGCAATCATCTCACAGGGGGTGCTTTTCAGAGAACAAGTGGCCACCTGTATGCCAGATACCACATTTTGAAAGGCTAGAAAGAGCTGTCCAATTTAGGGTTAATGAAGTCTTTGAAAAGATAACTATACATTGTCAAGACGCTAGGTCTTTTCATAATAAGTACAAGCCTAGAATGAGTAGTGATTTTTTTTCATTGACATGTTTATCTGGTTGTCCTGCGAATAGTTTTTACTCTTCATCAAAGAATTTCAAAAACTGCTATGCATGCAGAACAAAATAATGATAATAATCATTTAAAGTATTCAGAAAAATCCTAATATGCCCAAGAGAAAATATAATTATATGAGTTCTGCTCTACTATTGTTAGTTTGATTTCACCAGACGCATAATACCTCTTTGGTTTGATTTAATACCTCATCTCATATCCCAAGAGAAATCTGTGTAGGGGAAAAAACCTCATGATGCATACCTGCTGTTTATTATTACAATTTCTCATAAAAGTTGAGTGTTTGCACTATTAGCTTCACAAATGGAGTGAAAAGACCAATAAATGTTGAATATGTCTCTAGAAGATAATACAGACATGGTGAAAAATCACTTTTTAAATCTTCACACCCAAAGTATGTGTTTCAAATTTTTTTCATTAAGTAAAATTTCTGCATCAAATGGATTCAGTCCAATAAAATATGACTTAACTTCTAGTTAAATATTTAAAATTCAATCCATGCATTTTTATCTGCCCTTTCCCAAAGCTTATTAAAATGAGAATAAAGGGGAAAAAATAAAACATTTTTAAAAACAAGAATAAAGAAATTTGAAAATAAGGTATGATTTCATGCATATATGGAATTTAAGAAACAAAACAAATGAACAAAGGGGAAAAAGTAAGACAAACCAAGCACCAGACTCTTGACTCTAGAGAACACACTGATGGTGACCAGAGGGGAGGTGATGGGGGGGTGGGGGAAATAGGTGATGGGAATGAAGGAGGGCACTTGTTATGAGGAGCATCAGGTGATGTATGGAAATGTTGAATCACTATATTGCACCCCTGAAACTAATATAATACTATACGTTAACGATACCAGAATTTATTTTTTTTTTTTAAAGATTTTATTTATTTATTCAACAGAGACAGAGACAGCCAGTGAGATAGGGAACACAAGCAGGGGGAGTGGGAGACGAAGAAGCAGGCTCATAGTGGAGGAGCCTGATGTGGGGCTCGATCCCAGAACGCCAGGATCACGCCCTGAGCCGAAGGCAGACGTTCAACCGCTGTGCCACCCAGGCGCCCCTCGATACCAGAATTTAAATTAAAAACATTAAAGAAAGAAATAAACAACCAGTCACAAGGATTTAAAGAAGAGAAGAGACAACAGAGAAAACAGATGCCAACAAAGGTTTTGAAGCTGGAATGCAGACATGAGCACTTAACAGGGCTGACTAAGGTGAAGCCAGAGCTGTGGAAGGGCAGGGGCCAGGAATGATCAAGCCAGTTCCTACATCATAATCCCAGAAAGGTCCAGAGATGAGAGGTGCCAGGTATCAGGAGGGAGGTGTGGGGCTGAAACCAGGGGTGAGGTCAGTTGTACGTCAGTCTAGAAAGATGGGTCTGGGTGCAAGAGTGGTTCAGTTGGTTAAGCATCTGACCCTTGATCTCAGCTTGGGTCTTGATCTCAGGGTCGTGAGTTCAAGCCCTGCATTAGGCTCACCGCCCAGTATGAGGGGGGAAAAAAAGGCAAGATCATCTCAAAGTCAACATGTTCAAAACCAAAACCCACTCTCTCAATATCAGCTGCCTTCCAGCCTGTAACTACCACACCTCTATCCTTTTGACCACCAGGCTCCAAAATCTTCAGTTATCTATGGTATATTCCTCTCCATTTGCCAAGTCCACAGAGCCATAGTCTTGTTGATTTTTTTCCATGAAAGGTTTCCAGGCCTGTGGTAGCCAGTCTCTAAGATTGCCCCCAGTAGTCTTCCGGGTAGTCACACCCGAGTGCCTCCCCTTTCTACATTAAATCGCAACTGACTTGACTGATCAACTCAATACTGCAGAAGTGCTCCAAAGCCAGCTCAGATTTCACTTGGATCTCATTAACTGCATTTTCTGGAGGTAGCCAGCCACATGTCATGACAACACACTCAAGCATCCACATGGAGATCCTATCTAAAAAGGAACCAATTTCCCAACACCAAGTTGTAAGCAAGTCATCTTGGAAATGGATTTCTCAGCCCCAGTTGAGCCTTTGGATGAGTGCAACCCCAGCTAACATTGGTCATTACCCTCTCCTGTTTCTATCCTGACTCTGAATATCCTACTAGACCAGCATCAGCCATGAGTTGGCTCAAGTTTTGTTCTGTTTTTTTATTTTAACTTGTCATTTTGACATAATTATATCATCACAAAAAGTTACAAAATAGGGGCGCCTGGATGGCGCAGTCGTTAAGTGTATGCCTTCGGCTCAGGGTGAGATCCTAATGTTCTGAGATCAAGTCCCCCATCAGGCTCCTCTGCTGGGAGCCCGCTTCCTCCTCTCCCACTCCCCCTGCTTGTGTTCCCTCTCTCACTGGCTGTCTCTCTCTCTGTCAAATAAATAAATAAAATCTTAAAAAAAAAAAAAAAGTTACAAAATAGTTGATAGAGTCCTGCGTACATTTTAGCCCCAATGGTGACATCTTACATAATTACAGTATAATATCAAAACAGGACATGAATAAAGCGAAAGGGAAAATTATCTCTTTTTACCTAAGCCTGAC
This sequence comes from Ursus arctos, assembly GCF_023065955.2. Taxonomy (NCBI): domain Eukaryota; kingdom Metazoa; phylum Chordata; class Mammalia; order Carnivora; family Ursidae; genus Ursus; species Ursus arctos. Next base: position 24,849,446 of record NC_079874.1, on the reverse strand, counting down.
TTCGTAGCTATGCAAATGTTGGCAAGTTACCTGTTAGCTCTGAAACTCAGTTTCTCATCTCTAAAATGGGGATAATAGCTCCTGTTTCAGAGCTTAGTGGAAGAACTGAGATCGTATTCCTAAAACATCTACAACAGTACTTGGTTTGGCGCAGAGAATTCAATGAGTGGCAGCTGTTATAATTATTTTGTAGGTTTCACAATAAAAACAAATAGTTCTCAACTCATATATACTGATTGTCCCTTTCTCTATGAGATCAGCAGAAATAACACTGGATTTTTCTTTAAAAAGTTCCACAAGCCTTGACATCATAGAGACCTCAAGGATAAAGAAAACATACTTCAGGCACACAGGAAGAAAAGATAAATAACCTACCAAATAGAAAGAAAAAAACAAGTTACGTATTTCTCTGTAGCAACAACGAAAGCCAGACAATAATGGAGCAATGACAAGGATGTTTTGAAGGAAAGAATGTGAGACCCACACAAAATCTAGCCACGATACCACTCAAGCAAAGAGGCAATAGAGATATTCTCCAGCATAAAAGAGCTCAGACAACACAGAACCCTTGAGCCCTTTTGATAAAACTGCTTAAAGATGAAATGCAGACAAATAAGAGACAAAATTAAAGCCTGAAGAATGGAGGATCTCCGGCCAAACAACGGACAGTGAGCAGAGGATCCATTTAAGTAGAACTAATACCAAGCAATTGTGAGAAGCATGGTCACAGAGCATAATGTAACTGTTATATAAACTATCACAGCATGAAAATAATATAATAATGAGGACAATCAGATGGGGAAATAGGAAGAAATGTGAAATCACCAATGTCTTCAAATTTCATAGCAAGGAGTCAATCAAAATTATCTAGAACTGAAAACTGTAATTCAAAGACACAGAATGTCTCCAACTGCTTAATATTATTCATAATCTACTTCCTTAACCTCAGATCAATCTTTTAGGATCTAATATCTCTCTCAGGGAAAGAAAAAAAATACATCTATTTGAAGTTTAGTGCTTTCCCTGGTTCCAAATCAGTTTCATTTCTTCTTGTTAATCAAGGGAAATTAATTTTAATACTTTCACAAAATTGCATGAATAGTACACACGAAACTGCAAACACATTTTGGTGTAACTACCTGTCCATCTTCAGTCCTTCTTTCTGGAGGTGTGCAAAATGATAGCTACCCAAGGGGGATGATGTTTACCTCTAGCTGGTGGGGATTCTGGGTAGATTTTTATTTTAGTCTTCTGTCCGTTTCTGTATTAATCTAACAAGGATGTTGTATTCTTTTAATACAAGGAATAAACTCATGACTCGGTCTCTCTTGCAGACTTTTCTATTTTTGTTCTAGGTACTGCTCAAATGACATAAACTAGAAAGAAAGGTTGGCTTTGATAGGATTTATTCATGCTGGCTATCAGCTAGTAAAATCTAGCCAGCTTGCCTCTTGCTGCATATAAACATGGCCATAGATGCTGCATCAGCATCATACTGGAGTACGGAAGGAAAAGTCCTCAGCGCCTGGTTTGAGTGTGGGTTTTGTTTTCACTAATTGAAAGCCTCCTTCAGCGTCTCTATGAGCACATTTGCTTCTACAGATATTTGTACTGTACCCCAGAAAAGTTTAATTCTGAGATCCTAAATGAATCCAGTTTCCTGCCTTTTGTGCTTCTACGCAAAAATCCTATTCTCTCCGAAACTTATAGCAAATAAATAGTCTTTTTCTGGTAAATTCTTGGTTAACTTTCATACGAACAACAACAACAAAAATCTCTACTTTTGGCAAGTTCTGCAAGATGCCCAGCGCTTGTCAATAAAATTCAATTTCAATTTATATCTGTTATCAACAAACCTGAAATGTTCCTTCGATGTGGCAGAAAGGGTGTATTTCGCACAAGCTGCTGAGTCACGGGTTCTATTTCTGTCAGGGTAAGCTATCCTGAAACAAGCTAGGAATGCTGACTTCCACAGGAACCAGAAAGGATGGCTCTGCGTGGCTGACAAATTCAGACCAACGTGCAGCACTTGGATTATAAGCCAGTGTGGTTCTGAAGAGACACCGAGCTAAAATAAAACCTAAAACTAGAGTTAATAATCGAAGTCTAGGGGCGCCTGGGTGGCACAGCGGTTGGGTGTCTGCCTTCGGCTCAGGGCGTGATCCCGGCGTTCCGGGATCAAGCCCCACATCAGGCTCTTCCGCTATGAGCCCGCTTCTTCCTCTCCCACTCCCCCTGCTTGTGTTCCCTCTCGCTGGCTGTCTATCTCTGTCAAATAAATAAATAAAATCTTTTAAAAAAATAAATAAATAATCGAAGTCTATGTGTTTCAGGCAATTCAGAATCCAGCCATGAGTGAAAACCCTCAGAAACTTGCTAAGAAGAGAGAGAAACCCAAATGCCTCTCCACTTTTAGTAGCTTAGCAGGAGTCTCAGCAGAAGGGCAGGGCGACGGGACGGAAGCCGTGCTTTCCGACAGGGCACTGTTATCGGGGGGCTCCCACTACTAGAGTCACCCCCGCCCCGATGCCTCGAAATCTGGAGAGTTGCAGTGTTGTGGAGTCCTACCCAGGTATACCTGGTCAGCACCGCCCAGCTAAGCAGCTGTCTGTAAAACAAGGAGCTTCAGGGACGGTGCCTCAGCGCGATGCCCAGTTGTGACCGTGGTTCCTCGTACGGCGTGACAGATATTCACGGCCACACATGGTGCTGCGTGTGTGTGCATGCATGCACGTGTGGATGCGTACTTGTGTGCTGTATCTAGGTCCCCTTTCTGATAACACTTGCTAAAATATGATTTATGTTTGAGCAAAAATTCAGGTTATTTCTGAATGCTTCATGAATCCCTCAAGAAGAATCTGATTAAGAAAGTTAAAAAAAAGGGGGGCCTGGGTGGCGCAGGCGTTAAGCGTCTGCCTTCGGCTCAGGGCGTGATCCCGGCGTTCTGGGATCGAGCCCCACGTCAGGCTCTTCTGCTGGGAGCCTGCTTCTTCCTCTCCCCCTCCCCCTGCTTGTGTTCCTTCTCTCGCTGGCTGTCTCTCTTTGTCAAATAAATAAATAAAATCTTTAAAAAAAAAAAAGAAAGTTTAAAAAAAAAAAAAACTACTTCATTATAAGGCACTTCATGCCCAGTGCCCCCTCCAAAATTCCACAATGACCGTGTTAACTCACACTTAATGTATTTTGTAGGGGGTTGGGAGAGAGGCTTTTGTTTAATCTAGACTCAAAACACATCTCTGATGGGCCAGTATGTGACGATAATAGCTTTGCCCGTACATGCGTGTGTCTTGGGCACATCAGCCCTCAGGTACACCTGAGAAGCAAGCAGAATTTATCTTTCATCCTCTTTCTCATGTCCTCCTCTAGTTCCAGGGACCCATCTCTCATAGCCCTCAAGAATCCATGTCCTCAGGCTTTCTTATTCCCCAGTGGAAACCTTACCTCAGGGAAGAATTTGAAAACTGCATTCATACGAAGCTCTGAATGCCAGTTAGCTAACTATTTCCAGGAACGGGTTGCACACACATCCATCTTCTCTATTAAAGCAGTGAGATTTTTTTAAGTGCCCAGGAGAGGCTTTTGCACTGAGCAAGCTGCTCAGAATAAGGTTGTGAAATTAGAACGGAATTCCCTCCCCTGGGGAGTATTCACATTCTAGCAGAGATTAAAGCCCCAAGCCTAGGGAATGAAACCCTAATGGAGGAACATCAACTGGCAGGCAGAGGAAGCAGTTCTGAGGCCTTTTCAAAAGTGGATTTTCTGTAGTTCTCCAAAAATGCTACCCAGGTGGCCACCTTCCTCCTGGGGCTGTCCTGACAGATCCATTAGGCCAAGTTGCAAGCAATCCAGTTTATCCTTTGATCCACAGCCGTGCTTCCCAAAATTCATGTGTTCTGCAGGTGTCAAAGGGTATTACCCCTGGATAAAGGGATCTGTGGTCAGATAATTCTGGCAGACACAAACAAAATTAAGTGGGTGTCTCTACTAACAACTTTCTGAGTGTTAAAAAGGCTCAGGTGCATTTCAGAGCTTCAAGACAAGAATGTGTTCCTTGACGCTTCTCAAAATTAATCTCTCAGCTCTAAGCTTTGCAACACAGATCTTAGGCAATAGTTCTACCACTCAGATACCCAGTGGACACAGGAGTGGTCTTGGGGACCCTGGCAGGCATGGAGCTCATGGCACTCATCTCCCTTCAAGAGAAGCTGCTGCTAGGAGCACAGGCGAGTGGTATCATCCAGATACCGCACCTGGATTCAGCTAAATAGCACACAACAAAGTGCTACAGGCTGAGTGGCTTATAATCAACTGACATTTATGTTCACAGTTGCAGAGACTGAAGAGTCTAAGCTGAAAGCATCAGCAGACGATTGAGGGGGGCCACTTCCCGGTCCTCCCTGTATCCTTACATGGTGGAAGTGATGACAAAGCCATCTGGGACCTCTTTGGTAAGGACACTAATATCATTCCTGATGGCTCCACCTTCATGACATAATCACCTCCCAGAGGCCCCACCTCCTAATCCCAACACACTGGGGACTCATTTCAACCCAGCAATTTTGAGGGACTCTCAACAGCCTGGTTAAAATATTCTTAGATCAGGGCGTCTGGGTGGCTCAATCTGTTGAACATCTGCCTTCGGCTCAGGTCACGATCTCAGGGTCCTGGGATGGAACCCCGTGTCGGGCTCCCTACTCAGCGGAGAGTCTGCTTCTCCCTCTCCCTCTGCACCCCCCCCCCCACTGGTCATTCTCACACACTCTGCTCTCTCTCACTCTAATAAATAAATAATCTAAAAAAAATTATTTTTCTTAGATCGACAGTAGGCACAAGCTCTTCTTACACAATCCTTCTTTTCTTCTCTTATCATAAGAGTCACACCTGCATCTCCATCTGAAGGCTCTCCCTACCTTCTGCGGCACCCTATCCCCTCCTCCGTCACTAGCACTACAGCTCCCAAGAGACATGTCCACCCAGAATCTGTGAATGTGACTTTATCTGGAAAAAGGGGGTCTTTGCAGGATCTTGAGGTTATTATTAAGGATCTTGAGATGTTATTAAGGATTTTGAGATGAGATCCCCGTAGATTTGGGATGACTGGTCTCCTTATAAGAAGGGCCGAGCACGGAGAGACACAGAGAAGGCATGAGAAGACAGAGGCAGGGACTGTGGTGACGCTGCCACAGCTGGATTGGCCTGCAGCTGGAAGAAGCAAGGAAGCGTGTTTCCCTTCGAGCCTGTGAAGCAGGCACAACCTGCTGAGACCTGGTCCCAGGCCTCTGCTCTTCAGAACCGAGAGAGAAGAATTTACGCTGTCTAAGCCACGAGTTTGCAGTCATTCATTACCGTAACCCCAGGGAATGAACACAGACATGTCCTCCAACAACATCCTGCATGTCCAAGCCTATTTTGGTACCCGTTTCTTGAAGGACCTGCACTGAGATAGGAACGTCTTAAAATTCAAAGTCGGGGTGCCTGGGTGGCTCCGTCCGTTGAGCCTCTGACTCTTGGTTTTGGCTCACGATGTGATCTCAGCATCATGAGAGCAAACCCCACATCAGGCTCTGAGCTCCACACTGAGTCTCCTTAACACTCTCTCTCCCTCTGCCCCTCCCCACGAATCTCTCAAATAAATAAATAAATCTTTTTTTTTTTAAGTCAGTCTTGGGCCTTGGTCCCCTACACTTGCATTAAGATTCTGATTTATCAGGGCACCTGGGTGGCTCAGTCAGTTAAGTGTCCAACACTTGGTTTGAGCTCATGTCATGATCTCAAGGTCGTGGGATGGAGCTCCATGCTCAGTGCAGAGTCGGCTTGAGATTCTCTCTCTCCCTCTCCCACTACCCCTCCCCCTGGCTTGTGTCTCTCTCTCTCTGAAATAAACAAATAAAATCTTAAAAAAAAAAAAAAAAGATTCTGATTTACCTGGTCAGCTCTCCACAATAGTATTTCTCAGGTCTGGTTGCATATACTATTGCCTGGGGAAATTTTTTAACTTCCCAATGTCCAAACCACACATCAGACCAACTGAATGAGAATATCTCGAGGTATCAGTATTCTTGGAGGCTCTCCAGATACAGCCAGGTTAGACAAGTGCTTCTCTACAGAAGTTATTCTCAAATCTGAGCATGCAAGGGAACCATCTGGAGGGCTTGTCAGAACACAGACTGCTGAGAAGTGCGAGTGAGTAGGTCTGGGGACCGAGAACTTGCATTTCTGACAAGTCCCCCAGCTGCTACTTACATGGTGTTCCCAAGAGAACGCACCCTGAGAATCACTGAGCTAGAGGAAGACCCTGACCACACATTCCCCTAAAGAATTCCTGGGATCCCTTCTAGCCTTCCAGAATACCAAAATGTTATAGCTGGAAGAGGTTCCAAGTATCTCTCATCGTACAGATGGGAAAACTGCAACACAGAGAGGTAAAGGGGCAACCTCCCCTCTGCACTACCACCCCCTCTCCCCCAGTATAGACTAAATGTGCATATGCCCTCAAATTCCCATGCTGAAGCTTAATCCACAATGTGAGGGTATTAGGAGGTTGGGCCTTTGGGAGGACGCCGCAAGGAGACAACTGTCTGTGAAGCAGGAAGTAGGACCTCTCCAAACACAGAATCTCCTGGCACCTTGATCTTGGACTTCCAGTCTCCAGAACGGTGGGAAATAAGTGTCTGTTGCTTATAAGCCACACAGTCTAGAATATTCTATTACAGCAGCCTGAATGGAGTAAAACACCTTCCACCCCCTCGAAATTGATCCAGACCATAGATCTGGGTTTTGAGCCACACAGCTGGCTGATTAACTGCCATGGACTCTGCCCACAGAGCTTGTTTGACTTTCTGGTTTCTTCTCAACACGGCCCCACAAAATATAGCTGGGATCAACTGCCAAGACAAAACCCTCACAACGTGCAACGATGCAAAGCGACGAGTCCAGCCTCCCAGCGGAGGTGATGCTGAGGGCGTACAGCACATCGCAGCAGGCGTGGAGGTGAGTGAATGGGTTATCACTGCGGAGGACTGTCCTGTTTCACTTAAAATAGAACTTGTCACCCTCCAGCTCAGTTTTCTGCCGCCCTCATACATCAACTGAGAAAATTAAGCAAAGATTTCCTACCTTTTTTTAACGTATAGATTCTTTTAAAGGGCAAAAAATTGTCCAAAGTCTAATCTAAAGATAGTGCGAATAGATGAGGGCAAGATGTAAATGAATTCCTGTTCCCCTGAAGTCCTGGGGGTGGGAATCCTTTAATCCTGAGCAATTCCTACTCAGAAACACAAGCTGTAATGACTTTGTCTATGTCTATTGGTCCTAAAGGTGCTGCATCTTTTCCAGTAAAAACACTAGTCTTGGATCTCAGGGGTGCTGCAGCTTGCTCTGCCCAATACCAAAACACGTCTCTAACATGGGCTTGACTTTTTGGGGAGGAACGGGGGAAAGCCTGTAGAGCACAGTCGAATGCACAAAATACGGAAAGACAATCTGCCTAGCTCTAAACTGGACTGTCCAGGCATTTTAGTATTATCTCTACTGTTCCACTGAAACTAAAGACACACGAGAAAGACACATGTAGGGAAAACAAGGCCTAGGAAACACCATGTCCAACACCCCTCATGAGCAGCTCATGATTATCACCCTGTAGAGTCGTGTCTGGGAGCTTGGGAGGTTAAGGAGGCAAGCTGTTTTGTTTCACAAGGAATAACGTGAAGGACTGAGGAAAGCAAAGAGCTCTTTTATCATGTAATATAAATCCTTATGACTAATTTACTAGCGTTGTAATCTCCAAGGAGCAAATCTGTATACTTGGTGAAATCTGTTACCATCAAAACTGCCACAAATCAACCACTGATAGATGTCTTCGTAACGAGAGAGAAGCAGCGATGGGAGGCAATTCCCACACTTCCTGCAAAGATGGCACAAATGAGTGAAGAGTCAGTCGGTGCCCTGCCCTTTGCATCCGTACTGTGTTCTCCTGGGCAGAGCCAGCAGGGACAATATCCTGAGAAGTTCTTTTGAATGCCTCTAGGAACTTTCTCAGGCAAAGTGCGTAGAATATCTCCAGGCACCTGTGAGAAGTCAGCAAGCACTCACACACGCCCATTTTTTCAGGTACAAGAGGAAAGGAATGCATGTCCTGGGCAGAAAGGCAGCAACTCAGAACAAGTTTACCTGAGGAGGCAGGGAGGCGGATGGGGAAGGGCAATAATCACGACAGTCCCCATTTATTAAGCCACACAGCACGCAAAGCACACCCAGTGAACTGTCTCACGGATCCCTCTAGCGACCCTACAACTTACAGCCTACCACGATTTCCATGTTTCAGTCGAGAAAATTAATGCACAAAAAAATTAAACAGTCTGCCCCAGGCCACATGGACTGCTGGTAAATTACAAAATCCAAATGAATACTCAGTTTGATCTGATTCCATAATCCACAGCCTTGACTACAAGAGTCCAAAGCCAGCTGCTCCTTCCCTACCCCACTCTCACCCTTATTCCCAAAAGGATTTAAGGCAACTCTTTAATGAAACTCTTTAAAGAAACATTTTTTTTAATTCAAAAAAAAAAAAAAAAAAAAAACATGAAAACTGAGGAAAATGGAGTAGAGGAAAAAAAATAATCAAATGTGTATTTGTACCCATGGCCAGGAAGCTACACCCTTGAATTTGGGATCTCTTCATAATTTTATCCTCAAGGTTAAACATGTGTTTAAATAACGTCTAGACTTCAAGTAACTGGAAGATGGAAGTACTTCGTGTGTTATGAAATGAACCTCATGCAATTCATTTCCACTGGGAAGATGAAAAAGATAGTTCCACTTAATGGCCATTAATATTTGAAATAAAGGCAGACACCTTTAAAAAAGTTTTAAAAAAAGCAATTACCTTTGGGAATCAAAGCAGAAATACCGTATTTCTTCATCTTTCTTGCTTGCTTCACATACTGTAGATGGCCTCTAGCCAAGGACGGAGGTAAAGACTTCCATTTTCATACACGACACAGTCCTGGAAATGCATACCAAAGGTCAATATGCCAAAAGTGAACAAGTGAACAACAGTCCTACACAGCATATACAAGACAGCCTCTATTCTTCAGAGGTGAACTTATAATGTACATACAAGACAGCCTCTATTCTTCAGAGGTGAACTTATAATGTACTGTTAAACTTTATCCTTATAACACAATCTTCAGCAACATATTTTCAGTATGTTGTATGTGTTCACTAAATTGATTTTCTTTCATAACTGACCATATATTCCACCAGCCTAAGGCTGATGAGCATCTGATTGGGGTTAAACATTAGCTCATTCTGACATGCCTAATTACTCTCATTTTCGTTGCAATGTTGATGTTTATGTATCATGTTCACGAACCCTATGCCTCTTGCCATAGTACTACAACTTCCTTTTTTCTTTTCCATTTCCATTTACAGAGAAAAACAGAAGAATGCAATAAAACAGGAAAGCAAACACACCGAAACACACTTCTATGCCAAGAGAGCCGATGTGCTGAAAAGGAACCAACAGCAGCAACGGGTACCTCTCTGTTTTAACTAGAGACATCCCTTCCTCGGCTGATGTAAACAAAATGCAGTATCTAAAAGACAGTTCCAGAATGTCAAAGTATAATTAGCAAAAATACATGATGTTTAGGAATATCAAATCTATGAAAGTTGAGGACTACTTATAATATGATAATTACAACATCGACACAACAAGCATTACTTTCCTGATGCTGTAAGAAAGGAAATGATATAAAGAAAAGAAAACCAAGATTTAGACCTGTGAATGGAGAAAGCATTCCCTGGAAACATTTGCATTCAACAAACGAGTCGATCTGTACTACTGACATTTGGGGCAGATATTCTTTGCTGTGGGGGCTGCTGTCTGCACATTGTAGCCTTCAGCAACATCCCCGGTGTCTACCCACTAGAGGCCAGTGGCAACCCCCCCCCCACCCCAGTTGTGACATCCAAAAATCCCCAGACATAGTTGAATGTCTCTGTGGGTAGGGGGGTAAGGGAGGAGGCAAAGTCATCTGACCCAACCCTCCCCCCACTCAGTGAGATTCACAGACTTAGACGATCAGGGTCTTTCAAGATCAGAAAGAGCCTGCATCCACATGGTTTGTTTGGAAGGATTCAAGCACACAGAACCATAGCCCACTTTGCTTCTTTGCCTGTGCTGTGCACAAATAAGCCAGTATTCAGGGACACTGTAAGCCTACTCAAGCCATCCCTCCAGCCTGATATTTGCTGGAATTAGAACTACACCAATCCCAGACGCCCATGTTGATCATATGTGTCAAACTGTCAGTCTCTAGCAGTGATTTGTGAAATTGGAATTGTGTCATAAGTTAAAAGGACAATCCCCAAGTTTTGCTTAAATAGTCACTTAACAAATTAAGCGTTCTTTTAAAGTTCTTAAGATGCATTTACGAAAATTAGAAATCACCTAAATGGCAAGTAACAGAACAGTAATTAATTAAAACATGGTACATCCTTAAAGTGGAATCGTACATCACCATTAATTACCATATTTTTGAAGAATATATGATTACACAGGAAAATGCTGAGGAAACAGTGATGAACGAACTAAGTAGAATTTATAATTATATAAAATATATGTATATATCACGTTCAAAAATTACAAGCATAATGTTATCAGTCATTATCTCAAGGTGATAAGATTTTTGTTTTCATTTTCCTCCTTTTGTCTTTATTTTTTTAATGTCCTTCATTGAACAGTTAACTGTTTTGTAATTTAAAAGATCCAAACATTCTTAATTTATCCAAAATAAAAAATCGAAAGTTAATTTTACATGTGCCCCTTTTCTATAAAAGCCATCATGAGTGTTAAACTTATCAAATTATGGTTCTGCTCACAAAAAGTGGCTGCCAAATATGGCCACCATCATGCCTCTATTTGTACATCAGAACTAATTCCTTCTTCCCATACCAATGGAAAATCACAAGGCAACACTCTTCACCACGAGTATGGTGTCCCTTCCCAACTGTCTTCTCTTTGGCCATGTGGTGGCAAACCCTGGTATTGCTTTGTACATCTCCAATATTAATGTCTAAAATCAAAAGCCCAAAGGACAAAAATCACCACTCTAAAGTGAACTCATGAGTCAGAAAGGGTCTAAGACATGAGGAGCATTTTTAAAAGACACTGAGATGTATACTTGCAAGAGGGATGCCCTGAGGACTAGAGGAGAAGTGGAAGCTTGGTGAGGATGCTGGGGCCCAACTGGATGCATGCAACCACATCTCTCCTTACCTTCTGACCTCCAGGTAGGAGGAGGACTGCAGCTCATTGAAGGTCAACTCTAAATAAGGGCAGGGGTGTGTCGGAGGTGCATTTAAGGGGGTTCCAGCAGATGGCAGTAAAAGCTAAATCAGGCATGCAAATGAGCTCAGGTCCACCAGGCCAAGGGCGTGAAAGGAAGGTGAACAATCTCTTTGTCATTCTCCAAGAGTCATATTCTCACCTGTAAAGGCATCCATACACCTAAACCAGAATGATGGAAAACGTCTTGGAATGATGTGAATGGCAGCCTGGAATGAATTTCACGGCCACGGGCAACACCAGGAGATTCACTATGACTCCTTGTAAAAGGGGTGAGTTTGTAATAGGTCAGTAGTAACTACTGGTACTTTCACTATCACTTGGGAGGCAAGAAAAAGGTTATAAAGGACAGTTTATGACACTTTGTGCTACTTGTCTCCAATGCAGACACAAAAATGAATGAGTGTGGGTCACCATATGAAGAATCTCAGAACACAAATTTCCTGAGATTGGAGGCAACAAACCCAAAAACGTTGTTTGCAGAAGGCCTGAACACCTCCTTCACATGGTGTAATGCAAAACCTAGCTAGCGGTCAGGTTTCCATCGTGGGCAATACGTTGGATGATCTAGTCAAATGCTCAACTTCTCTTGAGTTTGTTACTCATCAAGAGAACGAAGGTCTCAGTCAAGATAAATTTTAAGGTTCTCTCCAGTTCTCAGATTCCAGGAACCCAAAAATTCCTTCCTGCATAGACTGCATCTCTGTCTGCAGGGGACCAATGAAGTCAGATGAGATCCAAATTCAATTCAACTCACTAAACACTGTGCCAGTATTGAGTGCCTCTCTCTTGGAATAGAGAGATGGAGCTGCGATTCTCTCAAGTGGCTTCCAGCACCAGACTTCTGACACTTTCCATTCATCAGCGTGCCCCAGTGTAAGAGGGTGACTCATTGACTGCTCCTTGGGTATCTGGCCTTTTGTTCAGCCAGCCATGTTGTCTGACCTGGTTTGCCTTTTCTGGAAACAGTCTTGTTTGATGAGATGCAGAAGCTCTGCAAAGACTCTGGTAAAGGACATAGCAACAAATGATCGGTCTTCCTACCTTGTTTTTCCACATCAGCATCAAAGTCAGTAAGAAACAGGCATGGCACTCAACGACTCTTGACTTGGGTACCATGGTCTCTAGGAAATACATTCCCAGGGCCAGCCAGGCCTTGGTTACATTTCTTCCCCCATAAGCAAGGAATGGGGGAGGGTATTTTTGGCTTCGGAATCCTGTTTGGCTGGTTGAGAACTCCACTTTGATCATTTTTATTCATTCTGCAATATTATTTCCTAAAAGTGATGCTCTTTGCATCTCATTTTGGGGCTCCACTCACACTGATCAAAGATAATGACATTCTTAGTGAGCAAAAGATACCATTTCCCAGCTCAGTATTTTTCTAGGACAATTTGTTAAAGCAGATTTTAGGGGAGGCTAGGAAGTGGGGGGAAGCACTCCAATTCATGTTGCTGTGGCAACTTCTACAAATGCTAACGGTACACTTGCTCTGCTTCTGAGTGCGGTTTTACTTCTTAAAATATCATCGATTTTGGTGGTGCAGAGATGTAATTAACCAGGTCTGTAGAGGGGGAGGATTTTTTTTTTTTTTTTTTTTTTTGGCTCTCTCTTGTAGTTGCTGGAAGGTCAGACTGAGACAAAGCCTTTTCACAGGTACAATAACTGGAGTTTCAACAGCCATTCCAGGTGTACCTAAATGGAACAACGTGTGGCATGTATGAAGGCATCCTACCCCAGAGATCAGCACCGTTAGTCCTTTGCTAGGACTACTGAAGACAATTATTTGGGGGCTAGTAGAGGTCAAAATCACGATGTAGTTCTCAGCACACAAGCCAAAAAAGTTACCTGGCAAACCTGGTCTGTAACACTTTGCATGGTTCATTTCCTTCGTGGAACACTTTTAAATTGGCTGCACGAGTCATGAAGCTTTGCAGTGCCAGCCTCGGACAACTGTCAGATGTAAAGAGGTACAGAGCAATCGTTCTCTGCAGGGCAGTGGGACATGAACTCCAGGTGGTAGAAGACAGGTGCTGCCAGCAAAGGACATGGGAATTGGAATCCCAGCCCTCAGGAGCGTCATCATAAATGGAAGAAAAGTGTAAATAAAGGACATAACAGGCACCATGAAAATACACCCAGCTCCTCCCCACCCACTGTATCCATCACATCACTGCCAAGGAGATCTTCAAAATTGGGGTTCCCAGTCCTCAAAAATCAGCAACAGACTTCCATTGCCTGTAGAATAAAACTGCATACTGCATGGAATTCCTAGCCTTCTTCCACGTGGCCCAACCATGTCACCACCATTTTTCTTGTGCAATCCTCCCCCAACATACACACACAACCCTTGGTCTCCAAGGCCATCTGACCATTATTGCTCCTTCAGCTCTTGCAGTTTGCACCTCTGCCTGCCACCGTGTTATTTCTACATTGGCCTTCCATGTTGCCTTTAGACCTCTCCAAATTGGCAAATCCTTCTCAGCCTTCACAGAAAGCCTCAGACCTCACTTCTTCCAAGAAGCCAACCTTCACCCCCGCTTCCTTTTGCACTCTGCTTTTTACCTCTGTTTTAGTATTTGTCATCTATTTGCGTGCTTTCCCTTTTGCCTTCCAGATATTAGGAATTCCCTGAGGGTAGAGACTGAGCCTTTTCTAATCCACATTCTCCCAAAACTTAACTGAGTGTTCTGCACAAAGGAAGCCTCTAAAAGTACCCATGGGGCGCACACACCTACACACACAACTCACAGACGTGGGCATGTGTTTGTGTATAGGATGAGTGCCTAACCCTAAGACCCAATTAAGCTTTGGCCATTGTGGGAGAGACTGGACCAGGTTTGGGGTCAGGTGGAACTTATCTAAGAAGATTAGATGTAGGAGGGATCTTGAGCAGTGTTTTACAAGAAAGAATCTGTTCTGTTAAAAAAAAAAAAAAAATGTTAAACCACATTCCAAACACAGGGGAGCTAGCATGTGGAAAGGCTGGAGGGCAAGAATGGAGGAGTCATGTGAAAGCTGGTTTGCCTGGAATGCCAATTATTATCCGATGTTAAACGCATTTGAGGAGAATTAAAGAAGACTTTTAAAACATCCTATTCTATTCACCTTCCTTTTCCCCAGGAAGTTTGCATAACAGAGGGAAACAGGGCTTTTGGAGTTGAGCGATCTATTTATAAAGCCCACTTCAATTGTTCACAGGTGTGAACAAGAAATTGCTTAATTTCTGCAGGCCTCAGTTTTCTTATGTGCAAAATGGGAACAATATCTTATAGTGTGGATTAAATGATGCAGAGAATTGCCTCGAATGCTACACACAGGCAGACAACAAACACTTATCCGCATGTTCCTCTACTGTGCCATAACTTAACACACAGAGGAATTTAACTCCAGAGGCCCCTGGGTGGCTCAGCTGGTTACGCATCCAACTCTTGATTGTGGCTCACGTTGTGGTCTTGGGGTTGTAAGATCGAGCACCAGCTTGGGCTCCACACTGAACCTGCTTAAGATTCTCTCTCTCTCTCTCCCTCTCCCTCTGCTCTTCCCCAGCCTTCCTGCTCTCTTCTCTAAAAAAAAAAAAAAAAAAAATTTAACTCCAACCCAAAGCAAATCTCAACAATATCCATACTTATTAAAGAAAACTCCTTTGCTATCTCAAATGCCTCTTTTCTTTTATGAATTCTGTTTCCTAAAGTGGTGGCTATGAGGGGCGCTTGGGTGGCTCAGTCGGTTGAGCCTCTGATTCTTGATTTTGGCTGAGGTCATGATCTCGGAATCCTGGGATCAAGCCCCAAATCGGGCCCCGAGCTCGGCGCAAAGTCCACTTGAGAGTTTCTCCCTCTTCCCCTCCCCCACACTCACTCTCTCTCTCTAAAATAAGTAAATAAATCTTTTGGGGTTGCGTGGGTGGCTCAGTCAGTTAAGCATCTGCCTTCAGCTCAGGTCATGATCCCGGAGTCCTGGGATTGAGCCCTGTGTCAGGCTCCCTGCCCAGCTGTAAGTCTGCCTCCTTTCTCCCTTCCCCTCTGCTCAGCTTGTGCTGTCTTGCTCTCTCTCAAATAAATAAAATCTTTAATAAATAAATAATTAAATCTTTTTTTTTTTTTTAAGTGGTGGCTATGAGCTTCAAGGACTGTGAACCCAGACTGTAATTTATAGGTGCTAACCCAGACTGACCTTGGAGCCAAAAAAGACATTGAAATTAATGGTCACACTGGGCACAGTGACTCAAATCCAAAGCACAGAGTCTGGAAGGGAAGACACTGCAACTGCGCAGTGCAGAAGGCTGGCAAGTACTGTCCTTAGCAAGTGAACAAGGCCACATCAGTAATGATAGTGCAATGAGGACATCATGGACCTCTGATATGATGGGACAGGAGGGGCGTGTCTCTATGGTATAAAGGTAGGAGGGGTAAATTAATGCAAAACAGCAGGCTTCGAGTGGTTAGTATGTGAACAAAGGAATCTGATCATTTGGACAGTGGTGGAGTCAGCAATGACCTTCTGACTGAAGACAGTGCAGAGAAATAGTACAAACAAGACTGTATGGAGGGACTTACAGAAAACATGTGCAGAGGAAGGAGACTTGTCCCGCGTACTGTACAATGTGGAGCAGTATCCAAGGCCTCTACCCACTAGATGCCACTACCACACCCCCCCACCCCCACCAACATATGACAACCAAAAATGTCTCCAGACATTGCCATACCTCCCCTGGGGCTAGGAGGAGGGGGAACATCTGTCTCTGTCCCTCACACCTTTTACCTGGTTAAGAACCCCTCACATAAAAAAACTGGCCTGCCCTATCATAAAGGTCAGTGTCATGAAAAACAGACACCTAAAAATAAAGGATGGGAGGTGGCGGGACTACTGTAGCTAACACACAATAACCAAAGGCATTCTGGACACATGACGAACAATCACTTCCTCAATGTAAACCCAGATTTCACTCATGGATGTTCTACTATGTTCACGGCTCATCAGAGCAGTTTCCCGTTTCAGGGACATACCAATCCCCTCAGGGTACCCCGAAGATGCAGCTTCTGAATCTGCAGGTCTGGGTGGGGCCTGAGTGTCTACACTGCTAATGAGACGCCAGGAGCTGCCCCCTCAGACTGCACCTGGCCCACACCTAGAGTAGGGCTCACTGGAGGAAGCCAAGTCTACCAATAGAGGAACAGAAAATCGGAATTCTCTTTTGATAAAGTGCTGTTTATAAACTGGATTTTTTTTTTAACATACATATGTTAAACGGTTCCTGATCCATTTGCAGTGGATGTATTATTTTTAAAAACATTTGAGGGCACCTGGGTGGCTCAGTCGGTGAAGCGTCTGCCTTCGGCTCAGGTCATGATCTCAGGGACCTGGGATCAAGCCCCGCATTGGGCTCCCTGCTCAGCAGGGAGTCTGCTTCTCCCTCTCCCTCTGCTGCTCCCCCTGCTTATGCTCTCTGGCTCTCTCTCTGTCAAATGCATAAAATCTTTTTTAAAAAATAAATCAATAAAGGGGCGCCTGGGTAGCGCAGTCGTTAAGCATCTGCCTTCGGCTCAGAGCGTGATCCCGGCGTTCCGGGATCGAGTCCCACATCGGGCTCCTCCGCTGGGAGCCTGCTTCTTCCTCTCCCACTCCCCTGCTGTGTTCCCTCTCTCGCTGGCTGTCTGTCACATAAATAAATAAAATCTTTTAAAAAAATAAATCAATCAATAAAAAGATAAAAATAAATAAAAAAATATTTGAGACTAGAAGTGCCTAATTGCTCGTCCACCGTGAGTGATACTTTTCTTCTGTCTTTTCGAGGGGATGAGAATAGCATATTTATTACCTAGAGGAAGTAAGCACCTATCTTTAAATTCAGGATAATCAACTGCACCAGTATTTAAAGTTAAAATATTTGGGAAATGTGATAAAAGTTTCAAAATAGTTTCCACAAAACAGTACATTTTTCAAAGCTTTTCCTTTAAAATATGTCTTATTTATTGGGGGCGCCTGGGTGGCACAGCGGTTAAGCGTCTGCCTTCGGCTCAGGGCGTGATCCCAGCGTTCTGGGATCGAGCCCCACATCAGGCTCCTCCTCTATGAGCCTGCTTCTTCCTCTCCCACTCCCCCTGCTTGTGTTCCCTCTCTCACTGGCTGTCTCTATCTCTGTCAAATAAATAAATAAAATCTTTTAAAAATATATATATGTCTTATTTATTAAAGAAAATCTGGAGGAAACACAAACCAAAATGAAGCCACAGCTCCATCATTTAAACCTAATTACTACTGACCTTTTTAAATATTTTATTCCAGACCTTTTCCATATGCACAGGTTTGCTGTGTTTCTTGTCAAATAAAGTGTGGTCTCCTTCCTCCCTGACTCACTAGCAGGAGTGCTGCTCTAGAGTATCGGAAACTTCACAAACATATTAATAACTCGATAATATTGCACAAGCACATTTAATATGTCACCCTCTGAAGCGAGAGAGCACTGAGAAGGAGTTCTCTTCAAAAACTGCCCACAGACAACTTCATCAGCCTCACTCCTCTTGGGTGTGTTGATCCCAGCTTAATGAAATGCTGAAATGACTAGAATGTGTTTCTTCCACTCACCCTGAATGATCTGGAACTGGAGCACCCCGGGTGGTTCTAGCTTAAACGTGCTGACAGGCCTGAAATGTTCACAATGCCTGTGCATTATGGAGAGGAGTGAGGTGCACCCTCTCCACAAGGGAATGGGCCAATCAACGTGCCCTCGTTTGTACTCTGGCTCTGTTTGGTTGGCCGGTTCGCTTGCTGCCCCTTCTGACTCTCAAAGCAGTGAGGGATCTCTGTACCCAGACAACTGAAGCATGTACACTGCCCAAAATTTAAGTGAGTGGTTTCCTCACCATGTACCCACCATTCTGTACAGCATATTTGGAGTTTTTTCTCAATTTCCTCCTCACTCCCTGCCACCAGATAGTTTGCTGTGTGAATCCCCCCAGATGCTCACCTGAACAGCAAGGCTTTGAAACGAGGTTCTGAAAGACAATGTAGTTTCGTTAACAACCAACATAACGTTTTCTAACACAGCAGTGAAACAGAAAACTGAACCAGTCTCTGACATGCAGACCATGCAGCTGAGTCCAGGCCAGCGCAGGTGGGAAAAAAAGGAAGAAAGGCACTTTCTGCACTCAACAGATTTTCAGACCAAAACCCATACCCCGAAGCAAACCATGTGGAGATACGTGAAGAAGTGCCTGGTTACAGGACAGAGACCCAGGGATGCTATCTGTTTCTTTACTTACTTTGAGGAATACCGTACAAATTATCAGGGCAGACTTCAAAAAGGTAGATTCCGAATTTGGGTGTTTAAAAAAAATAGGATTTGGATAGCTCAAGGAGAAAATGGGGGAACATTCAGGAAACAAATACTGGGACACTTCCTGACCTTTAATTTCTGTTCCTTCACTGAATTATCTAGAACTGGACCACAGGGAGTGGTTCCACCTACCTGGTGTAAAATGTACCTGTGAGTCAAATACAAATGAACGGATACCCATCACCCTACTGCTTTTCTCTGCTGAATGAATCCGTTTTCTTCATTTTTAAAACTGATGGAAATGAATTATCCTCTTTCCACCTAAAGAGGCCAATCCCAGGTCTCCTGGACAAGGTGTCCAAAGTGCCAATAATCAAGCATGTTTCTCAATGGCCCAGGGGAGGAGGGACCACCTGCCACAGGATCACCTGGGGAGCTTGTTATGCGTGTGGATTCCTGGATGCCACCCCAGGCCTTGTGAATGTAAATCTTGGGCAGGGGCCAGAGAATATGCGTGTTTAACAAGCTCCCTTGGGGATTCCTGTGCTGAAGGGAAGGACTATAGGTTTCAGTGTCTGGAGATGAGATCAACAACTATGGGACCAGGTGTCATAAAATGCACCTCAAAGTTCCAGAGCAAGTAGAAATTGCCCGCGGGTTTTTAGAGAAAGCCTTAGGTTACTGGAGTATTTACAAGATCTCTACTAGGGTCTGAAAGCAGTGTATCTTCTGTTTGACAGATGCAACAAACCCTTTTAGATATGCTGACTATGTCATAAGAAAGACTGAGGGAAGGAGAATGGGGCATCGGGAGGACAGAAAGTCACTCAAGCCAGCCATCTGCAGAGAATACAATAGGGAGTTTTTCCACTGTCATCTTCACAGCTCGGCCCCGTGGGGAAAGTCCTCTGCAGAATGCTCCATTCTCCTTGGGCTTGTGACAAGGGACATGCTGGTGAGATGGCCTGCTCATTAGCAGGCTGTTTCCTGGGAGGCAAACACTAACGGAGTAGTTCTGAGCATTGTCTTACAGCAATCCCAAGACGTGGTCCATGAAGGTGCTCAGAAACCCAGCCTGGTGGCTTCTTTGTGGGAGGGAGAAGATGGTGGCGATGCTAAAATGTCACCTCAAAAATATGGGACTTCTTTGCTTTCCTCTGAAAAGGAGCTTCTCACCGGAATTATATTAGAAACATACGTTGGGAGATAACTTCCAGTTGTGGGGTCTACTTCTGCAGACCATTCTGTGAAGGTGTGGAAGAATTCAAAAGTAACCTCTGTTCAGGGGCGCCTGGGTGGCACAGCGGTTGGGCGTCTGCCTTCGGCTCAGGGCGTGATCCCGGCGTTCCGGGATCGAGTCCCACATCGGGCTCCTCCGCTGGGAGCCTGCTTCTTCCTCCCCCACTCCCCCTGCTTGTGTTCCCTCTCTCGCTGGCTGACTCTATCTCTGTCGAATAAATAAATAAAATCTTAAAAAAAAAAAAAAAAGTAACCTCTGTTCATTTTTTCACAGATCAAACTGTTAAAGGGTGGTGACTTCATATGGCCTTCTCCTCTGCAGCTGCCTGTCCTTCTCCACCTGTTCGTAAGGACACTCTCACTGGGTTTGTAAGGCCCACCCTTATCCTGCATAATTTCATCTGGATCTTTACCTTAATACCGGAAGTACATTTGCAAAGAGCCTGGTTCCAAATAAAGTCATGTTCTGAGGTTCGAGGTGGACATGAATGGGGGGGGGGTCACTATTCAACCGCTACAGAAGGGATGTGTGTTTGTGAGATAATTCACTACATAAAAGGAAAGCTTCTTGAGTTTAGGTATGACCAACTTCTTTAAACGTTTGGAAAGATTTACCAGCATATTTACCTGGACCTGGAGTTTTCTTTGAGGGAAAGTTTTTAGTTATGGATTTCATTTCTTTAAAACATAGTAAAATTCCAATTTCCTATTTCTGTGTTTTCTCAGAAATTCATCCTTTCCATCTAAATATTGACGTACATTGGCAAAAGATGATTTTCTTTTTAATGCCCAGCACAGGTGTTGTTCTATCCTCTTTTCCATTCCTAACTTGGTTTCTGATGTCTCCTTTTCTTTTCGTGATCAATCTTTCCAGGGATCTGTAAATCTCAGGAGTGCTTTCAAAGAGCAAGCTTTGTTTTTGAACTTTGGCTTTCTGGATTTTTCTGTTCTACACTTGTTTTCCACTTTATTACTTTCTGTTCTTTATTTTCTTCCCCTTTGAGTTAATTTGTTGTGTGAACTTCCGGAGATGATGTTTAGATCCTTGACTTCGGCACTTGACCTCTTCTCACACGTGCATGTCACAGCAAACACAGTGTTCTATCCATGGTCCTTACCCAATCACATATATTTTGATATGCCCCATTTTCACTGCCATTCAAATTATTTTCCAATTTCCATTATAACTTTTTCTTTCACTTATGGACTGTTTAGAAGTATTCTGCTTAATTCCTAATGTGTGGGAATTTTCTAGTGCCTGTTTGTTATGGATTTCTAACATACCTGAACTGTAGTCAAATAAGATACTATGCAATATTTTCATCTCTTAAATTTGTTGGTACCTTATGAGTCAGTATATGGTTGATTTTGGTAAATTTTCTATGTGCACTTTGAAAATAACTGTACATTTTGCAGTTTGAGCTATAGTGTTCAATATATGTCAGTTGAGACAAGTGTGCTAAACATGTTTAAATGTTCTCTGTTTCTGATTTTTTGCCTACTTACCCTTTCAGGTATGAAGAGAGGTATATTAAAATTTCACACACAAAAAAAGGGCAAACATCTCTAGTAGAGAATTGTGGTGACACTCTTCCTTGCCAACACTGGGTGTAAACACAGTTCTGTCCCCAGTAGGAAAGGGCATAGACCTGCTTAATTGGTTTCTGGAACTCTCCATATCCCAGAGCAAGTCAGGGGAAGGGGGGGGGGCGGGGAACTACAGAGTGCTGACTCGGCAGATGGTGGCTTGATTTGCCTCTGTGTTCACAGTAAAGGAATGAATCTCAGTGTGTCTGATAGCCGCCAGCCCTGTCCCTCTGAAGGACGTGGAACAACCCAGCGACAGGGAGCCACAGCACCACATTCCCCAAGCTGACAATAAGCAGGCTGGAAGCCCAGGCCACACGATTCTCTCCCTGCCAGCTTCCAGTGCCTTCCAGCTCCTGGATCCTGCATGTCCCTGCCCCATAACACCTCTGACTCATACCTGAGCCTTCCCTAGTCACCAGGTAACTTACCTTCCCTCTTAGATTCTGGAGAGAACCCCCGAATGAGCATTTTCTTTCCAGATGCTTCTTTCAGCAGAAGTGGAAGGTTTGGAACTTTGTTGTGGCATTTTATATTTTTTTAATTATATACATATATATATATAAACTAATGATAAATATACATTTACTTTAGATCATTCTTTATACAATTATATAATAAAAATTATGTATTTATATAAATCACATTATGTATATATCACAAATGTTATGTAAATATCATATATATTATGCATGTAATATCTATATTATAAATACATATTTGTAATTCTTACTGTAATATTATAATTATTGGAAATATAAAAATTATGTTAGTATAAATTATAAATAAATTTACATACAAATTCTCATATTTATTCATTTTTGGCCTATGAATTATTCCTATCAATTTATGTGTTATATAAATTTACATGTGCATATTAATTTAAATATATTGATTTTTATATTGTTATGATCCTTTATAAAAAGAGCAATCTAATCTATGCTGGATTACTGTCATGCCTTTTCTGTTAGTTTTAAAAGAAATTAAAACATTTTCATGGGCCACAGGCACTAGGCTTCCCACACTGAGAAGTCTGCAATGCCTCCCAAGATTGTTAGGGAAGTATGATACTGTGTTCCAGGAGGTAAAATAAGTGGTTATTCTGCCCTTGAGGAGAGGAGACATCATAAACTCAGCAGGACAGCGTGCGAGGCCCTGTGGGAACTCGGTAAATGTTTAATGATGATCCTTGATGTTATTTATTTCCATGCGCTTTTATGTGGCTCACTTTGAGATGTATTATAGCCCCAAATCCAGTGAAATTAATTGAATTTCTATAAGAGTTCAGGTACACACATCACCGACAGACAAGTGGGGGAAAGCCCTGGGGAATTTTGTCCTTCTCTGCAATAGGAAAGTACATTTGATACAGCTTGGTTTTGCCTCATTAGAAATCACCCTGCTCCATAACAGCCTGCTGATGCTATGGGCACGGGACTCTGTTTATCTGCACAGTTTAGACAAATCTGGAAGATTTTATTCTTGTATTTCTGTAGTGATGTAAGGAATCCAATAAAAAATGTGAAATGGTGTGAAAAAAGTCCCCGAAGGGTAATTACACTCATTGGAAATGATTTATCACTGGCTGAAAACTGACTGATCTTCATCAGATGGGAACACAGTGTTTGCCAGGGCATTTAAATTCTTACCGAGAAAGGTAAAGAAATGCAGGGGCAAGGGTTGTCTCTGAAGTGAACATGAGATCCTTCTACCACAAATATTTCTCTTTCATGTAGGTTTGGGAGAATTATTTCACAAGTTCAAAGAGAGAGAGAGCAAGGGAGAAAAGACCATGTTTTAGTTTCATGACTGAATTGTTTTTTTCCCAAAGAGAAAATACTCAAATATTTTAGGAAAGCTAGCTCTTTTGAAAGAAGAAAGAAGGCTGGGCTGAAGTGGCAGATTCCTAATATCCCTAATTATAGATGGGAGGGAGACTAGTTTTTCATGTACCTGAATAAAACTGGCAACAGCAATAAAACCACAGTGAGCCTACACTATTCCTGTTATTACCTACTCTTCATTTCAAATGAGAAAATGACAGAATTTTCCATTTAAGGTCAAGGTTTTGCAGCATCCTTCCTCATAAACACCTTACACTGCCCATTAGTGGAGGGTTTTGGAACTGTGGTTACAACCTGACCTATAATTTCTTTGTTCATCTTTAACTACAATGTTGTCAGCCCCCGTGCTGGCTTATCCTGGGACAGAAAGAGTTAGTCTTGGTTTCCATGATGGTTTATATGTCACTCATGAATTGTCCTAGAGCTCTTGTCCAGGTGACTTGGGCCACCCACCATCTATGGCTTGGCCATCGTCAGCACACGGCTTCTGGAGTTGCTATGCTATCTAGATCCAACCAAGCAGGCAAGGTCACAGGAGGTCTTCATGGGTCAGTCCCATGTATACATGACTTCTACTTATACATTCCAATGACTGGAACTCAGTCATGTGATCACAGCCAACTGCAAGGGAGGCTGGGAAATGGAGTTCCCAGAAAGAAGACACTGATCAGCTAGCAGGTTGTTATTGCACCTAGGGTTGACTGGCAAAATGCCTTCTAAGCAAGAGGAAATAAGGAAAAACAATACACTGTGTAAGTAAATCTTTCATCATGCATTTGGGAAAAAAAAATATTTAGCTCTCCTTTGTCCATGACACTGGTGAATTGGGGTTCTTTGTGGTGACCATTTAGGCAATCATGAGGTCTACTCAAGACTCATTTCTCAAATGATTCAGAGGAGAGAGCATCAGAAATGTACAGAAAGCATAATATTATAGCAGAGGCATCAAATCAACATAGAGCTCACTTAGAAATTTTCAAAATGAAAATTCAAACGTTGCAAACAAATAATGCAACTGCATATTTCTATGAAGAAGGAAAAAATCTTGTATCTGACTTCACACCAAACTCACAAGTTAACACAAAATGCACTGTATATGAAAGAGCTAAAACTATTAAATTTCTAGAGCAGAGGAGAAAAATCTTTGGGAAACTGAATAAGGTCAGGATTTCTAAAGATATTGAAAGGCATAATTATTTCCTAAAATTTTATAAAATTGATGGTGTCAAGATTAAAATTTTTTACTCTTTGAAAAACACAGGTAAGGGGCGCCTGAGTGGCTCAGCTGGTTAAATGTCTGACTCTAGGTTTCGGCTCAGGTCATGATCTCAGGGTTGTGATATCAAGCCCCACGTTGGGTTCGGCATTGGGCATGGGGCCTGCTTAAGATTCTCTCTCTCTCTCTCCTTCTCCCTCTGCTGCTCCACTCATGCTTGCTCTCTCTCTCAAAAAATAAAAGAAAACAAAACAAAAGAAAATAAAACAAAAAATGAAAGACACAGGAAAATGAAAATGAAATCTTAGACTAGGAAATTTTTTGCATAACATATCTGACTTACATCCAGAATATATAGGTAACTCTTATACTCAGTAATGGGAAGACAATCCCATTTTTTAGTGGGCAAAATATTGGAATAGATATCTCAAAAGAGAAGATATAAACAACCAATATGAATATGAAAAGACGCTCAAAGTCATCACTCATCAGGGCAATCCAAATCAAAACTTCTTACATACTTACTGGGATTGCTAAAGTTAAAGAGACTGACAATAACAGGTACTGAGAAAATGCAAAGCAAGTGGAACTCTCACACGTTGCTGGTAGAAATGCAAAATGGCTCTTATAAAGTGAAATACACACTTAGCAACTGTACTGCCAGTTATTTAAAGGAAGTGAAAATGTATGTCCACACAAAGACCTGAATGGGAATTATTATAGTGGCTTTATTTATAATCGCTAAAAACCGGAAACAAACCAAATATTATTCAACAGGTAGATAAGCAAATGGTGACACGCATCTATAAAACTGAATGCTTTTCAGATATAAAAATGAAAGAACTAGTGACATATACAAAAATATGGATGAACCTCAAGAGCATTATGCAAAGTAAAAGAAGCCAGATGCAAAAGCCTCATACTATGTCCTTCCAATTACATGACATTTTAGAAAAGGCCAAACTAGGCACAGAAGGACTCCACACTTGGTTTAATGCTCTGCTGTTGCTATCTTTAAATCCTGAAAAAAAGGGCTCCACATTTTCACTGTGCACTGGACCGTGCAAGTTATGTAGCTGGTCCTGCTTGGCTTGGTCAATGCAGTATTTTTTTAAATACGAGCAAATATATAGTTCTCACACTTAGGTATTCCCAACGGGGCTGAGTGTTCCCAATTTTCTTACACCCAGAGCTACTTCAAACATTAACATTAATTACTGCCTGACCCCCGAAGATGCTTGAATTTTCCAAACTTGCAAAAGCATGTTGGCCACCTGCTCTCAGAAATCCCTAAAAGCAGAAACAAAAAATAAAGAAGGACATACACATAAGGAAGAATGTGTTAGCCAAATTTACACTCACTCCCCTTCACTCTCTGTTTCAGTGGGTTGAACTACAGCCACATGTGCCAAGGCTTCTGTGAGATGTGAAAAGCTCAGCTTGTCATCCCCCAGGATAAGTCCAAGTATTCCAAGGACCAACTGAAATTTTTGCTTTCTGTCTGGATGTTATGTTGGCACTCATCCACAGAAGGCCCTGGTGTGGTATGCTGAGAGAGAAAATGTAGTGTTCTATGCAAGAGAATCTTAATATTGTTGGTTTCTGAAAACCTGCCTTGTGGATAATGGCTTCTTCATACCCCACGGAGTTTCTGGCTCCTTTTTCTGGAAGTTGTATATATAAGATGACCACCAGTCCTAACATCTACAGAATCCCTGCAGTCGGCATAGGCTCGTGAAATAAAAAGAAACCATGTTGTTAATTCCAAAGAACAATCAACACCTGGAAAAAAACAAATCATTCTCAATGCTGTGAAAAATGCCTTGGCTATATTTGACAACGAAATGGAAGGGTTCGTATTCAAATTGGCAGAGCTAACTTCCTGCTGAAAGCCACAGGGTGATCCCCAGAGCGACATACATTCCTGTCAGTGAGAAGAGCCACTGACAATGGTATAAATGAGTTTCCATTAGTGCCAATGATGGAAGCCATCAGGAAGGAAAACTGCACTGCCAATTGCTTAAACACAATTCCAAAGGCAATTTTCAGTGCTTGACGAGAGGAGTGCTTTTTCATCAGGTGAGCTTTTTTGAATTGATGCCAAGATTGATGCAGCAATTTCGGTGGTAAATTCTGATAGCATTTCCAAATTATCTGATGTTGTTAGCAATACATTCTACGCAGCCTTGCCCCTCCACATCACAAAGCACTTCACAAGCACAAATTCATTACTCCGCCCCCACACAACTGTGAGGTAGGTGGGTGGAAAGTTGTTATTTTCCTTGTTTCACAGATTTCTAAAGAATGTGAGGGTGCAACGGGTTGACATGTGTTTTATTTTTAAAATCACAGAGTTGCTATAGTGCCATCTCCAGTGATGGGGGGGAGAGGAGCTATAGCTGAACATATTTCCATTCAACGCTCATCTCCTCATTCTTTGGATTCATGACAATTCAAGTCACATAGATAGCAATTTTATAGTCCCCAGAAGAAGGGTGAGCAGGCCTGTCAGCCTCTGAAGACTGGTACCGGCAGACCTGGAAGCTGCGGCAAGGGGAAAAATTATAAATATTCTTTATGCCTTTGAGGAAAAACGTGTGTGAGGAATAAGAGAGAAATAAAGATTTCCCTATGTTCCAGTTGGTGTAAAACAGACCTATGAATAATCTAAGAAGGTTAGACAGCACTGCATTACACAGCGGAAGGCAGATGGTAAGGTTGAAGTCTATTATTAGAATGAGTGTGTATTCATGTATGTGCATGCATGTGTGCATGTGTACGTGTGTGTGTGCACGTGCACATGCGTTGGCAGCCATTTAAACTTACTCTGTTATGGACAATCTAACTGACCCTTATTCCACAAAACACTTTCTTCCAAAAACATTAATTGAATATGATAAATGATTTTTCCTCAAAAGCACTCTTTTCACTAAATAAGTCTTATCTTGTGTTCCAGTTACTTTGGTAGCATAACAAACCATCCCAAATTTGTTCACAATTTGCAGTTTGAACGGGGGTTGGTGGAGACAACTCATTTCTGCTCCTCCTGGTCTTCACTGGGGCACCTCAAGGGCTGGGGGCTGCAGTCCTCTGAAATCTTACTCATTTGTTTGCGGGTGCATGCTGACTACTGACAAAGATCTCAGCCAGCACTCTCGGTTGCACCACTTACCCATGGACTCTTCATGTGGCATGGGCTTCCTCACAATGTGGTGGCTGAGTTCTAAGAGTGACTGCTCAGAAACAGAGGTGGAAGGCATGCTCAGTTGTACGGCCTAGCCTAGAAAGTCACATGGCATCATTTCCACCACAGTCTATTTTTTGAGGTGGTCATAAAGCCCTACTTGGGTTCAGGGGAGAGGAAATAGATGCCACCTCCTGATGAGGAACAACAAGGTTACAGAAGAGCACACGGGCAACAGAAAACTTGCTAGAATCCATGGTTTCCACCTTGCCAACTCACAGGGTAGTTATCTATAACACATTCTATTGCATCTCCAAGATACAAGTACTTGGAGACAATTGTGGAGCCACCAAAAGAGATAAACATCACCCAAAGCTCCCTCGGCACCCACAAATCATAACACTAAAGCAGCCACATGAGGGGGAAAAAATGTTATTTTCTCTATAGCCATCCTCAACATCAGTATAAGGAAGTTCAATCTCAAATTCACCAGAAAACTAAGCATGAAAATAGATATTATCTCACAATATATGTCCAATGTCTTTGTCCAAAGAAATTAAAATGAGATATTGCAGTTTGTTTACAAACCAATACTTCCTTTCTTGCATGCTGGCATTAAAGCAGCAGAGAATGATTTTTGATTTGTTATGTGCTAAATATTTTAATTACATTTTGAAGCAAGCAACATCCCAGAAAAGACAAATAGTCAAAGACAAAGGTAATTAATTCTTGAAGGTAACCATACTAATATATGCATTTTTCATAGTGGAAATTAATTATTCTCAAGACAACTATCTTTTCCCTTGTAAATTAGGACATTTCTCCCCTAATTAGTTGAAATTGCCTGTAGGAGATTATCACCACTGAGCTATGGAATTTCCTTCAGCAGGTAATTCCAGTTATCAGAATGAGGAGTTTAAAATAGAAAGCAGAGTCTTGGCTGGGTTTGTTTATGCTCAGCGGGGTGTAGAATAAAAAATCTGTCTACGATTAGGTAGGGATATGTACCCTGCACTCATGTGTTCAGTGGAAGTGTTCACTAGAATAACGTGGACAAAATAGCAATAGAAATGTGTTTTTCTCATCATATTATCACACTCTACCATGCCAAAACATTGAAGGGTTTCTCTTCCTGTGTGCTGAGATTGCAAGAAAGAGTTAGCCTTGTGTTTACTCCTAAAATGCGCCGTTTAGCATGTTGCTTAGATAACATTCAGTCTAAAGCTATCTACCCCAGGTCTTCTTTCTGCTCCTAAAGGCAAAGCATCACTTATACTCCTTGAAAACCCCACTTAGAGGGGCGCCTGGATGGCTCAGTCATTAAGTGTCTGCCTTCAGCTCTGGGCGTGATCCCAGGGAGCTGGGATCAAGCCCCACATAGGGCTCCCCGCTCAGCAGGAAGCCTGCTTCTTCCTCTCCCACTCTCCCGCTGCTTGTGTTCCCTCTCTCGCTGGCTATCTCTCTCTCTGTCAAATAAATAAATAAAATCTTTTTAAAAAAAAGAAAAGAAAACCCCACTTAGAGCAAAAGGATGAATAATAGCTTCGGTCCATTTGTAGAAACCAAATAACCTTTTGCTTGAATTTTCTCAGCACTAATCATCACCTGTGGTGGAGTCTGAAGCCCACTGAGTGGTTAGTCAATTCAGAGTTGGTTGAGTCAACAGAAGGAGAAGGAAAAAAAGAAGGGAAGGAGGGAAGCCAAGCCAATTCACTGGCATCATACAACATCTAAGGGCAGGAATCACATAGCCCTATGAAAGCAGATGGTAAGCTTAAAGTATGTCAGGATGAGTTGTACATTCATATATATGCATGCTTGTGTATTCATATATGTGCGTGCAATGCTAAAATCGGGCTAGACCCAGCCCAATTCTCAATGCATTATGTGATAATAATAAATGTCCAGAGAATTAACAAATAGCAAATAAATGGTTATAACTGTTGTCTGATTTTTTTTTTTTTTTTTTTAGCAATTGTTCTGGAATTCAACTCTTCACTCATTCATATACTAGGTGATCACGGACTGTCTCCAACTTACGATGGTTTGACACAACAATTTTTCTACTTCACAATAGTGCAAAAGAGATCCACATTCTGTAGAAACCATACTTGGAACTTTGAATTTGGATCTTTCCCCAGGCTAGCAATATGCGATACGATCCTCTCTCATGATGCTGGGTGGTGGCAGCGAGTTATAGCTCCAGTCAATCATGAGATCATGAGGGTAAACAACCAATACATTGACATACATTCTGTCTCTATATGGCCATTTTGTTTTTTACTTTCTGGACAGTATTCAAAAATTACATGAAATAGTCAACATTTTATTACAAAATAGGCTTTGTGTTAGATAACTTTGTCCAACTGTAGCCAAATATAAATCTTCTGAGCATGTTTAAGATAGGCTAGCCTAAGCTATGATGTTTAGTAGGTAAGGCATATTAGATGCATTTTCAACTTAGAATATTTTCAACTTAAAATGGGTTTATCAGGACATAACCCCATTGTAAATTGAGGAAGATCTGTATATGATGATGAAGAAACTGGGCAGCATCATCCCTGCCTCATGGAACATACATTTCAGTAGAATTGTGTACATTCCACTCAAAGTTATTTATAGAAACAGAGATCAAGTGTATGAATATTTATTTCGAACCAATTGGCTGTAACTTGTGTTCAAGTTGCTTGGCAGAATTTTCTCTCAAGTTGGTTTCAATGTAAAGACCCAGAGACTGCTGGAGTCAGTTCCAGTTTTAAAAATCTTTTATAGAATATCTATTTTTTTTTTTAACAAGATGTAATCTCTTGCAAAGCAAAGAGCAGAATGCTCTAACACCTGCAGGCTGTCTTCCTACATCAATCCTGCCGCAGGATAATGGAAGAAGATGAAGCTTTCAGATCCAAGGCTTTCCTTGCTGGAGCTTTATGATGTTAAATGAATGTGGATAAGACCAGAAGAAAAACAGTATGTGCTGTATGATTCTGTTTATGTGGTTCAAGAACAGGTAACACTAACCAATGGTAATAGAAATCAGAACAATAACCCTGATTTCAAGGACATGACTGAGAAAAAGGCATGAAGGAATGTTCCAGGGTGCTGGAAATATTCCATAACGTCATCTCAGGGGTGTTTACACAGGTGTAGACATAGGAAAAGCCATCAGGCTGGTATACTTACAATCTGTAAGTTATATTCTAGTGGAAAAAATAAAGAATAAGGAATGAAGACAGACTCTATGCATTGATATTTCCAGGATATACTACTGTTCAGTGAAAAAGCAAAGTGCAAAGTAATACCTATAGTATGTTATCCTTCATGTCTGAGAGAAGGGGATTAAGAATATACTCACGTATTTGTTCTTGGATGCAAAAGAAACATAGGTTAGATGAGCAGAAATTAATGTGACTGGCTACCTGCAGGGGGTGGGTGGGCATGGAAAAAGGATGGGTGAATGGAAATAGGGCAGAACAGATGGGGGGAGCAACACCTCTCTGTATATATCTTTTTGTATAGTTTTGACTTTTAGAACTAGGATAATGTTTCACTTACTCAAAAAATTAATAAATAACTAAAATCAACCATGACAGTGGTGGGGATGGTGGGATGGGAACCCAAACTGGAATTCAAGCAGTACCAAATAAGCTTAACTCTATCACAAACACACACTGAAAAAAGGAAAGAACCGACCTAAGTAAATTTGGAAAACAGTAGTGTGACTAAATGCCATAAGGTTGAAAAAAACAAAAAGAAAGGCGCACAATACTGTATTCTACTCAAGACATTTTCTGTCCAAGAGGTATGTGTTAGTAATTTCAAATATTTGAGCAAATTAGTAAACACAAGGATAATGACAAGCAAGTTTTCCACTGTTGGAGAAAGGAGTTATAAATCAGGAAGAAGAAGAAAACTAACACTGTGATATTGGACTTGAATCAGACAAGTCAGTATAAACTCATGGTCCTTAGCATATAAACAGACAGATAACTATTGACATGGATGAGTGTATATCTGTGTATGTGTACTCATGAATGTACTAGAAAATATTTCTGTTCTCTCAGAGGGCTAAGAAGCAATAACACCCTGGTAGCAATGAGTACACCTAGCAGGCAGATCTTGGTTTCTAAATCCACTCTCCAATACAAGAAACCAGGGCTCCCTGGAGAGACAGCTTATTGTGGAACTGAAGTAGTGAAAAGATAAGATGTTCTAGGAATATCACATGGTACCAAAAATTAAGGAAGTGCTCAAACAGCGATGGAAGCAAGGACTTCTAGGGAAGATGGGGAACAGAAGGACCCTAAGCTCACCTCATTCCATGGATACAACTAGATAACACCCACATAAGTGTAAATAACCCAGAAAACAACCTGAAGACTGGCAGAGCAGATTCTGCACAGCTAAACGTAGAGAAGAGGCCACACTGAACAAGGCAGGAAGGGGTTGAGACATGTTCAGGAGCTACACAAATCCAAAGGACTATCCGAGGAAGGGATGGATGCCTCAGGGCAGAGAGAGGAGAGAAACATACTCTCACACCAGGGATCCTGCATGGGGAAAACAAATCCCCATAACATATGGCTTTGAAAACAAGAGGGGCATAATTTCATGAGTTATTTCAATCAGCTGAACTTAACACCTGGAACTTTAAAAATCAGCATTCTCAGCTCTTAGGAGAGCTAGGAGGGTGAGACAAAACTGAATTCACACCCTTAAGGAGACAGCACAACAAACAGCCCCTCAGAGATACAGCACAGAAGCAGCAGTTTGAAAATAGTTTGGGTATATGAGAGGGAGGTTTGTTTACTAATCTCAGAGGTGTGCTGGAGGGGCAAGGATATTTGGGAGACTTCTCCAGGAACAAAAGAACTGGAAGGTTCCAGTTCCCTCCCTCGCTCCTGAGCCTAGACACACAGACACCTGTGAGAACCATCAGAACACCAACACTCAGTGTGTAACTTGCTAACACTTCGTGCCCCATCCCCATGTTCTCCTGCACACCTGCCCTGTCCAATACACCCTTGGCCAGAGCCCAAACTGGTGCCATATGCCTGGTAGTGTCCAAGCAGCCCCTACAGGGACCAGAACCACTCCAAAATAACTCCTGTCATAGCAATAGGGGAAGATAATGACACACATCAGTCTAACTGCTACCCAAGAAGTTGCTGGGGGCAGACATCTGGTCTAACTGCAGGCCCCACCCAACAACAAAAGCTAATCAGAGAACAACATAGGGAAAGCGCCCTGCAGTTCAGTGCAACTACATGGCAAACACCTGGTCTGACTCAATTCAAGCCCAAGGTGGCCCCAGACTGGCCCACTAACAATACAGGGACCAAATCCTATGTACAACAGGCAAAGTGAGCCATTGTAGATGACTGGACTGAAGGAAAATGCTACTCAGCCACAACAGTAGGATGCAAGCAACACATACAGAAGACACCTCTGAAATGACAGGTTCTGGTAAATGGGATATTGCACTGTAGGGCACTACTGAACCTCCTCTTCAAAAGGCCACTACTATCAAGAACAGAACATACAGCTGACATTCCTAACACAGAAAAACAGACACAGAGAGTCAGATAAAATGAGGAGACAGAGGAATATGTCCCAAATGAAAGAAGAGGACAAAATCACAACGAGAGCTAAACAAAATGGAGATAAGTAACATGCCTAATATAGAATTTAAAGTAATGGTCCTGGGGCACCTGGGTGGTGCAGTAGTTAAGCGTCTGCCTTCGGCTCAGGGCACGATCCCAGCGTCCTGGGATCGAGCCCCGCATCAGGCTCCCTGCTGGGAGCCTGCTTCTTCCTCTCCCACTCCCCCTGCTTGTGTTCCCTCTCTCGCTGGCTGTCTCTCTCCATCAAATAAATAAATAAAATCTTTTAAATAAATAAATAAAGTAAGTAAGTAAGTAAGTAAGTAATGGTCCTAAAGATACTCACTGGACTTGACAAAGAAGAACACTCCAAATACATAAAGAAGGACACCAGTGAGACCTTCAATAAAGAGACAGAAAACATAAAAAAGAACTAATGAGAGATGAAGAACTCAAATGAAATTTAAAATACGCTAGATGGAATACAGAATAAATTGGAGGAAGCAGAGAAGAATAGATCAGGAACCAGGAGGACAGAGTAATGGAAAGCAATCAAGCAGAACAGGAGAAGGAAAAAAATAATAATAAAAAATGGAAATAGACTTAGGGAGCTCAATGATACCATCAAGTATAATGACATTCACATTACAAGGACCCCAGAAGGAGAAGAGAGTAAAAAGAAGGCAGAAAATTTATTTGAAGGACTAATAGCTGAAAACATCCTGAATCTGGGGAAGAAAACAGAAATTCAGATACAGGAAGCACAGAGAAGCCCCAACAAAATCAACCCAAGGAGTTACACAGCAAGACACATAGTAATTAATGGAAAAAAAGTAGTGATAAAGACAGAATTTTTAAAACAGCAAGAGGGGCACCTGTGTGGCTCAGTTGGTTAAGTGTCCAACTCTTGGTTTTGGCTCAGGTTATGATCTCAGGGTTATGGGACTGAGCCCCGCATTGGGCACTGCACTCAGCATGGAGTCTGCTTGAGGTTCTTTCCCCCTCCCTCTCCCTCTACTCCTCCCCCCATTTGTGCTCATGCTCCCTCTCTCTCCATAAAATAAAAAAATAAATTCTTAAAACACACACACACACACACACACACACACACACACACACACCAAGAGAAAAAAAACATCACATACAAAGAAAACCCCATAAGGCTATCAGGTGATTTTCAGCAGAAACTTTGCAGGCCAGAAGACAGTGGAACGATATACTCAAAATGCTGAAAGGAAAAAACCTGCAGCCAAGAACACTCTATCCAGCAAGGCTATCATTCAAAATAGGAGAGATAAAGAGTTCCCCTGACTAACAACAGTTAAGGAATTCATGACCACTAAATCAGCCCTGCAAGAAATATTAAAGGGGATGGATTCTTCAAGTGTAAAGGAAAGACCATAAGCAGAAGTAAGAAAAATAGGGAGCACAACAGCAGTAAAATTAATTGTATCTACGAAAATTAGTCAAGAGATTCACAAAACAAAAAGATGTAAAGTATTGGGGCGCCTGGGTGGCACAGCGGTTAAGCGTCTGCCTTCGGCTCAGGGCGTGATCCCAGTGTTGTGGGATCGAGCCCCACATCAGGCTCCTCCGCTATGAGCCTGCTTCTTCCTCTCCCACTCCCCCTGCTTGTGTTCCCTCTCTCGCTGGCTGTCTCTTCTCTGTTGAATAAATAAATAAAAAATCTTAAAAAAAAAAAAGATGTAAAGTATGACACCATATACCTAAAACATTGGAGGGGAGAAGAGAAAAGAATGGGTTCAAACATAAGCAACCATCAACTTAATATATACTACAACATGCAGACGTTATATATAAACCTAATGGTAACCACAAATCAAAAACCAGAAATAGACATGCAAAAATTAAGAGCAAGGGATCCCAAGTATATCACTAAAGAAAACCAGCAAACTGTGAGAGAAGAGAGCAACAGAAGAACAGAACAGGGAAGAACTACAAAAACAATCATAAAACAAGTAACAAAATGACAATAAGTGAAGGGACACCTGGGTGGCTCAGTCGGTTAAGCATCTGCCTTAGGCTCAGGTCAAGATCCCAGGGTCCAGAGATCAAGCTCCGCATCGGGTTCCCTGCTCAGTGGGGAGTCTGCTTCTCTCCTTCCCCCTCCCCCATTCAAAACTCTCTCTCTCAAATAAAATCTTTTTTTAAAATGGCAATAACGACATACCTATAAAAAATTACTTCGAATGTAAATGGACTAGATGCCCTAGTCAAAAGACATAGTGTGACAAAATGGATAAAAAAGCAAGACCCATCTATATGCTGCTACAAAAGACTCATTTCAGACCTAAAGACACAGGCAGATTGAACATGAAGGATGGGAAAGCATTTATCATGCAAATGGATGTAAAAAGAAAGCTGGGGTAGCAATGCTTATATCAGACAAAATGGACTTTATTTTTTTTAAGATTTTATTTATTTATTTGACACAGAGAGAGAGAGAGAGCCAGCGAGAGAGGCAACACAAGCAGGGGGAGTGGGAGAGGAAGAAGAAGGCTCCCAGCGGAGCAGGGAGCCCGATGTGGGGCTTGATCCCAGAGCCCTGGGATCATGCCCTGAGCCAAAGGCAGATGCCTAATGACTGAGCCACCCAGGCGCCCCAACAAAACAGACTTTAAAACAAAGACTCAGGGGACAAAAAAGAACACTATCTAATCCAACAAGGAGATATAACAATTGTAAATATTTATGCAACCATCATGGGAGCACTCAAATACATAAAGCAGCTAGTAACAAACATAAAGGCAGTAATCAATAGTAATACAATAATAGTAGGAGGCTTTAACCCCACTTACATTAATGGATAGATCATGCATACAGAAAATCAAAAAGGAAACAGTGGTTTTGAATAACACATTGGATCAGATGGATCTAGCAGATAAATTCAGAACATTCCATCCAAAAACAGCAGAACACACATTCTTTTCAAGTGCACCTGAAACATTCTCCAGAACAAATCACATATTAGATCACCAAACAAACCACAGTGAATTTTAAAAAGACTGAAGTCATACCATGCATCTTTTCTGACTATAACACTATGAAACTAGAAATCAAGCACAAGAAAAAATCTGGAAAGAGCACAAATACGTGGAGGTTACATAAGATACTACTGAACAATGAATGGTTGTTTGGTTGACCAACCAAGAAATCAAAATAGAAATTTAAAAATGCATGGAAACAGGGGCGCCTGGGTGGCTCAGTAGTTAAGCATCTGCCTTCGGCTCAGGTCATGATCCTGGCGTTCTGGAATCGAGCCCCACATCGGACTCCTTGCTCAGCGGGAAGCCTGCTTCTCCCTCTCCCACTCCCCCTGCTTGTGTTCCCTCTCTCGCTGCCTCTCTCTATGTCAAATAAAGAAATAAAATCTTTGATAAATAAATAAATAAATAATAAAAAAATGCATGGAGACAAATGACGATGAAAACACAAAGGTTCAAAATCTTTGGCATGCAGCAAAAGCTGTGTTAAGAGGGAAGTTTATAGCAATACGGGTCTACCTCAAGAAGCAAGAAAAATTGTAAGTAAACAACCTAACCTTACAACTAAAGGGAGCTAGAAAAAGAACAAACGAAACCCAAATCCAGTAGAAAGGAGGAAATAATAAAGATTACAGCAGAAATACACAACAAAGAAACTAAAAAAAAAAAGGTTTTTTAATTTAAAAAAATAACCAACATAACAATGAAGCCAGGAGGTGGGTCTTTGAAAAAAATCAACAAAATCGATAAACCTCTAGCCAGACTCATCAGAAAAGAAAAAAGAAAGATAGGGCACTCAAATAAACAATATCAGAAACAAAAGAGGAGAAATAACAATGGATATCACAGAAATACAGAGGATTATAGGAGAATATTATAAAAAATTATATGCCAACAAATTGGACAACCTAGAAGAAATGGATAAATTCCTAGAAACATATGACCTCCCAAAACTGAATCAGGAAGAAAGAGAAAATTTGAACAGACCCATTACCAGCACTGGAATCAAATCACTAATCAAAACACTCAATGATATACAAAACTCCAGGACCAGATGGCTTCACAGGTGAATTCCACCAAACATGTAAAGAATAGTTAATACCTATTCTTCTCAAACTATTCCAAAAATACAAGAGGAAGGAAAGCTTCCAAATTCATTTTATGAGGCCAGCATTGTCCTGATACTGAAACCTAATAAAGATACCACAGAATAAGAGAACCAGAGGCCAACATCCCTGAAGAAAATAGATGCAAAAATCTTCAACAAAATATTAGGAAACTGAATCCAACAATACATTTAAAAAAAATAATAATTCACCACGATCAAGTGAGATTTATTCCTTGGGATGCAAGGGTAGTTCTGTACCTACAAATCAATCAACACATCACATCACATCAACAAGAGAAAGGACAGGGTGCCTGGCTGACTCAGTCAGTGCAGTATGCAACTCTTGGTCTTGGGGTCATGAGTGCAAGCCCCTTGTTCGGCATGG
Organism: Ursus arctos; assembly: GCF_023065955.2. NCBI lineage: Eukaryota > Metazoa > Chordata > Mammalia > Carnivora > Ursidae > Ursus > Ursus arctos. The sequence goes on along the minus strand of NC_079874.1, from coordinate 24,811,649 downwards.
AACCTACTTAAATCAAAAACAAAAACAAACAAAAACAAACAAAAACAAGAGAAAGGATAAAAACTATATGATTATTTCAATAGATACAGAAAAAGCATTTGACAAAGTACAACATATATTCAAGATCAAAAAAAACCCTCAGCAAAGTAGGTTTAAAGGGAATATATACCTCAACATAATAAAGGCTATATACAAAAAAAACCACAGCTAACATCACATTCAGTGGTGAAAAACTGTTTTTCTCCTAAGGTCAGGAACAAGACAAGGATGTCCACTCTCACCACTTTTATTTAACGTAGTATTAGAAGTCCTAGCTACAGCAATCAGACAACAAAAAGAAATAAAAGGCATCCAAATTGGTAAGGAAGAAGTAAAACTCTCACTATTTCCATAAGACATAATACTATATATAAAAAACTCGAAAGACTCCACCAAAACAAACTACTAGAACTAGTTTTAATAACTAAAATATTATTAATAAAATTAATAATAAATGAATTCAGTAAGTTTGCAGGATACAAAATCAAAATACAGAAATCCATTGCATTTCTGTACACCAATAATGAAGTAGCACAAACAGAAATTAAGACAACAATCCCATTTACAACTGCACCAAAAATAATAAAATATCTAGGAATAAACTTGACAAGGAAGTGAGAGACCTGTACTCTAAAAACTATAAAACACTGATGAAAGAAATTGAAGACAACATAAAAGAATGAAAAGATATTCTATGCTCATGGATTGAGAAAACAAATATTGTTAAAATATCAATACTACCTGAAACAATCTACAGATTCAATGCAATCCCTATCAAAATACCAACAGCATTTTTCACAGAACTAGAACAATTAATTCTAAAATTTGTATGGAACTATCAAAGACCCCAAATAGCCAAACCAATCTTGAAAAAGAAGAACAAAACTGGAGTTACCACAATCCCAGATTTCAAAATATTCTACAAGGCTGTAGTCATTAAACTAGTAAGGTACTGGCACAAAAATAGATGCATAAATCAATGCAACAGAATAGAAATTCCAGAAATAAACCCACGATTATATGGTCAATTAATCTTCAATAAAAGAGGCAAGACTATGCAGTAGGAAAAAGACAGTCTCTTCAACAAATGATTTGGGGAAAACTACATGTAAAAGCTACATGCAAAAGAATGAAACTGGATCATTCTCTCACATCATACACAAATATAAACTCAAAATATTTTTAAAGACCTAAATATGAGACCTGAAACCATAAAATCCTGGAAGAGAGCACAGGAAGTAATTTCTCTGACACAGACTGTAGCAACAATTTTCTGGGTATGTCTCCCGAGGCAAGGGGGAAAAAAGCAAAAATAAACTATTGGGACTACACCAAAATAAACAGCTCTGCACAGCAAAAGAAACAAACAACAAAAATGAAAGACAACCTAGTCAAACGGGAGAAGATATTTGCAAATGACATAGCCAATAAAGGGTGAGTATCCAAAACATATAAAGAACTGACACAACTCAACACCAAAAAAACACAAATAATCCAATTAAAAATGGGCAGGAAACATGGACATTTTCCTAAGAAGACATACAGATGGCCAGTGGACACATGGAAAGATGCTCCATATCACTCATCATTAGAGAAATGCTAATCAAAACCACAATGAGATACCACCTCACACCTGTCAGAATGGCTGAAATCAAAAATAAAAGAAACAGCAAGTGTTGGTGAGGATGTGGAGAAAGGGGAACACCCATGCACTGTTGGTGGGAATACAAACTGGTACAGTCACTCTGGAAAACAGTAATGGAGTTTCCTCAAAAAATTAAAAATAGAATTATCATTTGATCCAGTAATTGCACTACTGGGTACTTATCCAAAGAAAACAGAAACACGACTTTGAAAAGGCACATGCACCCCTGTGTTTACTGCAGCATCATTTACAAAAGCCAAGTTGTGGAAGCAGCCCAAGTCTTCATCAATAGATGAACAGATAATGAAGATGTGGTATCTACACACAATTGAATATTACTCAGCCATAAAAATGAATGAAATCTTGCTACTTGCAATAACATAAATGGATCTAGGGAATATAATGCTAAGTGAAATAAGTCAGAGAAAGACAAATACCATATGTTTTCACTCATATGCGGAATTTTAGAAACAGAAAAAAAAAGAAAAAAAGAGAGAAACCAAAAAAGCAGACACTTAACTACAGAGAACAAATTGATGGTTACCAGAGGGGAGGTAGGTAGGAACATTTAGAGTATATTTATTAAGATGAGCACTGAGTAATGTATAGAATTCTTGAATCACTACAGTATACACCTGAAACTAATATAACACTGTATGTTAACTATACTGGAATTTTTTTTAAGTGATGGAAGCATGTCAAACAGACAAAGAAGCCCAGTTAAAAGATCTCCCAATGACCAAATATGGGACAATTTCTGCAACAACAGCAACAGCCAAAAATACTGACAGTAATAAAATCCACAGAATAAAATTATTAGCCGCGAATTCATTACTAATAAACCAAAGGGGGAAAAGGCATAGCTCTTCCTTATCAGAGTTCCAATTTAATAAATGAAGAAGGAATGAGGGAAACAGAAAATCACTATTTGCTTACACCATAGTAATAGCTGTTCCAGAAGGAATAATCAATTAATGCTAAATTAGTGGATCTTTAAAAATGTAATAAGAAATGAGATATCTCGGGGCACCTGGGTGGCTCAGTTCTTTAAGCATCTGCCTTAAGCTCATGTCATGATCTCAGGGTCCTGGGATTCAGCCCCACGTCGGGCTCCCTACTCAGCAGGGAGTCTGCTTCTCCCTCTACCTCTCCCCCAGCTCCTGCTCACTCTTTCTCTCTCAAATAAATATTTCATTTTTTTAAAGATTTTATTTATTTGACAGAGAGCACAAGCAGCAGGACCAGCAGGCATTATATGAAAATGAGAAGGTAAAAAATACTTTTTCTCTAATGTACATGGTTAACAGTTTTTGGAGAGGCAGGTGGAATATCGGAAAGGCACTCCCAAGTCAAATCCTGGATCTGATACTTACCTAGCCATGTGACTTCAAGGTAGTCACTTACATCGACTAACCCTGATTTAGTCCTCTAGCCGTTTCATATTCACCATGATCTCCAATTTACAGATGATTCAGTTGAGGCAGTGTATATAAAGTGTTCACCACCCAATATATGGTATTATTATTATTACTACAAGGGATGAAGGAATGCTGTTACGCAAGCAAAATCAAAATCACCCATTTCAATTACTTTTATTAAGAACTTTCCACACCCTATGAGAATCAAGGGAAGAAGCCAGGGATGCAGTGAATGGAGAAGGAAAGGAAGAAGACAGAGAGAGACAGAGGAAGGCAGAAGGTCTAAAGAGAGAGAAGGAGGAGCTAAAAGGATTGCCTCTTCACTGTACTAAAAAGCTAATTTTCATTATCATGAACAGCGAGCCACTGAACAAAAAAATAATGTAGGATCTACATTCGTTTTTTCCCCCTTTTCATATTGGGATTTTCAAAAAATATATCTTCACACTAATAAACAGAGTAATGGTTAATGTAAAAATTGGATTCTGCAAGATATTTAATTACTGGTGTTGCCTCATTACTTATCAATCACAGTAACTGATTATGATAAGGACAAACCAATTTCCCTCTAGAAGCCACCCAAAGTGTAATCTCTTACCTGATACTATCCATAGAAACCAGGGTCACCCTGCCCAGGGTAGCATTTACTATTTGTAAGCAAATTTAGATCAACAGACGACAGACAGATAGATGGCTAGGTAGATGATGGATGGATGGATGGATGGATGGATGGATGGATGGATGGATGGATCACCATTGCATGTATGCATGCATATTATCATTGGAAGAGTCAGACAAAATTCTTGGGTAGAGTCATACCTAACTAATATAAGTCTGACCCATCACCCTAATCAAAATTACTATATTAGAAACATTACTGCATTCATTCATCTAGTTACAAACATACCTTCATTTAAACACTCAGTGTTCCCCAGGTCTAAAAACAAGGAGCAAAACCAATCCCTGTTCCATCAAGATTACATTCTAACGGAGAAGACCAAGAAATAAATAAAAAATATATATTATAGCTAGTTGAGATGAGCACTATGAAAGAAAAGGAAGCACAGGAAGGGGACAGAGCCTGTAGAGAGAAGCTAGCTGAGCTACAGTGGTCAGGAAAGTCCTCTGGGGCGAATGAAGAGCTGTGTGAATATCTGGGGGAAAGAGTTCCAAGAGAAGGGCACTGCAAGTGCAAAGGCCTGAGGAGTGCACTAAGCGTGGCAAGCCTGACGAGCAAAGAGAAAGGCATGCTGCTTGCTCATGTGGAGAGAAGAGGACAGTATTGAGACAGTCAGTGGCCCCATCACTCGGGGTCTAGCAGGCGAAGGGATGCCATACACATCACCAGGGGATGTACACATGCATCTCATCATTGAAAGACCCCGATAAAATTTCTGGGTAGGCTTACTCGGGAACTTGAACAAACCCATGGGGAGCCAGCCTCCTCTGTTTTATCTCTGGCGTCCACAGGTTCCTGAAGCCCAAGGCAGCCGGAAACAGGAGTGCATGGGGCTCTAAACTTTGGCAGAGGGAGAAGCTCTCGGTTGAGTGAGTCTCTCCGGGTACAGCATTTTTTTCCTTGCTCTGTATTTCTGGCTTTTTACGTTTGACTTTCTTATGTTACTTTCAGACAACACATCTCTGTTTGTGTAAACGGTTCAGGGCCAGATAGAATGGAAAAATGTAGCTTCCTCTGTTTATTTATAGGCCCAGCTCTTCTAAGGCATTGATGCTCACAGATCTCCATCCTTACCTGCAAGTGGCAAAGGGAAATGAGGTTGGAGCCAAGCCTACCTCCCAAAGCGTCCAAAACTTATTTAAAGCTATTTTGGAGCCAAGGACATTTTCCTGAATTCGTTCCAAGCCAGAATGAAGATGCTGGCGCATGATATTTTCACAAAATATGCAGGTTCAGAAATTGACAGACTTTACACTGACGTCGAATATGAAGAACCATTTGTGAATCTTCATTGCAGAAAGCTGCTATCTACAAGCCAAAAATAATAGTGTAAAGAATAATAATAAAACAAAGCTGGCATGAAACTTCTCTTGAAGAGGGCCAATTTTTAGTTCGATAGCAGTGACTCTTGGAACTCAAAAGGAAAATAAATTCCTACCCACACAATCTGCATTGTTCCTCTCCTCCTCATGCTAATTTTACCTCACACCTCAAATACATAGTCATGTTTCTTCCTATTACAAGTGCAAGGTGTTCATTCTAAAAATAAGTTGTCTGCATTTGATTCCATCAACAGTTTCTTCCTAATGATTGCTATTTTTTAAGACCGTTGCTTTACCTGAAGCTATAGTAAAGAATTAGGAATATTCTCTTCCAAAATTCTCTTGAGACAGGTGCGTGTGTGTGTACACACAGTCTTCACGACATGAACATTTGCTGCCCACTAGCTCTGTTCAAATATATAATCAAATATTTCTATGAAGAAAAACTAATAATCAAACTTGTTTGCCGCATGTGGATCAAGAGCTAGAAATTCTTTTTTACCCCAATCAAGGGCCATGCACAACTAAGAACCGCATCAGATCCAACGCCACTCAATCAGCTAGTCTTTTTAAAAACTGGGCTGTACGTATAAACTCACCTGATAATTCAGTGAACAACACAATATGAAACATTCAGGCATACAAGTATTTTTAGAATGTTTTGGTTCCACTGGGTGAGGAGTTACCTGGAAGAAGAAGCAGAGTAAGAGGTAGAAAATACAGGAGGGAAAAGAAGGGAGGAGAAAGAGAGCAGACAGCAGGGGTTAAGCCCAAGCTCGCATCAGAAGCCCCTGCAGGGTGTGTTACCACACAGATTACTGGGCCCACTGCCACAGTTCTCATTCTGGAGGTCGGGGTTGAAACCTGAGACTGCATTTCTAACAAGCTCCCAGAGGCTGCTGATGCTGACCCGCTGACCCAACTAAGAGTTGTAATGAGAAAGACTAGAGGGATGAAAACAGGAGGGAGGGAAAGACGGAGGGGGAGTTCAGGAGGGCAATGCAGGGTGAGGCAGGGGACAGCGTGGGAATCTGTCACCACCCTGGTCCACTGAGAGGGCCAGGGAAGAGTACAACAATCAACTCAGGCAGACCTTGTGATTTGGTGATCCCACCCCTTCGGCATCCTAGGCTCAGTAATTGACTCAGTCCCCGCCAATGAGAAAGCCATCTGGCCAGTGAGAAAGCCATGGGACAACTGAGGCTTCTAGGAAAGCTGCCCATTGGGCCCTCTGTCCCCTCCTGCTTCTTCCTGCCCAGACAGAGACCTAAACCAGGAGATGTCGCAGCCATTCTGTAGCCATGTAACCATGAAGACAAAGGCATCCTCCCATGCCAGGTGGACCAAAAGATGGCCCTGATGGCATCATGGAGCCACAGCCCAACCATGCCCATCATGATGTCCTACCCCCAGTCATCATAATGAGCAAGGCAAGAACCATCTCTCCCTATTCAAACATCTGACTGTTGGGTTTTCCATAGCCTTCAGCTAGATGATCCCAGCTGATACGAAACTAGCCCGCTGCTTATTAGGTGCGTGCCACTGTATGCCTACTGCACATGGATTATCTCAAACCATAATGATTTAGTTTGCACAAAACTTGTGAGTGCTCTGTGATGGTGCATTTAGAAATATGTTAAGTTCCTACTCGATTCCAGACATAGAGGCACAGGACCCCAGTGCACAGGACCCACAGGCAATTAATGTAGCAAAAAGGTCCTATCAGAGAAGTAAGCACAGCTTGTGCTGGAGGACCCAAAACAGCCTCTAAACAAAACCAGGTGGATAGAAGGACCAGGAAGGCATTCTGGAGGCAGAGACCTCTGAGCTCAATACTAAAGGGTGAATAAGAATTGAGCATATCCTGAACGCTTTTAGTGATTTCTCTTTGAATGTTGATGGCAACCACAACTCAAGGGAAGAGAGGGAAGGAAAATATTCTCTGGACTATGGCAACAACAGAACAAGACGTGGCCAACTAAATGCACACATAAGTGGATGATGGGTGGATGGTGGTAAGGAAAAACATGTCTTGTCTGTGTTGGCAAGTCAATCACAATGAGCAAATCCCTGCCTCCCAAACTCATTACCATGTTGGGCTAGTCAGGCAGACCTCATAGGAAAAGTGACCCTGAGGCCATCCTTCTGCCAGTAAGAAGCTGCTAATTTGACCTTCCTGCCATGACCTGTGAGAGCAGGAAGGGATTCCCACCAGGCAGAAAACCCCTGCAAACAAGCCAGAGGGTTGAAATTTTCATTTCAAGAGTCCTTGGGTTGAGACTGTCCTAAAAGAGTGGTGATAACCAACAAGGAAGCATGGAGGAGAGAGACTCTTTTCTCTGCTACTTTTAGGCTGCTACTAATTTGTTAACTGTATCTTTCAAAGTAATTGCTTTTTTTAAATACAAGTGAAATGGATTCATGCCAATGAAAGAAGAACAGTTGAGGAAAAGGTTGAAGATTCTGAATGTCTTTTCTGAAAAAATTAGGACTGAATTTGTGCATCAGCTGGGAAAAAATAAGTAATACCAAAATACATTTTTCCAATATAAAGTTGAGAACACGGTGCAAAGCTCTATCCTGTGATACTTTTGAAAGCAAAGATCTTATGCCCACAACAGAGACTTAGCTATAGACTTTAGTAACTGTCTGACCATCATGTTTTGGTTTTGAACCTTAAAAATGAGAGAAACGATTTAGAGACTTATGTTGCATTTGATCCCCAAAACTATGTTACTAGATCACATCATATCGTGGGGGAGAATATACCTACCTTCCCCTACATGGCACACAGTAAAACCAGAAAAGGACTTTGAAAACTGTTACAAAATTTTTCTTGAGACACTGAGATTCCTTATCTGGCACTGTATTCAAGTTATGTGAGAAAACGTTGTTCCTGCCCTGAGCACCTGATCTCCAATATTCATTACTGGCTGTCTCATCCAAAAGAGCATCAGTCGCCTGAGGAGCCGGGGCAGGTGGGTAGATGTGTTATTGATTTGCCTATCTGAGGACCCAAAGACATGTTCTAAGACAACAAGATACTGGAAAGTAAGGAAGTGGGCTTTCATATTTCACATTTAATTGTAAAGTTCTAAATAATTTAACATAATCATTTTCTACCACTGACATCATTTACAATATGCTAGGAACCAAGATAAATGCTTCACATATATTATGATTTTCAATCCTTAGAAAACCTGGTAACGTCAGCATTGTTGCCCGTCTTTAAAGATGAACAAACTCAAAAGACACAGATTAATTCCCTGCCCAAGATCACACAGTAAATAATGGAAAAATGAGAATGCAAACCCAGCCGTATCTGATTCTAAAGGTCTGGCTTTTAACTGACATTCTATATTGTTTTTCATCATCTTCACCTTGGGTTGGCAAACTCCTGCCCATGGGCCAAAGACAGTGCAGAAAATATAACAGGGGTGTTGGGAGGGGGAGAGGGATTGCTATGAGTCTTCCTAGCACAGAGCCTTACCAGCCACAGCTAGTTAACTAAAGCCTCAATTACCCGCCCCTCAGACCCTGTAAAGGAGCAAAGAGATCTATTATATGCAGAAAATCTTCATCCTAATGAAATCATTAGCTTCAAGAGGAAAAGAAGTTGTAATTTAAACTTCGAAAGCCAGGAGTATCTGATGGCTTATGGCATTACAAGATTCTATTCTGCTTCTGAGAGAAAAAAAAAATTCTGTTACCCTGTTTTAAGTGTCAGATGAAAATTGTGTCGCCCAACACAGACTGTCTTACATTCTAGAAATTAATGTGCTTTTTTTTTGGGGGGGGGGGGTTTGTTTCAACCCACGTCATAATGTAAGCTTTGCCAAGTGAGCTCTCTTTCTCTCTTCAATAATATTCAAAGCTCGAGTAAGCAACAGGACAGACACAGCTCTGTCCCTAAAAGAACCAGCCAGGCATGTTTTATTACCAAGAGAGAAAGGAAAAACAAAAGAATATTTCGTGCAACAAAATTAAGTTGTGAAAGATCCCAATGTAACACATCAGGAGACTCTTATTTGTGGGTGGAATTACAAACAAAACAAAACAATGAGATCAATTCGTGCTTTGGCTTCCATAGCCATCCAGTTGTTCTCTTGTAACAGGTATTGATCTGGGCTCACAGCTACAGCAATCACACGTCCATTACAGCCAGCGTTTATGGCTGAAAGTTCTGCTTCATCTTTCCCAAACCCGCTCCCCAAAAAGTGCAGTATGAAATAACCCTGGTATCAGGAGGGCACAAATGGCTTTCCTGATACAAGGTAAAATGGCTCCTTTTTACTCATGGATGGTGCCGTGCACCTCCAACACCCTTGGCAGAGAGGCTCCCCAGCTCCTCACCTCTTCCCACCCCGACCCCTTTCTGGTGTCATTACAGCTTCACAGCTCCACGTCCTGTCTCCCAAGGCCCAAAAGCGGCCTAAATGGGCCTGGCCATGGAACAGCATGCCCGAAGTTAAACAGGGATCATAGCTCATGGAAACATCTTCAGTACATTTTATTTTTTTATCTTTTTTTTTTTAAAGATTTTATTTATTTATTCGACAGAGACAGCCAGCGAGAGAGGGAACACAAGCAGGGGGAGTGGGAGAGGAAGAAGCAGGCTCATAGTGGAGGAGCCTGATGTGGGGCTCGATCCCAGAACGCCGGGATCACGCCCTGAGCCAAAGGCAGACGCTTAACGACTGAGCCACCCAGGCGCCCCAGTACATTTTATTTTCTTTAAAGATTTTATTTATTTATTTGAGAGGGAGAGAGAGCATGAGCTAGGAGAGAGGGAGAGGGAGAAGCAGACACCCCGCTGAGCAGGGAGCCCCATGTGCAGCTCGATCCCAGGACCCCAACATCAAGACCTGGACTGAAGGCAGACGCTTAACCAACTGAGCCACCCAGGCGCCCCTTGGTACATTTTAAAGGAATCTTCCACATGGCACCTGCAGTCTTCTAACATAGCATATAGTTTACTTATTTGTTATTGCCATGCACTGTCTCTCCCTCTGCTAGCACACAGAGCCACGATCCTTGAGGATCTCTAGCTTTTACTCACTGATGAATCTGTCCCAAGTGATAGCACCAGGCTTGGGAATTCCTGGCGATAGGTGCTCCATAAATATGTGTTGAGTCGATATGTGTTAAAAAAATTCCCATTTTTACTGTACGTATTTTTAGTAGTGCTGCTTATAATCAGAATATATATTTGTGCCCCTCTGGGAAATGATGACAGCTAAGATTGCAGAAAGGAAATAGGAGAAATAAAGGGCCTGCTGCTAATATCAAGAAAATATGTCATCCTCCATCCTTGTAACAGAATAATAGACGACCAAATGAAAACGATCAAGGTCAGATCTCAAGGACAAAGGCTGGGATTTTTCGGGTCTTGTGCTATCTTCATGCAGACAGTATCTGGGGTCAGTGGAATCTTTTCTTAGCTCCACAGACACAGCTACACCTGGCATGACCATTCATTTCTGTCGAAGTTTACAGAGTTGACCCCTCCGGGTTTTGAGACCATAACTTTCTTTACTTAATAGGATGCTGCTCATAGCAAGAACAAGCTAGCAAAATGGGTTAAATGGTAGGGGACTGTCGTCTTCGTGTTTCTGAATCTAATGATGACATCCTCATCTTCACATCCTTAATAATTCCTCATTGCCCCTGGGATAAGAGCTGATTTGTGTGGAAAACTTTCTCAGTTCTCTAGTACATTCCGCAGCCATCCATCTCCATATCTGAGCTTTCAAACCCTACCCCCTTCCAACTTCCTTCTCCTATGAATCTTTAAATATGGGGCTCTGTCCCCATCTTTGTGAGAAACTGAAAGAAAAGCACCATCAGTATGTTGATTTTCATGACCCCTAAGGTCACTCTTTGTCCAATAACGATTGATTTTTTTTTTTTTTAATGAGCAAGAGCTACGTACCGGGTACTGGATTTAAACAGAAAAAGGAAAAAATAAATAAAAAGGAAAGAGGGAGAGAAAAGCTTTCATTTGAATTATTTCACTTTATTTTTATTTTTTTTAAGCTAGCTCCATGCTGGGCCTAGAGCCCAACATGGGGCTTGAACTCACCACCCTGAGATCAAGACCTGAGCTCACACCAAGAGTCCGTCGCTTAACAGACTGAGTCACCCAAGCGCTCCAAATTATTTCACTTTAATACTCAAAAAATTCCATGAACATGAATATGAAGCAACTAGCACTCAATAAGTATAAGTGCACTTCACCCAAGAGCAGACAAGGTTGGCAAATAAACACAGGAAAAAATGTTTCTTCAGCATCTGTAGCCATTAGGAAAGTACAAATGAAAATTACAATGAAATACACTATTAAATGGGTAAATTTTTTAAAAGATTTTATTTATTTGAGAGAGCGCACACGAGCAGGGGTGGGGCAGAGGGAGCAAGAGAGGAGCAGACTCCCTACTGAGCAAGAAGCCTGATATGGGACTGGATCCCAGGACCCAGAGATCATGACCTGAGCCAAAGGCAGATGCTTAATCAGCTGAGTCAGCCAGGCACCCCTAAACGGGTAAATTTTTTTGAACTGACAATATCCACTGCTAAATGCAAGAGTGTGAACCAACTGGGACTCTCCTACATTGCTGGTAGGAACGTAAACAGCACAGCGACTTTGGAAACAAGTTCGGCAGTTTTTTATAAAGTTGAACATGCACTTAACACAGGAGGCAGCAATCACACTCCTAGATACGTATACAAGTGAAATGAAAACACTGGTCCACACAAAGACATGGTTGCAAATGTGTATAGGGGCATTATTCATAATCACCAAACCTGGAAACAATCCAGTGTTCTTCAACCGATGGGTGGATAAACAAGCTATTGTAAGTCCATCCGTGCAAGGATAACACTATCCAGCAATAAGAACGAAAGGGCTACGGATGCATGCCAAGAACTGGATGAGCCTTGAAGGCATTATGCTAAGGGAAAGAAGTCAGACAGCATAGCCTCCAAATGTATTAGTTCATATGAGATTTTGGAAAAGGCAAAACTATGGACAGAAATCAGATCAGTGGTTGCCAGAAACCGGACAGTTAGGAGCACTGAGTATAAGGGCATGAGAGCACATGGGGTAGGGGCTGGGGGCGGTAAGAGAACTAGTCTAGCAGGATTGTGATGGTGACCACGCAGCTACACGCTGCTGTCAAAACTCACCAAACTGTACCCTTAAAATGGGTGCATTTTATTGTAGGTAAAGTATACATGAGTAAAGCTTAGCATAAAAAATAATTCATCAATCAGTAGAAAGAAACACAAGTACCCTGTCATAAAATCATCAAGCTGGAGCTTGTACTTACAACAGGTGTTTATTTACCTGTTTACAAATGACCTACCAGTATCCATATCACTAAGTGATGTCCCACAGATAGGAAAATATCTGCCATTAATGAACTTGGACATAAAATCATATTTCCCATAGTTTTCTTGATAATTTTGATATTTTTCCTTTATTTTCTTTCTTTCTTTATTTTTTGCTCAACTTCTTGTCAGACCTGATGGGGACAAAGCTGTGATGTCACAATATGACCAAGAACAAATACAAGTTAACCGTTTCTTGGGGTTCACTTGTGCACGAAGGATTACTCTTGATTTCAGTAGCTTGAGTCTTTTCACACATCTTTTTATAAGCTATTCAAAAATGCTTTGGGGTTAGTTTTACATAAACTCAATGATGTAATCTCCAGACCGACTTACCCACCTGCGGGTAAGGTGTAATACATGCCAGTATGTTGGGTATTTCCCCCGCAGATTACCTCTCATCTTTCTTCTGACTTGGGAGATCTACCATGCAGCTTGAATGCGAGCGCCAGTATTGATCTGTATAGATGTTAATAATGCAGACTTTCTGATATCAACATTTATTTTTGATTCTTAAAAAATGTTCTGATATTTTCTTCCCACATGCAACAAATTGTTATAAACACCCTCTTTAGAGATTTACATTCATCCTCTTCAGAGAGCCCAACTCTGGTTGGCTTCTTCTCCTGAATGTACTTGAAGATGTTCTACAAATTCAATTTCTTTGCCAAGTCTTATACATCTTATTGGACTCATTCAATGTGACATTCATTAGGCATGCATCTGACTACCCTTTCCCCATTTATCGTTCCATTTATTGAAAGCCGCCTCCCCCCCCTCCGCCCCAGCTATTATCAGTCTAGGACATTTCTTAAGAACATTTACAGAAAATTCTGCAGTATGTTTTTCAGGGATTTCCAGAAACAAGCATGAATGGTCTGCAAGCCTCTTATGGGTAATTAATGTCCTTAGTCCCACCTTTCAGACTAGGAGTTTTTTCAGTTTCCTTTACTGTCGCTTAATGGAGTGTCAGGGTTATGGCCCTCGTTTTTGTTTGATGAGCTGCATTGTGTTGTACTCATTAAAGCCTAGGGACTCCCCTCCAGTCAGCTCCTGACAGACCCTATTTGCCACTTCCCATTGCTGTGTTTATTTTTTTTTTTTTTTAAGATTTTATTTATTTATGTGACAGAGAAACAGCCAGCGAGAGCGGGAACACAGCAGGGGAGTGAGAGAGGAAGAAGCAGGCTCCCAGCAGAGGAGCCCGACGCGGGACTCGATCCCGGAACGCCGGGATCACGCCCTGAGCCGAAGGCAGACGCCTTAACGACTGCGCCACCCCGGCGCCCCCCATTGCTGTGTTTAATCTTTAAGTTTTCTGTTTAATTTCTAAGATGTTTTATTGTAAGTTTGAACCTGTAAGTATAAAGCAGGGTTTTTCACCCATCATTACCAATATTTGGGGCCGGATACTTTTGTATTGTCAAGAGCCATGTTGTGCATTGTAGGCTGCTGACCAGCGTCCCGGCCTCTGCTCACTGGCTGCCAGTACAGCCCCTCCAACCAGCTGTGCCAACCAAAAATGTCTCCAGACACTGCAGAATGTCTCCTGGGAGCTGTGATCACGCCCGGTAGAGAACCACTACTGTGAAATGACTCCCTCCATTTAAAAGATGACCGTTGGGAAGCATGGGTGGCTCAGTCGTTGAAGCGTCTGCCTTTCGCTCAGGTCATGATCCCAGGGTCCTGGGATCGAGCCCCACATCAGGCTCCCCGCTTAGCAGGGAGGGACTCTGTTTCTCCTCCTCCCTCTGCTCCCCTGCTACTGCTCTCTTGCTTGCTCTCTCTCTCGATCTCAAATATCTTTTTTAAAAAATTTAAAAATAAAAATAAATAAATAAAAGAAGACCTTTTACAACAGCTTGGGCTGTTGTCACCAATGAGAATAATGGCGCCATTAAATTTGCCAGCAAGTTGCAAGTAACACTCATCAGCCAAAAAACTTAGTGAAAAGGAAGTACTCATCTTCCTAGGGAAGACTAAGAAATGCTTCCTTCCCAACAAGGGGAGGTGGTAGGAGATCATTCCAAGTATTTACTGTACTTCTCCAGAGAAGTATCTCCTAAAGAAGTGCCATCCCTCACAGAGATGAGCTCGCCTTCACCTCCACCTGCAGGGACACGCAGGCGTCACCAAAACCCTTCATGTTTCCCCCCTTTTGAACAGTGGGGGTAATAATGCCAGTGCCCACCTCACAGAAGCGATAAGAGGATTACATGAGTTAACATAGGTAGAGCATCTGGAACAGTGCTACTTCGCAGTAACTGCTTTTACATGGAGTAACTCTTAACATCATTACAGCCAGAAACTACCAACACTCATTCACTTTTTCATGGTCTCATTTCATACCAGCTAGTATTTACAGATATTCTGCTAAATCCCTCCAGGCATTCTGCTAAAGCAGTGTCACTGCTCCCAAGAAAGTTATAGGCTGTAAGGAAACAATGATGATGAAAGTGCAAACAAGTTTACAAGGCACCACAGTAGGGCACCTAAGTGTGTCTAGAGGAATCAGGGAGGGCTTCCTGGAGGAAGTGATAGTTGAGCTGAGACCTGCATGACAATGGAATTTTTCAGGGGGCAAGAATAATGGAAGCTATTTCATCCAGAGATAAAAACAAAGACTGAAAGTCCAAGGGCACAAGGCAACGTGACTTTTTTAGGAAATTAAATTTCAAAATCACTGTCAGTGAAAAATGTAATGAGGGGATTTGTGGAAAATGAGACCGAAGAGCAAGCTAGGGCCCAGTCATGACAAGCCTGGCATGGAAAGGATAGCCTTTCCCAGCATGCACGGGGAGCACAAATGTCGCGGGATGTTAACAGCTGACGTGTGGGAGGCACAGGGTCAACCAAGACCATGGGAAATACTAGGTCAAATCTAAATGAGTTCTTGACTTCAGGATTTCCCGAAACATTTAAAATGCCAAAGGTGGTTATGGGTTTTCAAAAAGAAAAATTGTAAGCAGCAATTTCCAAACAGAACAGAGCTCTGAAAGGGATCCAGACTGGGAAATATTGCTGAGCAAACGAGAAGACATTAGAGACTGTTTAGATAAAGGAATTTCATTGTCAGATCTCCACATGAAACATGTCACTCTAACCCAACCATGGATGGATTAAATGGAATGGGAGTAAGCCAGGAAGCAGGACAGAAACAGGGAAAGAGACCCCTGCAAAATTCCAAAAAGGATAATAAGAGACCCAGTTGGGGCCGCGGGCAGTGGACATGGAGAGAGTGGAATGCCTTGGAGCGGTATTAAGAGGCAGGAATGATGTGTGGTGGGTAACGACTGAGTCATGAGATAGAGGGGGAAGTACAGAAATATCACCAAATTTCCACCTGAAGCAGCAGGTGACATGGTAGAACCGTTAGCTAAGAAAGAAATCACAGGAAGAAGAAACTGGTTTGAGGAGGAAGTCATGTTCTAGCGCACAGAGTCTGAGGCAGCTATGAACTCTGTAGTCTGTACCTCGGGCTACAGATAGAAAGTGAGGAGCCATTGAGAGAGAAGTGCACCGAATCCACTGGCATGCACAGCACTGGCTGGAGGGAGCGTTGCCGAGAAAAAGGTGGAGCCATGCAGAACAACACCATTTCCAGGACGGATAGGAGGAGGAGCCGGCAAAACGTGTCAGTGATGAGGTGAGGTGAGAAAGCAGAGCGTGCTGCCATGTGCTCAGGAAGTTACAAAGGAGGGAATGGCTTCAGACAGAGAGAGGTGAAGCTAGGGAAGAACATTAGAGATCCCACACGGGATGCTTTGACAACACCCTTCCCAGGGAACAAGTGTGGGAGCTCTCGTTCAGTGGCTCTCAAACTTGAGCATGCATCAGGATCCTCTGGAGGCTTCTGCAAACTCACACTGGGGGGCCCGCCCCCAGAATTTCCGATTCACTAGACCCAGATGACGCTGATGCTGCTGGAGAACACAGCTCTAGGAAAAGGAATCCTGAACCTCCTTTAGAAATGAGGGTTGGGGAAACACAAATGTTTCATCTTTTGCTCTCTCAGGCCCTCTGATTCCAGAAGATGGGAGTACTTCATTTCATTGCATTCTTATTCCAGTTTCACGAGCCCAAATCGACCCCATTTCACCAAACATAGCGGGGTTGACACAACGTAAGATACGTTGTTAATTTAGGTAATGCTAAGAAGGAGAAAAGGATACCAGTAATTATGAGATGTAACTGACTATAAGAAGCACTCTGATTTTAGAAATATGAAATCCTGCAAAAATGTACATATCAGAATTGGTAAAACGTGGCCAACCTTCTCTTCTGGGGCCATCTTGGAAAAGTCTGGGCAGAAGCCTGTGCCCCAACAGGAAATACGATTCTATGTCTCCCCCTCTTTTCATCTGGTGATAAACACAACATATCAACATATACCTACCGAATCCAAGGGCTCTGCTCCTCTTAAGTAATTGGGTCCTTCACCTGTGCCCCCCAAAAGCATCTAATCCCACATTCCCCCGGTTCTTCAGAACTTCTTAAAACTCACATACCAATGTGCAAGGATGTTTCATAAGGAGTCCTGCATTTCCCACATTTACCAAGGACTCTCAGTAGCTACACCCAGAATGTCCTAGCCCAGATAGCCTACTACAGAGAAGATCCATTCAAGAAAGGTCACTGCCATAATCGGCAAAAGTTCAAAGAAAAAGAACACCCCCACGCTTTTTTTTCTTCTCCTCACCGAGAGAAATCCCCCTAGCTGTATATATGATTAACTCATTACGTCTTATAAATAATGGCTACCATTTATTAGAACCTAACTGCACGATAGATGTTTCTACCTGTATGTACTTTCCCCAAAAGAACCACTCAAGGTAGGTATTTTTAATGTTAATATAAGTCTCAGATGGTGATAGACCCAAGATTCAACAAACAATAAACCATTAATTTCTAGAGCGTAAAATTTCTGTACATAAGCTATTTGAATACTCCCCTAGCCTGACCCTGGCCAGTGTCCACAGACAAAATACCTCAGCAAAGCCAAATGCACAGTGACCCTTTCACCTTTTGTGGTACTTAAAATAAAAAAAATAAAAAAATAAAAAGTCTCTCACTCCAGTGTACAAGAAACTCCATGGAAAGTCAGAGTAAAATAGTTATCTCTATTCTCTCAGGGATCTCACAACACTACTCTTACTCTTGTGACAATTCTGCTTCCCCCTTTGTACCTCTTAGCTCTCAGATGTGCAAGTTGAAGGTAATATGTCAACTTCTAAAGTACATCCCAAAGCCAGGTATTTCTGGTGGTGTTATGCTATAATAAATAACCATACTTTTATCTCCAACACGCCCTTGTAAGATAGAACACTTTACATATGTTCTACAAAACATAAAAATGGCTACATGGAGGTAAGTCAATCAGAAACAGAGCTGGCTGTGAGTCTATCTGTGGAGACCCTTTCAGGGTCTAACCCTGAAGCCACACTTCCTCCCCGGAGATCCATACCTAGAAGCAGCCATAGCTAGAATGTTCTTACCCAGAGAGCTCCTTACAGAGACGGCCAATCCATGACACACCATTAACACAGCAGACAAAAGGTCAACCAAAGCAAATGCCTTATACAAACAGTCGCCAACATGAAGTCTTTTTCCGTAGGAGGGTGCTTTGAAATGACAGGCAGGAAACCTGATTCCTACCTGAATGTCCCAGGAGAGGGTCCAGTAGTAGCAAGTCTTCCAAGAGGGTCAAAATTGCCTGTTATTTTTAAAACCTGAAACTTAAAATAATTCCAGACCCCTCAGCCGCATGTTGCAAAAACTGACAGATAAGTTATACACATGGAATTGATTCCAACAATCCGCCAAAGAAGGGGGGGGGGTCTCTCAAATTTGGCAATGTCAATTTCCATATGGAAAGAATTACTGGAACTGGGCAGAGATGGAGGGAGAAGGGAGGAGGAGGTGGGGAAGGCTGGTGATGATTCCAGTGAGCTGAACCGTTTTGCGCTATCGAGCATGCAGCACCGAATGTTGTCAGAGCAGGAGTCCCTTCACAGGCTTGAAGGAAGACTTGGGGAAAAGCTTATTTCATCCTTTAAAGGTAGTTTCACACGTTTGGGGTTTTTGTGGTTTTTCCTGCTCTGGCTCTGGTTCTGTATGTAAGGGCTTTTTTTTAACCTCTCCCAAATCTGAGAGTAATTAGTCTTTTGTATTAGAGCTCCGGTATTTGGCAAAGGCATCATTATTAATAGTATGAGTCTGAGCTACCTGCAGGATTTCAGCTCTCCCACATGTGGGAAAATTCTGACCCAACATCTGTTTTCCAGTAAGATCCTGTTTTGACAAAATTTGATAAGTACATTTGTGTTGCCCCCAGGTGTTGGAAGGTCAAGCGACAGATCCAAGGTCATGCAGAAAACGAGGCTCCCTTTTAATTACCTGGATTCCTCCTGGATGGTTTCAAAAGTAAATGGGTTCCAGGAAACCAGAGAAGAATGAAGTCATTGCAAGAATACCCAAGTTTCACGGGTTTGGTTGGTTGGAAGATATTTCTAAATAAAGCATCATTTCTACAGTCTGCTTCTGAGTTTAGATACAGCTTTTCAGGTTCTCTCTGAAATTCTAAAAAATCGTGCAGCTCACTGAAAGCATTAACAGCCTTCCCCAGTTTACTGCAATTGCCGAATCTATTTACAAAAAGCCGATGCTATCGAAATCCCTGATATTCAACTGTGGTCTAAGGACAAGCAGCAGCAACAGCTCCTGGGAGCTTGTTAGAAATGCAAAATCTCTCTCCCCTACCTCTGAAAATCATAAACTTCATTTTAACAAGTTCCCCAAGTGATCTGTATGCGCCGATTAAACCAGTGGACAACAAACTATGGGTGTGCAAACCAAATCTGGTACCACCTATTTTTGTAAATAAAGTTTTATGGAGACACAGCCAGGGCCAACAATTTGTCTATGCTTATTCCCACACTAAAATGGCAGAATGGAGACGCTGCCGATATGTACTCCCTGGCCCTTTACAGAAAATGCTGACTGACCCTTGATCCAAACCTTTATTGCTGGAGGAAAAGGTGAAGATGCTAGAATCCTAAACTTGTTGAAATCACAGTAGGAAGGCACCATAACGATAAGGAAGACAGCATTTTTTTTTTTTTTTTTTTGATAAGAGATCTGTTTGGCCCACGAGGTAATGAAAATCATGAGGGAAATTTCTAGACCTTTTCCAAGTTAACTTCCCCAATGTTCAGCACCATTTTTTGCCCCGTGAATGGCCAAAGAAATGCAGTGTCTGTCCTTATGAAATCTACAGGCAGAGAAGACATGGTTACTGTGAACCTAACGTGGCACCACCTGTTAATTCAAGAATGCATTAGAAGGACACGATTTTTTAATATAGCGTTCTGCTTATTTAAGATCTATGTGATAGGGTTAAAGAGAAACCCCTAGAGAAACAGCAGGTGGGAAGCTTTTAACGGCAGCCACCACTGCTGCTATAGGAAGGTCTGATGGACTGACTCCATCTCTCCACATCTTCCTTCTTGCCCTTCCCTTTGCCTTTGCCAACACTTGATTTTAAAATCTACCACCTACGTTGCCTGATTGCAAGACCTCTGATGAGACGCCACCTATGGTTCTGGCAGAAATGAGAAAACTTTCAAAAGGAGCCCCCAGCTCCAGGGCCTGCCCCATGTCACTCTCAGAGGAGAAACCTGGCCAACACAAAACACACAGGGTCCTGCTCAGAAGAGCAGCAGCTGAGGGCCACCTGGGTGGCTCCGTAGGTTAAGCTTCTGTCTGCCTTCGGCTCGGGTCATGATCCCAGCATCCTGGGACTGAGCCCCATGTCAGGCTCCCCACTGAGCGGGGACTCTGCTTTTCCCTCTCCCTCTGCCTCTCCATCTCTTGCTCTCTCTCTCTCTCTCAAGTAAATAAAATCTTTAAAAAAGAAGAAGAAGAAGAGCAGCAGCTGCTGAGAGAATAAAGGGGGCAAGTCTTAAGGAGGAGATCCCGGAGACACTGGGGCTGAGAGACTTGCATACCCACAGGCATGGTGCCTTCCAGGCACCTCGCCACCCAACATCACAGCCTACACTTAGCCTCTGGAACCTGCTGCTAACCTACAGGGCTCGGTGTCTTTGCTTATATGCTAATGGTCTGCAGGGAGGTTAGCCTTTAGCAAACTGTAGATGATCCAACGTAAAGTACGGTTTGGGTTATTTTGAAGTAATCACTGCCTTAGAAAAATCACGAGTGCTAAAAAAAACTTAACTTAAAGATCTAAAACTTTTAGAGTAGCAGAGTCACACAACTTGGATGAGCAGCAAAAGCACTTGGTGGCAATCTATAAGTAATCACACCTCCCTCCCAGGACACGCTCTCTCCTCTGACCCCCACCGAATGGGCAAGAAAAACGTTAACTCTGTGTCCATCCAACCCAGAGCAAAGCAGAGTCCTATCTAATAATCTATGCCAGTGGTTCCCAAGGCGTGGTTCCCAGCACCCCGGAGCATGCGGGAAATGCAGAGTCTCAGACCCCACCCCAGACCAGCTGAATCAGAAACCCCAGGGGTGGGGCCCTGCAGTCTACATTTTGCAAGGCCTCCAGGTAATTCTCATGCACGCTCAAGGCTGAGAATCACTGATGAGACAATCCCTTCAGGTAAGCGAAGGCACATTAGATAGCATGTTCCTACCTCTGATTTTCTCTCCTCTTAGTGTGTGTGTATAGGAAAAGTCTGGAGGCTTTGGGGATCTTACATCAGCAAATGAAGGGCCAGATCCATGGGTGTCTGTCCTCTGCCCTCCACTGTTCCAAGTGGTATCTCTCATTCACCTGGTCTTGCTTTCTCAGCAGACATTTGAAGCTCAAATATGACTTAGAGCACCAGTTGGCAAATTTTGTCAGCAAAAGGTCAGAGAGTAAACAGTTTCAGCTTTGACAGCCATATAGTCTTGGTCACAACAACTCAATTCTGTGTTGCACTGCAAAAGGAACGACAGACAATATGTGAATGAATGAGCGTGGCTGCGTTCCAACAAAACTCTATTTATAAAAACAGGTAATGGACCAATGTGGCTCACACGCTGTAGTGTGCTGAACCCTGAGTTAGAGTAACATGAGCTGCTGTAAGAAATAAGCCTACATATCTTGATAGCGTCTTGGAAGTTTACTCTTGTTCCTGTAACAATCCAACACAATCCAGTATTTCTAGTTGTCAGAAGAGTTTCCTCCAAGGATGATCTGGACACCCCACCCCAGATCCGGTCCCCTTCTTGCTCCACTCTCCCTCACCTCTTCCCAAAGGGACACTTACAGCCCATCCACAGGGATTAGTCACTACACCCCACCTCGAGGCAAAACAGTCTGAAGATGGAAACCCACCTCCAGCAACATCTCCACACTACGGAAGGGGAAGCATGGATTTTGGTGAATATGTAGTCATTCCTTTCACAAGGTGAAACAGGGTGGTGGGCGGAGGAAGATAAGATGTTATGGAAGAGCTTTTATAAGATGAATTTGATGTGCACGTTTGTAGAGACAGAAGAAAGCAAATCAATTTACAGGAACCAACGAATAAGTATAGAACCGGAGAGGAAAAAGCACCACTTGGGGGCCTTCAGTTCTTATTGATAGGTAGGCAAGGGGGTTGAGGAAAAAGAAGTATAGGACATGTGCTCAGAGAATAAGATGTAGGAGCCTGCAATTTCCATTCCATTAACATCAAGCCTGAGTACCAGTGGTACTAAGATGAAGTGGAAAAGGCCAAGCAATAGGAGGTCAAGATTTCAGAGGCTGAGACTAGAGGGGTATTGCCTTTCCGAGCAAGCCTGTGACAAAATCCCGTTTAACTAATGAAGTAGGTTGTCTGGTTTTAGTCATGGCTACAGCGTCTTACCACTCGCCAAGATTAGCATCAAGGGGACTGGACAGGTCCACCATGCGTAACACATACAATACCACAGGCCAATTCATACATTTTCTTAGACTGCCATTCCTTTTCATTGGAATAGCTGCACAGTTAAACTCTCAGTCTTTCAGAAGGTACCAAAATGTATCAAGGTTATACGATCCAACAGTTGTGATCCTTGGTATTTTCTCAAATGAGCTGAAGAATCATGTCCATACTAAACCATGCACACAATGCTTATAGCAGCTTTATTCATAACTGCCAAAACTTGGGAGACACCAAGGTGTCCTTCAGTAGGTGAATGGGTAAATAAACTGTGGTACATCCAGACAATGGAATGTTACTCCATGCCCAAAACAAATTAGCTATCAAGTCATGAAAAGCCATGGAGGATCCTTACATGCATATCACAAAGTGAAAGAAGCCAGTATGAAAAGGCCATATCCAACTCTAGGACACTCTGAAAAAGGAAAAACTATGGAGACAGTAAAAAGATCAGTGGTTGCCAAGGGTTGGAGGGGAAAGAGAGGGATGAACAGGCAAAGCACAGAGGACTTTTAGGGCAACGTAGCAGAGTATTAGTGAAAATATTCTGTATGACCGTAATATGCATACGTCTCATTACACATTTGTGCAAACCCACAGAATGTACAACATCAAGAGTGAACCGTAATGTAAACACTATGGACTTCAGTGTAGACTGTCAGTGTAGACTCATCGATTCTAATCAATGTTCTACCCTGGAGATACTGGTAATGCGGGGGGTTAAGCATGAGTGTGGGAAGGGCATATATGAGAAATGTCTGTAATACTGCTGTGAACCTAAAACTGCTCTAAATATAAAAAGTCTATTAAATGTGTGTGTGTGTATCAGTCTTTTCCATCATTTATCAACATGCACGTAATTTTTTTTATCTCTCATGTAAAGTGGTCACTGTAAGACACTGTGGCCTGAGGGAAGGTAGGTAAAGTCCCAAACTGAGGTGAGGGGAGGCTGGGGAGCACTAAGATGGACCCCATTTGCCTCCATCTCTGCCTGAAGTAAAACCTGCACCAGATACTGGCGTCAACATACTAATCAGCTTTACAGGAAGCTGGATTCGGCGGCTATAGAGAAGTGAGATGGCCTGTAAACAGACACTCCTTTTCAGACCTTCCCATCTGGAATCTTGGTACAGTTCTATATACCAAAGGCCTTTGCCAAATGAGACTCTGGATGCATGACAAGTTGTATTTTGAAAAAAATCTTACTTGAATTGCACAAGTTCGAATAAACCAGTAATAAGCCAAATAGTCTGTCTCTTGGAGAGGTGGAGAGACAGAAGGGTCAGGAAGGGAAATCATAAAATAAACAAATCACCGCTATGAAAATTTATATGGCTCACCCCACCTCTGAAATGAGAGTTCAAAATAGAAATGCTTACTCCTTAACACTGGTTATTATAACAAGATGTGTCTATTTCGTGAGTTTGCTGGATACCGTTATCCAGCCATGCCGTGTATTTTTCCATGATAGATTTGAAACATCCAGGGTTTCATTTGTTGCCTCCTCCTACACACCAGATACGTGAGAGAAAATCTCATTTAGATGATGTTTTGTCTAGAGCGGCTTCATAATAAAGCAGATGCAGAGGGTGCAGTTTCAAACACTCACATCCAAACGCACAGAGCTCATTACCTGTAACTGGGGAAACAAGACAGAGATGGATCCCATTCGTGTTCACGCAGGACACAAGCAGAAAGTTCCACTGGCTTAGCCAGAGCATGCTGAGCAATGCTCCTCCCTGCCAGCACTGCCCCGGGTACCACCAGGAGCTGGGTGGGTGGCCAGGCAGGGGCTGCGGAAGCAGCCTAACCACCCTGCACAGTGCCATCCTCAGACATGCCAACCTGGGGCAGTTGGGGATGACAAGCACAATGACCACGCAGCTGCAGGGTCCACACAGTGCAGAAAGTCCCAGCCGGAGCAGAGAAACTAACACGTGATCCTTCACAGGAGACAGTACCTGCCATTCCCAGGGGGCCAAAAAAACCAACCAACCAACCAACACAAACAAAAACTCATTTTCCCTTCACTTTTTGTTTCTCAGCTTTTCATTAAAAGTGCTCTCTGTTTCAGAGACATAATTACTGACAAAATTCGACACACTTTAGAACAGTGTTCAAAAGAGAGAAGACAGCCCAAACAGATTTCGGCTTTTGTAAATTCTGAGTTTTCTCAAAAATAACTCACACAATTTGGACAGGGTAGATTTTTTTTGTAGTCTTTGACTATAAAGCACAATCCCATTTTGCTGACAGTGGACATATATGAATATTTTCAAATTTATAAAGGTTATATGTACATAAGAAAGTAGAGGGGCACCCAGCTGCCTCAGTTGCTAGTGTGTGTGACTCTTGATCTTGGGGTTGCAAGTTCAAGCCCCACGATGGGTGTGCAGATTACTTAAAAAGAAAAGAAAGAAGGGGGGGGAGGGAGAGAAGGAGGGAGGGGAGTGCATTCTTTTTCTCTCCATTTAATTTAATTAATTATTTATTTTTTAATCTGTCTAGGCAGATATCCTTTCTCCTCCTGATTTTTTATTTTTTATTATTATTAACATATACTGTATTATTTGTTTCAGGGGTACAGGTCTGTGATTTACCAGTCTTACACAATATGCAGAGCTCACCACAACACATACCCTGCCCAATGTCCATCACCCAGCCACCCCATCCGTCCCACCCCACCTCCATTCCAGCATCATTCAGTTTGTTTCCTGAGATTAAGAGTCTCTTATGGTTTGTCTCCCTCTCTGGTTTCTTCTTGTTTCCTTTTTTCCCTCTCTTCCCCTATGATACTCTACCTTGTTTCTCAAATTCCACATATCAGTGAGATCATATGATAACTGTCTTTCTCTGACTGACTTATTTCACTTAGCATAATACCCTCTAGTTTCATCCATGCCCATTGCAAATGGTAAGTTGTTTTTTTTTTTTTTTTACAGCTGCATTCTTGAATACTATCAAAATTTGATTTCAGGAGTGCCTGGCTGGCTCTGTTGGTAGAGCATGTAACTCCTGATCTCAGGGTTGTGAGTTCAAGACCCACATCGGGCGTACAGCTTACTTTTAAAAAAAAATCTGATTTCTTTTTCAACAATTAAGGAATCTTCCTGCCTGGTCAATTTTTTCAAGGTGCTTCCTAATTGTGCTTCTCCTTCCCTGTCTATAAAATTTGAAGCCAACAAAAACTAACCCTGGAAGAAAATTCTAGGTGAAATTTAAAGCAAAATAACATGAAAAAACTTCATAGTCATTAGCTAATACAGAGATAGACAAAAAAAATAACAGTTGGAAAAAACACAAATCAGGAAAAATGCTTAGTTCTCTTACAAAGGAATCACATTCTGGATAATATTTATCAACAATGCCACCATATTATTCTTCATCTTAAAACTATGTACACAACACCTCCACTGCCATTGTATTAGTTTCCCAGGACTGCTGTAACAAAGTAGCACAAACTAAATGTCTTACACACACACACAGAAATTTACTCTTTCCCATTTCTGGAGGTCAGGAGTCCAAGATCAAGGTGTTGACAAGGTTAGTTCTGCCACCAAGTCTCAGCCTCATGCATAAGGGTCTCCCACAAACGGCTGCTTTGGTTCTGCCACTCCACCCCTTTTTACTCCAAATCCCTCTTTGCATTTCCACTGCACTGAGCCTTTGTCCAAGCTACTCCTGGACTTGAAATTCTTTTTTTTTTTTTTTAAGATTTTATTTATTTATTCGACAAAGATAGAGACAGCCAGCGAGAGAGGGAACACAAGCAGGGGGAGTGGGAGAGGAAGAAGCAGGCTCATAGCAGAGGAGCCTGATGTGGGGCTCGATCCCACAACGCCAGGATCACGTCCTGAGCCGAAGGCAGATGCTTAACCGCTGTGCCACCCAGGCGCCCCTGGACTTGAAATTCTTGACTCTTTTTCACATCCTAAAATCCTTCAAGGGGTCAGTTCAATGCTCGGTCCTCTGAGGAGACCTTTGGCACCCACCTCCCCGAGATTCTCTCCTTTTCAGCTCTCTGCTCTTTTTACCTCCAAGCAGCACTAGATGACTTGTGTTATGGCTACCATCCGTCTTCCTGACCACAACGGAAGTGCCCTCAGGCCACAGCTCTGTAACCCCATAAAATGGAGTTCACACGGAGCACTCCAGAAAATACCTACTAGCTAACTGAACGAAGCAACAGATGAATGTTGCTGTGAAGAGTCTAATGTGGTTACTAAGCTCACTCAAATAATGACACTTTCTAAGAAAAACATTCATGATTTTTTTCCCTCAGTTCTTGGTCTATGCACTGAGGGAGGATTCAGCAGGACAAATCAGCAGATTAACGAAAATAGCCAATTGATATCCAAACGGAAAGGACCACACCCCTTACAACAACTATGGATCTGAAACTACGCATTTTTAGGATAGCTGTATTCTGGAGTGTGTGTTATCAACAGGTGTTTCCATGACAATACAAGCTCACGTGACAACAACCAGAGCATAGTTGGAGGAAAAATGTCAAAACATGACAGGATACACCTAGAATTCCTTTGATACTAAAGAGGTTTTAGCAAGTTCTTGGAATCTATAAATATCGCCAATCTTTGAAACGTTGGATGGGAAGACAGTCATCCCACACTTTTCCTGCTGCTCTCTGCCTGCAGTGCCCTACCTAGTCTTGCCTGTCTTGCAAAATCTGCAACGTTTCAAACTGCAGCTTCTTTCCAATGCCATCCAGCCTGGAGGATCACCTGCCCTGCCCGAAACAATTTTCTGATGCTTAAAAGCTACTCCGTTAATTCACTGCTTCTAATTCTCAGATGTCTTGTTCATGTATTTCTGTAGCAAATGCCTCAACTTGATCTCAAGCTCCTTGAAGACAGAGACTACAACATGGGTCTTCATATCGCCGCAGAATTTGTCATGCATCTGTATCTCTCCTTACTCTGAAATGTTTCCAACTTCAGCTAAAAGTAAAAAGTAGGAGCCTGAAGTTTTCAACACCGTTGAAATCTCTCCCTGCCCCCACAGGCTTAAAGGACTGCTGAGCAAATTACACTGTAAATCTGAGACAGGAGAGCCATTTCTCCACTGCCTAGCAGAAGTAGCTAGTCCCGGTCAACAGCACTGAAGACAAAAAACACTATGAAATGCGCAGGCTGAAATTTGCCACTAAAGCAAAGCAAAGCTTTCCAATGACAAAGTTACTTTAAAATCCTGTTTTTATTTCTGACATGTAATTATTACTATATAAGCTGGGCTGAGTGAATTTACACTTTTTTTGAAATACAGTCAAGAAAAATTACAACTGTAATATTAACTGTAAATATTTGGAAGGATTAGGGGTGTCAAGCATTCTACTCTAGCACAATGCACTGAAAAATTGGTTGTACTAGTTACTGCACTCAAATGTGAAGACATTTATTATTCTTTTGTATATACATATATGTATATATGTATTACAAAGTACATGTGTGTGTTGTGTGTGTATATATACATGTATACACATACACAAACACATACTTTGGTTGTTTTCCTTATTTCAGATCAATTTTATTGCTTGGATTATTGGAGTTTGGGCAGTGGCTTCACTTCCCACCTTGATAAAATCCCACCTTTATAAAAGTTGTAAGTCTGGGGCACCTGGGTGGCTCATTCGTTAAGCGTCTGCCTTCGGCTCAGGGCGTGATCCCAGAGTCCTGGGATCGAGCCCCACATCAGACTCCTTCACTGGGAGCCTGCTTCTTCCTCTCCTACTCCCCCTGCTTGTGTTCCCTCTCTCGCTGGCTGTCTCTCTCTCTCTGTCAAATAAATAAATAAAATCTTTAAAAAAAAAAAAAGTTGTAAGTCTTTGAGAAATTCCAGCTAGGCTTTCCATAGTTGGACCCCTTACTCCCACAGTTTTAAAAGTGTTTTTGGTGGGTTTGTTTTTAATATTTGGAGTTGTCTCTGTCCTCACGTTCCTTCTATTGGATCCAGTTCCCCCTCCTCCACCACCTTACAGAGTGAGTAGCCAAGCCAGTCAGGGTTTATCCATCCTTGTTGCACGGTTCATGGCCTTCCAGAAAAGATGTCCACATATTTAGAGTTTAGCCATAAGATAAATGAAAAATGCTAGTGACGATTGGTGACAATTTCAGATTTACACCGAGAAGCCCACAGTGTCTTGCTGGTATAACAAGGTAAAGTTAAAAAGAACAAGGAATACCACGAGGCAATACAAAAGACAGTCATGAATACATTAAGGGTGCAAGAAATGAAGAAGTCCTCCGAAGGAGAAGGACCATGTCTGATGAAGGAGGAGGTTATGTTTAGGCAGGCAACCTTGAAATTAAGAGAGTCAACTATGTATAATGTATACCTTACCACATATAATGTAACCTTTCCTAGCATCAGTGGGAACTCAAATTATCCCTGATTTTTATCATAACCATCATTCCTGACTTCAATGCTTTCCATTAGAGAGGTATGGTGAACCCAAGTTACAAAATCAAGAATGCTTCCCTCAAGATTCATCTGGCTTTACATGGCTTCCCCAGGTCTCTCTAGACTGGAGACATGCACTGGTTTATATGGTACACAAATATCTTGATGTGGCTTTTTCCCCCAGATGCACAGTCAACCTTCCCTTTTAGCTAAATCTCACCTGAAGGCTTCTGTGGCATGAGGAGATAGCATTTCCCATGCCCTGGATGCTTCAGCAGCCCAGCTCCTTTCCAAGAGCCTCCCACCAAGGAAAATGCAGGAGCAATGCAGAAGAGCCAGCTTCTGGTGCAGGAGCTCCATCTCCAAGCTCAGCCTTCTGTTCCACCAGGGTCAAGTTCCCTGGTTCTCCGACTCATTTGGGCTCCATGTTACATCTCCCCCAGATCACTTCCTGTGCCATTTGCTGACAAGCCATTTTGGACCAGTCTCAGCACATCCTAGGCAGGAGTCTGGCATCTGCCCCCCTCCCCCCAGAGCATCGCCTGTCACCACCACAGCTGAGGGGCACTTACTGTCCTGCCAGCCCAGCCCAACAAGCCCTGCCACTGGGGCCAATTCCAAGACAGATGGGAAGAGACACTGTGCAGCTGCCCATGGAGAAATCATCTCGGCTTTCAGCCTGGAGTGATCGGCAGCCGGCATGCTCATCCTTTCAGACTTCAGCTTCTGTATGCTCTGATGAGCTCTTACAGCAGATAAGCCCTGTGGTTTGGAGAAAAACAGTATGACAGCAACACACACACACACACACACACACACACACACACACACACACACACACTTCTCTTTCCAGCTAACTTCCAGAAAAGTACAGAAGCCCTCTGGGTCCCAGAAATGATGAATGTGTATTTATGTCCCATTTCAATAGGCTGACCTTCCATGTGATTCTGACTTCTAATAGCTTTAGGATAATAGGGAGAAATTTCAAACTCTACCCTTAGCAGGAAGGTAGCCAGCTCCACTCTGGGGCACAGAGGTGTGTCTCTGAAGTCCGGTCCATCTTCAAAGAGATCCTGAGAAGAAATCACTCTTGATCCCCTGTAACCTGACACTACACATGGCTGTGTTCACAGTTCCCTTTGTTCCTAGAAACCCCAGGATTCCTGAATAAACAGTTGAAGAGTTTCTGTCACAGTAGATCATTTATCATTTGTAGCAATTTAGAATACCTAAAGTCAGCTTTAGAAAATAATTTTGCTTCATTTTTGAATTTGAATATTAAAGTGGCAAACCTTTGAGGAATCTCCTCAAATCACTAACTTCAAAATCGTCTTGTATCTTTCAAAAAAAAATCACTCCATTAACTATACAAACAAACATGCAGGGTTTACACAGATGTCGACAGCACCACTATTCACAATAGCCAAAAGGTGGAAACAACCCAATGTCTAGTAAAGGATGACTGGATACTCATACAAATTATAAATACACCCAATACAAATTGCAGTGTGTATACATACAGAATATTATCCAGCCACAGAAATGAGCGAAATACTGATACGTGCTGCAGTGTGGATGAACATCGATGCTCAGGGAGAGAAGCCAGACACACAAGGATAAATATTGTGTGGTTCCATTTACGTGAAAGACCCAGAAGACGCAAATCCAGAGACAGAAAGTAGACTGGTAGTTGCCAGAGCTGAAGCGAGGGGGAAACGTAGAGCCACAGTATTCAATTTTGGAGCGATGAAAATGTTTTGGAACTAGATGAAGAAGATGGTGGTACAACCTTGTGATTATACCAAATGCCACTGTTCACTTTAAAATGATTAGTTTTGGGGCGCCTGGGTAGCGCAGTCATTAAGCGGCTGCCTTCGGCTCAGGGCGTGTTCCCGGCGTTCCGGGATCGAGTCCCACATCGGGCTCCTCCGCTGGGAGCCTGCTTCTTCCTCTCCCACTCCCCTGCTGTGTTCCCTCTCTCGCTGGCTGTCTCTCTGTCACATAAATAAATAAAAAATCTTAAAAAAATAAATAAATAAATAAAATGATTAGTTTTGGGGCTCCTGGGTGGCTCAGTCAGTTAAGCATCTCCCTTTTGCTCAGGTCGTGATCCCAGGCTCCTGGGATCGAGCCCCACGTCGGGCTCCCTGCTCAGCTGGGAGCCTGCTTCTCCCTCTCCTCCCTGCTTGTGCTCTCTCTCGCTATCTCTGTCACTATCTCTGTCTCTCTCTCTCTCTCTCTCAAATAAACAAAATTTTTTAAAATAGATAAATAAAATGATTAGTTTTATTTTATGTGAATTTCACCTCATTTTTTTTAATTCATGATTTAAAAGGTATAAAACAGATTTTGCTACATTATTTTTGTTCTAAGAGAATTTATGTTTTCTTTTTTGGGAGAAACTGTTCAACACACCTAAAAAATCTTATGCTGTGCCACCTTTTTAAATGTCTTTCAGAGGATTCTAAGAATAAGTGGTTCTAAGGGGGGAAAGATCCCTACCCTATGGATCTAACACCCAAAAGGCAAAAATGGTTACAGTTTACCTAAAATCAAATACAGGAAACAGATTAAGACGCACAGGTCGGGGTGCCTGCCTCAGTCGGTTAAGTGTCTGTGCCTTCGGCTCAGGTCATGATCTCAGGGTCCTGGGACTGAGTCCCACATTGGGCTCCCTGCTCAGCTTCTCCCTCTCCCTCTGCTGCTCCCCCTGCTTGTACTCTCTCTATGTCAAACAAATAAAAAAAAAAAAAAATGCACAGGTGGGCCATTATAGGTGGATTAAAGCAAAGGGATTGAAGTTTTACCAGGTAAAGAAAATATGAAAGTATAGTTCCAGGCCACTGAAAATAGAGTCTGTGAAGACCACCAGCATCAGCATTACCTGAGAACTTCCTAGAAATGCAGGCTCTCAGCCCCACCCAGAACTACAGGATCAAAATCTGCCTTTTAGCATAATCCCCATGCATTTCCATTATCCAGAAGCAGTCCACAGCCCCTGTCCATGATGTTGTGTTATTTTTTTTATTATGTTTTCATTTTAACTCCAGTTAGTTAATATACAATGTGACATTCGTTTCAGGTGTACAATATAGTGATTCAACACTTCCATACAACACCCAGTGCTCAGCATGACAAGTGCCCTCCTTCACTCCCATCACCTGTTTCACCCATCCCCCCACCTGGTCACCATCAGTGTGTTCTCTGTAATTAAGAGTCTGTTTCTTAGTTGTCTCTGTTCGTTTGTTTCTTAAATTCCACATATAATTGAAATAATATGGTATTTTTCTTTCTCTGACTGACTTATTTCGCTTAGCATTATACCCTTGAGATCCACCCATGTTGTTACAAATGGCAAGATTTCATTGTTTTTGATAGCCAAATTAGCTATCAAGCTGCTATCAAGCAGCCCGAGTGCCCATTGACTGATGAATGAATAGATAAGATGTGGTATAGATATACAATGGAATATTATTCAGAAGTTGTGTTATTTTTGCATTCAACAAAAAGGCCTCTATGTCCTCCAAAAGGTGTCTTCACAGAGCTGGCAGCACCCAGCTCCTCCCTTCCCTCCAAGCCACCTAAAATAGTTCTATGCTGCACCACCACCCCCAGCCAGCCCCTACAAGAGGCAAGATTCTGTCAAGGAGAGCTACACAACCTAGGGACCCGCACAGAATTTTCTAACCTAATCTTTACCAACCAACCAAGATTTTCTTCTCCCTAGAAGCACTTCTTTCTTTTTCAGCTGTCTTCCACCACTGATAAACAGACCAGTCAGTTCTACTTCAGACATCTCTTCCTCACAATTCTCACAGGCAGAGTTAAAAGGATCTCCTGATGGATTGGGGTAGACTGGAGGGAAAGACAGACAGAAGGCTTCAGGGCCCTCACTATGAGAAGGACGGCATTTCCATGCTGACATGGAAAAAGCAGTAGGAAAGGCAAGTCTGGTAGAGAACACCCAGGACAGGAAGCAATGCTAGAATTAGTTATGTGTGCTGCCCTACAAGAGTTTCCACTCATGGAAACCGCACCTGTGCCCTCTCTCACAGCAGGCTCTATGTATTCTGACAAATGGATCCCAGCACTACTATGCATGCATGTGCAAACCCATACATGTGGGAGTGTGCAACTGGATTATTGCATTAGAAGACCCTTGGGGCTGCTTTTGGTAGCAGGGACTCTGAATGCTTTGTGCTGAGTGTCAGGTGCATATAGTGAGACAAATGCTTAGCCGCTCTGCAATCACATGATCTGACACGCAAGAAGATTACCCATAATCTTGTGTTCCTCACATCAGGAAGTAAATCAACTGGCATCTGGAAAAACAAAGTGCTACATCTTGAGAAAAAACAAAGCAAAACTCAGCTCCTGCTTCAGTAGAATAGATGCAATAATCATGTGTATGTGTATATGCGTATATATTATGAAATTATAATATATATACACCTATATTATGAAATATTACATATAATTATGTAACATGTAGTCATACATTTATACACAAATTATACATCATCTATAAAATATATATCTTTGTGTTTGTTAAAATTTTATAATTTTAATAACTATATTGCATATAACAGTTACAGAATTCTATTCATTTTACTATAAGATATGTTAATCATCTACATTTATACATATTCTATAATACACATTATATAATATAGAACAGAATTATATACCTTATATAGTATAAATTTGTCTATATTTTATGTAACATTCATTACATTTGATAATAATATATAATACATATTATAGAATATATATACAATCTGTATGATCATTAATGTATTTTATTAATATGTACAATAGCCTTAAAAACTACCAAACCATAACATGTATATAGGTCCCAAATTAATTCATGACCCATCACAGCCAGTCTGCCCTCTTAAGCTCCAGCTAATGTGGAGCTGTCCTCAGTGGACATTATGACCTCATTCTTAAACCGGCTCACATTCCTCACCTGCCCTCATCGTCCCCTTTAGCTCATGAAACATGCACCCACCATCCATTTTTACATCCTTTAAATGTATTTTCTGTGCTATTAGTCATCCATTAACTTGAACGTTTAAAAAGATGCAAGTAAGGAAGATCGGTAGGAGAAGAAAGGGAAGAAGGGGGGGTAAAAAGAAGGGGGAATGAACCATGAGAGACTATGGACTCTGGGAAACAAACTGAGGGCTTTAAAGGGGAGAGGGGTGGGGCATCAGGATAGGCTGGTGATGGGTATTAAAGAGGGCACGTATTGCATGGTGCACTGGGTGTTATACACAAGTTATGAATCACGGAACTTTACATGAAAAACTTGGGATGTACTGTATGGTGACTAACACAATAAAAAATTATTTAAAAAAAGTAAAAGATGCAAGGAAAACTGGACAGAAAATTCATCTTAGCACCATGAATGGCTCTCAAAGACAGAACCCATATAGAAGAGAGATGATCAACTAGCAGATGAGGACTGGGGCACAGACCACTAGATGAGCTGGCTCAGGGAGGTCCCAGAAAGCGACCATGAGGAACCAGCCAGAGGTCTGGAGTAAGGGAACGATTTTGGATGACCAGACACATACAAGACCAAGTGTGAGTGAATGGTCACTAAAATAGGAATGGTTTCTATACAGGCACCATTTTGTCAAGTATCTCCTATCTCCATAAGCTGAACATGTATTCGTCAGGGTAGGATAACTGTTGTCACAAACAGTCCTTCTGGTTCAGCACAATAAATATTTCTCTGTTGCCCGCACAACATTCCAATGCACAAGTTTCTGCTCTGACAGCGGTGCTGTGCACCTCTCCTTGTTCTTTCTTGTGAATCTTCCAAATTCTGGGGCTATAAAGAACTCGCCTTCCAGATACACCAAGGGAAAAAGGGGACATGGAGCATTGCACATGAGGCTATTTGGAGCTAGGACTGCAGGTGACATGTGTCACTTCAGCCATATTCCCCTGGGCAGAACTCTGGCACAGGGCCACCCCACATGCCAGGGAAACAAGGCAATGTGGCCTAGCTGAGCACTCAGGAGGAAAACTAGCTAGGGACCACAAAGACGGGTAGATCATGTAGAAAATAGTCCTGGAGTAAAGACCTTTTAAGACATGGTTTGACCAGTTGAGGAATATCTTTAGAACTACCACCATCCTCTTAACCTTGGGCTTAAATTATAAACAACAAAAATAATAATTAGGTTGGGGGGATAAACTAAAACCAGCGAAATGCATGCTAGGAAATATATGATGAACTGGAATTAACTACTCTATACACGTAGTGTTAGCTGTCCATCCCATCAATGACAAAAAGAGAGAAGAAAACCACAGCTCCAAGTGCCTAGGCAAGTATGCCTGATTTGATTTCGAGTCAGACCCGCTCTGTCTTTTACTATCCTGCTTCTCCCAGCATTGTCCTTATTGCCAGGGGTTGGCCAACTACAGCCCACAGTAACATCCTGTTAACTACCTGTTTTGGTATGGTCCAAAAGCTAAAAATGGTTTTTACCAAAAATAAATAAATTTTAAAAATGCTTTTACATTTTTCAAATGGCTGAACAAAATCAAAAGAACCATAAAACATCAAGGCCCATTAAAATTAAATGAAACTGGAACTTCACTGTCCATACATGAAGCGTTACAGGAACACAGCCACATTCATCTGTTTAGATGTTGTCTGTAGCTGCTTTCATACTACAACAGCAGAGTTGAAACCTTACAACAGACTGTATGGCTCACAAAGCTGAAAATATTTACTATCTGGCCCTTTACAGTAAAAGTTTACCCACCCCTGGTCGAAGCCAAGCTGGCTACTTTCTGCTGTCAAAAACTGTTGTCAAATACACAATGTTTTCACTTCGCGCGATGCAGTATGTTCAGTGATCAAGCTTTTCAGTGTTTCTGCCGAAACCAAGTAACAGGTTGGCAATTCTTCATCTACTCCCCTTGCTTTTGCTGCGTCAATCCATACTACACAGGAAGCTTAGAATACGGAGCAGCTACAGCGCGCAGAGACGGCAGGAAGCCCCCTCTGCTTTTCTATGCATGAACTGGGAAGATTTTGCTATAACTAAAAAGTTTTAAACAGAAGAAAAAATGCTCAGGCCTCTGAATAATCTGGAAGATTTCCCACCCTTTCTTCCAAGCTCTGTCCTCCATGACTATTTTCTACGTCTCATTTATAAACACCACTGCTCCCAGCTATAGCAGCTGGGATTCAAAACGACTTCCTCTGCCGGTGATTTATCATCACACTATTTTATACACACCCTACATCAGCTTCCTAGGGCTGCCATAACAAAGTCAAAGCCAGCATTACTCAAGTCTGTCTGAATTCAAAGCCCAAAATAATTCCCACTAGCCCATCTTTCCAGCACTTTCTCTACCCTAGGATAATGGCCATGAAGCCATTTATTCCCCCTCGTCCCTCCCCCACCACTATACAGAGATCAACTGGTTCTATCCTACATTTTCTCATCTATGGGTCCTTTTCCTCCACCCAAACAAACTGACTACTTTCCTCTTCGGTGTTCATCACATCCAGACTCTTATTCCTAAACTCAACTTTGTTTCTCCTTTACTCTTATTTACAGTTGACATAACTAGACTGAGCAATACTGCAACTAATAAAAACTATTAATACATATTTACATCTGCTAAAGTTTCATAATTTATCATATTTTTTTCTTACTGGTTTCAACCCACAGCCTGCCCAGCAAACTCCTCCAGCTGGCCAGACTCCTGGACTTGCTTCTGCAGCAGCACCATTATTGCCCCTTGTAGGCCTCTACAACTTCGCCAGG
This sequence comes from Ursus arctos, assembly GCF_023065955.2. Classification (NCBI taxonomy): domain Eukaryota; kingdom Metazoa; phylum Chordata; class Mammalia; order Carnivora; family Ursidae; genus Ursus; species Ursus arctos. The sequence goes on along the minus strand of NC_079874.1, from coordinate 24,775,024 downwards.
CTGCTTGGCAACTCAACTTCCCATATCAAATTAGTTATATAACCATGCTTCAGGCAACTTCTGTTGTTATTGGTAAGTGACTATAATTGGATGAAGCCACATATTTTTCATGAATGTTAGGTCATTTTTGCTCCTCCAGCCACAATTTACAAGGGGCCTACCGGAAACTAATCTCTCAGTTTTGCAAGTTTCCACAATACCATACGTCAATGGGCCATTACTTCATATAAACAGTAAATAAAATCCTCAAAGCGGCAAGGTATTCCCCCCAAATTTATTATTATTATTATTAAATAAATACACTACCGCACCTCACCCCCTGCGAAGTCATGAGCCAACTCCTATTAACTAAAATTACAAATTCTATTATAAAGTGATTACTCCTTTCCGGAAGGAAGAGAAAAAAAGGCAACATTAGCTGCTAAAATTCAGAAACTGGAAGTAATGCAAACAGCTACCAAATGGTCGTCAGGTAAAAACAAAGACCAAACATTCGTAATTTAGCCAAGATCCTAATCCACATTAACTCATAACAATGAATTAATGGCACAGATGGTTGTCATGGTGACCTCATTTTGGCTTTAAGAATCTAGATATCAGATGACGCGTATGAGACATGACGTCGAAATAATGAACAGGGGGCATGCTTTAGATTCCTGGCATCTCTGACCTTCTTAAATTTAAACTACCTTTTAAATCCATCTGAAAATATTCAAGATAGCACTCACGCCTCCTGATTTATGCTAACAATTTGATTGTCTTTCCCTTCTCTTAGCAAAGCTAACCACATTTGAATATCCTGAACGATTTAACCACCTCAACAGATTTCTGATCAAAGCAAGTGTGAAATAATTTTCCCAGCTTTGTACAGCAAAATTCTTTATGCAAGTAAGTCAACAATACGGAGAGGAGATAATGCAATTCAAAGGGCGTGAAGACAGGGCTTATAGAAGAGGCATTTGCTAATATTATGTGAAATTGTTTCTTTTGTTTTCTTAAATCTCAGCTGGGAGGCAGCAGCAACTGAAACAATGTTCTCCCAGTGTAGCACCGTATTTAAGATGCTTCAGAGAATGAAATTATTTTCTAATCATGAAATCCACTAGACTGTGGAACAGCCTAAGAACAGCATGCCAGCAGTTTTGGGTCATTTTGAAGTTAACACACTGGGGAGTCTGGGGTGCCCTGCATTAACTCACCTGAGGCCACTGCTGGAACTAAAGCAAGTGAGCAGTCCTGGGATGTGAGAGAGAACACAGGAGTCCTGCTTCCTGGCCTCCCGGTTTAGCAGTTAATGCAGATAGAACAGCTGAGGAGCTTGCCAAATCAGGCAGGTGACACATGCTGGGGAAGAGTAGGGAAAGTATACCTGCAAAATGTTCTAAGCCTGGACTCTCAAAAGAAAGGTGCTGATCATGAATAATTATAACCCTGACTTTACCCTGCAGTATATTGCAAGACTTTTACCCCGATGGTGAAGAGGTGAAGCACTGGTAATCAAATGAACAGGCCATCTAGATACCCGACTGCATATCTTTCACTCAAGTGTGAGTTACCTATGTTTTTCCTCTTCTCAACTCTGTGTTACCAGGTTGGGATCATAGCATGGGAGGAAAGAAAGAAGCCTTCAGGGTCTGCAAAGGGTGCAGAGTTCGACTTCGAGCCACAGATCCCAACTTTAGCCCAACAGGAATTGACAGGGCCTGAAGGGCTCTTCAGACACAGAGGGCAGCCCCACCTGATTCAATGTTCATTTCTAACAACCTCCCCTCCCCTTCCCATCTATCCAGAACCAGCATTTAATTAAATCAGCCACGGGGAAGATCTGCGATCCTGATTACAAGCTCACCTTTAGATGCTACCTTTTGATTCATGCTCTCTGGTGTTTTGTTGCTACACATTTTCTTTAATACCTGTCTGATTACTACACATTTGAGATTCAGATAGGAGGGAAGCTGCCTAGGTTAGAATCTCAGCTTCCTGGTTACTGTGTGGCGTGGACGAAGTCTCTTAACTTCTCGGAGGTTCAGTGAATGGAGAGAACCTTAGTAAGGACATCAAGGCGGGCTCAGAATGACATGGAGAGAAGCTCAATAAGGACATCATGGGGGCTAAGAATGAAGTGTGAAGGTGCAAGCAGAGCAAGCCTGGTGTACGAAGCATCCAAGAAATGTGGAGGCTTTTATTCTCATCTTTACCAGCCTGTAATATGACTCATACACACAACCAACCCCAATAAATTGACCTCAGTGGATTGTAATTCCTTAAGGCACTCAAATCAGCCTCTGCTGCGTTTCCATAACTCCATCCCAGCCAGATACGTAGTTCAGAGCCTACTTGGTTCAGATGATACTAAGCAGAAGTAGAGAGAATATTACGCTTTTATGTTTAAAAGAAAGACTTAGTAAGAAATTGAAAAAAAAGTATGGGAATAAATAGAAGAAAAGCTTAAGAAGTAAATGTTACGTCTGTAGGAAAAACATTGTTATGTATTGAGGTAAATACTATACCACATTTTCACCTGATGGCATGAGGGTTGCCTAGAAGAAACTGGGATTTATAACAATTTGATTATTTTTTAAAGGACGTAGGAAGAGAAAGAACGACAGAGGTAGAAGGAGGAAGGGAGAGAGAGAGGAAAGGAGAGAGAGAGAGCACGAGGCGAGAAAGAAAGGGAAAGAAGAAAGGAAAGGAAATGAGGGGAAACAAAGGAAAAAGAAAAAATATCTTAAAGCATTAGTTGGTGTTTATTTACAGGCCACACAGACTGTGGTGGTGTGGAGCAGTTATGTTTTGTTCAATGCACCAATATGCTGTTGTTCCCACAGCCTCAATACCAATCTGAGATCCAAGGGCCTGGAGACACATGGGCCCAGGAGCACCTCCACGCTGGGGGCCGCTGCCCTTCCCAGGAGCCCTGGACAGGTTTCTCCCGCTGCCCTTCCCAGGAGCCCTGGACATCTTCTGTTAGCTGAGCCCTACTCCCTGGTCTCCAGGCAACAGACACCTCCCATCTAGAGCAGGGACATGAATGCTCCCAGGACTGCTACTCCTATTCTATGGAGTTAGGTTTAAATAACCTCTCTCTTCCAGAATCAGTATGCTCCTCCTGACCCATTAACTGTGAAGCTGCAATCTAGTATTTGGAGACTCAAAATCCTTTCTGATTACATACAAACATTACAGTGAAAAGCAACAGTGGGAAAAGAAACAAAAACCAAAGTACAAGAGAGGTTACCACAGGTTATGTGTTGTGACTAAACATAAACACAAAAACACAGATGCATGCACGTACATGTATATGCACATACATGTATACACACCACGTATGTGCATCTACATGCGTGCTGCACAGCTACGTACATGCATGCAGTCACACAAGTATACACACATGCATGCACGCACACACACATACACACACAGGCACACTGTTAAATTAAACAAGGAAGCCATTAGACGGAGTTGGCTCAGATGGCCTAGCAGTCTGAGTAAGCAAAACAAAATCTCAGCCTGCAAATACCTCAAAGTTACAATATCAAAACCTAAGAACAACCAATCACAAACAGCCAAGTAGGCTTGAAGCAGTAGCCAATCAATAATTTCCTTGCTTTGCTTCAGCTTTTTCTTTATAAAAGTCTCTCACTGAGCACCTGTCAGTGGAGCTCTCCTAACTATTTCCAGCTTGGCTACACCTCATTTTACTCAAATAAACCCTTAAAATTTTTAACATCTCTCAGTTTAATTTTTAAACACACACGTGCAAATTTGGATACACGTACACACAGATATATACACCCACACATATTAATGTGGTAAACTCTTCCTCAACAACTAAGAAACTGAATGAACTGTACATGTCAAAGGCTTCTTGCAAGGCAGAGGTCACTGTTTAAAAGACTTTAAACTCGGTTCTCCAGTATCCTCCTGTCACTGATGACTGCCCTGCAATGAGCCACTGGAGGGTGGGGGAGGGGAGGGACAGGGACACGTCACATGTTCTCTCATCACAGTGACAGCCTGGCCTTCTCATGCTCCTAGGAAGCACAAGGAAGCTTTCCATAACCAAAGAGTGAGTCACAGAAAATTGGTGGCCACTGAATCTTCTGTATCTTCCACTAGCATGCTGACCATAAGTTAGCATATAAATCCAAACCTCCTGCATTCCAAGGTTTGCTACTGGACCAAAGGGACCAGTCCTGCTCTCCCTGAGCCAAAACTAGAACAATTAAACAAAATTAGATCAGTTCAGAGAACAAAGACCTCCTCTCCTCCTCTCTGCTCTTTACACCAGGAACCAGCTCCCCCTGCAAGTAGGCAGGGTAGGCAGGTACCCAGGTGGGGCCCAGGTGTGGGGAGGAGTGGGAAGGATGAGAAGAGTACAGTCTATTACCTTATTCCCCATCTGCAGACTGGAGTCAGCGCCACGGGAGGTAAGCAAAGAATTCATCATTAAAGGGCTGCAGGATGCCTGAGGGGATCAAAACCCTCGGGAGCACACCGCCTTGCTCCTCTCCCTTCAAGTCTTTACTCTTATGTAAATGTATTCCCAAAGCAAAGGCCGCTGTGCTTTCCGTTAAAGGACACCAGTGAAGCTGCCTGCAGTCTTCAGCTGCCCGGGTGCTTCTGCAAACATCTTTAGCATCCCTATTAAAACCTGTATCTGCAGGGGTCCAAACAGAAGGACACTGGGAGTGAGGCCGGGTCCCCTGGGACACAGCTGAGCAGGGCTTCAGAAGGGCTTCTCTTGCTGATTTCTGTCAGACCATTTTTTTTTTTAAGACTTTATTTATTTGAAAGAGAGTGAGCGAGAGACAGAACATGAGCAGAGGAACGGGGATAAGCAGACTCTCCACAGAGCAGGGAGCCCGACGTGGGGCTCTATCCCAGGACCCTGGGGTCATGACCTGAGCCAAAGGCAGTCACTTAACCTAATGAGCCACCCAGGCGCCCCTCTATCAGACAATTCTAAGTAATCGGACAAACCAGCTTGTAAACTAAACCTAATTTTCAGAGTAAAAGTTGAAAGTGAGGAAGATTTTCTTTTTGTTTCTTGGTATGGTTTTAAGCCAATGAGACAATGAGAGAGCTATGTCCATGTACTTCTGGTGTCCAACATCCATCATTCTGTTAAGTGTCCAGTTGATTTTAACACCATTTTTGTTCGACATCTTCAAAAATTAACAAGATGGGGGCGCCTGGGTGGCTCAGTCGTTAAGCGTCTGCCTTCGGCTCAGGGCGTGATCCCGGCGTTCTGGGATCGAGCCCCACATCAGGCTCCTCTGCTATGAGCCTGCTTCTTCCTCTCCCACTCCCCCTGCTTGTGTTCCCTCTCTCACTGGCTGTCTCTATCTCTGTCAAATAAATAAATAAAATCTTTAAAAAATAAATAAATAACAAGATGAACCTTAGAGATGTTCATTATTAAATCGTAAGTCAACATATGGAAGCATTGCATTTTCAAAATCGTGTGTGTGTGTGTGTGTGTGTGTGTGTGTGTAAAATCCTTTGGGGCAACACACTGTTTCTATACTTTCTCATTTCAGGGATAATAGGGAAGATAACATTTCACTTCCTCTTGTCTGCCCAAGGAACAATTCACTATATTACTAGCTGTACAAGGTAAAAATTTACAGTAACATTGGTGTAGTAAATGACCCCATTTTGTTTTAATCATATTAAGTGAATCTGCCAGCTAAGACATTGTGATTGGATTAGCTTAAATATCATTTGAGGTTCATCAGGCTCCATTTCTACTTGCAACACACCATGTGCTATTTGACCTGTCCCTTACAACCACAGTCGGGTTTAATAATGCAATTACTTAATTCAGTGCAATCAATATATCACAATCAGGACAAAATTAGAACAGAATGGAGAAGGCAGCAATGATGTATCTCACTGAACCGCCACAATTACCTTCTATCTCCCACCTCACAAAGGTGCGCACAGTTGCAGGTTAGTAACATGCCCAGGGCCCCATGGAGCCAGACCAGATGCTTGGCCACTCAACCTGCCTCATATATATACATATATAGAGCAAATCTTTCACTGTAGCAGATGAAAACATAAAATTTCTCACCTAACACCTGTATCTCTGCATTTTGGTTCCCGGGAAGGGCTTTAGTAGTATATCATTGCCAAGTATAAAGGAAACAAATCTCACCTTCAAAAGTACACAGCAGAATGAATGAGACAGAATACTCAATTCCTGCAGTCTCCATGACTGCTCCCCAAAACAGCAGCCCGTTGCACCCCTCCAGAGTCTCAGATAAAGTCAGTGGGGAAAACGTTTTGCTCCTTGATACTTCCTAGAGCTAACTTTCCCAATTTTTTAAATTTGACTACATTTTTTATATCAACTCCATCTTACAATATTAGTTTGCCTTTTTTCCTTGAGTTCTCACACCACCGTGATGTTTTCAAATTAGTAAGTACTGAAAAGTACTTAAGTACTCAAGAAGTACTGAGAAGTACTTATTCAGGTCCCAGATGGGAAATATTATAGGAGCACTTTCATAGCACAAACATCATCATAGCCCAGCAAAAGGGCGGGTGGCTTTGCAGGAACTTAGGTATTAGCTTCCTGTTGCTCTCTAACAAACTGCATGAAAACTTATTGTAAAGCAATAATGACCATTATGTATCACACTTTCTATAGACCAGGGATTTGGGAACAGCCTACCTGGGCAGTTCTGGCACAGGGTTTCCCGTGAGGTTGCCATCAAGATGTCCGCTGGGCCTGTGGTCATCTAAAGGCTTGATGGGGGTGAGGAAGATCCAATTTCAAGGCAGGGTGTGGACAGAGCTAGCATTTGGTGATAGCTGTTGTCAGGAGGCCTCGGTTCTTCACCACAAAGAGGTCTTCATGAGACTGCAACTGTGTTCATGGCACAGGACAACTGTCTTCTCTGGAGCGAGTGATCCAAGAGAGAGCAAGGCACAGGGGCAATGCCTCCTATGACCTATCCTCCAAAGTAACAAGACCCCATCACTTCCATAATAGTCTATCAATGAGTCATAATACTGTACTGGTCAGTCCTCAGCAAAGTGGAGAAAACTGCGCAAGATGTGACTATCAAGAGGGAAGAATTACTGAGCGCCATCTCCGCGGCTGACCATCCCATGCCTTCCCAGTAAACAGTGAGAGAATTGCGAGAAATGCGTGGTCGTGCTGGAACCTTGACGGAAAAAGTAAGGTCAAGACTGAGTCTTGGGGGACGCCTGGGTGGTGCAGTCGTTAAGCGTCTGCCTTCGGCTCAGGGCATGATCCCGGCGTTCTGGGATCGAGCCCCACATCGGGCTTCTCGGCTGGGAGCCTGCTTCTTCCTCTCCCACTCCCCCTGCTTGTGTTCCCTCTCTCGCTGGCTGTCTCTGTCAAATAAATAAATAAATAAATAAAATCTTTAAAAAAAAAAAAAAAAAAAAAGACTGAGTCTTGGGCTTAGAAACTGGCTCTCCGTGTACCAGAACAACCACCAGCACAAATATGGACATCCGAAGGTGCATGGCAGAGTCCACGTGAGAGAACGATGATAGAACAGATCAAAGGCCATCCAATCCTTCAATCAATGGCTGAGACAGCTAGAGATCCCAAGCCAGAGACGCGCTTTAAGTCAAACAGCAGTATTGCCATTCCAAATGGGGCACTCGGCTTGGGGCAAGATTGCAGGCAGCAGCTGGGGAGAGTCCACCCTTGAGAAAGGAACGGGCTTCAGGGTAGGTCTCCGGGCTGTCCAGAGCATGAGAAGGCCTAACAGGAACCCAGACTCCCAGCGGAGGCTAACGTTGCGCTCAGGGGCTCCGCAGGTGCAATGAGCCCTCCCCGGAACGTGGGCTACAAAGCAAGTTACACCTGCACAAATTCCACAGCCCATTCCTGCGCGGACGCAAGCTTTCAGTCACGGAAAGCTCTAGATGCAGGTTTTAAAACAAGAAAGCAAGCCAGCGCCCGCCAGCCTGTTCCCGGAGTGCATCCAGCCACCCGCACACGGAAGTGAAACCAGCAGCCTGCCCTCAGGCGACGCCCCTCCACAGCCACCACGCCACGGGCAGCGGCTCGGGGCGGCAGTGGCGCCCGGAAAAGCCAGTTCTGTGAGTGTCTCCAAAGCTAGGTATTTACAGCCTCCTCTCTCGGATGCAGGTCTGGAAAGTTGGGGCGCACCACGTGAGACTGCAGCGCTCCGCCCCTCAGGGGGGAGCGCCAGGTTGGAGGGCTGCGGCTACCCAGAGTCCCCTCCTTCCGGGCCCATCTCCCCGCAGTGCTTCCCCCGCGTCCAGGGGCGTCGGCGGACGCGGCTCCCCCTGGCGACGGGGTTGCCGTGAGGGCGGGGAACGGCAGTGAAGCCCGAGAGCAGCGCCGCCTTCTGAAGCGCAAGCCGCTCCGAAGCAATGACGGAGCCTGCAGGCGCTGAGGCTGCTGGGAGATGAGGCGAGGCAGGCCCGCCCCACCGCTGAGGCTGCTGGGAGATGAAGCGCGCCCGCCCCACCGCTGAGGCTGCCGGGAGCTGAGGGGGATGCGCCCAGGTACCACCACCTGCTGGTTCCTGGACGCACCTGGAGCGGGAGGCTTGCTACCTGGGCTGATGGAGACTTACTGTTTCTCCCGTCACCGCCATCGGCCTGGTTGGCGTTCACCGAAGGGCGGCCGGTTCTGGAATTCCCGGGGACTCGCACTGGTTTGGGCCACATGGTCGCTGTCATTCAAGGCATGGTATCTGTGTTCGAGACAGAGGTAGAGGGAAGAGATTAGCGTGCACATCCTCTATCCCCTTCATCAAGAAAGCAAAAACTCTCCTTGGAAGCGCCTAGGACATGTGCATGCATGGCTAATTGCCCAAAGAGAGGGAAGACCAGCCTCAACTACAAGAGAGGTGAACAATGGACAAGGGAGAAAGAAGACAAGGGCGACATCAGGATTCACCATATACGAGGGTCTTCCACAAACCCCTCCTTCGTCTCTTTTTTATGACATGTGGTTTTCTCATGATTACACATCAGTATAACTGTCCCAAAGCATATTTTCCAGAACAATAGTTCTTCAAGTTCCACCATGAAAAAAAAATGAAGATTTTAAGGGGGGAAAAAAGGAGATTAGTATTTCCCCCATTTGACATGCACAAAGCAAAACGTAAAAAAAAGGTCTCTAAGAAAACTTTGGACTCCATGTGGCACATACTGAACATTCAAGATTCCATTTCCTCCTTCATTCTTAGGAAGAGAAGGGTGATTTAGTTTACCACCATAATGTGCTCTGTTAAAATATCCATCTTTCCTGAAGCTGCAGGTAGCCTTGGGTTATCATTCCAGCTAACAAAACCTAAGGGGGGGCTCCTAGAGACTTTGGGGAAAGTGTTAGCTTTCCTGATGAAGGCATCTTTCCTCTTGCCATCCCCCCTTCCCTCCACCCTTCCTAACCCCTTTCCTTTCACCCCTCTATCCCTCCTTCACTCCATTCCTCCTTTCTTCTTTGAGCCTAAAACATTTGGGGAAGCCATCTTGCATGTAGGAGGCAATAAGCATGAGGATTAAAAGTACAAGCTGAAGACAAGAGAGGAAGAAGACAGTCTGGGATGCTGGGGAGAGTGTGAAGTCACTGCAGCAGCCTTAGACTGTGGATCTTTTGTAATGTGAGAAGAAATTAATTCCTGCTTGGTTAAAACTGTGAGTCGACTTTGTCACATGCAGCCAAATCCCACCATAACTGATATGATTAGCCCAGTATTGCCCAAACTCATTTGGACACAGAAACTCTTTTTCCCTGCAGAATAATTAACCACATCCCACAGAATTGTTGTTCTATTGAGCATATTTTAGGAAAGACTGACCTGGTAGCATTTGAACAGATTTAAGTGGGAGAAGGAGGGCAGCTCCCCTACCGTGATGTTGTGAGAGCCCATGTGCTGCTCCTTGGGTGGGTGGAGGGGGTGCCAGAAGGGAATAAGTTTTAATGGAATGTTACCATAATTGAAAATAACTCAAAGAATGAGAATCAGAAATCCTAGAAGCATTACATCAAAAGTGTATTAGTCACCTTTATCTTCAGAACACAAATATGTTCAATATTATGCCCTGCTGTGGAATTTATAATCTAGTTTTCATTACTAATTTGCATTACTTGGACAAGAGTTATAATTTAAAACATCTTCCACAAATGAAATATACTTCCCAGCTGGTTGCTACTCCTGCCTTCTTCCACCTACGGTAATTCAAAATAAGCACCAGCTCATTATAATTATTATTTTATAAATTCCAATAGCATGTAAGTCGAGGAGGCAATGTGTATTTGCTGAGAAGTACATTAGGGCTTGCACGCTGTCCTTGAGCTGTGCCGTCCATGAGGGTAGCCACTGGCCACATGCAGCTACTGAGTACTTGAAACATGGCTAGCCTGAATTGAGAGGTGCAGTAAGTATAAAATCCACTCAAGATATGGAAGATTTGGAATGAAAAAGAGAATGTGAAATACCCATTAGTAACTTGTTTATTTATCATGTGCCGAAATGATTTTATTTTTGATGTACTGGATCAGTTGCATATATTATTAAAGTTATTTCTCTGTTTTTTTTATCACATTGCATTTTTTAATGACACTGCTGGAAAATTTAAAATTACCACTAGGGCTGGCATTGAGGCTGGCATTCTATTTCTATTAGATATTGTGACCCTTTGAGGGAGGCTCTGGGCTTCAGTTTCCCCACCAATAGGGGGGGTGATTGCTCCCAGTTTTAGATCTATGAATTGTAATAAAATTTGTGCATTTCCTCTTTCCCTTTTTTGTTTCTTAAGAAAAACTATGGACTCTGAGAAACAAACTGAGAGCTTCGGAGGGGTGGGGGGTGGGGGAATGGGATAGGCTGGTGATGGGTAGTAAGGAGGGCACGTATTGCATGGTGCACTGGGTGGTATACGCAACTAATGAATCATGGAACTTTACATCAAAAACCAGGGATGAACTGTATGGTGACTAACATAATATAATAAAAAAATATTTTAAAATAAATAAATAAATAAAAGTAAATATTCCATAAAAAGAAAAAGAAAAAAAAGAAAAACAGTCACTTGAATATTTTCCTGGGGAGAACACTGAGCTTGGAGTCAGAAAGTCTGGTTTGAGTCCTGTTTCTGCCACTCCCTGGCCAGGTGACTTTGGGTAAGTTGGTAATTTTTTAGTATCAGTTTCACATGGGAAGAACCCATATTTGAAGTGTTTTAAAGAAAATCCTACCTGAATGTGAAGCTGGCTCTCAGTAGACACATGGTTGTCTCGAAAGTGAGGGTGTTTATTTACAGACACAGAAAACAGTATATGGGAACACTTATTTTAAATGATGGAGGAGCATTTTCCCAGCAGCTCGCAGCCCACAGCCTAAAGTACAGAGGTCCATAAAATGCCTCCCACAATGTCCACATCAGTTATTTTCAATCATTCAGCTGAAGGCTGAAGCGATTAGCACTTAGGTTCCCAGCAGGAAAGGAATCTCAGTAAGACAACAAATATGTACCAGGTGCTATTCAGGAACTGAGAATACAGCTGGAAAACAAAAATTCAGACATGACTCCTTCCTTTCGTGGTGCTTATTTTTCTGCAACTCCAGAACTTCCAGCATCGTACAGATTTGTGCCATAGTGATGAGGAACAAAAGCAGTGAGCACAATAGGTATGCAGGTGTCAAAGTTTCTATAAACACAACAGAAAGTTCCTCTCTGTGAAAGAACTTTTGAGACATTACATGCAAAATGTCTAAGAATTCTGCAATGAGTTTAAGTCCTGTGATGTAAGTAAGTGGCAAGTCAGGGATGGATAAATATAGGATGACTAAGAAGACAAAAGAGGTCAGCCGAGAACAGATACTCGGAGCAATGCTAAAAGCCAAATGAGAGGAAAGTCTAGGGGACCCAAAGCAGAGAGCATACGTAAGGCCTGGGGCAATTTCCGGAACTTAGGCTTTCACGTGGGTGTTTTCAGACCTTGGGCAGCACTGTGCCCAGCATCCAAATTTGCAGGTTCAGCTCAGGAACCAACAGGTCACATCCAAAGCCGCTCACTAGCTGTAACTGGAGAGTCTTCCTTAAATTCTTTATACATTTATACTTTATGTGTTATTAAGCCCCTGGCCGTGTATGTACTGTCACCATTCATGTCACTCAAGGAATCACCCTCAGGTCTATAAAGAATCAAGTTACAATCACTGACTCCTATGTTCTACAGAATACTGGCTCCTGGGACAGCTGTCATCAGACACATGCAGTGTCCTGACCACTTGGAAGGAGAATGGTCCCCAGGCCAGCCCTTTCCCAATCTCATTTCTTCATTCATTTTAGTACATATGTATTCCATGCCTGTGTTATGGGTTGGACTGTGTCTCCCCAGAATTCATATGTTGAAATCCTGACCCCCAGGACCTCAGAATGTGACTCTATTTGGAAATAGGTCCATTTCAGATGTAATTAGTTAAGGGAGGATGAGGCTGTACGAGGGGTGGGGGAGGCTAATCCAATATGACTGGTATATTTATAAAAGGGATATTTGGAGACAGACTCACACACAGGGAGAACACCATGGGAAGACTGGAGCTTTGCCACAAGCCAAGGAACTACCAGATGCTAGGAAAGAGGCCTAGAACAGACTCTTCCCTAGAGCCCTCAGAGGGAGCCTGGCCCTGCCAACACCTTGATCTCACACTTCCGGCCTCCAGGACAGTGCGATGATCAAGTTCTGTTGTTTAACGCACCCAGTGTGGGGTGCTCTGTGCAGCAGCCCTAGCCGACTAACACAGCCTGCTGAGTGCCAGGTCTGCTCTGACTGCTGAACCCACCCCACCGGTCCTTGCCTCGCAGAGCTTAGGTACTGGACAGCTGACATGGGAGTGAAGAAGATGATTTCAGATGATGTCCTTGGTCACACACACTGCATTGTAGATTCCTCTTCATTTTACCACTCACAAAACTGTGAGCATGTAAAGACTTAAATCAAACATGAATAGGTGTGGTGCTAGTATGCATTCCACTCCAGGAATGAATGGCCAGTGGGCATTCAGAATCTCCCATTACAGAATCTTATACTTACAATTCAATCCTACTTCCACTTTTCTTCCTCGATGCACATGGTCACTATCCAGTATGATGCCTTTTAATCAGCAATATTTCTCCTGTATTCCTTCTGTGTAATACAAAGTTATATCTTTGCAGTACAAGTCCATAAAACCTCTCCTAACATATAGCCTACTGAGGCAGGTTGGGAAAAATAATTCTTTTCATTGTCTATCATTGGGCATTTTTTAAGACTTTAACAAGAGTAGAGAATTATATGAATGAAAAGTAAAAGTAGAAAGTTGGGATGATTTATGGGCCACTATGCTGACAGTCCCAAAAGGAATGTACTAAGGTGTATGTTATACAGACTAATAAATGGATAAAAGATATTATCATGAAAGTACAGAATAGATTGCCTGGGTGAAGATGCTTGGGGAGTCTTGTATGGCCTAATCTGAAAACAGAACTTTAAAATGTGTAATATAGTCAATGTCAAACTGAAAAAAAGTTTTTTGATAATACAGTTTAACCATTCATATTTTTCCATCATCTCAAATACTTCTTTATCAGAAAAATAAGTTTTCTGTGTATGTTGATAGATACCACAGCGAGGATAGATAGATAGATAGATAGATAGATAGATAGATAGATAGATGTGGAGGGATACACATAGTTGTATCCTAGGAAATAAAGTGCCGAAACCTTCTGGATTATCTCATCAGTTAGGGTTTGTATTTTGCTTTTTCTTAGTTTTTCAGACTGTCTTCCCCAAGTCCTACTGTGCCTCTTTCCTCTGGTAGGGCATTTGCCACTTTGTCAGGACAAGTCCTCATTGTTCTTCATGGTACAGAGCTATCCTAGCACTGCAGGTGTTAGGCATCCTTGGACCCACTGTACCTTACAACCCTCAGCATTAGGATGACACAAACCCCTCCCTGCACACTTCTGAGCTCTCATCTTGATCAGTGGTTGCTCCCAAGCTAGCCAGAAGCTTTTCCCAGTCTGCCCAGTGCTGTCCTGCTCAGTGTCACAGAACAATCTGGATTGGGTGGCACTGCATAGAAATGCATTGTTTTGGGGGTGCCTAGGTGGCCCAGTCTGTTGAGTGTACAACTCTTGGTTTCAGCTCAGGTCATGATCTCGGGGTTGTGGAATCGAGCTCCATGTCTGGCTCTGCGCTCAGCCCAGAGTGTGCTTGAGATTCTCTCTCTCTCTCTCCCTCTGCCTTTCCCCCAGTTTGTACTCTTAATTAATTAATTAATTAATTAATCCTTTTTAAAAAATGCGTTGTTCTCCCATCAGCATTGCACCCAAATGCCTGGAATAGTTGCTAGCAACTGGGCCACATTTCCACATGGCCACTGTCTGGGGGACTGCTAGATCCCCTCCACTGCACCTGGCTTGCTCCCCACTTTAAGGTACCTTTGTGGCCACCAGCACATCTAGTTTGACACCTAATTCCCAGATTCTGCCTTTAGAGCCGCAGTTGACCACTGATGCCTGGGTCCCCAGAGATGTGATGGACTCCTCCGGGATGAGGCCTGGGCAACAGGACTTTTTAAAGCTCTCGGGTGATTAGAAAGTACAGCCAGGGCTGAGAACGCTGCTCAAAGTGTGCTCTGTGGATCTGGACAGTCCGAGGGTCCATGGACAGACAGCATCAGCATTCCCCAGGGGCCTATAGGAAATGCAGAGCCTCAGGTCCTGGCTCGAGGAGACTGTAATGAGATCCCCTAGTGATCTGTAAGCATGTTATAACACCACTGATGTAAGCTGGCTTTAATGTCCCGTGACTTCAAGCAGCACCTGCATGTGGACGACTCCCAGGCAAACCTTCCCTGATACTGTATACTATGTTTATACTACAATTACATAAAAGCGCCATGACTTTCCATACAGGCTTCCTGCCGCCTCTGACTGGGGAGCTGTGCTGATAACCTGGAGTCTGCAGGCCTTCTCCATTTCCCACTTTCACTGAAAATGTATCTTGTAGGTTGCTGTTGTTTTCCTTGTAGCTGCCAGAGTTTTCTAGGAGACAATTCAGAACTAAGCTGCCACCATGCTCCTACAGAAACAAAAATCACTTTTTTGGACTTTAAAAAAAATAATTGATGATTTATTACCTCTGTTTCCTGTGTTTGTCTCTTTCTGGAACTCCTATTGTTTATATTCTGGACATCCTAGAGTGGTCTTTCTAATTTTCTTTTTTTTTTTTTTTTTTAAGGTTTTATTTGCTTATTTGTCAGAGAGAGAGAGAGAGAGACAGTGAGAGAGCAGGGGGGGAGGCAGGCAGAGAGGGAAGTAGGCTCCCGCTGAGCAAGGAGCCCGATATGCGACTCAATCTCAGGACCCTGGGACCACAACCTGAGCCAAAGGCAGATGCTTAACCCACTGAGCTCCCTAGGCACCCGTAATTTTCTTATCCTTTCCTGTTCTCCATTTCCTTGTCTTTTTTCTCTACTTTCTGGAGATTTCCTTAATTTCATTTTCGGTAGTAAGCTCTTTCTCTGCTTACCCACATCTGGCACATACATTTTCATGTCTCCAAGGCTGTCTTCCAACTGCCAACACCTAACAACTGTCGGCCTGGGGACTTTCTATGGCGACAGTATTCCACTGGGCTCTTATGAGCATCAAGCTATAAATACCGAGAAATTATTCTGCCTTGGGAACAGCCTCCAACTAATAACTGATTGACTCTTTCCACTCAACATACTTCCTTGGAGATACATCCATGTTGCTGTACCAACAGTCTGTTCCTTTTTATTGCCTAGTACTATTCCATCGTATGGATGGATCACAGTTGGCTTCACCATTAATGGTTAATGGTTAATGGCTTAACCATTAACACCAGACGTTGTTTCCACTTTGGAGCTATTACAAGTAAAGCTGCCATGAATATTCATATATGGATCTATGTGTGAACATAAATTTCATCTGTCTGAGACAAAAACCCGCATGGGCTCTTACTGGGACATGTGGTATTGGCATGTTTCGTGGTGCCTGGTGTTTGAGCTGGAGGGCTTTGGACGTCACCCAAGAGCAATGGAAACTGTTCACAAACTGTGGGGCAGATAGGATGCAATCAGACTATTACTAGATGAAAAGTAACAACCTCATGCAATATGGAAACTAAATTGGACATGAAGAGTTCAAGCAACACTGTAATCATGAGTAAAAGGATAAAGGGCGTAAAGAGAAGAGAGTCAATGGGAACAGACAGGAGACATGGATCCAGGGGGCAAAGTTCTTCGGAATCTTACAGGGTTAATTCCATAGCTGGAAAAGGATACCCTTGTAAAATATGACCCTTTGGACTTCTTCAATCCCCAGGAGGATATTTGAGGAGAAATATAAACAAAGCAAAGCAGAGAAGAAACTTGTGCTTAAATTTATTTTTAATTAATGTGTCCATTTAACATTAAAAACTATTCTTATAAACAAAACGATGGCTTAAATAATAGCTGAGAGAAAAATCTCCACCTCATTTTTTTCCTGTCTGCAGCCTCTGTGTACTGCTTTTAATAAAATAAAACATGATGTGCTTCTGTGGGTAAATCATGATTTTCCCCTAATATATTCTAATTCAAACTATTTTCAGAGAGCCCAATCTGAAAATTGCTCCCATATCTATAAAAAGCACATGTATTTTGAGAAATAAAAGATGAGAAACAAGAAGAAAAAGATACTTAAAAAAAAAAATTCTGCAGCCTGTCTGGTTAGAGCTTGAGCCAAGAATCTGATGTCCTGAGAAAATAATTCTTTCCGACAGTTTTAGAAAAGGAAGAACCCAGATAAAAATAAGCCTCTAGCAAATGGAGCCTGGACAAGAATCCATCCCCAAAAAAATCCAATTAAAAATATATATTATCTCACTTGCCTTTCTTATTTTGGGGTACCTTAAAGACAAATTATTATTAAATCCTTTCAAAGAATTGTCCAACTTTATCATAACCCCCTAGCTCTTTGCAGTTTCTTATTGCAGTGGTAAAGTTGGGGGTGGGTAGTGGCTTATTGTGTCTTGTTCTATTTTGTTTCTTCACGACAAATCCTGAGAGGTGGGAAGCAGCCCCACCATTCCATTTTTCAAATTTGGGTGATCAGGAAAGCCAGTTTCAATAAAGAAAAAAACAAAACAAGCAAAACTAACAAGGAAACAGAAAACCTGTGAACATACATTAGCACTCAGTTTTGCAAAGCCAGGGGAATAACACCATGGATGAAATTTGGTGACATCAGACAATTACGAGTAGCCCCAATCTAAGACACTGTGGACCCCCAAATCTGGGTATTGCTTTCCCTGTCTGAATCTTTTTCTCCAACTGCCTCTCTCTGCAGTCTGTTCCTCTGTTCTACTACACAAGGAATGCAGGGTTCTGTTCCAAGGATGACTTTAATGAGATGTTAGGCCAAGCTTCACGGGTAGAGCCACCTCAAAACTCAGAAGCCCCTTCTCATGAGGCTGTATGCTGTGCATTTCCTAATACTCCCGAGCAGGCAGTGTGGGGTTTTCTACCATGTTTAAAGACCTCAACATACTCCTTTCAAGGCTCCCAATGGTGGAGAGACTTTATGAAATCAGATACACATCAGAGTCCTCTAACTTGCTTGTAAACCCTAAGTTTCCCAGAACTTCTCCATGTGAACACATTCACCACTGAACCATAAAACACACACAAACGTATTCCGTTTCTAATCACCTGTTTCCTTGAATTACCATTATAGGTGTTAAGGTCCTAACATATGCATAACCTCCAGCCAAGCAAAGGAGAAAAAGGATAATTCCAATCTGAAGGATGATTGCATACATGAAAGCTTTTAAATCTTTATCCATTAAGGAAGAAGTATCTTTAAAACTACTCTTTTGTTCAAAAGCAGAGCACATTCATGGTTTTCAAATTTACTGTATTTGAATTCATCTTTTTGAATCTTCAATCGCCTTTCTCTTTATGTTTAAGCAGATCATGTCCAATACTGGTATTTTACTAACCACATTCTCATACGTTGGTTAAAACGTGTGAGTATATGCACCATGGTAGCCAGCCTGCAACATGGCCCCCAATGATGCTCACCAACTGGCATTCCTTCCCTTGCAGAGTCCACTCCCACACTGAACCAGAGCTGGCCCTGCACCAAGACAATACAGCACAAATGACAGTGTGTGATGTCCAAGCCTAAGCCATGAGAGGCATCAAAAACCATAAAAGTCTTTTGCATCACCCACTCGGTGCAATGCCATCCACCATGCTGTGAGGATACTCAGGCACCATGTGAAGAGGCCAGGTAGAAAGGGAGTAACTTGTCACGCAAGGGAGGGAGCAGCCTTGAAAGTAGACGCCCTCCCTAGTGAAGCCTTCAGATGACTGCAACCCCAGTCAACACCACACTGCATGCTCTTGAGAGAACCACAACCACAACCACTCAGCTGAGCCACTCCCACATTCCCAGTCCATAGAAACCCAAGACAGAAGGAACTATTACCATCGTTTTAAGCCCACTACATTTGGGGGGGGGGGGGTAATTTGTACAAAGCCATCGTAATTTGAACACACACATATATACATAAAGGGCACAGATTACCCAGAAAAAGGACTCAACTCCAATAGGAAAAAAATTTTTCAAGGTGTCAATTCTTCCAGCAGATTATTCGCTGGATCAGATAAAATACTTTTTTAACTGATAGTCTTTAAAATATCAAAAAACAGACACGGATATTTTGTACATCAAATAAATTTTTTCTTCTTAGAGTCCCTGCACCTCTTCCTACAAAGTTCCTTTTTCTGATTATACTCTGATAAAGGGAGTAGAGATGGTCTCTATGGCTCTCCAGAGTTTTCCACGAATGTCTACATCGGTTGCCAGCAACCCATGTGAGTTATGAAATTACACCATATATAATCTAATTGACAAAAAATATTAATCAAACTGAGACTATGTTGAGTATGACAATTTTTTTCTACAAAAGCAAGCTTTATAACTTAATTGAGTTTGAGGGAAAATATTGAGATAAAATTTTAAATGGTCTATCAAATATTTGCATTGGAGGAGGGTTAAACTCCTGTTTTCTCTTTACTCTGTGCATGTAACAGACTGAATTTTAAAAGGCACATTATGAATAAGACTATATGGGATATGCCAAGCCCTCTGATTTTTAAGAAACAAATTATTTCTCTCTTTATAGAGTCCTACCAACCAGACTTGCTGTACCTTGCTACATGTTTCTAGTCTTGCTACCTCTATGCCAAGATGAAATTCTTATCACATTAGCCAACGTCTTCTAGCCAAATGTATCAAATTATATTCATGGAATCAAATGTATGAGAGCTCACAGATAAGTGGAATAACTCAGCTCATGAAATTATATGGGCAAATCCAATATTCAGATGGCCTCTAAAGGCCAACACAGCCTGTCATGCACAATAAAATTTAAAACAAAAATTAAGAAGGTTCTCCCACTGTAGCAGGGAGTTTCCCAAGCATGGAAAACTGCCTTCTGTATTCTGGGTAATTACCCAAAATATAAAATGTCTATTTAATAGTCCTTTCTTCAGCCAGATATTTCTCTACCCACAGCCATCACCTTCTCATTCCCAAGTCTACAATCCAATTTTTTAAGGAAATATCACGGGTGAAGGCGGGTAGGGAGGGGGAGAGGAAGAAAATTTAGTCAGTAGCTATCCTACTTCCTGGTGTTTCTGGATTTTATCCTTTACATCATGGGAAAAGAAATGGCACATATTGGCTTTCTGTTTGCCCTTTTTTTTCATGTTTACTGAGCACTTTTTTTAAAGATTTATTTATTTGAGAGAGAAAGAAAGAGAGCAGGAGAAGCAGGAGCAGACGGAGAGGGAGAGAGAATCCCAAGCAGACTGTGCTGAGCCCAGCACGGGGCCCAATCTCATGACCCTGAGAACACTACCTGAGTTGAAACCAAGAGTTGGACGCTTAACCAAAAGTGTCACCCCAGCACCCCTACTGAACATTTTCTCCGACGATTGCCGATCTAAGCATTCAACTATTCAGTTAGTATTACTCATTAACTCCCCAGTAACCATGTGGGTCACCCCGCCTTTCACAATGAGAAAACAGAGTCTGAGAGAGAGTACAGAAAGTGTGCCCTGGCTCACAGGTAGTCTGAGGCAGGACAGGTTTACAAAGCCGTGAAGTCTGAGACCAGAGCCTATATACCTTTAAACACTACTCTATATCCATGGTCATTAATGAATAAAACCAGCCACCGAAGTCATCTCTTCTCAGTGGCTTTATAAGAAGCTATTTTATCATCTGCTCTGTGGGGTGGAACAGAGAAGAAATTCGCAAGAAACCTGGGAATCCCCTGCACAGGTGTTGTAAACCTTACACAGAGTCCCTCAGACATTCCAGAAACCTATCAAAGATGGCAGTGACACCGCTACATGGGGTTAATATACAAAGAAGCACAACGAAAGGGGTTCTTCTTGACCTACAAGACTGTAATTGAAAACCCAACTACTTGTCTCATTCAACTACTGCAAGAGATTCCCAAAGCAGAGTGCCTTTTAAGGAAATGTGTGTAGTCACAGATTTGGACTGATGGACTGGTGTCAAGTCAAGCATCAGCAAGACAGGCTTAGTGGTTTTAGTCCTATGTGTTCCAGCATTAAATATTACACTGTGCATGATCTTGACCAGTTTCCAGATGAAAGACACACTGTGGCCAATTCAAAATTAGAATCAATTCCTAAAATATACCTCAACTCATGGAAATTGGTAGCAAGTATATAACTAGGGAAAACTCAGAAATTCGTACATTGGAAAAGTGAGTTTGCTTTGCTAATGGCAAGCTGTCTGCTGGAAACTCGTATGGTTGTGGAAGAGCAAACAATAAGTTCATTTCCTTTTGTCCTAGGGACTCAGCAATTCATTACTAGAAAGATTTACAAAAACTCACAGAGAAAGGAATTCTAATGAATGTAAGGAGTTGATGTGGTTGCGGAGGAATTATCAAATCATCAGCCTGCTCTATGGATGAGGCAATTTGAGTGAGATCAATACACCTGAGCATAAAATAGACAAATCCTGAACTGCTTGCCAAGGTAAAGTGCCCTTAGGTGAATAACAATAATGATGATGATAACATTATTAAAAATATCATCTGGGGTTTATGTCCATTCCTTGAAAAAAATTACTTCCTGAGAAATCGTCACTGGGTAATATTTAACTCTAATAGAGCATTACAGTAGACTTTTGACCTGTCTGGGTTTTTTTCCCAAGATGTCCAGTCCAGTATGCAAAAATTTAATTTGGAATCTTAAAGACAAAAGGTATCATTGAGTCTTTAAAGAGGGTTAATGCAGTTATCTCCATTTTAAAATGATGGATCTGAAAGTCAGACAAGTTGCCTGCTTTACCCAAGGCTCTACCTTCATTGTGTTCGTGTGTTTGTCGATTCACACGGTGTTACCCAGCCCGTACATGTTGCATCACTGTTAGTCAATGGCAAAGCTAACATTAGATTCAGATCTTCTGACTTCAAGTCAAAGATGTAGAGAAAAAACAAAAGCGTACCTACGTCCACTAGAGCGGGTAACCAATGGAGACAGTCTTCATCCCTGATAGCGATGTCTACAGCCAAAGCACCGTCACCATGGCTGCCATCACGGAGGCCTAATTTATTCCAACAGCCATGGGGAAGTCCAGTAATTTCAAAAACACTTAGGAGTGAGTGCTAGAAAGGTAAAAGCTATGCCTCATTTTCTTCAAACTGATAGCAGGTGGCATAGGAATCAGTTACTGAGACCAGGATATGTGCTCAGTGAAGATTGCTTGAATGAGCCAAGAAAGTTGTGTTAGAAGGTTTCTGTTGCAGTTGTATTCATTCTGTATGCCCTCTCCTCATCCTTTTTGAGAATGACCTTAGGAAACAGAGTGCAGAAATGAGACTAATATTGGCAAAAGCAGAGGTAAAAATGGCCAATATGCAGAGATGGACAACTGTCCAACACAGGCGCACAAGTACTCTTGTAGAAATGCAGCCGTATTGGTGGAATTAGGGACATCAAGAGATGAGAAGCCGAAGGCTGACGGAGAAGGAGGCACACACTACTGCCATAATCACAGACATTGCTGACCTCCGCACATTAGGGCCCTCACAGACTAAAATTTAAAGTTAGACCGACACAGGCACGCAGACCACAGATTCTAAAGAAAACAACTCGTTCCAGCTGGGACTCAGACCATCACTACTCATTACTGGCATCCATATTAAAAACAAATAGGAAGAAATGAGACTTAAAAATAGCGCTCACGATAATTCAGCAGCACACTGAATACACGCAATGTTGATGCTCTTCATGAACAGAAGTCATACCTTCGTTTATCACCAGCTGGTTTCCTTAGCATCCCTTCTCTGCATGTCTGTGTGGGTCTAACTCTTTCAATTGCTAAGCTCCTAATGTGTAGAGATCAGCAATACCTATGAATGGAAACACGTGTTGGGAGTAAAGAAATATAACAAGTGGATGGGAGAATTAAATTAGACATCTTGGGTATTAAAAAAAAAAAAAAGTCATTGAAATTCAAAGACCAAAACTGCTCTCAGCGGAACACAGCCAAGAAAAGAAATTGCAGTTGGACGTTTGCATCAAGGGATGTACCAGAACAAGGAAGCAAAGAGTTAAAAACTAGTTTAAGCAAAGAGTATCAAGAGGGTCCAACACATATCAAACTGGAATTCTAACAGAAGGAAAAGGAAATGAAAAAGTGAAGAAAGTCTTTCACAGCCCAGATCATTCCTGAATCATCCTGGAAACCTTGCATAGCCTCACAAATTTCTTAAAGGGAATCCATGGGAATTTTTAAATGTGGGCTTCCATGTTTCTCTGCTCTTTTCTTAAAGGAATAACCTCTATAGACTTCACAAAGGTTTCTTCACCTATGGTCTCACTTAATCCTCTCAACAGCCTTGTGACATGACTATCATTCAACTCATTTCTCATATGAGAAAACTAAAACTCACAGGGAAATATAGAAACTTTCCCACAATCCCACAGCTAGAAAAGAAAAGAGCCAGGGTGAGTACAATGGCGTTAAAATGTGTCCACAAATTTTTTTTTATATTTCTCTCTTCAAAAGGTGGAGCCCAATTTCCCTTCCCTTGAGTGTATGATTTGCTTCCAACAAATAGAGTAAGTGTGAAATGAACATATGTGATTTTCAAGACAAAGTCATAGGAGGCAATATGGCGTCCATCTTGCTCTCTCTTGGATCACTCACTCTGAGGGAAGGCAACTGCCATGTTGTGAAGATACTCCAGCAGCCTATTAAACAAGTTCACTTGATGAGGAAGAGGCTCTCTGCGAAAATGCAGAAAAAAAAATATTCACCATCTACCAAAAGCCATGTGAGTGAGCCCCCTTCCAGCCTCAATGAAGGCTCTGGATAACGTCACCCAGGGTTGAAATCTTCACTGCAGCCTCAAGAGACACCTTGAGTCAGAACCACCCAGCTAAGTTGCTCCCAAATTCCTACTCCCAGAAACTATGAGATAATAAAAACTTCTTTTAAGCTACTAGGGAGTGTTCTGTAGCCATGGATATAACTGGATACACCAGGAAATACACCCACAGGTCTTGACCCCAAAGCCTGTGCCCTTTTACTTCACACTACTATTTTTTCTAGGACTTCCTGTGCAAAATCAAAATATTTTGGCCCACTCAATTTACATTTCCCTGTCCCTTCAATCTTTGCCAATTATGTCCCCTTTTACTGTGCCTATTTATAGTAGTTCCTATATTCTTAAAACACCAGTCTCCCCTTATGGACAATAAGGGCCACAAAAACAGGAGAGGGACCAGTTTTGGTCACCAGTGCATCCCCAGGACCAAATTTAGTGTCTAGTGACTAGTAAGCACTCAATAAACATTTTTGGATGAATAAATATCCAAAGCACATACGATACAACCAATCTGCCAGTGGAACTTTATTCTCATTTTGTCTTGAACCAAAGGTAAATATATTCTATATCCAAGAAGGAAGAGGGCATTCTGCTGGAGTTACCATTTTTATTGATCCGAGCTCCCCGTCAGAAGTGTGTTTTATTCTGATAAAGGAAATACTTTGAAGAACAGGATATAGTACTGTTTTTCAACGACATCCAAAAATCCCCAGGGCATGTAAAAATAAGAATATTTTCCTAATCAAAAGCGTCTTGTTCAATCCTCCATGAGTTCTTTCACTTCCTTTCCAGACCGACTGGAGGTTTCGGGCAACAGGCCCTCAGACAGGAGTGGCCGGGCCTGCCGCTGACCTCATCCCACCCCCAGCTGCAGAGGGGGGCGGGAAGCACTGGTTACAGACAACATTTTTATGGGCAAGTAAGTTATGTGTTCGCACATGAACAGTAAATCAACATGTAGTACTAAGCTGCAATGGCTTTTGATTTTGTGGGAAATGTCTAACCACCCAGATTTTATTTCGCAGCCAGGAAAAAATAATAATAATAATAATGTGTGAGGGGAACAAAATGCAGGAAACATCTATCGGACATGACTGAAATAAGAAATCCAAGGAACAAATAATGGTGCTAACAGCAATGCAGCTTGGATCAAAGACCAGACATTTTTATAGTAACCACTAAGACAGGATGCAACATCACATGCACATTTTTAATCCAGTCCTCGCCCCTTTCTTCAGCGTTTTATCATCTCAACCACCGCTGCTCACTAGATCTTTCTGCAATGAGGGAAATGTTCTCTGCTATCTAACACAGGACCCACTAGGCATGTGTGGTTGCCGAGCACTAGAAACATGGCTAGCCAGCAGGACTGAGAACTGAGTTTTTAATTTCATTTTAATTACTAATTTAGTATTTATTATTACAGTAACTTTGATTCGTTTAAATTTAAATAGCCACATGTGTCTAGAAGCTATGGTATCGAGCAGCACGGTACCAGAACTATTTCCCACAGAGTCTTGAAATATGGGTGCTCTCAGGCTACCAGAGGAACTTAGGTTAAGACAGGCGGAACAGCGTTACACTTCGCCAAAAACAGCAAGAAACTCAAAACTCAAAAAACTCAAGCTATTTTTAAAAACTGCCAGGGAACCCTACTGTTCCACTATTTTCTGGAGTTTCTTATGATCGGCTCCCAACGTGAGATGTGAGAGAAGAAAGAGCAAAGAAGAAAGCCCACCCAAGTTCTGCAACCGAAGCTCCCGTCCCAACAGAGAAAGAGGGTTCGTTCCATTCTATACTAGAGACCACCAGCACACACCTTCGGGGTGAAATGGGGCAGCAAAGTGAAGCAAAATGCTGCCTAGAATAGAGATCATTTTTAATTCACAAAGGCCGTCTAGCTGGAAGGCAACAAAGCCCTCAGAGGGTGAGATTGCCTGAATGAGATGCCCGGTGGGCATACTGGCCCTCTCTCATCGTTTCCTTCTGTTTGGGGAGCAAGTCCAAACTCCGTAACCTGTTGAGGAAGCAGCAGCCAGCCCCTGTCCCAGCCTTCCTCCCATTACGTACAGACCTAATTTCTCACTGTCCCCCAAGTACAGATCTGACTGTTGCCTACTGGCAATTCCGTGTCGGTGGTGACGTGCTCTTCTCACGCTTTGTGCATGGCTCCCAGCCTGCACACCCATCGAACCGTCCAGCGCCAAGCTATTGAGCAACTTGAACTTCAACCCCTGCTGGCAGGACTGTGAACTGACACAACCTCTCAGGAAAACTGTTACTAGGGATCTACTAAACTGAGCATTCCCACTCCTGAGTAAATACATACCCAACGTGTACATATTTTCACCAAAAGACATGGACTTTGATACTCGTAGAAACATTACGCAAAAGCACCCTGAAACTGGAAATCCCACAAATCTCAAAAACAATGCAGTGGGTAAACTCGGTATATTTATATGGTGGAGTACTACACAGCAATGAAAACTGATGATATGCACCCCCACATAGCAGCAGTCATGGGTAGGACATCAGGATGGGCTAAAGCAGCTAGACACAAAAGAGCTTCGTTCTTTTTTTTTTTTTTAAGATTTTATTTATTTATCTGACAGAGAACAGAGAGAGAGACAGCCAGCAAGAGAGGGAACGCAAGCAGGGGGAGTGGGAGAGGAAGAAGCAGGCTCCCAGCAGAGGAGCCCGATGTGGGGCTCGATCCCAGAACGCCGGGATCACGCCCTGAGCCGAAGGCAGACGCTTAACGACTGAGCCACCCAAAAGAGCTTCATTCTATCACCATGTCAGATAGATGCTTCCTGCATTTAGCATCATTCAATGTATAGAAAGTACAGAAATGAGCCAATTAGATCAAGCTGTTCAGAAAGGTAGAGGCGGTCATGACTGAGGGGATGGGGGAGGGAAGAGGGAACTCAAGAGTGCTGAGAGTGTTCTTTCCTTGATCTGAGTGTTAATCTGATGGGTGTGCTCGGTTGTAAAAAGTCAATAAGCTGTCCACTGAAGACACATACATACACTTTTCTGGATGTATTCTTCAATAATTTTTTTAAAAAGCTCTATCCATCCTCAAAGTACAACTCAAAACTCACCACTTCCATGAACCATGAAAATATCCTACAGCAATCTTTCATTTTCTCATCATCAAAAAAAAAAAAAGACCCTCATATTATTTCAGGCACATACATTTCAGTGTATCAATCAGAATGTAAACACTGTACTTTTTTTAAACCTCCCCTCGGTGTTTGGCACAGTACTGGTCACAAAATATGTATTTCATGAACTCTTGTAAACCAAGCACATCTTTTCTGCTATTATTTAAAATTGCCTAAGTGGCAAAGACAGGTATTATCTCATACTTTCTGTGAATTTTCAAACAGCTGAGTTCAGTTAAGCACACATTTCCTTGCACATATAAAAATGGAAAACATTGCAACAAAAAAGACTCTGGAATTTTCCATCCACGCAGCTGTTGCTACACAGCGTCTGTGGTGTAACCTTCTCTTAATGGAACTCACTCCCACAATCCCACACAAGAGAAATGATTTCAATCCACTGCAGTGCCATCACCGTACTGGGCAAAGGCATCAGAAGTAATCAAGGAAGGAAGAAAAGACTCCCCAAAAAGGTGATGAAAAGCATGAAAACTATTACAACGTACTAGATCCAGAATTTGAAAATTCATGGTAAATCCTATTTTTTTTCGAGTTTCCAAATGACAGTTGACTAATTAGTATGCTGATTCTGTCACTCATAAACTACGAGAACAGAGGACAAGAAAAGTATGAATCCAGAGACGAGTCGTAAATTACAGCAGTCGTGTCTGGGCGCCCTGCAAGTGCATAGTGGGAAGGATTCTCGAGGACAAACACTGCCAATTCAGATTAATCAAGGCGGAACTCTTCCCTTCACGGCTTGTTCCTCACTTCTCCTTTCCTTCCAACCAAATGCTTGCCACATACAAAGAGGCTGGCCTTTTGAAATGTTCTTTTCGCTTGGTTTCATCAGCCCTGCAGAAGGAGGGGAAAAGTAATCTCCGATTTGCAGAAATGAGAGAAAGACAGGAGATTACGGATTTCCTTAGAACTTTCACCTCTGCTCTAAATAAACAGTTGCAAATAATCTCCCCATTCCTGTAGTTTCATGGGGAAGTTCGGTGCCCTTTGGAGAAGGGTAGTGTGACATATTTACAGACACCCAGAGGGAAAGCAGAACAGAACATCCAGCAAGTACCTTCTTTAAAAAGACTCTTATCAGGCTTCCACAGAGTCCCAAGTGCTAGATAACAAACACAGAATCCACAAAATCCAAGAACAGTCCAGCTAAAGCTGTTTGGGGCACTGTGTGTTAGGTGACCTATGACTTTTCACTTGGTAGCAGCTACAAAATTCTTTCTTCTTGGATTAGAGAACTTTCCAGAAATAGTCAAATTCATCATCTCAGTTCTAAGGAGTGAACTAAAAGCAAAAACTTAGTGACACAGATGCCCCCTCCCTCTTCCAGATCCCCTCTCTGTACCTCTGTCTCTCTCTGTCTCTGTCTACAGTCGTCCTCTCCCTCTCCACATCAGACCCTTACTAGTTCAGGCAACCCCATAAATATGACTCTTTGGACCCCGGGGGAGAGAGACTGACTCTGCCCAATGCTTCACGCCACACGGGACCCTCTCCCTTCTCCAGCAGTGTTCGTCTATTGTTCAACAAGCTCTCCGGGTCTTGGACCAGATCCTTCTCTTTAAACAAATGCCCAATCCCACTCAACTCTAAATCTCCTTTCAGCCCAGCAGCTTCTCTACTAGGTATCCACCAAGAAAACTGAAAGCAGACGTCCACACAAAAACTCGTACACAGATGTTCAAAGCAGCACGTTCATAACAGCCAGAACGCGGACACAAACCAAATGCCCATCAACTGATCAATAGATAAATAAAACGTGGCCTGTCCATGCAATGGCACATTATTCACCCATAAAAAGGAATGAAGTACCGATTCATGTGGCTGCACGGATGAAACACTATGCTAAAGGAAAGGTGGCAAACACAAAAGTCATATATTGTATGATTCCATTTCTACGAATTATTCTGAGTAGGCAAATCTAGAGACAGAAAGTATCTTCATGGTTGCCATCATTGGCTTATTTTATCTGCCTCTCCCAACCAGACGCTAGTGTTTTGAGGGCGAAGACTGTTCATTTCCTTGAACCGTCAGCCAGAGAAAGCACTCAATAAGCACATGTCAAATGAACATCTGGACGAGAGACTTTGTTCAACATATTTCGAGCAAAGAGTAGCAAAGGTACATGACTGAGCTGTGAATCCTTAGAGCATCGCAAACGTGAATTCTCTCTTGGACTGAATCACCAGGCATTCCCTTGAAGCTCCCATTCATCAGGCTTAGAACTGCCCTGAGAGTTACATTTATGGACGTGCTTGCCCCACAAAGCTGGGGACTTGATGGTCAGTGCATTCTGCTGCATTTACAATGGAAGCAGGTCCTGGGACTCTGCACATCTTCCGTGCCGCATTTGTTGAGAAGACATCAAAGCAATTTGGATGCGAAAGCAGCGAAGTGACTGCTTAGGCGGCAGGTGGCTCAGGGGAAGGTGGCACTGCAGGCATATCTCGGGCTCCCTTCTGTCACCCCTGCATTGCTGCAGGGAGCAGGAAGAGTTACAGTCGATCCAGCCTGCACTGACCATGCATCCTTGCACACCTGGGAAGCCCACACCAGGCGGCCAAAATACCCCCCTTCCCAAAAAGGTGCCACAGCACCTTCAATTAATCCACAAGGCATCAGCTGCCCTTCGGTTAAGACATCTTTTTTTCCCTAAATACTCATTTCCAAACGCTTGCTTTGCTGCTACTGATTCCACATGGAGCCATTAGTCGTGCACATTAATTGCGTCTCTCTACCCTTATCTCCAACTGCTCCTCCCACCCCACCCGTTCACCCACCAGCCACATCTGCCCATCCATTTGCTAGTCAAACCAACACAGTCCTATCTAGGGCTGTGCCCTTGGCAGTTCTCTCTGCCCAGAACTTTCTCCCTCCCTTGAACCACAGAGCCAACACCCTCCCTTCATTCAGATCCTTGTTCAAATGTTGCCTTCTTGGGAAGACTTTCTTTGGCCATCTCTGTTTCCAGAGAGCTAAGTAGAAGTGTCAAATCCTGAACTATAGCATAAATGTCTGGATCGGGTGTTTCTGTAATTTTGTAATTCCCTGAGTGTTACAGAGTGGGCATCAATTGCAGCTCATTAAGTTACAAATACTAGAAATTCCTTCTCCACCCAACTTGCACACTCAAGGAAATTCACCAGAGTGGCTGGGCCTAAGGTTAGTGAAAAGAAAGAGTTGAATCTGGGCTCAAAAAGTCCATGTGACCAGGACTGGGTTTTTGTCTCCACTTCTCAGTGCTGCCCAGGCAGCCTGAGTTTCGCTTCCACACCAAGTCTCCATATCTGTCATGGGCCCCATGAGTGTCAGCCATTCAAGGTGCTTCCTCATTCGAGTCCAGTGAGCAAAGACTCTATTCTGGCAGCACCCAAGGACAAGTGGAGCTTTTCTCTCCCAGAAGCCCTTGCAGCCCATTGGCTCTGCCATATGTGAATCCAGGGAGGCATCTTTGGAACCAGCAGGGAAGAAAGGAGCTTCAACTGGGATACAGCCCACCCACACATCTGATACACAAATGGTGGGGGGCTAAATTCCTCAAGAGGAAATCAGGGTTCTATAGAGCAGACAAGTGCCCAATCACTGCTGGAAAGACCAACCACAAATGTCCAATATATTGTGTATACGTAATGACTTATGATGTTAAAAACCTAAAGTCAATTTAAATATACAGTAAATGTTTACTTCTCTAAAACCATTTCTTACCTCAAGTTGTAGCTTCCTCAATTTTTAAGGGCAATGGAAAATTTTTTATATCTTGATTGTGGTGATTGTTACGTGACTGTTTAAACTGGTAAAATTCATAAAACTGTAGCCAAGTCTACAGACTTTATGTAAAGGGCGAGATAGGCAATATTTTTGACTTTGCAGATCAAAGTCTGCCATTGTAGCAAGCAAGCAGCTACAGGCAATATGTAAATGAAGAGGAGAGGCTGTGTGCCAATAACACTTTATTTACAAAAACAAGCAGTGGGCCAAATTGGACCCAGGGCTGTATGTAGTTTGAAGACTTCTGAACTCCACATTTGCAAAAGAGTGAATTTTACCATATATACATTATACCTCAATAAACAAAAGGAAAAAAAGAAAGAAAAGGTAAAGCAGAAAAAAATACACTCCAGAAAAAAATGTTGGTTTTTTCCAACGTATTTGAAGTGAAGACTTTATCAAGAGACTGGCTGGAGTTATTTTATTGTTTGTAAGAGGGACTGCTGACAGTAATTGCGCAACAGATGAGCCAGAAAGTTTACAGAAAGTTAAACAGGGAATTTTAAACTTGACTCTTGAAGATTATTCTATCAACTCACTTGGAAAATCCACCTAGAAGTCAAGTACCTTCCGTCTGTCCTTGACAAAGACACCTGCAGCTGGGTGAGCCCCCTGTCAACATGCTAAACTGACTTGTTTTGGTGTGGTTTGGTTTGGTTCAGTGGG
The DNA here is from genome assembly GCF_023065955.2 of Ursus arctos. Taxonomy (NCBI): domain Eukaryota; kingdom Metazoa; phylum Chordata; class Mammalia; order Carnivora; family Ursidae; genus Ursus; species Ursus arctos. The sequence goes on along the minus strand of NC_079874.1, from coordinate 24,743,938 downwards.
AATACTTTAAGACTTAGCCTCTTGCACTTGTGGTTTTGTACTGTTTGCTTCTTTTATGCCAAAGCAATCTTTATCGGACACAGATTGTAGATAAGAGCCAGTCATTTCTCCCCCTCTCTACACAATGGCACAAACAAAGCATTTCTGAGGCTGTAAGCCCACCAGCATAGAAAGAGAAATCAAACTACTGGGAACCAGAAAGTGAACACTCTCGGGAAAAAAATACACTTTAAGCAGGGGAGTTCAAAATCAGCACTCATCAGCTGGCATTCAAACACCCAAACTTGATGTAGGCAAAGTGATGTGAGGGTGTTACTGTACGTGCAGAAATGCAGGTTGTATAAAAGACAGGCAATCAGCCTCTAGCATCTGGATTTTTTCAAGATGTAGAAAAAAGAAGTCAAAGTGTTCGTCTCCTCTTGCAGTAGAAGAGATAGGCTTTTAAATCAAAGGTAGCTCACACGAGGATCAGCCAGAATTTTTCATGAAGATGGCCCTTACCACACATGAATGTCAGTCCTTCAGGGGACGTGTATTAAGGGGCCGATGCTGTGAGGCATGGCTCCAGAAGGACAGATGAGACATGAGCGGCCCTTAACATTGAGCACCCAACTAAGAAGACAGTTGCACACGAATATTTAAGAAAATGTGTTGGGTTACCATAGAGTCTCTAACTACTTAAACAACGCCAGGCAAATTTAATTTATAAGAGCTGAGGTTAAATGTGAAAGCAATATCGTTTCTCTTTGAAGCAACACAACTAAGAAAATACGATCACTGTCTTCCTCGCACCACCTACGGAGGTGGCAACCGTCTCCCACTCGGCATCATGGCCGCCCTCAGACCTCGGGTGAAGCCCCAGATCGTTAGAGGATCATCAAGTTCATCGGACACCAGTCAGACTGATGTGTTAAAATTAAGCACAACTGGCGGAAACCCAGAGGCGGTGACATTAGGGTGTGCGGAAGAGTCAAGGGCCAGATCTTGATGCCCAACACTGGTTACGGGAGCGACAAGAAAGCAAAGCACACGCTGCCCGCTGGCTTCTGGACGTTCCTAGTCCACAGCAAGGAGCTTGCAGTGCTGCTGAGTGCAACACATCCCACTGTGCAGAGATTGCTCACCATGCCTCCTCCAAGAACCACCAAGCCACTGTGGAAAGAGCAGCCCCGCTGGCCATATGAGTGCCCAGTCCCAATGACGCGCTGCACAGCAAAGAAAATGAATGGACAGACAGCTTGTGTACATGTGGTAATCAAACCATAGAACTACAAAAAAAGAAAATCTGATCAAAAGAGTCATACAAAAGAGAAAAAAAAAAACAGACAAATTCATTTTCTTCTTCTCCTAAGTCCTGTACAGATATGGCTATAGAATTTTCTCTCTTTTAAAAACAAATGCCGGGGCGCCTGGGTGGCTCAGTTGATGAAGCGTCTGCCTTCGGCTCAGGTCATGATCCCGGGGTCCTGAGATCGAGCCCCAGGTCGATTCGGGCTCCCTGCTCAACAGAGAGTCTGCTTCTCCCTCTCCTTCTGCCCCTCCCCCTGCTCATGCTCTCTCTCTCTCTCAAATAAATAAAATCCTTTTGAAAAATGCCAATACAAGACAATGCTTATTTTTACTCATTTTTGGTGTGATTGTTTTGTTTTTGTTAAATAATGTCGGATTAATATTACAAAAAGGAATTAGGAGCAACATAAAGTTAGAAGGGACCATCAGAGTTAATGTTAGTAACAATCCTGGTCTCAGTAGCCATCAGAACATTTTACAGACAGAATTGTGATATGGTTAGAACAACCAAGCCAGGAAGATAAGTTAAAAACATAAACTCATTTTTTCCATTGAGTCATTTCCTACAATCAGACATAAATATCCCCAACACTCTTTGCCCTGGACATAAAATGGATAAGTGGAGAACAGCTCCTCCAATTGATTACATTCACTGCAAGTTAATGTGGGGACGTGAGACCTTATATAAGGAGTTCTTAAACTGTACAGACACCTCAGAAGGATCACCAAGGAACCCTGCAGATCAAGGATCAATGCATGTCCCCAGGCAGCACCCCCCAGAGGGTCTGATTCGGGAGACAAACACAGGGCAGGAGTTTACGCAGTCATTCCAGGGACTGTGTCCGATTCCTCCTGTAGCCAGGAGGGAAGCTCGAACTGTGGGAGCGGTCATCTGCTCTGTAACCAATCCTCCAGGCGACACTTAACCCACAGGTTCCCAAACCTTGCCACCATGGACTCTTCTGGGCTCCCGCCAAGAATAATTGGTGACGGACCAAGGGGACCGTGCTGGATGCTGTCTAGTCCGTTTGCAATCATTCAACGAGCCAGTCAAACTGTCTAAGAGAAGAGGATGCATTTGTAGTTAAATGTCATCAATTCCATCCTTGCTTTTCCATTAACTGTGTCACTAAGATGTTTATTTCCTTAACATGACAGCTAATCCTATGTCTCTGAAGCTACCAGTTTTCCCACATCAGCACAATAACTCTATCAGTGTTCCTTCTTCTTTGCAAAACAGAATCGCACACCATCAACGTGAGGCATTTGTAAAACCCCTATCGCTGTCTTGACAAGTAAAGGAACCTCAGACCCAAATGCCTGGAAGGAATTTAGTTATGTGATTATGATTGCAAAACTATATGATTTGTTGAGTCTTTGTATGCAAAAAATCTATTTTTCAGATAGCCATTAATTGGATGTGGGTCATTGGATTTTGCAGCCATTACACTATGTCTTTATTGCTTATCTCTAAGTAAAAGACACTGGTGTGCCTCAATGACCCGCCTGAATGAATAGGAGGTTTGGCAATTGTCTAATCCAGGGGTTGGCAAATTATGGCCTGCCACCTGTTTTTGTAAAAAAAAAAAAAAAAAACCCGCAAGTAATGAATCGTGGAACTTTACATCAAAAACTAGGGATGTACTGTATGGTAACTAATATAATATAATAAAAAAATATTATTATTTTAAAAAATCGTCTTATTGGCACACACACATGCCCATTCATCCATTCATTTAGATAGTGTCTATGGCCCACTTTCCAGCAACAACAGCAAAGTAGTTGCCACAGAGACCATATGGCCTTCAAACCTAAAATATTTACAATCTGGCCCTTTTCCAGAAAAGTTTGCCAACTCTTGATCTTGTCATTTGAGACCACCAAAGTTAGAACTCAGCCACGAAAGGGCCAGATAGATGAAAATGCAAGGTGTTGACAATGGCACCATACAAACATAGACTAATGTGGAGGGAATTGCAATGCATGGAAGCAATAGAAGAAATCACAGAGAAAAGATCTGTAGATTTTACTGTATTTAACTTAAATGTTTTTTAATTTAAAATGAAAAGGAAGGAGCGCCTGAGTGGCTCAGTGGGTTAAGTGTCTCCCTTCGGCTCAGGTCATGATCCCTCCTGTGCTTGCTCTCGCTATCTTTCTCTCTCTCAAATAAATAAATAAAATATTTTTAAAAATTTTTTTAAATAAAATGAAAAGGAAAAACATTGCAAAAAAGACTACAAAGAGGTTAATGTGCTCAGTATCTCAAGAAGTCTCACAAATTTGTAGAAAAACTCAATAGAAGAAACATAAAAGGAATGGATACATATTGCCACTTACAGAACAGGAAGTATACAAAACTGATAAAGACGTAAAAATGTTCAACCCAAGTAGTCATCAGAGAAAACTCAAAGTACAATGAAGTATCATTTCGAATTGGCAAAAACGGAGTGAAGCGCGGAGTAGTATCAAATCTTACTAAAGATATGGAGATGAGGTACCCTTGTGCTCCAACTACGCAAGGACATTCTGAAGGTCAGCTGGCAACATCTATTGAAATTTTAAATACAATGACTTTTGACCCCACAATTAAAATTCTTGATGTTCACCCTAGCGAAATGCCTGTCCATGTTCCCAAGACAGACACGTTCCCATGTCGGACAAAGTCTGGAGGAAGAGGCACACCACAGTATCTGAGCAGTGATCATAGAGCTTGAAGCAGAAGTGAATGTACCAACATTGAGAGCGGTCCAAGGTTATCACCATCCCAAAAGAAGTGGTTTGCAAACCAACATATCCATGAAAATACCATGGAGTTTTGGGTTTTTTTTAATCCTATCTTCAGGGGCACCTGGGTGGCTCAGTTGGTTAAGCGGCCAATTCTTGGTTTCAGCTGAGGTCATGATCTCAAGGTCGTGAGACCAAGCCCCGCGTCAGACTCTGAGCTCAGATTCTCTCTCCCTCTCCCTCCTGCTCTCTCTCAAATAGATAAATAAAATCTTTCCAAAAAATCACGTCTTGAACTTGTTATGGGTTGAATCATGTCCTACAAACAAGGTATGTTGAAGTCCTAACCCCCAGGACCTGAGAACGTGGCTTTATTTGGAAACAGGGTCTTTACTGAGGAAGTGACGCTCCACTGAGGTCACTGGGGTGGGTCTCACTCCAGTATGACTGGTGTCCATACAGAGAGGGGAATTTTGGACACAGACGGACACACACAGAGGGGAGATGATGGAACACACACAAGCAGAGGGTGGCCGTGTGACTGAGGTGAGGCATGAATAAGCTAAGAAAAGCCAAAGATTGACAGAAAACAGCAGAAGCTGGCAGAGACAAGGAACAACCCTCCCCTAGAGCCTTCATGGGGAGCACGGCCCTGCTAATACCTCGGTTTCAGACCTCCAGCCTCCAACACTGCGAGACGATGAATTTCTGTGGTTTTAAGCCACCCAGATTTTCGGACTTTGTGACGGCAGCCCTAGGAAATGAATCCAGAATCCATCACTTCTCCCCGCAAAACACCCAGTCATTTCTGGAGGGTTTGTACAGATACTTATCTGTAAATTCACAGAACATGATTGAGAAGTTTATATTCCAATCAGTAATGGGTACCTATGGGCAGAATGAGCAGGTGACCTATGAGGTGAGCCTGGCCTTTCTACACGTATTATTGAAAACCCAGCAGGCAATATGAGTATTTGTTTAAGTCAAAATTCTTTTTTAAAGGTGAAATGGTGATGGGCATGCCCAGTGCCTCTCCCTTCTCCTAGAACAAGTGACCCTCTTCTAGGACCCAGGCCTCTGCATTCCAACTATTTGGTTCATACAAAGGCATCCACCATCGATCGGTCCTGCAGGTGCACTTTGGGACCAAGCTGGGTCCCTTGGGTCTGACGGAATCCCTCCCCGTCAGCACAGCTGAAGACCTAAGCCTGGGACAGGCTGGCCGCTGTATGCATTGCTTCTCAGGAGAAGCAGTTCTGGGGGCAGAGAAGAAAGCCAGTTTCGAAAGGGAAGCAGAGACGATGGACGGACATCTCTGTAAGAACCAGTGGCCCTGGAATTCCTGTTTCCAGCCACTCCACAAACCAGCTACACGTCTGTTCTCACTTACTTGAGCCAATGCTGTCACCAACGCCACTTGGAATTGGGTTTCTGCAACTTACATTCAAAACAGTCCCACCCAGAAAGGAACCAACAAAACGTAGGAGAATAAATGCACACGATTCTAAACACCTGGTGAGAAAATGGTCACACTTTTCATTATCAAAGGAATACAGATTCTTTTAAAATGGGATGTCTTTTTTTTTTTTTTTTTTTTCAATTCAGTGGCATCTATGCTGTGTGTCCCTTGAACTGAAAGTCTCAACCTCAGGGTGGTGGAATGATAAGCATATTTTATTCTCCTTTATTTATACTTTTCTGTATTTGCGAAATCCTCACCAACAAGATATCACTTTTGTATTAAACGTTAATTTTCCTTTTTTTTTTTTTTTAAGAAAAGTCTTACAAGAAATCAAGTGTGAGACATCCAGGACCTCGACATTGAGGTATTTGCAAAGAACTTCAAGCATTTGCAGGAAGAAAATGAGCAAAGACTCCAGGGTGACCATGGAGACCATGGTTTAGAGCACATTATTTTTGGCTTCTTAGCACGCCTCAAATATAGCATATTTCCTACTAACCTGGGATTAGTACGTGTACCATTACCATGATTATGTCATATATTTAAACACCTTAATATATCAGATCCTGCTAACTGGTGTGGTACCTTATAGTTTTGCTCACCAATATTCAAGGACCCCCCCTGAGGAAGGATTAAACATCCCCACTCAACAGGGGCGCCTGTGTGGCTCAGTCAGTTAAGCATCCAACTCTTGGTTTCGATTCACGTCATGATCTCAGGGGCGTGAGATCGAGCCCTACATTGGGCTCTGCACTCAGCATAGAATCTGCACGGGCCTTCTCTCTCCCTCTGCCTGTCCCCCCCAGCACTCATGCGCTCTCTCTCTCTCTCTCTCTCAAATCAATACATAAATCTTTAAAAAACTCCCCACTCAGGTGTTGCCAGGTGACTCGCTGTCCCCTATGAAGGTGAGAAATATGATGCTTCAGGGGAATGTTTTATGACGTGGTTGTCATCTTCCCTCATCTCCCATTCCACCAACCTCAGTCCCCAAGACACTACCAGGAGCAGACGCCGCAGGCCCACTTACAGTGAAATGTAGCAAGAGCAAGAAATACGCTGAGTTGTAAAGTCTCAGCCTCGTTTCTTACTGTGTCGTCTCAAAGCCCATCCTCACTAGTACAATGGGAACCCAAGAAAAGATACCATCAAGAATCTTTGCAAAGAAAAGGAACATGGCACGTACCGGGTTGCAAAACACATTTTAACTGCTGTTCTATCCTCCTGCTATTTTTACACACTGTAATTATTCTTCTTCATATTTTACTAACTTAGCAAAAGGTTCTAGTGCTTTCTGAGGCTGATTAACAAGCAAGCTAAGGGAAAAGCTTGGCTGGATGAGAAGCTCTACCATTTCTAGAACAGCTCACACTATGCACAAATTACACTGCTATCATCATAATCAAGCACAAACAAGGCCACGTTGCTGTAACACATGATCCAGCCCGTGATTCCCTCCACCCTGCACGCCACCCGCTCTCCGTCGCACAAGTAGAGGAGAATGTAATGGGAATCACACAAGCAGCTCATAGTAATTTTTCCCAGATCTGTTTTTACTCCACTTCTAAGCCCGAGTTTAGACCCAAGATTTTTGTCTCACGGAAGCTAACTTAAATCGTTTTGTTAAATTCAGGCTCCCCGTATGACGTGTGCATATAGGGGCGGAGGGGAGGACTGCCTTCGTGCTACATCAGGGATATGCAACAATAAAGACACAACCCCTCAAGTAACAGCAAAGGAAGAGCATTTTTCAGTGTAAGTTGATGGCAACCACTTCAGTGATCTTGTGCATGAAAGGAATGCAGAGAAGGGTGAAGTCACTTTTAAGAAAGTAGATTGAGATCACCGTCATCCAGAGCCAAACAGCCGCTGGTGAACTCAAGTCCCTCCCAGTGGAGCAGAGCACAGCACACACGGGCTGGCGTGCCGTCCACACGGAACCACCGTCCGTCCACATGCACAGCCACACACGCGGTAACGCAGAGACCATGTGGGGGGACACACAGACAAAGCCACGCACACGATCCACACCGGACCAGCTCGCACACACAGGAACACGCACCACCGACGACAGGGCCGCGCACGGACCACACCACGAAGAGCTGGGGCTTTGTCTCATATGTTGATGTGAAACCTCCTGGAATGGGTCAGTGAATTTCTGCTATGCTAAAACGTTCCGCCTTAAGTCAGTGTTGACTTCAAGAGGTGAACCACAATATTTTATCAAAATAAAACTTCCCTGTGGTCTAGGGCAACTTCACCCAGCGTTAGTAATGCCATTCAACGCCAACATTGCCTGACAGGTCCTTCTTCGGCAAATAAAATGGCACCCTCAGGACCTACTCACCTCCCAAGGGCCCCACCTGCAAACAGCATCATCCTGGCAGTGAGATTTCAGCCTACGAAATGGGGGGCAGACACCGACAAGAAGACCAGAGCATCCCTGGAAGAGCTCAATGCAGTTGTTTCTATGAAATCCTGGCACGGTTTTATTCATGGCAGCGGTACCAAACAGAAGATCCCACCCTCCATTTCTAAAAGCAACAAATGCTTTAGAAATGATCAGACTGATAATTTGTCAATTATCAGACTGATAATTTGTGCCTCAATGTATATCATTTGGAAAGCAGTTTTAATGATAGATGGTTTAGTTAGAGGATAAAATGGAATATACTTTTTACAGCGTTACTTATGAATTGACTTATATGACCAAGCGCTTTGTATGTTTTCTATTACTCTAGATTTTGTATCCTAGAACACCCCAAAGGGCAATTCTGATGGTGAAATAAAATACTATATGTACAGTTCCCACTGCACGGTAGCATACACCAAATTCTACTTACTTTTCTTTCAGTAGGACATCTAGACTTTGGACAAGTTAATGAAAACCAAGACATGGAAGTCCTGTGAACAAGCCATTCATGGCAATCCCCGAAGGCGGTAAACTTTCACATTTGAAAAGCGCACCCCATCACCAGCCCTAATCTAATGCCACAGGAGTTCCCAGCTACTTAAGCAATTACTTCAGTTACAGAGCAATTACGCTTACCTGCCAGCGCCAACAGGGAAAAATAACAATGAAAATTGAAATTCAACTTAAACAGTGACACTCGGGCACAATTCACGGACCGCAGAACGGAAAGAACATAAATTGCTTCCAGTTCCCTCAACACTGAAGAGAAGAGCGTGAAACAGGTAATAAATCAAACTTTAATTTAGAAATTTCTTGGGATTATACTTTCATTGGTGATCTTTTTACTCCAGAAGCACTTCGAAGCCTCCCCATCAGTAAAAGAAACATACAAGCTCCTCATCTATTTACAGGGTCTGACTCCCCTGCCCACCTCTCAAAAACATACGTGCACCTGTCACTAGTATTTTCTATTTTTATTTTTTGTATGTGACCCTGAATAGTGTGCATGTTTCAGGGCACTTCCCAATCACGTGGAAATCAATTCTTCTAAATTATATCATGCCATTCTCTCAGGAGATAAAAACGTTTTAATTGGGTGAGAAAAGGGATTTACTACTTCAACTGCTCTCTGAAAAAATTCCTTTCACTTTCTCAGCATCAAAGCCCCCGTTACTGCTGCTTCATTTCTTCAACGTCTGTTAGATGGTGTTGCTATTTTTCAAAGGGATTGTGCATGAAGCGTGCCCTTACATTTCTATAGTGCTCAGGACAAAACGTGTATCCCAGGTTCTCTTTGCCTCTGAAGACTTTGAGGCAGGTAAAGATCCCCACACCAGTGGCCCTATTCATGCTTTTTCTTCTCCTTTAAAAAAAAAAAAAAAAAATCAGTATCGTGTCAATCCCTTCCTATTTAGTAGTTGAACCATCTTGAGAAAGGTAAATTGTCCACTTACAAATATTTTCTTGCTCTGTCCAAATCAATGAGGCTGAGTGACATGGAGATAGTCAATTTCAAAATTATAAATAAAAACCCTACGCCTCTCAAGCAGAGATCAGCAAACCACGCCTGTTGGCCAAATAAGGGGCTGCCTGTTTTTATAAAATTGTGTTTAAGATTTTATTTTTAAGGAATTTCTACACCGCATGTGGGGCTCAAACTCACAACCCCAAGACCAAGAGTCAGAAGCTCTACCAACTGAGCCAGCCAGGGGCCCTTACAAATAAAGTTTTATTGGCACTGGACCACACCCACTTGTTTACATATTGTGTATGGCTCCAGGGACCAAGCTGACAACTTTCCACAAAGAGTCAATCCCCTACAAACCCTAAAATAATTACAATCTGGCCCTTTACAGAAAATAGTTGCCAATCGCTGCTCTAAAGAGGTACTAACAGAAATACGATGCAAGCCACATATGTCATTCCAAGTTATTTAGTAGCCATATTAAAAATTAAAAAAGAAACAAGTGAAGTTAATTTTACTACATTTTAGCCCAATATATGTAATACTGTCATTTCATCACATGATCAATACTAAAGTTATTAAGAAATTGTCCTTTTTTTTTCCTTCCAAGTCTCAGAAGTCTGCCTCACACAACAATTCAGACTAGCCACAGTTCAAGAGCTTGGTAGCCACACAAGACTAGGGGCCACCACGTTGTTGCCTGTCACTCTAAAGGGCTTGCTAAGTAAAAGGAGAAACGGATGGAAAAGGGGAATTTTTCAGTGAAGGCTCCAGCTTCACGCAACTGAAATGTGACATAATGGACTTCCTGCTCATGCAAGCATATTCCAAGTAATATTTGGGACATAAAACATCATTTGTTGTGTACCTGAAATTCACATGTTAACTGGGTGTCCTGATTTTCTCCGGCCACCCACGCCTCGGGCCCTGTCTTCCTGCTCATTTCAAGTAGAAGGGAGTGAATGGAGGGGACGTTGTCCTGGGGTCTCCACTGGGCTCGGGGGGCCTCGAGTCAGCCTTTCATTGATTTTGAAAATTGCTGGTGTGCACACACTCACTGGCCTTGGAGATCAATTAATGCTAAATTCATCTGGCCCGAGGGCTGCCAGGTGTCACGCAGAAGGCCTGCAATGCCCCCAGCAACTAAGGAGTCTACAAACTGGAAATGTAGACAGCATCTTCCTCTTCAGAAAGCCCTTTTTGCTTTAAAAAAAAAAATGTGTGTTACGAGGGACACCTTACACAGAAAAAGAAACACTCTGCACGATGAAGACTCACAATAAGACCAGACTACAAATAACCTTTCTTATTCCTACGGGAAAAAAATAATAATAAAGACGGTCTTCTTTTTGCTGCCAGGAAAGTAGGCCAGCACTTCGGGAAGCCTCGAAGTACAGAGCGAGGCAATACGCACAGTGAGATGACCGGAGTAATTGCAGAACAGGAGAGCTGGCTGGGAATCCACATAAGAATCCAAGTTGTAGAAACCGAGCCCTGTGCGTTCTGTTCCCTACACTCAAAAACTTGGTGACACGATTCACTATGGTCCATCGTGGAGCCTTCTGACCGTGTGCTCTTCTGAAGGCAAGCCTAACAGAGCTCAGAGCACAGGGTGAAAATCAGCTTGTGCCTCGCAGAGTGTCGTCAGGCGAGAGACGGCGCGGCGGGGCAGTCGGGGGGACTGGGCACATGGGTGACTCGTTCGGCAATCGTAGCGTGAGCAAAGCTGTCTACACAATCTGAACAAGTAAGAACAGACCCCGCCCAAAAATGAGGGAGAAGATGATCCAGTGACAGCGGCAATTAGGCACTTTTCCTTTTACTCGTCTTGAAAAATCATCTGGGAGAAACTTTCTCACAGCAAGAACAGAGAACCTTTATGTCACTCTCTTCCAAGTTAATTTCCTTGCAGAGCTCAAGATTCGAAGCACTCTGCCCTCAACCCGTGATTCAGTGATCGCTCAGAAGCTATTTCTGTGCAGAATGAGGGTGATCTCTTAGGTGGCACGAGCATGTTCTTAACACTGCGTGCACACCAATGTGGTCCAGTGAGTATTAACATCCAACTAAAGGCTTGAAACCATTCCACCCCAACCGAAGACACCAGAATCTTCCAAGTTCTCCATGTTTTTCTTATTTCAACTATCTTTTCGTACAGCTTCAGTTACAAGCAGAGCCATGAGGAGCACTTGAAAAGTCTCCAGAATTCCATGGACACTCATCAGCTTCTCCCAGGCTCTCCGTTTGGATCGGTACCATGTGTTCGTCTTATTTTCCTGACAGCTTGCCCACTTTATCTGGAGACTCTTTTCTCCTAAAAACCAGAAAACTCACTCCAAAAGGGAAAGCAGAAAATGCACTGGAAAAAAGGAGACTCCCAAGCATCTCCACTGTCAAACCAGTTTTAAGTTATGCTATACTCATTCTAGAATTCCACAGTACGTTGAAATAAAATCACCGTGAATGTACTTAATGCCATTGACGTGTACACTTAAAAATGGTTAAGATGGTAAATGTTGTGTTATATATATTTTACCACAATAAAAAAAATAGAAGTACAAAAAATGAAGTAAAACGCAATAGCCCTCCACAAAGAAAAGGTCACGCACAACACAGAGTTGACGGTGAGTCTTGCTCCTGTGTTCCTGGCACCTGCCGAAAGCTGAGCCTCCTTCTCCTCTGTGACTTGAAGTTCTAAAAATTGTTCCCCCTACTAAGCACAGTTTTTGGGTCATACTAGCCATTCAATCCTATCTCTGAACAGGATTATAATCTAAATACGCTGATAAAATACAGGATTATCTAGACTATTCACCTCATGGTCCAGTTATTTTGGCCTAAAGTGCAAACAGAGTTCCATTTAAATACTACAGTAGGGCGCCTGAGTGGCTCAGTCAGTCGAACGGTTAAGCGTCTGCCTTCAGCTCAGGTCATGATCTCACGGTCCTGGGATCGAGCCCCACATTGGGCTCCCTGCTCAGCGGGGAGCCTGTTTCTCCCTCTCCCTCTGCCCTTCCCCCTGCTTGTGCTCTCTCTCTCTCTCTCAAATAGATAAAATCTTTAAAAATTAAATAAATAAATAAATAAATAAATAAATAAATAAATAAATAAATAAAAATATTACAGTAATAACCAGTTACCTCCTCAAATTCCATGGGAACACTCATACTTCTCTTTTGTTGGTAGTCGTCAACAATTTCTGCACTGGGAAATTGGTGCTGTTATTTTCATAAGCAATCAAATTCTTTCATGAGGATTTTAAAATTTTTTTCCTACTGACAGCTAACTCATGAGTAGGTGCGTTTTGCTTTTCTTCCCGGAGATTAAGCATTCCTTATGAAATTTCACACATTTCCTATCTGCTGCATCAGTTGGCTTTGGGGACGGTTTTCATGGTTTTGTGATTTATTAGTTGTGAGGTCTCTTGATGATGTCTATACAGGGCCCTTTGTGGACCTGGAGGAAAATGGAGTTTAGAAGGAAGAGGGGCACTGCTGAGCTGAGACTTAAAAGGGGTGAGGGCTGGGAGAGCAAGACCCTTTCACAGGGAGGAACATGGGGACAGAGCACAGCAGGCACACAGAGCGATGCTGGGGAAAGTGTTTCAGGCTAAGGGGTTTAGCTTATGCCCTGAAAGGGAAAAGGGGGTGCCACTGGAAGATTGTTAGCAAGGGGGCATGTATCACGTTACACAGCAGCCTAAAATATATAGGTCCAAGTCCTAACTCCTGGTACCTCGGAATGTGACCAAAGAAGGGGTTTTGCAGATGTCAATAAAGTTAGGATCTTGAGACGAGATCATGCAGATTTGGGGTGGGCCCTAAATCCAATGACTGGCATCCTTATAACAGAAAGGAGAGGAAGATGTGAGACACAGAGACCGAAGAGGCCATTCAAAGACCAGGGCCAAGACTGGAGTGGTACGTCGGCAAGCCAAGGACTGCTAGTAGCCACCAAAAGTTGAGAGAGGGGCATGGCACACATTCTCCCCTGAAGTTGCAGAGGAACCCGTCCTGTAGACACCTTGATCTCAGGCGTGTGGCCCCCAGAACAGTAGAGAATAAATTCCTGCTGTTACAACCCCCTTGCACCCCCTTCCACCGAATTTATGTTCGGTTGCTAGAGCAGCACAAGGAAACCAATACACATTCATATAATCAGGTTTTCATTCCAGAAACATCATTCTGGCTTCTGTAGAGGAAGACGGCTTGACCTAAAGGATTCAAGTGTTCCAGGAGATCAGTTACAAAGACTGGAAAATAACGCAGGTGAGAACTGCAAAGACCCAGTACTGAGGGAGGGCGATGAAGGCAAGGTTATCAAGGCAAAGGCCTTTCAGAGACATTGTCAGAGGGAGGTGTGGGCAGCAGGGGCAGCAAGGAGCCAAGGGCGAGAGCTACTGAGGAGGGGGGAGGGCACAGGCACAGGTGTTACCTGAAAAGAAGGGCAGCTGGGCCCCAGAGATGGCGGGGGAGGTAGGCATGGATGCAGATGAGATCCATCACTGCCAAGTTAAGAAACGAGACCCCCATTAGTCAAGGTCATCTGCTGAAAGTGTGTGTGGAGAAGGACCGGGCGAGAGAGCCATGCCAGCCCGACGAGCTTGGGTCTGGAGGAGGGGGAGAGCTGAAGATGGCCTCGCAGAATCGCTTGCTCTCATGGGGGCCCAGCTGGGGTTGAAGATCGTGATCCGTAGTAACGTGAATTCACTCGGTTGTGCAATTTTTCTTAGGCAGCCATCAACAGTTTGGATGTGGACCAAGGACGGCAGATGGCTGGGCTGATTCAAGATCGGGCTTCCGCAAAGAGCAGTGCATAACATTTCAGTTTGTTTCCAATATGAGCTCTGTTGGACCGATCAACTCCAGTAAATTCTCCACTATAAACATCGGGTACAAAAATGCTCCCTAATGAATAAATACATTGTGGTACAGTCATATGTTGAATGCTAAGATAGCCTGGAGGATGAATGAGCGAACATCATGCACGTAACGTCAAGTGACAGATGCGAGACCCCCCCCCCAAGATACACGCGATATAGTTGACAGATGCAAGACACCCCCCCCAAGAACACGCAATTCAGTTCCATTAATACAAAATCCATTCAGTTTAAGGGTGCATACATGGAGTAAAACTATAGAGAAAAGCAAGGAGATGATTATCCCCCAAAACAAAATAGTGATAAATTCTGGTAGGGAATGATGGTTGGTGATCATGGGGGTTTCCAGAGCAGCTGGCAACATTCCCCTTCTCAACTCAGGGGATTACTAGTTGTTCTTTTTCTATTACTCATTAAAATATATATATTTTGAATGCTCTCTTATGTCCAGAGGTCATACGTCATAATAAAAGATAAAAGGAAAAGACGTAAATGCTCTGTGAAACTAGTAATTCAATTATCACTTGAATTCGCTATAAAACAGAGATTAGAATTCCAATAAGCCAGGAAATATTTTTCAGGAGCAAGTATTAGCAACCTAAATCAAACTAGGCTAAGGAAAAAAAAAAAGGAACACACTGGTTCACGTAATTGAATAGTCCATGTGTGACCTTCAGGCATGGCTAGATCCAGGTGCTCAAATGCTACCTAGTGGGGTCTCCCTCTATTCCTTGGCACCATGTTTCAGTGCCTCTGTGCTATCTTTAGTCTCAAGAATTGATAAACAAGATGGATTTTATCATAACTAGGTTTACATGTTAACAGCTTAGCAAGAAAGCAAGCAAATGACCAAAGGAAAAAAGAAAACTCTTTGTCAGCAATTGTAGCAAAAGCCCATATCTGACTCTTTCTGGATCATCATGAGCAAAAGACTCTTCCCTAAGCAGTCACTATAGGCAAGGGATGTGACATGCTGTTTGGCCAGACCTGGTCCCCAAGTTTATCCGCAGAGCTCTGTATGTCACAGAGTGACAGCCAAGTGCTCCCTAAAGAAACTTCCCTTGTTTTAACCAAAAGACGGGGAATGGCCATGGAAGCAGGCAAAACCTGCCAATGTGCACTATGAATATTTCCTCCTTCCTTTAGTGATGTCGCCAAGCAGTAATTTCCTTTCACTTCCCACTCCTATACATCACACAAGTCACCTCCAAATAAAGAGCAAAGACAAACAAAATACACAAAAAAGACCCAAGAATTCAGAAAGCAGCAAAAAGACTTGAAAGAATGAGTGAGTGATTCCATTTTCCCCAACCTCTGGCCTCTCATTAATTACCTACTGGAAGTCTGGGCCAGAGCTTATGTACATAATTATATAATTTCTATCGACTTACTGATAATGGATTCCTGCTAGCATGGTTCAGTAGAAGAGAATGTGACACTGTGCTTGGCAAGGCAATGAAGGGTGCCAAATTGACCCAACTCCCTCAGCCTTTGCCCAGTGACCTGCAAATTGTGTCCTGGAGCCTCTGGGGGCAAACGGAACTCAGCGAGCTCTTTAAAGTGAAAAAAGGGGGAAGATCATGAATGCCCTGGGACGGTCCAGGACAAAATGGACTTCCTCCAGAAGGACAGGACAAACTTTGCCCATAACTGCCCAAGCCAGCCAGCGCTCCGGGACCACTCGAAGGTAATCACAACCACACATATCTTCTCACGACGTCTGTCGTTCACAGAATCCTCTCTGCTTCTGCGGACACTGCCAAGGCTGGGCTTCAAGGCAGAGCCACAGAAATTTGAGAGCAGCCTGCGATCACCAACTCTTCCTAGCCACCCCCCACTGGAATCAAATGTTAATAAAGGCTGCTGAATCCATAGCTCCAACAGACTTTAGCCCCCAGACATCTCTCTTTCTATCTCTCTTTCTTTTTTCCTTAACGTCTCCTTTCTGAGAACAGCTTGAGGAAATCCACAGAGTCACATCCACATCCTTTCCCCCGTTAAAGCAACTAAAAAGAGAGAACTCGCCTTTTAATAATTACCAGTTATCATTTCACAACAAAAGGCTTTGTGGTTTCTGTCACCTACGATCAATGAAGATTAAATTAACATCTTGAAAAGCCACACGATTACTCCACAAACATACCTCAGGCTCCCTCCTCCGTGCCAAGCACTATGGTAAACTCAAGGGACACAAACATTAATAAGACACAACTCTTGCCAAAAAGAGATGACTCGGGAAAAACTCTAGTAGCATTTTCAGATGACCCACAGGCTGTGGTGAAGACAGAATATAGAAGTCATCTCTTTTTTAAAAATCTCTCCTCTCCCAGAACAGAGAATTAAAATTGCAGCTGTCATGCGGGCAAATGGCCCAGGCCGGGCAGTTCCAAGCTGCCCTCCCCACCACGAGCTCCCTCCCTTCCGCAACCTCCTCTCTCTGCAGACTGCAGAGCCCAGGTGCCAGACACTGCAGGGCACCCCCCCCCCCCGCGCCCCCAGCCCCCAGGACGCACACCCCAGGCTGCAGGAGGCATGTGAGCCCCTCCCCCCACCCTCTGCCCCTCCTCCACCAAGCCTCTCAAGTGGTCTCCCCAACACTGGTAGGGGCTGAATTGTGTCCCCTCAAAACTCTATGTTGAAATCCTAACTCCCACTACCTTAGAACTTGACTGTACTTGGAATCAGGTTCTTCAGGAGGTGATTAAATTTTAAACGGGCTGATTAGGATGGGTGCCAATCGAAAATGACTGGTGTCCCTGTGAACAGGAGATTGGGACCTAGATACACACACAGGGAAGATGGTGTGAGCACACAGGGAGAAGTCAGCCACCAACACGCCAACGAGAGAGGCCTCTGGAGACACCTCAGCTCCTGACAGCTCCGTCTCACACTTGCAGTCTTCAGAACAGCCAGGACATAAACCCTGTTGTTTCAGCCACCCACACTGTTACTTTGCCATGAAAGCCCTCGCAGACCAATACAAACCCCATCTACCACTCCCAAAACGCAAAGACCCTACAGAAACTCCCAGGTTTGCAAGGTGCCTCTTTTTTCCTCCCCCGTTTCGCAAGATCAGGCCCGTAAAATGCAGGACACTTCGCACTCTTTAGAGGGAAATGGTACAGCTCACTACACCTGGACATGCGCAGGACCACCCCCCTCCAGCAGCTCTGCACGTGGCACCCAACGCCTGTCTCCTTCCTCCCCTGACAAGTCCCCAGACCCTTTCAAGACGCTGCACAACCTGGCTTGGAGAAGCCAATGGAGCTCTTGCTGAATCTGGCTTCACGTGATGGGAACAGATTGTGAACGATACATTTGCCAATTTTTCCCCTGTGCCAGACCATTTTTAAGTGATGTGTGCACAGAATGGCATTTAAAGGCCTTAAATATCTCTCCAGGGAGAGAAAAAAGCAGAAAATAGCCCCTGGAGCTCACATAATATCAGCCAGAACAGCTGAAGCAGAGTTTGGGTGGGTTTTCGGTTTGTTTTTTGTAGGGGGGTTCTTCTTTTCTGGTTGGTGGTTTTTGTTGTTTTGGCTTTGGGGCTGAAGGAAGGGAGCAGAAAAGAGAGGGCACCTAGTTAGGAAAGTCACTTCTAGATTGGAGGAGAGGGGGTTTGGGGACTACTGGATTCCAACTCCTTCCAGTGCAGGGTGTGCAAGCCACCCCGGGCAATGCCATGACCCTGCAGGCAGCTCAGCTGCTGGGGACACCCAGCCTCCACCTCAAACCCAACCCCTTCCCTGGAGAAGGGCTTGGTTTTTTGTTTTGTTTTTTTTTAATGTTTTTTTTAAGCAGCACTTCCTGTTATGTTTGAGGAAGGCTTGGGCCGTTTTATTATTAAGCAATTCTCTTTTTAAGTTACCAAAAAAAAAAAGAGAGAGAGAGAGAGAGAGACCATATTTCCACCAGGCTAGAGTCGGCCTTACTCAAGCATCCATGTTTTAAATCTCATATTTTCTTAAGCCCTAATTGAGCCTTCCAAGAGCTCGCTATGTTTAATTTGCATTCTGAAACAGAAAATCTAATGTGTTTTAACATTGTCTGCTTCAGCTGAAAAGGAAACTGTAAATTTATACAGTCTGGTTTAAAAAAAAAATTGGCAATTGCATCTTAATGAGTCTCTGGAATGGGGTTGGGCAGAGCCCCAAGCCCCATCCCTAGCCTCCCATCCCCTTCTTCCTCCACTTCCCATCCCCCTTCTCCTCTTTCCACCAGTCCCTCCTCTGCGTTCTACCCATCCCCCTCCTCCTCTACTTCCTCTTCCCATCCCCCTCCTCCTCAGCCTCCCATCCTCCTTCTCCTCCACCTCCAATCCGCCTCCTCTATGCATACCTGTTCTCCTCCACCTTCCATCCCCACCGCCTCCTCCTCCCATCCCCCTCCTCTTCCGCCTCCCCCTCCCACCCCCAGGTCCCATCCCCCTTCTCCACTTTCCATCCGCCTCCCCTTCGCCACCCTCCAAACCCCCCTCCACTTTCCACCCCCCTTCTTTGCTCCCTCCCTTCCCCTCTCCCCTCCCCTAGCCCTCTCCGCCTTCCCCAAGCAACCACAGGCTTCCTCCTTCTCCTTCCCTCTCCCCTCTCCGCCCCCGTGACCCCCTCCGCCGGCCCCCCTAGGTGGGGGCCGGGTCTGGAAAGGTCACGTGGCCCCCTCGGCCTCCCGGTGGGGTGAGGGGGCCGGCTGCCCAACCTGTTCTTTGTTAAGAGGTCAACGCCAGCGCCCAGCTCAGCCGAAAGAGTTACCGACGACCTTCCAAGAGCAGCGCACTCGCAGCACCCCCGCCCCCACCCCGCCCCCCTCGCCTGCTTGCCGGGCTCTCGCTAAGTGCGGTGCTCCCCAAATGGCTCAGGCTCACCGGTTCCTCCGGGGGTGGGGGGATCCTAAGGCCCTTCGGGGGGTGTGGGCGGGGGGTCGGGTCCCGTGCAGGCTGAGAAACCGGAAAGGTGAAGCTGAGGGGCTTGTGCCTCCGGGGAGCGGGCCCGAGGGCCTGGGGATGGGTGGAGGTCGGGGAGGTGGGGGACGGAGGTTAAGAGGGAGCTCCTGGAGGGAGGGGGCCTTAGCGGGGGGGAGGGGCTCTGGGCGGTGGAGGCGGAGGTTCCACGGAAGGGAGTGTCAGGCCCCAACGCGTCGGGCTCTGGCTCTACTGGTAGACTCAGCAGGGAGTCTCTGACGGTGTGCTGCGTATCGGGAGGGGGTTGTCCTGACCCGCCTGGCCTGTAATTAAACCGCGCGGTGAGAGCGCGCGGGAAGCCGGCCGGGACCACGGTGTGCGGGGGAGTCCTGCCGGCCCCATCAACCTAACTTCGGAGCCTCTGTTGTTGGATAACGTGACCAGAGCATTCGCACAGCGATGGGGTGCGTGCTTGAGCCACCTAATGGGATCTCTCTCCCTGCCCTGTAGCTTTACCACTGACGACGTAAAGAATGTGTACTCTTCCTGCAAGAAAGCAAAACATAGCCAATTTTCTGTCCAAGAAAATAGAAATTCCCAGGGAAGACCCAGTGTTAACATTAGCTTCCATGACTTGCCTGTCGTGTTTTTCTGTGCAGAAAGATTTCCCATCCAAAAATGGGAGTTGAGGGTAGAAAGGAGGTGAATAATGAAATAGGGCTCTCAGGGTAGCAATAGCTTAACATTCTGATTTTGTTACCTAGCCTTACAAATATTTTTCTAGGTCACTAAATATTATTCAAAGGCATACTTTTAATGATGGCTCAAAATGGGACCGTATGGAATTTATAGGCCAGAATGTCTTAACCATTTCCCTACTGTAAAACATTCCTCTTGTTTAACACCGAAGAAATACATCCTCAGTTATCCCCCCTTGTGTAGTTATGTAAGTAACCTTTCTCACTGTAACCCTCGGTGCAAAACATGAACACCGTTTCCTCCCCCCGTGGATAAGTGTGTTGACTTTGCTTGCTTTTGGGTAGCTTGGAATTTGAAGCTTTCTGGTGTTAAGGAAAGAAAACATTGGCCAAGTGACCAAGCCAAGAGCTGCTTCTTGTCCTTTGAGACCTCAGATCTGGGAAGAGAGTAGACTGCAGGGGGAAGAGAGATGCACAGGGTACCTGGAGAGCATGGCAAATATCCAGATATCCCAGTCTTGGAAGGAGCCTGGATGGGAAATTCCCAAAGCACTGCCTGCCACATTACCTGGGATATCCTGCAAAGCCTAAATGTTTCTGGTGAGGAGTGGAAATTTTCCCTTCTGTTACTTTCTCTGCTAAATATATCAGGTTTTTAAAAATTTATATACACATGCACATTTTAGTGGAATGGTGGCTATCACTGATCACATAAGAATGGAAGGACTTTAAAGGCACAAATCTCAATGTGGTGGGACAATGATGGCATCTCATGGAAAGACAACAGTCACCTCCTGTTAATGACAAACTTCACAGTCCTATGAGGCCTAGGAAGCATCCCATAGTTAGTTTGAATGATTCCCTCTTTTTGTGCTCATCCCATGAACTATGTGAGTAAATGGTTTTCCTGAGTTACTTCACCCCACATTTTTGTATTGCATACAAGAAAAAATGAAAGAACAATATATAGCCTTTCCTTTAACGAAGCATCACTGCCCCACACTTATCTGTGGGGAATGAGAATGAATTCCAGAGCCATCCTCCTCCTCTTCAAAACACCCATATAGTGGGTTTTTGTTCTTTTAATCAACAACTTCAGTGTTAAAACGTAATCAATTGTATCTGTCTACTCAAGAGAAAAGAAAACATGTCCACATTATTCATAGAAGCCAAAAAGTGGAAACAACCCAAATGCCCCATCAACAGATACACAGATGAGATATGGTCCATCCATACAATGGGATAGTATTCGGCCATAAAAAAATAATGAATTCCTGATGTGTGCTACATGGTTGAACCTCAGAAATGTTATGCTGGGACAGAAAAGGCTACATATCATATGACTCTATTGATACAGAATGTCCAGAAAGATTAATCTAGAGAGACAGGAAGTAACTGAGTGGTTGTCTTTGGGCGCAAAAGTGAAGGGATGGGGAGTGAGAGCTAGTGGGTACCAGGTTTCCTTTAGGGGTGATGGAAATGTCCTAAAATTATATCATAGTCATGATTATACAGCCCTTTCTATATTAAAAAAAACAGCAACACTGAACTGTACACTTACAGTGGGTGATTTGTATGGCATGTAAGTTATATCTCAATAAAGGTTTCTTAAAATGCAATAGTGTGACACAATTTTTTCAGGCACTGTCTCAAAGTGAAAAGGGGACCCTGGCACAGACCTATGAAAGATAAAATACCTTCAAACTAGGCCACCCTGAAGCTAGGAAATGCTAGAGTGAATTTGTTCCAGACACTAGCTTTTTCTTGGAGATTTTTCTCTGCGATCCTGCCCCTGCCCCGGACCTAAGTCCTTGCAGTGCTTTGCTTCGCAGCTTTCCCCACGTACCCTGCAAAATAATCCATAAATCGATCTCACTGGCGATTTATGCAGTTAACCCCCAATTCCTCAAGTGACAATTCAGGCTTTGCCCTAACTAAGTTCACCAAACTTAGCTGGGCTGTTTGCATCTTCTTCTCTCCTGATAAACCACCATCCACAGGCAAAAGCATACTTGCCACTGAAACCTGGAACCCACACACTTAGACATATGTGGCCAGAACCAGCTGCCCATGAAATCATCCTTACCTTTGCCACATGTGACATACTAATTTTGTTTATCCATTTTCATCTCATTTTTTTTTCAATGCTGGTCATCACCTACCCCACCAAATTCACAACCGAGTAGTTATTTGAGGAACCATTGAGGAACCATCCCTCCTTCCCCTGGGTCCACTGGGGATATTGGGCAATGACGGGACAGTTTGGGTTGTCACAGCTGGGGGAGGGGTGCTGCTGGCATCTAGGGGGTGGAGTGCACGGGGAGCCCCCACAGCACAAAGCAATCTGGCCCCAAACACTGATAGCATCAGGATGGAGAAATTTTTTATCTCAACTCTAGAACTGTTTCCAGTGTCCTCATGTACTCACCGCATCTTGTAGCTAAGTCTAAAATAAAGTGGAAGGGGGGCGCCTGGGTGGCTCAGTCGGTGAAGCATCAGCCCTTGCCTCAGGTCCTGATCCCAGGATCCTAGGATCAAGTTCCCATCGCATCAGGCTCCAGGCTCCGCAGGGAGCCTGCTTCTCTCTCCCCCTCTGCTCCTCCCCCCACTTGTTCTCATTCTCTCTCCCTCTCAAATAAATTTAAAACACTTTAAAGATAATATAAGGTGGAAAGAGAGAAAATTGTCTATAAACAATAAAGGTAACCCTCTCCTGCCTCCTCTTCCCTCTTCTTCCCTAATATCTTTACCTTCTATATCAGGAAGCCAAAGCAGACAGTTCGGTCCCGTCAACATTAGCTCAGAGAGAGCGGCTCCGACCGTGTTATCAGTATTTAGCTGACGGCTGATTTGTGCTCAGTGGATTCGCACACGTATCCGTGAACATAACTCACGTAGGGAGCACTGATCATATCTCTGTGACACCCCACACAGTCCCCCTCATTTGAACCCTCTTTCTCAGCCTATGGCTGGGCCACAGAGGAGTGTGGGTCTTTCTGATTTACACCTGCGGTTTTTCTGGCTTTGTGTTCAAATGTTCTGAAATGAAGGCCAAGTCTTTGTCCACACCACTGCCTCAGTTGGGGCCCTCTCGCCCTGGCCTGGGAAAGGCAGGGCCTGGCTCCCCGCAGGTGCCTTGGCTCCGGTGAGTGTCCACGTGTTCATCCTGTCTCCACCACTTGGCGCTTTCCACCCGCATCCGCCTGGGGCTCCCCCATGCCGCTCCCCCTCCTGCCCTGCCTTCTGCTCCTTTGGAAAGTTCCTCTTCTTCCCTGGCTTTGCTCTCCCATTCTTTCTCATTCAGAATTCAGAAACTGTCGAGATGCAGCTCGCGGGCCTTGGTTTCCATCTCTGACCCCACACACCCCACACCTAAATCACATGTACCCTGACAATCCACTTGGCCCCACATTGGAATCACTCCAGCGGCATTAAAAAGTCCGACCATGGGACGCCTGCGTGACTCAGTCAGTTAAGCTCTCAGTCTGGACTTCGGCTCAGGTTGTGATCTCTAGGTCGTGAAATCGAGCCCCAAGTTGGGCTCTGGGCTGAGGCGCTGAACATGGAGCCTGCTTAAGATTCTCTCTCTGTGTCTCTCTCCCTTTGTCCCTTCCCCTCCCCTGCCCACTCACACATATGCTCTCTCTCTCAAATTAATTAGTTCATTAATTTAAAACTACCACCCGAGTCCCACACCCAGAAATTGGGATTTCTTTAGTCTAGGATATGGCCCCGAGCAACACAATTTTTGAAATCACCCCCACTTGAGAACCACTAATTTAAAAAGTATTCAGAAGTATGTTTCTGCTTTGCTGTTTTTAACAACATTAAAATTTATACTTCTTCGAACTATTTTCCAATGTTACTTCGTGCCAACTGTGTTTTGTTGACGGGGGAGAGAGTGCCAGGCCTATTCTCCCAAGGACTCAAAGAGCAAAGCCACAGCCGACAGACCCACCGGAACCAGGCTCACAACTCAGGTGGGGGCAAAGCATGACAGTGAGTTCAAGGAGCTTAGCAAGACTCGGGAGCAGGCCAGTTCCTTCTCATCACCGCCCTGGCTCCGGAGTTTCCGCTTCAGGACTTGCACGGCGCTGGCTCCTGCTGCTGACCGGACTGCTGACCGGACCACTGTGGGCACCTCCTGAATTTCCTTCTGCCTTCTGGCCAGGCAAATGCAGGTTCCTGACCTTGGGGATCACATGATCCCTTCCCTCCCTGAAGCTACTCCTTCCAACGCCCTCAAATACCCAAGGAGCGAAGAGCGGCCCCCAGGTCGGGAGAGGTGGCTGGGTCAGGGATGCTGTCTGCTGTGCACAGCAGGTTGCCATCAAGCAGGATTCCGTCCAACTGCTCATCCCCTCACAGAGCTGTACCAGGGAAAACAAAGGATGATTGGCAGTTTTTAAAAATAAACAGAGCATGGATGGATTTTTTTTTTTAATTTGCGACCTCCATAGAACTATGTTAGGAATTTAAGAGAAGGAATTAGCGCTTTGAGTTCTTTCCTCTGAATTGTTTGTTGGGAAATGAGTCATCCTCTTTACCTTTCTCTGACCTGCGGGCAGCGTACTACCGTGTAAAGTTGTGTCCATATATGACTTACACTCAGACCTACCACATAATTTGTGGGGCAGAGTGCAGAAAGGCACTTTGTGCAACAGCAGACGGTCTTTGACAGCCTCCTTGCCCTGTCATGACTTGTAACATTGCACTTCCCTGACACTGTGATACTCACGGGGCCAGTGTGGACCCGCACGGGGGCACAGGGGCCCACGGAGCAGCAAAGAGAGCACATGCCTGATGACCCCAACCCCTTCGTGCCCCCAGGGGCAAAAGGTAGCAGCAGTGCTTCGGTGACCCCCCCAGGTCCCAGGTTCATGCTCCATTGTCCCCTTGGACTCACTTTCAAAACACAAAGTCAAGGATAAAATGACGAAGGATTTCCTATCAGTTCCTTTTGTTGTTCCTGCCACACATTTTTTTTTTTTTGACTGATTTGTAAAATAGCCAAAGAGAACTAAGGAGATGTGACTTCTGTTCTGGCCAAGAAAATGTGCATTCTACGAAACCAGGTTGTCCCTTACTCAAAATACAGTGAAATCACTTGCTGGTGAGTTTAAAAAGGACCAAAGCAGTACGGATTGTAAATGGCAAAGCATGACGGTAACGGATTGTCTGCAGATTTCTCACTTCTTCACCCATTTGTCCAGGGTTTCTTGTCATAGGAACCATGAACTTCCTGCACCAGAATCTGCCCGGACTCGGGGCCAGAGCTCCAGGGGTGACATCTTGGGAGCCTGCCTCTGTAAGAAACACCTCAAGTGGCCGGAACACACCCATACTTTGAGAACCACTGCCCAGGGTAACATCACCCTGACCGACTGTCCCTGGGCCATAGAGAACAACACCCACTCCTCCCAGACACGCTATGAACTCCCTCTTGTTCTAGCTGCTGGGCTCATTCTTACACATCATTTGGCTGGAACAGCACAAAGCCACAGACACACCTTGTCTGAAGGTGTCCGCACCCGCCCCGGAGGTGTGCAGTCATGCAGCAGCACTCGGAGGGCGTGGGGACCCGTCTCTTGACCCCGCACTCACCTCTCGGGCCGTGCTGGGTGGAAGGTGCACATGGAGGAGTTAATCACACTCCTTCCCAGCTTCTCTGGCTCTCTCCGCTCTCTCTCGAAGCCAGGTATTGAAAAATACAATCGCCCTTTTTGTTCTCTGTGTTTCCACTCTGCTGGTACAATCCCTGCTTGCAAAGTAGAAGCAAAACCTCCCAATGCAAATCCCTTATGCTCAGGAAACACATTCCCGGCTTTTCTTAGGAGGTGACTTTTTTTTCAACTTTAAAAAACCCTCCACATATAAAATGTTTTTGTTATATCCTTGAGACAGCCACCTGCTAATTTGGTAAAATTTCTTCTCAAACGTAATTCTTTCACTGTCATGACAAATGACTTTCTTGGGGGATAATTAATTTTCATTAAACCCTATACACATTTTCTTCCATTTCTGAGTGTTTAAAACCCCATCTTTCCGTCACTTCTGTTTTCCAAGCCATGCACTTATAGTGACTCATTAGCTCCAGGAGAATCAAGAAAAAGAGCTGGTCCTTGTTTTATCGCATATTTTTTTGAAGGATCTCATCTGGCAAAATTTTGCCTGCCTTCCTGGAAATTTTAACTTTGGCACAGGTGACGTGTTGGTTTCATTCTTTAAACTACAGATGCATTTTAAAATATAAGAGCTACAAGGAGTCCTAAGTGCAAAAGAAAATTTCTTAGGGCAAAATAGAAAGAAAATAAAGAGATTGTACCGATGACTGCTTAGAAGCTTTCATAAATTCTGCAAGATGGTGATAACGGTCGATAACCTGGCAAGTGTTTCAGAGAAATGCACAGGAAGCAAAAACCCACTCCACACATAACGGCCTGGCGTTTCATTGTGCAATATCCCACAAGCCTTCAGGGTCCTCAGAAACATTTTGTAAGCTCATATTTCATAGAGATGCCCCAGCTTCCTGAAGGCCACACTCCAGCTAGACTTCCTTGCGGGTCTGAGGGGACAAAGCTTTCTTTGAAACAGCAGCCAAAAAAAGTGGGGGAGGGGTGAGCGAAACTTGGCTCTTCCCCGGAGTCTCAGGGTATCTGGTCTTGCCTTTTTCTTATCCTCCCGGCTTCTTGTTCTCCATCATTATTTTGAGTCAGCAAAGAGGAAATGTCAAGGGACTCACTCCTAAGGAACACTCGTGATAGGGTGAATAAGCAAAAGGCAACATTCTGCCTGTTCTTTTTATTAAGAAAGCTTTGTTTGATTTGAGGATGCACTGTTCAAAGGGAAGGACTCCTTGGAGATTCTCTGGATAAGAAAGAGACACATGGTAAACCAGCTCAAGGTCGGGCCAATCGGGTTTTGCTTGGCTTGGTTTTGTAGCGAAGCCCGGAGGCTCTCCAGGAAACCCTTGAGCATGCGTTAGCTGGATGTCTCTGTGCACAGAGTCACTTTCCGTAAGGATCTGAAGGTGCAGGGGAGCGTCAGCCAAGGACAGCTGCCAAAAATAGCTGACTTCCAGGGCTGAGGAGAAATTGCAAGACCAGCGTAAAAGGACCTGTGTCACACCAATTAACCCATCGATGCCACACAGTGGGCTCCCCTTGGTTACAAAACGCATCCATGCCTGTTGGGAAAGATACAAATAGAAACGTCCACGCTACAGTAGTCTAGTATTGTGTCTGCCTTTCCAGCCCAGCTGCCTCTTGTAGGGTGAGCCAACGCCAACAGTGTAAACAGTTATCGGGGTCTGAGGCGTTGGGCTTATCCTCTACACAGTCCACAGCTCCACGAGCTCCGTGAACCCAGGTGAAGGGACCTAGTTCACTAAGTGACAGCAAAATCAAGCTGAGGGATTAATTATCCTTATCTTGACTTCCTCCAAAGCCCCACGCCGTATGCTCAAGAATGAGGAAAGCCGAGCAGACAGACCGGAGTGTCTGCGGTATAACTCTGTGCCTAATAAAATAGGCGCCTTCGAACGTATGATATTGTTCATCGAGATTCTCAAATTTTATGCAGTTGAGTATGCACTTATGTGGCAAAGCGTGATGCTGGGGGTGGAGGGAGGGGAGACGGCGGGGGCAGGGGGATACAGCTGAGAGGACAGAGCAGTCAATGGGACAGAGGTTGAATGCCTTCCCCTCAACGTTACACATACTGGTATCCAATAGGCATGAAGACGTCGGGAGCTTACAGTCCTTTTGCATTTGGGACTGGTCGGGGTTTAAGGGTCCCCCGGAGCCTGGGGACACAAGCTCCTTTGCAATGTCATCCCATTACCCGCACACTCATCCCACTGCCGCAAGCAAGATCGCGAGACACCAGCTCCGGGGGGAGTCCTGGTTCAGTGCACCAGACAGATTGGGAAAGATCAGCGGGGGAAGCCACCCGTGCCCACGGTGAGAAGTGGGGAGTTAGGGTGGCCACGTAATAAACTGAAGGCCGCTGTGGCCTTCGTGGAGCGCTTCCTAGCCGGGACCTCCCTCAGCCCCATTCCTTACCATACCCCTCCCTCCTTCCCCATCCCCCACCATACCCCTCCCTCCTTGGCAAGGCCAGGCAGACAGTAGGCCCTCAATAAGTTTTACTGAGCGACAGAGGGAACGAACACTGGCTCATACTCGTTGAGTACCTAAAACGTGCCACATTCTGTGGGAAGATCCAGATGCAATGTAGATGCAAATATCCCTAATTTCCTCAATAATCCTGTACCACATTCATATTCTGCCCACTTGACAGTGACTTCCAAAGGTCCCCCGGCTAGTTAGTGGTAAAGATGTGTCTGGAACCCAAGCCTATCCCACACCAAGCCGTAATATTAATCCCAAGGGAGCCAGCCAAGGAAGAAGAGGTGGGGGAAGGTGGGAAGCCACCATTTATTAGAAACCCACTGCCCACGGGACGCCTGGGTGGCTCAGTCAGTTAAGTGTCTGCCTTCAACTGGGTTCATGAGGGATTGAGTCCCGCGTCGGGCTCCTTGCTGTGCAGGGAGCCTGCTTCTCCCTCTGCCTGCGGCTCCCCCTGCTTGTGCTCTCTCTCTCTCCCTCTCTGACAAGCAAATAAATAAAATCTTAAAAGAAAAGAAATTCACTGCCTGCCGCATACGTTATGGACACAGCCTCTAATCCACCAGCTAGATACCTAATTATCCCCAGTTTACAGACAAGAAGAATGAGGCTCTGAGACTTGCCTGTGGCCACAGATGAATGTGTGTTAGAACCTGGCTTCAAACCCACATCAGATGGACTTTAAAAGTGCAGAATCTTTGCCACCACACCAGCGGCTCTCAAACTTGACTGTGGGCTTGTCAGGACAGTTTCCTGGGCCACATTCCCAGCCGTGCTGATGCATCAGGCCTGAGTGGGACCCAAATTTCCGTTCCTGACAAGCTCACAGGCGAGGCTGATGCTGCCGGTCTGAGGTCACACCCGCGCACCCGCAGAACAGTGGAATCCTGTTCTGTGCAGATTCCTGGGACTCACTCCCAGGGCTTCTGAGGCCGTGGATTTTGGTAAGTTCAGAGGTTGTCTATTTAATTCCTTCCTTGGGAAATTCTAGTGTAGCCAGTCATTGCACTGGCCATGAGTGCAACTTCTGGGAAGTGCAAGTGATTTGGGAGCAAGAACGTCCAGGAAAGGGGAGAGGACACGAATGAAGCATGATGCTTCTGTGAGCTCAGAGAAGGGTTTAGGGTTTAATGCCACAGGGAATGCGAGCCACTGAAAGGTGGTGTCGTAAGTTCCATAGTAACCAAACAATCATTTATTCAGTAGCAATATAAGTCTGCTCCTGGGCTAAACACTGGACAACTTAATCAATAGCTCTTTCTTTTTGGAAGCACCCCCTCCCCCAACAACACACACACTGCAGCACTGGTAATAATTATGGCAGGACAGGAGTTGCAGAGGGAGACTGCTCTGGACAAACAGAGATGTGTGGTGACACCAGTCTCAGGGGCCTTGCACGGGGTCATCCCTCAGGCTCACTGACTCTTCTGAGTCTTTGTTCAAGCATCAGTGAGGCCAACCCTGACTGTGATATTTAAAACGCCTGCCCTGGGTGCCTGGGTGGCTCAGCCAGTTAAGCGTTGAAGCTTGATTTCAGCTCAGGTTATGATCTCAGGGTCCTGGGATCGAGCCCCAAGTCGGACTCCCTGCTCAGCAGGGAGTCTGCTTAAGGATTCTCTCTCCCTCTCCCTCTGCCCCTCCCCTCATGCACACACACTCTCTCTCTCTCTCTTAAATAAAGAAATCTCTAAAAAAAAATAATAAATAAAAATAAAATAAAATGCCTGCCTGTCCCTACATTCATATTCTCCAGAACCTTCTTAACCCTGGTCTACTTTTTCTTTTCCTTTATACTGTTTGTCTCCTCCTAACATACTATGGGCTTGTTGGGGAGGAAGAAGAACACAACAGGCAAAAGCAGAGATCTGAAGAGCTGAAGTTTAGGGGCGCCTGGGTGGCACAGGGGTTAAAGCGTCTGCCTTCGGCTCGGGGCGTGATCCCGGCGTTGCGGGATCGAGCCCCACGTCAGGCTCATCCGCTATGAGCCTGTTTCTTCCTCTCCCACTCCCCCTGCTTGTGTTCCCTCTCTCGCTGGCTGTCTCTGTCTCTGTCAAATAAATAAATAAAATCTTTAAAAAAAAAAAATGAAGAGCTGAAGTTTAGACGCTACTTCCCTAATTCTTTTGAGGAAGCCATGTAGCTGCTCCCAGCACTTTTTTTTTATCTTCAAAATGAGAGCTCTAAGATCACGTCACACTCTCAAATCTATGACATAATTTGAGGGGTACTAAATATCCCACGTACAACAAGGTCAAAGCCCAACCACAGAGGGTAGGGGTCAACAAGAACATACGTAGGACCAATTGGCAAGCAATGGCCCCCATAGTAAGATTTGTAGGAGGAATGCTAACCCACTACAATGTGCACTCGGGGCAGCTACAATTCAGCCAGCTGTAATGAGTCACGAGCAACAAGGTGTGTTTCAGAAACCCGGCACAGGGGCGCCTGGGTGGTGCAGTCGTTGAGCGTCTGACTTCGGCTCAGGGCGTGATCCCGGCGTTATGGGATCGAGCCCCACATCAGGCTCCTCCGCCATGAGCCTGCTTCTTCCTCTCCCACTCCCCCTGCTTGTGTTCCCTCTCTCGCTGGCTGTCTCTCTCTGTCAAATAAATCAATAAAATCTTTAAAAAAAAACAAAAGAAAAGAAAAAAAGAAATGTGGGCTGGGCTCAGGGGAGTGGATCTTCTTGGCTGGGCTCACAGATCTGTAGTTGGCTACCAGGTGAGCTGGAGACTGGCTGCTTCTAAAATGGTTTATCTCTGTGCCATGGAGACTGTCGTCCTCCAGAAGGCTGAGAGAGAAAAGGGGCCTGAGACCTCTTGACATCTAGGGCTGGAAGTGACACCTCCTTGTCCCGAGTATCACGTCCTATTGGACAAAGCAAGCTACAAGGCCCCACCAGAGTCAAAGGGAGGGAGGATAGATCCGAGCTATTGGTGGAAGTTGTTGCAAACTCCTGTTGCAAAGGCAAATGCGTAGGACAGAAGGATGATGACCATTCTTACAATCTGCAATCACATCTATTTCTATTTTCCTGATCACGTTCTGCTGTATTGTAGCTATTAAAATTTAACCCTATTGAAAAGAATGGGGCCAAAGAGAGGAAAACCGGAGATCTCCATAGGATTCTGATTTGACACAAGCCTGGATACCTGGATATCCGTTATTTAATGAGTTTTGAAAAGTCTGGTTAACTACCTGTCCTCAAAATATAACCTTAAACATCACATTCTTCAGTTACTCCCGAAGCTACCTGTTTTGTTGCTTGGTAGAATAATTATCCATTTCCTGTGGCAGTGGAACATCACATGATCTTTGTAGAGATAATGCTGTTATGACAATGGAAAAAAATTTGATTTGATACAAGGTTTATATAACTAAAGCTCATTGACGTCGAACAAAACAGCTTCATGATTTCTGCACTCCATTCCAAATGCAAAGGGTAGTGAGGAAGGAGAGGCAAGGCAAACTTATTAAATGGGGGGAAAATTAGAGAGAATCATTAATTTCTTATTCGTAAGAAGCACTAACCAGGAATAATGAAAAAGATAATCAGTAGTGTCATCCCTGGTAAAAACCATGCTTCAGCCATAACTAAAAATGTCCCATGGCTCTTACAGCCTGTGACCCCTACTGACCCCAGCTCCCACCCACCACCCCATTCCCAGAATTTCATAGGGTCATGGATCCACTAAACACACAGGTGGAATGATTTCCTAAATCACAGGGGCTGGAAGAGCTGCACCAAACTACATCCTTACCAGACTGTTTATATTTGGAGCACGTTTTCAAGAGAGAAAATTATCCATTCCTGTATCCCCAATATCTTTGGTGTTAAAATAAGAAAAAAATACCTTTGGTGATGGGAATGACAATTATACATTACTGAAGATATATTGAAAATATAGCCCATTGAGTGGACTAAGAACGTCTCAAGGAAAGACAAATTCAATGAAGAAATAACATTATGGACCCCTAAACCTGTAGGTACTTCCACCTCTTCCCTTTAATTAATGTAATAAACAATTTATTGAGCACTTAATATGAACAAGCCATAGGGCTAGTAGTGGGGAAGAGATTTATAAAACATCAGCTTCTTCTCTCGAGATTAATTATAATTTACCAGGAAAGAGAAGCACTTCCTAAATAATAGTAATGCCAGGTTGAAATAAATACAGTCGATCCTCACAATTCACGGATTCTGTATTTGCAAATTTGCCTACTCGCTGAAATTTATCTGTTGCCCTGAAATCAATATGTCTGGTGCTTTTGAAGTCATTCAAGGACACATACACAGCAGTGATCATTTTTGCGTCTCTTGACATGTACCTTCCCGGCTGAGCTGAAACAAGGTGACGCTCTGTCTTCTCGTTTCAGCTCTGAGACTGCAAACAAGCTTCCTTTCCCCAACCTGTCTACTGCCATGTTTTTGCTTTCTTTTGTGCTTTCGGTAGGTGATTTCACTGTTTAAAATGGTCCTCTAGTGCGGAAGTGCTGTGTGGCGCTCCTGAGCACAGGAAGGCTGGACTGTGCCTTACGGAGAAAATATGTTTTAGGTAAGCTTCCTTCAGGCATGAGTTCTAATGCTGTTGGCCATCAGTTCAATGTGAATGAATCGATAATGTATATGAAATAAGATGTCTTGGGGCACCTGGGTGTCTCAGTCGGTGAAGCGTCTGCCTTTGGCTCAGGTCATGATCTCAGGTCCTGGGATCACGTCCTGTGTCTGGCTCCCTGCTCAGTGGGGAGCCTGCTTCTCCCTCTCCTGCTCCCCCTGCTTGTGCTATCTCTCTTGCACACTCTCTCTCAAATAAATAAATAAAATCTTTTTTAAAATGATGTCTTTAAACAGGAACATGTATAAAATAAGTTTCTGTACCAATAGCTTGATGAAAGTCTTATGACCAGAGGCTTGTAGGAACCTGACCCCATCTATCCCCTAGGAGCAAAGGTTCAATATTTGCTAATTCAGTGTTCAGGAAGGATCCATAGAACAGCAATACTGCAAATAATGAAAATCAACTGTATTTCTTGAATGAATGAATGAATGAATGAATGAATGAATGAATGAGTCACAAGAGGAATAGCTGAAACGTTCTGAATGTTCAGAGACAACTTCCGGTTGAAGGAAAGGGGAGGAATTCACTGGGAGAGGACGTGTGGGAGCTGAGTCGGTTGGGTGTGTGTACACGCCACAGGGTGGAACAGCATGAGCAAAATCATCGATGTGGAAAACCTTGGTGCTCGTCCTGCTTAAGAGCACAAGTCCCAAGGTCCTAGAATTGCAGTTCTGTGACTTATGGGATGCATGACGTGACCTCAGGGAAGTTACTCAGTTTCCAGCAAAGTGGGTTAAGAATAGCACCTATCTCCTAGGCTGCTGTGGGCATTAAAATCTGTTACGTCTTCATCGAGAGCCTCTGCCAAGAGGCTCATGGTTGTGAAATATTTACGACAAGTCAGCTGTTGCTGTTGCTACTCTTTATATTCCTGGGACGGTGGCTATTTCCATTTGGCTCAATCGTAAGGTATATGAGGCCAAACTGTAGGAAGCAACAGTGGAAATACACGTTCACATCGGGTCCCAACAACCTTGGACTCTAGATGAAAGAAACTGAGTTTTCATACCATAGTAGTAGGGAGCAAGACTGTGTTTTTCTTTCTTTTCTTTTTTTTTTTTTTTAAGATTTTATTTATTTGACAGAAAGAGACAGCCAGTGAGAGAGGGAACACAAGCAGGGGGAGTGGGAGAGGAAGAAGCAGACTCCAGCGGAGCAGAGAGCCCAATGTGGGGCTCCATCCCAGGACCCTGGGATCACGCCCTGGGCCAAAGGCAGACGCTTAACAACTGAGCCACCCAGGTGCCCCAAGACTGTGTTTTTTGACAGGGAACAGACATAAGAGGTTGTGCTCCAGCCTGAAGCTGGCAGTGGGAGAGGGATAGATGGGAGGGGGGATGGATGGATAGGGACAGGGTTGGAGCCTGGGAGACCAAAGAGGAGATGGACCAGAGGGGAGGTGTGGGTTCCAGGAGGAAATGGAGAAGAGGGAGTTCATGAGATCTGCAAGGAGTCAAGTCATAAGAGTCCAACGTTAGGTTTCAGGGTGCTGGTAGTGTTTTTGCTTCTTCATCTGGTGCTGGTTCCGTGGGAGCATTTCAGTTGTGTAAATCAGGGAGCCATTAACTTATACGTGCACTTTTCTGTATGCATGTTGACTGATGAATTTGTTAA
The DNA here is from genome assembly GCF_023065955.2 of Ursus arctos. Taxonomy (NCBI): domain Eukaryota; kingdom Metazoa; phylum Chordata; class Mammalia; order Carnivora; family Ursidae; genus Ursus; species Ursus arctos. The sequence continues at coordinate 24,709,748 of NC_079874.1, read as the reverse complement.
CGAGTGATTTAAAGGTTTTAGACAGGCAGGACGGTTGAAGGTTGGATCCATTTAGATCATTTAGGTAAACAAGATGGAAAAGAAGCAGAGTTGGGTGGGGAAGCTGCTGAGTTCAGTTTTCGGTCTGTGGAGTCAGAGGACCTTCATGAACAGGGGTGATTGTGATGGAAAACTGATAGCCCCGTGCTGCCACTACACGCCATCTAAAGCCTTCAGTCTCAGAATCAAGAGTGTGGAAGCAGGGCTATGATCCTCGTGGTTCTTAAGTGAAACACCAAAAAAAGGGAAGGAGGGAGGGAGGGACAAATGAAGGGAGGGAGAGAAGACTGGCCTTAGGTAGTGAAATTAAGGGTATTTATTAACAAATGGGCTGACTTCGTTGTCTTCTCACAATCGCAGGTGCTTGGATGCAGGCTTCTGTGCTCTATAGAGATTGGATTGCCAGTTTTTCCCACAGGACACGAATGTACCACAGCCTGACTAAAATTCTAATAGAACACTCAAAAGTTTTGCAAGTATCTTAGGTTTGCTCAAAACACCAATTGTCCAGTGGGAAATAAATACATGCCCACAAAGATTTAAATGTCCTCATTCTTCCTCCGTTAATCCAATTAATTCCCCTTTGAGAAATAGCCTGGGGTAGAGATGGGGGGGGGGGGTAAAACCAAAAAGGTGAAATCCTTTTTCTCATATAAAAACAAGCCTCTTTCTTACTTTCAAGTGCAAAAGCGAGGAATCCAAGATGGCAGCTGTAACTGGTGTCTTCGTGTTAGTTAACCCGTGTGTGCTCATTAAATAGCAGGGGGTACACAGGGCATTTATTTCAATAAAAACAATTAAGTATATACATTTTGTCTGCTCAGCGTTAATGATTCCCTGTTGACAGGGCTGCACGCAGGGTACTTCTTGGTGTTTCAAAGCAAGATTATTGAACAGAAATCACTGTCAAGTCTTATAATTTGGGTAACTGCCAAACAGACCATGGATAAAAGCAGAAAAAGAAAAAGAAAAACAAGAGACTGATTACCTGAAGCACTTTTTTTTTTTCCTATTGGAAAAATTACCCCTGAGGCCCCAACACTTATCTTTTCTGGCCGTGCAGCTTCCAAAATGGAACGCCCGCCATCAGACCCGCGCGGGACCACACGACCTTCTCTCTAAGCCTGGGAAACCACTTCTAAACCACCTCTCGGGTATGACATCCAAGAGGAAGGATTAACTAGGGGAAGTGCATAACGTAAAAGAAAAACCATCAAGGGCCCTATATCTGCCACTGGTCTCTCTAGAGCTGAAGGAGACTATGCTTCCGCCTAACTTCTCACCGCATTGGTTGGGCATCTGCATTTCATTTTGATACTCCCACTCAATAAAAGAAAGCATTTGCCCCAAAGTTGAAAAATATTTAATTTTTCATCTTCACAATAAAGGTAGATCTGAATAAAAGCTAAACAAATAAGAAAAAAATGAAAATTAAGTATTGCAAATGATAGATACCAGGAGTCATCATTTGACTAATGGGAAGTCAAAAGCCTTCTATAATTTCTGTTCACCCTCTTATGAACAGGGCATCCCCATGACCGCACACAGGGGTCCAGTTTGTGTCTGAGGTGATAGGAGTAGTTGATGGCAGAGCCCCGAATGGGCATCAGTTGCCAACATGATTCACTGAATGTAATGGCCTTTGTCATTCGCGGCTGCTTGGCCATTGACCCCACCATGTGGATCTGGTTAGGGCAGGGTTCACACTTGATATTTGGAGGCAGATAATTATCTATGGCTGGGGGCTGCCCTGTGCACTGGCCTCTACCCTTTAGATGCTGACATGTACCCTCACCCATGTTGTGACACCCAAAAAAGTATGGAGACATTGCCAAGTGTTCCCAGAGGGGGTGTGGGGATAAAATTCCTCGCCAGTGGGATTGGAGATGGGTTTGGAGATAGCAGTGTGGCCCTGCCTGTCCAGATCTCATCTTCAAGCCCAGTCAGCCACCTAAGGACCTGCTCCCACTGATCTAGAAAACATTTGTAAGGGCTGCACCTCACAATAATATATCCAGCTGCCATTCTTCTCCAGAACCTGGCTCTTGGATTCCTGTCTCCAGTCCTGCGTATGAATGAGACCTACCTCTGACCTCCTTATAAGAATTATTGGACCTCCCACTCAGCTCTTAATTCCAGGTCTCCAGTTCTTGCACTGGGGTCTCCAATAGGCATCAACCCAGGAAACTCAGACCCTCACCAACCACCCCCATACCTCCACCACCCTTGTCTTACGTCCACTCAGAGTCAAGGCAAGAGCATTTAATACCCACCGTCTAGACTTGCTTCCACTTACCTTAAGGATAACACAAGAAAGGAATCTGCAAGTTGGTGGATGAAGATAGATCATGTCTCATCACTTGCCTTGAACAACTCTATTTCGATTAAGGAATCAATGATGAAGGGTTCAGCCTTATCATGAGAAGTCGGCAACCAGTAAGTGTTTATTTGATGCAAAGCAAGTCCCATGAGGACCCGACAGTCTGGGAAGTTTCTAGTGTTCTTTCAGTCAGGAACCCACTGGAACAAGAGACTGTTATCTGACAGTTCATCATTGTGTCTTCTACAGTTGTGAAGAGCTACATTCTGCCCCAATCACGTGAGCTTGGAAAAGGACCAGACCTTCAGATGAGAGCCACAGCCCCAGAGTCCAGGTGAGGCCGCCACGTCCAGTTCAGCCCAGCATGACCTGAGCAGAGAACACAGCCACACTGGGCCCAGACTTCTGACCTGCGAACTCTGAACTAATCAGTGGACATGGTTTCAAGCCAATAAGTTTGCCATGATTTGGGATAGAGCAATAGAAACTGATAGAGGGTTCAAAACAACATCGTCATTCAATAAAAAGACCACAGAGTTAATGCTCGTATTAATGGGGCAAAAGTTGGTGTCCCGTATGACCAAGTGTCTTAGGAATGCATTCAGTCTCACACTTAGAGCTGTCCTGACTTACCCTCCGTCTCCTGCTGCTCAGTGAAGTAGTCCCCAGCCTGCTCTCCGCCTGAAGCTTCTGTCGTGTTCATCATGGAGACAGCCACACTGGAAGGACAGAGATTTAAACCAGAAGAACAACAGGAAGGACAAAGATGGACAGGAAGGGAGGGATGGGGCCAAAGTAAGAGCCCATGATGAGCGCCAGGCTTGAGAGCAAACTGGGGAGGGGTCGAGGGCAAGAAAGAGACTCTGAGGACATTTGCCATTTGTATGGGATAATAAGAGAGAGAGAAAGAAGAGAAAGGTTTTAACAAGTTCAGTTACCCTGGACTATGAATGAAAACCCAGTTTAGGAAATTGCACAATTTTTATTATTTTTATTATTTCTTAGACACCAGACTGATGTTTTTAAATGGGACTTCTTGGGGAAATGGCACTTCATGCGGGTGCAAAAGGCCCAGCTTCCTTCCTACAGGTCACAGTAGTATTCTCAGACTGACCTAAGGGTAGATGAAACCAGGCCTCCCTTCCCCATTCCTGTCTTCTCCCAGCTTTTCCTAGCTCTGCCTCGAGGCGTCAGGTCTGGGAAAATTCCCTGAGGATCCATTAACGCAAGTCTACACACACACACACACACACACACACACACACACACACAAAATAAAAGCCCGCCTCCCTCTTGAAGCTTGCTGCTTGGTGGCTCACAGCACAGCAGAGGCTGCAGAAATGGGGGTTAGGGTGCTACTGCACAGGCTAGAGATCTTGCTACTACCCCTCAGTACGCAGGACAGCCCCCCTGACAAAGGCTATCCAGCCCTAAATGTCAATAGTGCCGAGGTGGAGAATCTCTGATTTACAACCTTTGGTGGGCAAGGATTGAAGATCAAAGACAGCGTGGAGAGTGATGGAAACCAAGCTCTTTCTATGTTTGGAATATTTGATGTTTTCCTGCAGAAAAAAAAAAAAATGCAGCAAAGAGCACCATTATTTCTCAGGTTAAAAAAAAAAATTAGTGCAATGAAAAGCACATGATGATAGAGTTGTTTAGCTGCCCATAGAGTAACCGTAAGTGAAAAGGGTACGGAAAACTGCCGGCCAGTTTCAGAACCCCTCCTAAAGCTGTCCCACGACGTGAGGATTCTGGAGGACTCTCCTCTCGGCTGCTTTTCCGGGCTTCCTGGGGCTCCGTGCATTTCACTGACCCGGTTTATGTTTGCAGGATGGATACAAGGCTGAGCTGTTTTGAGAGATAGGGTACATGGGCTTACGTCCCAGGATTGGGCACCCAGAGTCTTTCTAGAAGATTCTACAGGAAGAAGAGATGTCATCGGTGAGGATGACCGGACAGCAGAGATGGGCTAGCCATTGTTGTTCCAACGAACACACACTCTTTCCCCAAGTGGCTTCGTAGATGCATGGGATGCCTGGCTCAGGGAAGGGCAAGCAGAGAGCTGGGATTCATTCTCAGGAATGCCCTTGCCTCCAGCTTCCCACCCATGATCTTGAACTGAGAGGACTGCTGGTGTGCTCCTGACGCACGGAGGCCCGAGGAACTTGTCTGTCTGAGCTGAGATCACATCCTGCCAGGTCAGAAGAGGGGGGGTGTGCACATCCGCCTCTGATAGACTCCGGGAGACCCACACAGAGACGCAAGCCTAGAGCGGCTCACGGGCAGATAATGGCCAAGGTCTCTCTCCAGTGGGACATGATGGGAAACGGAAACCAGGGCCACAGTGGAGAGACACAGTTCCGTCTTACCATACAATGACACGTCTTTACGTTTTCTGGCTTTCCTCCTTACCTGCTTTCTCGATGAGTGCATAAATCTTCAGTTTCTGTGCAACAGCATTGATGATATAAAGCGGTGTGTAAAAAATCATCAATTTCATCTTATCTTTTCCCTTTGTTGTGGCAGAAGCAACCAGCCTTTGAACAGCTTCCCCAGACACTCCTGCATCCCGAGTTTCCTTGCTCCAGCGAGGGGGCCGCAGCTGCTCCTTCAGCGGGCCTTTGCCTTGGTCCAGAGCGCTCTGCACGAGATGGCAGTGGTAAAGTCCAGAATCATTCTCTTCCTTTCCTTTTTTTTTTAAAGGAAGCTCTATGCCCACGGTGGAGCCCGAACTCACAACCCCAAGATCAAGAGTCGAACGTTGTACCAACTGAGCCAGCCGGGTGCCCCATTCTCTACCTTTTTTGATGTTAGTTGAATGCCCATAGCTTTATAATAATCCTACGATAGAAACAACTTTATCCTCACGGATTTTTCATGAACTTTTAGTGATGATTTTAGCTCTCATGGCCCCATCTCTCTTTTTTAAATTCAGTGAAATGTAACATTTATTGAGTTTCTAATCAGGGCCGAGTTCCGTGCTGGGCTGTTGGGGCTGGGGGGTGGTATAAACCTGACTCAAGCACCCATCTGCTCTCGAGCCTTTGTTGTGTTTTCTCTGCTGCATGCCAGTGAAACCAAGGGATTGTTTCATTGAACAAATTAACTGAGTACCTACTATGAGGAGAAACATAGTGAAACCCATCCAGAGGAGAAAAACAGATAAGAAATACAGGTATTGGGAAAATTAGAAACACGAGATGAAATCAGGGGTAACAGCAGCACATGGAATTTATCTGCGTTTGGGGGAAGGGGAGCCATGTTTAGCTCTAAGCTTCCCAGCAGCCAATTGAAGAGAGAAACATGATGACCCACGTATCCCCAGTATAAAAACAAGCAGAGGAAAGAAAGAGCGTTCTCTCATTCTCACAACACGGACTCCTCCATGGTGTGGCACTAATGACGTATCTGGAAGACACACTGGGAAACCAAGTACCTAGGAGCCCACACCAGAGGGTCTGAGGGCAGCACGTGGGTAAACAGACATGGCACACCATGGGAGAATCTAGAGAAAGGGCATCTCAAAAGACCTTGCGGAACAAGACACCAACTACGTCGGTAAGATTTCCAGAGGCAGAAAGTGCAACATTCCAAGCAGAAAGAAAGTCCTAAGCAAAGACTCAGAGTTCAAAGGAAACAAAAGCTGCCTGGGGGTTCCAGTCTGCAGTTGCTTGAAGGCCATTGGCTGCAAAGGGGCAGAAGGGGTGATGGAAATGTTCTGCACTTTAACTGGGTTGTTAGGCACATAGATGCGAACATTTGAAACCATCCCCCAGTGGCACAAATGAGAGCTATGTGTTTTATTGCATATTAATTCTACCTCCATAAATTGAGATTTTTTGGAATGAATTTAAAATTTCCAGGAGACAAAGGAAAAGAGATTTTAGTTCTGCCCTAAAGGAGCCCATACAGGCAGATAAATACAAAAGAATCCAACAATAGGGAGAAATATAAGGTGCGGAATGTAAAGGGCAGAGCTGGGGTTTGGGGAAGGCTCACGGGTGGCGAAATTGGAACTGGATTTTGAAGAATAAATATACTGGAAATAAAACTGCCAAAAGGAAAGAGAGGAACCGTAATTTGCTAATGACTCATGGCACAATCAAGTTCAGACGCATGCATTGCAACGCATTTTAAGGCGTAATGCAAATGTGCAGGAGTGTATGCCTCCCGAAGAGACTGGTAGGCAGTGTGGAAGCACACGGGCTAGAGCGGGACTGTTTTCAGGGTCAGCTCCAGCTATGCCCTTTCCCGGTTCCGTGGCACTGGGTGAGCTCCGTCATCTTCCTGCAGTTACATACGCTGATATCGCTACTGTCTGGTCGTGGTGACGGTGAGGTCAGTCAATGAACGTGAACGTCTCAGTTCACAGTAAGTGTGAGTATAAACTCATGATGTGATTACATAGCAACGGCCTATGCTTAGTATTAAAATGATTGTTAAATGGACTGCCTGGGGGGGCTCAGTCCGTTAGGCATCTGCCTTCGGCTCAGGGTCCTGGGATCGAACCCTGAATGGGGCTCCCTGCTCAGCGGGGAGTGTGCTTCTCCCTCTGCCTCTCCTCCCTGGCTTCTGCTCTCTCTCTTGCTCACTCTCTTTCAAAAGAAACAGAAATAAATTAAGCAGTCGTTAAAATAACACACCAAATAATACCCATCCAGTTGTATGCTTATTTTCAAATATCTCAGGTCTGAATGTTTCAAGGTTGGTGTTTCTCAATCTTAATTGAGGACTCCCTGCCGTGTCTTATGTTGTATTGAAAACATGTTAAACATTTATCACGGCGATGCCTATCTAAAACAGACAACATTCTAACCATATGTGTGTGGGGGGGTGTGCTGTGTAAGATTTTTCCCTCCTCAGTTCAAAGAACACACGTGGTGATCATGTGTCCCTGCTGATTGCGTGGGAGGCAGAGAATCACATTGAACATTCTAGCCCCTGGCCCCTTGTGGAGTGTTTGAGGCCAAAGAACTCACAGACAGGAGAATCTGTGGGCTTAAAAGATTTCTTCCGGAAACCATCAAGCCCCTGACTGATCTCAGTAACCAACCGTGTGGGCAAGATTGATCTTTCCCCAACCCGATCTCTTGTATCAAGCAAATTGCCTTTCCCCCATCCCAGGAATGCTTAGCAACTCCAGCTTACAAAGAGGCTTCGAGGTGGGAGCATTCTTCCCGCATAGAAAAGCGCTTCTAATGAGCTGTGCCCAGTGCGACATACCAGAGTGATCACTGGGGGACAGAGGTGAATGGTGAGAGACCGAGTCTAGCGGTGAGAGCTTTTTTAAACGATGGTATATTTAGAATAGTCTCCCTCCCCAGCTGCCAGAATCCTTGCAAGACTATCAGGTCTCCACTTTTATTGTGGGCAGACATTGGTTTACTCACGTAAAAATTATAAAAAGCCAGTGGGGTTTTCTTATCTTTCTCTTGGTTGTGTCAGGGAAGCCAGTGTCCTCTCATTTCCACGTTTGTCTCTTATTGATTGGCAAGATCTGCCTTTTGAGTGGAAGTTGAATATGCCCAAGAGCTAAGGAGGGACAGATTGACTTCAGTGAAGGGGGGACAAAGTACGACGGGAGACCGGACGTGATCATCTTGTGGGAAGGCAACACAGATGAACGGCCCCAGAACTACTTCTGCGTCTAGGAAGGAAGCTCTTCAGAGAGGGAAGGCAACTGTCAGAAGTGAGCTGTTTGCCACGCCCCTCGTCGCTCGGGAGGCCATCTGTAGGGGCAAGTTTTGTAGAAGTCATAACGTTCCCTGGAGACACGCGTGAAGTGCGGCTATGCAGCTGTAACTAACCTTGGTTTTTCCACGTTCGGTATCTTACACCACAGACAGTCTTCCAGGATTCCTTCTCCCTGTCAGATCTACCGTGCACTGACTCCCCAGCGCCCAGCGTCGGTCCAGGGGCCTGAGTCCTCATCCTTGCTCATGTGACAGTTAAGACAATACCAAGAGGTCAGAATAGTGGGGTTTCAAATTCCACTTGGCCATTGAGCGTTGGGTCATATCTCGAGTCCTTAGGAAAGGCTATATGTTAGTTATCTATTGCTGTATAATAAATCCTCCCAACATTTAGTGACTTAACCATAATCATTCATTACATGTCCAAGTTTCTTCTGGTCCAGAAGCCAGACAGGACCCAGAAGGGATGGCTTGTCCTTGGTTCACAATATCTGGGCTTCTGCTGGAAAACTTAAAAGAAATGTCTGAAGAGCACAGGCTGGAGGGTCTACTTCCAAGACGGCTCACTCAACAGGGCAGGCATGTGGGTGCCGGCTGTTGGCGGGAGGGCTCGGATCCTCTCCACGGGGACCTCTCTACAGGACTGCTTGGGCATCCTCACAACGTCGTCCAAGTTCCACCAGAGTGAGTGATCCAAGACTCCAAAGAGAAAGCCAAAATGATTACTATGACCTAGCCTCAGAAAGCACACACCACCACTTTCTCAGAATTCTCCTGGTCGCAAACATTGGCCATATCCAACCTGGAGGAGGTGAGGCAGAGGTGGGAGCACCAGGAGGTGAGGACCACCAGGGGCTGCTTGGAGACTTGCCCCCACAGGCAGCATAAGACAGCGCGCCGTGGGGTCTAGAGGCCTGGGTGGTGGATGCGGTCCACTGGTGCGGACCGGGGCAGTGTCACATAGGCTCTCAAGAGCCACACCATCTGGGTTCACATCCCAGCTGACCCTTTGGCCTAAAACAACTTGCTGAATGCCTCTGTGGCTGAGTCTCCTCATATTTAAAATGTGGTAGATTCGATTCTTGGCAAGTATGAATTCCCAACAGTGCCTCCCCCTGCCACCAGCCTTCACAGGGGGCATATGCTTCCCCACTCCATCAGCGTGGGGCTTGGCTCTATGACTTGCTTTGAACTCAGGGTGGGCGGAGTGCACTTTCCCACCTCTCAATTTCAGGCTCAGCAACGTGCCTCACTTTGCCAATGCGAGATGTGACACAAGAAGAGGCTTGAAATGGGTTTGCACGGTTTGGCTGCCCTCTTGCATATCTCCCATACTCCAGTCACACCCCTGGTTCCAAGAAAAAGAGACATGCCTGAAGCAGCCTGAACCCCACCTGTGGCTTAGAGCTAACTCCGGCTGTGCCCACACTGGATCCCTTGAGTCTCGCTGAACTGTGGACAGTGGACACACTAGCAGAGATTAAAGGATTGGTGTGTTAAGCCACAGAAGTTTTGTGGGGATGTTTGTTACACAGTATTGCTGAGACGATGGCTAACTGATGCAAGTGGCAATGATAGCATCTGTCACATGGGCTCATGAGGATTGCATGAGATGATCCAGGTGAAGTGCTTATAACGCTATCTGCCGCTAGGGCTTACTCAGAGAGCCTTCAGCCCACCTCTCAGCATGCAGGCTCCCTCTGCACCCCCTCCGCCCGCCCTCTTTCCCTGGAGCATGCATTTCACCTTGTTCCAGGCTTTCTTGTCCTGAATTGAACTCCGCTTCAACCTCTCACACCTTTCCACACCTTTCCAAGTGGTAAGCAGTACATCGGACTAATTAAGTCGTGTTAGTACAATGGTGGGAAAATATTCTATCCACCTCACCTCCTCCCACCTTCCTGGGAATCAGTGATTTGTTATTTCTGTTTGTTTTAAACATTTATTGGAGTCAAGGGCTTCTTTTGTCTCCCCACGAGAAATGAGTCACAGTGAGCAATTTGGGCACAGGATGCGGGATGGGCAGGCTGTTTCAGGCCGGGAGGCGGAGGAGGGCTACGGAAAAGCGAGGGCAGTTGCTTTGAAGCTGCTGGAGCTCTGAGGCAGCCTGGCCCCTCAGAACACACAGGTCCCATTCACGTCCTTGCCGAGCCCTCCACCTATGCTCAGGGCCAATCGCCCCCACCTGTGCATGCAGGTGCTCACTGCTGAAAACATTAGCGGATGCTGCAAATATTATCAGAGCAGCAGGAGGTCAGGGGGACGGGGAGCACTGCACTGGCCTCATCTACCGGAGTCTCGACCCTCACCATCAGAGCTCACAGCAGGCGTGGGACGCTTCAGGCGGCCGTGCACGCGGTCTAGCCAGAGCACCATTTCTCAGCCTCGGCACTACACACATCTGGGTCTGGCTCCTTCTCTGTGGCGGGGACTGTCTGTGCAGTGTAGGACTTGTGTGGCATCCCTGGCTTCCGTCCACCAGCTGCCAGGAGCACCTTTCCACCCCGAGTACTGACAACCAAAAGTGTTTACAGGTATTGCCAAATGTCCCCTGGGTGCAAAATCTCCTCCAGTTGAGAACCACTGAGCTCGCATCTCGGGATATGGGATTGCAGGGATGAGTAAGGGAGAAAGACCTGTAGGTAAGGAGCAGTGGCATCGTGTGCTTACTCTCCCAGACCCAAGTGGGGAGGGAGGAGGAGACGGTCAGAATCATGAGCTCTGTGTATCCCCAAAACCAGAATGGGCATCGGTGCCCCTGCACCCCGCCCTTCATGCTCTCCTCTGACAGCTGTGTGCCCTGGGAAAGCCCTGCACCCTTCTGCCTCCCCTGGTCAACTGGTTTATCCCCGGGTAGTCAGAGCCTCTCTCACCCCAGAAGACCCTAGACCAATCCCGTTTGGGCCGTAAGGCCAGTTCTCCATAGAAGAGTGTGTTTTTCTGCCCTGGCTGCCCCTGCAGTAATCCAGGGATCCTTACAGGACACCGAAGCTGAGGCCAGATCCCACCTCCAGTGTGGGGTTTCATTTGTCTGGGGCGGGGCCGCGGGTAGCTAGGATTGGTCGGAAAGCTCTCATCTCACCCAGGAAGCTCTCTCCCTTCTCTGGAATTTTTGTTCCGCTTCCCCCTCTGTTTCCACGTCTCTCCGGTGCTTCTAAAAATGTGTGTAATTTGCCCATTTCGTTCTGGTTGTTGCAATGGAAGCAAAAGCCCATCCCTGACCGGTAGCAAAGTCACTACAAGATCTTTAACCCCCTCCCCTGATGCTAATATACAGCCAGGGTTGAGAAACCTCGTGTGAGAAAAGGCACAAGCCAGTGGTTCTCAGAGCATGGCCCACGCCCGCAGCCTCGCCTCTGGACTTGTTAGAAATGCCATTTCCTGGGCCCCATCCCAGCTCCGCTGCATCAGGAGCTCTGAGGATGCAGCGCCATGGTCTCTGCTTATTCTAGACTCCGAGGGGATTCTGATGCACATTCCTGGTGTTCGAATCACTGCTAGAGGAAGCTATTCCCTAGCTCTGTGCAATTATCACAGGCTCTGCCCACCTCGGCCCTGACCGTGTCCAACCTGCCACCCCCACGGCACTGGGCCAGGCTCGCTGAGATGGAGCGAGGCACCCTGGGAGGGCCCTGAACTCCCAGAAGGGGCACGTCTCTGCTGTCTCAGCCCGCTCCCCACTCACAGTCCAGGTTAGATGCCCACCCAGCTTCTGCTTGCTTTTCTCTTTCATGCTCAAGCTCCGGGAGCGCTGCGGTCTGCTCTGACATCCAGCCTCACCTTGACACCTTGAGAACATCTACTCAGCTCCCTAGAGCCTTGATGGTCCCCAGAATCAAGGTCCAGCACCACCAACGCCCAGGGATGCCTGCATCTAAGCTTTCCCACCACCACCTCCAATGCCTTGAGTGCTACTGAACTCGAGACTTTTGGCAAACCCATATTGTGAGGTTGGCCTCACCCCTGCAGGGGCAGCCCCAGAGTCTGTCTAGATCTCATTCCCTCGCCCCAGTGCTGGCCTCCAGCCCTCCCCCAGGCAGCCTCAGGACTCCGTAGGAATGACAGGGGACTCCAGCCAACATGCCTCCCCCACCATTCTTCCTACTTTCCTACTTACTCCAGAATGAACTCACTCCCTTTTCAGAGACAGCTTTCCTGCTGCACAGAAAATAAAACACATCAGAGGTTGAAGGGGTTTAAGCCAGGGATGAGGAGGGAAGAGAAAAGGATACAGCAAGACTAAAAGCAGATACGATTCAGTAGAGAAGAGATCAGGCCAGAAGAAAATGGAGACAGAGACAGAAGAAAGCAAAACGAGTCACTGCTGTGGAAAAGAAAGGAAAAGACGGGAGGCGAGAATTATATGAGTTGCATTGGAACGTAGAAGGACAAGAAAGCATAAATAAATGTATAGAAATCCAGAGGGAATTTTGATTCCGTCAAAATTTCTCAACGAGTCCTAAAAGGAAGAGCGGAAAAAAACCCAGATAATGGAGACAGAATTTAACCTATAAACTCGTGTGGAAACTAGTATGTTCCCATGGGTCTCGAGCATGGGAATTTGCCTTTGTGAGTTATTCCTAGAATATTTGCCTGGCTTCTTAACCCTAGGAACAAAAGACCCAAGGTCTTAAAGGGGGATCGTGGGTGAATCTTAATGAGGCCAATTGTATCAGCCTGGATTCTTAGTTGTAAACAGTCGGACTTAAGTCTGGCTAGTCGAAACAGAACACGGATGTATTAAGGAATATTAAGTAGTTCACAGAATCTCCAAGACGGTGCATCAGACTTGGCGCTGACAAGGTCAGCGACGGTGCCAGAACATCACAAAACAGCTCCAGCCAAGCTCGGCCTGCTGACCGACCTGGAAATAACACCACGGCTGGACCTCCAGCGAGAGCAGGGTTTGCCCAGATACAGGAAAGAGACCCATCTCCCCGGCAAGGGCTGGTGTTGACGTGTCTCTGAATAGGAGATTCTCCCATCCCTTTCACAGCAGTTCTCAACCCAAGGCGACTTTACCCACAGGGGCCATGGGGCCATGTCTGCAGACATTTTTACTGGTCATCACTGTTTGGGGGCGGGGTGGGGCGGGGAACATGCCCCTTGCATCTGGTGGTTGGAGGCCAGGGACTCTGAGCACCCAGCAACGCCCAGGACAGCCTCCCGCCGCAGAGAACCACCCTGCCCAACATGTCCATCAGGCGGGGGTGGAGAAACTCGGCCCCGCAGAATAAGACCTGCTGTTTTTCACCGAGCCCCTGGTCACCCCAAAATAAGGGTCACATTCTCTAAACCCATTTATAGCGAAGTGTGGCCACGGGCTAAGTTCCAGCCGTTGGGTTAGGGGCAGGCATGGTGCGTGCGGCTTCGAGGAGAGGGGCACTGCTCCGTCCTTGTCAGCACAGCCTGCTATACGGAAGCACCACAGGCAAAGCGGCTTCCACGACGCACGTGTCGGGCTCACCGTGCTGGAGGCTGGGAAGTCCAGGGTCGGGGGGCGGGGAGAGCCCTGCTGGTGAGGGCCGCTGCCTGGTTTGCAGAAGCCGTCTTTCAGCTGTTGGATCCTGCTCCTTTCCTCCCTGCTGCCCTTTACACACAAAGGAACGCGTTAGCCTGCCTGCCACACAGGCCCCAGCGGTGAAGAGTTGGGGCTTCTGGAAGCAGCATTCAGCAGATAACTCTTGGGAGTTATGCCCCAGAGCCCTCATCCCTCGGGCAGGGTGCCTCTGAGGCAGGGTCCGTGGTCTCTGAGGCCCCCGTGCGTGGGCTCCAGCCGCCTGCACTGCTCAGAGATTGCAGATTCTCCTCCATAGGCTGCTGCCTCCCGGGATTCACGCGTCAACTGCGTGCACCCCGACCGTGTCTCAACCTCTGCTTCGGGGGGGATCCCGAATCTGGACGGGCTTCTAAAGTAAAGCCCAGCTCTAGGCATGAAGACAGCGTGCATCAATTAATTAAGTAACAGCCAGGCACCAAGGCAGAGCACGGACTTCCGAGCTGGAGCCTGGTGATGGGAACACACAGTTGTCACCCAGGGTCTACAAACAGGGAACCGCGTTAACAAGTACACACAGACTCTAGACGGTCAAATCCAGGCACACAATTCAATATAATTAAGGTTTCGTGTGTGTGTGTGTGTGTGTGTGTTCATAAACGTAACACGTGAAAACAAAATCAATTGCTCTACAAAGCAGAAACCTGACCCTTCAGAAAATAATGTCTTTGTAGCCAAAAGAGGGACAAGAGAAGGCAGTGTGTGGGAGAACACAGCCCAGGCTCGATTACTTGACTAACCAGATCAGAGTTCTCAGGCAGAAAAGATGAAATATTGATCCTCGGGGGGGAGGCAAGGAGAGAAGAATCCTTATTTCTCCGTCCCTGTTCCCCGCGTCTGCATCCTCACCCCCTCCGGGGGGAGTCCGGCAAGTTCCCCTCCACGTCCAAGTCGATGTCCCACCTTTCACAGGATAAAAGATTTTTGGAAGAAACGTCATTGCCCGTCACTGTCACTGAAATAATTATGAAGCCCCCCCCCCACAGAAAATAGAACTTGACGTAAGTGCCAGTGAAAATGGAATGTCAGAACTATTATCTCTTAGCATTAAAACTTCATGCACAAGGTGGAAATGACTCTTTTACTATCTCTCATTGGCAAAGTTTGTTTTTAAGCGCTATTTGCTTCTATTGGAACAGATGGGGAAGTCGGTGTTACACATAATAGATCAATGATAAATGCACCAACTAGACTCAGAAAGACACTTCAAAAATCTGCTTTTTGTCTTCCCTTTCTTCTGAGCATTCAGGTGGATAATTTCCAGTTTTAACAAAGAAACGTAACAAATTCTTGGTGTGGCTGCTTAAAATTTGACACAAGCCATGATGGTTCATTTCAACCATTTTAATCATTGCAACCTTTTTTGTTCAGTGACGATCACACCCGGATTCATACCCATACTAAAAATCTAGAGGGATTGCTCTTTTGAGTTGAGGCTGGTGTTTTCAGCGTCATCCTAGGCTTCCTGCAACAGTGTGAGCACCAGGCATGACTCTCCCAGGGATTTTGTTGGGTATTTGCAGAAATCCATCAAGCTTGCTTTTCTGCTACTCATCAGTGCCGAGGAGGACAAAGCAGCTAGATTTTTTTTTAAAGATTTTATTTATTTATTTGACAGAGATAGAGCCAGCAAGAGAGGGAACACAAGCAGGGGGAGTGGGAGAGGAAGAAGCAGGCTCATAATGGAGGAGCCTGACGTGGGGCTCGATCCCATAACGCCGGGATCACGCCCTGAGCTGAAGGCAGACGCTTAACCACTGTGCCACCCAGGCGCCCCAAAGCAGCTAGATTTTACCATCAGGAGAATTTCCAATCCTACTTCCCAGAGGAAGCCAAATTGAGAAGGGATCCCTTTACAAGGCCGGAAGTGTGGGGGCTGGGTAGGACCGTGAAATTAGGTTCTGGCTTCTGCCTTCCAGACAGACCTACTTTAGTTCCTAATGCAGCTTGCATCCCTCTTGAAAATGACAACAGACCCAGAACCTTGGCCTCTCATCGGGCATTCCAGCTACTGGTAATGACATGTTCAGATAACTCAGTATACAGGGAGGAGTAACTTCTAATGTACAACGGAGCCCAGCCTCGACCAGAAGAAAGAATCTCCTGTCTGAGCCCGACCCAAATTGCTGGCCCATGAACCATGAGCTAAATGAATGGTGGTTGCTCGAAGCCATTACATTTTGGAGCCGTTTGTCAAAACAGCAAAGGCCGACGGCTACAAATACTTTAAAAGATTCTTTTTATTTTTTTACTCTAATAAGCATACGAGAATGTTGATCTGAAAATTATATACCAACTATTCAAAAACAGCAACATTTTCATTGTGGAAAACAATTCAATCCTTAAAAGTAATTTTTTAAAAATTAACTGATCCTCAGAGTACCAAGCAAGGTATCACCATCTAAAATGTGGTGACAGGCCTCACGGGATTCAATTACGGCTTAGACGTAACAATAAGCAACCAGGTATTTATGGAAATCATCTTCTTGTTTAGAAGCAGCAGGATTACTTTTATGTTATCTTTTTAAAATTGAAGTTTAGGGGCGCCTGGGTGGCTCAGTCGTTAAGCGTCTGCCTTCTGCTCCAGGCGTGATCCCAGAGTCCTGGGATCGAGCCCCACATCAGGCTCCTCTGCTGGGAGCCTGCTTCTTCCTCTCCCACTCCCCCTGCTTGTGTTCCCTCTCTCTCTGGCTGTCTCTATCTCTGTCGAATAAATAAATAAAATCTTAAAAAAATAAAATAAAATAAAATTGAAGTTTAGTTTACAAACAGTGAAATGCCTAGGTCTACACAGACGGTTTGGTCGGTTTCGATGACGCACACATCACGTAACCTAGCAGAGCACAGAAGATGTCCACCATCCGGACAATTCTGTCCTGATTCTTCCTAGTTACTCCTTCTCTGCCCAGAAAGCAACTGTGGATCTGCCGTCTGTCCCTACAAATTAGATTTGTCTTTCCTGGAACTTCCTATGATTCTGTAGTGTCTATTCTTCTGTGACTGGCGTGATGTGTGGGAAATTCATCTTTGCACATTGCTGTGTGTCACGATAGTGCCTTCCTTTTTATTAGTGAGTAGTATTCCAACCTATGGCTACACCATGGCACCCTTAGCCATTGTCCCGGGCAGAGACACCTGGGTTGCTTCCAGGTTTGGGCGACTGGACCTAAGACAGCTTCTTGAACAAGGTTTTCATAACTCTATCGTTTACTTTCTCTTAGGTGATTACCTAGAGGTGAGATTGCTAAGCACCAGATAGGTACCTGCTAAACTTTTTTTTTTTTTAAGATTTATTTATTTATTTGAGAGAGAGCATGTGTGCTTATAAGAGAGAGGAGGGGCAGAGGGAGAGAGAGAGAAGCAGACTCCCTGCTGAGTGCAGGCCCCTACACTGGACTCGATCTCACGACCCAGAGATCATGACCTGAGCCAAAATCAACAGTTGGTCACCCAACGAACTGAGCCACCCAGGCGCCCCAGTCAATACATGCCAAACCTCTTAACAAACTGCCCAATGGTTTCCCAAAGCAGAGGCACTACTTTTTTTTTTTTAAGATTTAATGTATATATTTGAGACAGAGAGAGAGAGCACAGAGGGACAGTGAGAGGGAGAAGCAGACTCCCCGCTGAGCAGAGAGCCTGACGGGGGGCTCGATTCCAGGACCCTGAGATCATGAGCTGGGTGAAGACAGACACTCAACTGACTGAGCCACCCAGGCGCCCTGGCACTACTTTTTTTAAGTAAACCCTACGCCCAGTGTGGGGCTCAAACTCACTATCCCGAGACCAAGAGTCTCATGCTCTAGCAAGGGAGCCAGCAGGTGCCCAGCAGTGGCACTGTTTTAATTGCCCACCAACCAGCACTTCCTGAGAATGGTGGTTACCCTGGCCCTCCCTAAACGTTTTCATAACGTCAGCTGTTCTAGTGCATGGATGGTGGTATTTCACTGTGGCCTACATCACTTGTTCTTAAAGGTTTTCTTTGCATGCAAGGGTTGAACAGCACATGTCTTACTAAACAATAATGATCTGGGGTAACAAACTCTCAGTATGCAAGTGGCCAGATCTGCATTTTGGAAAAGAATAAATCAGAAGCAGTAGGAATCTAATTCCTTTTTTAAAAAATGATTTATTTATTTTAGAGAGAGAGAGAGCACAGCAGGAGGGGCAGAGAGAGAATAAAGTAGGCTCTACTGAGCACACAGCCTGACGTGGGGCTCGATCCCAGGACCCTGAGACCATGACCTGAGCTGAAACCAAGAGTCCACCGCTCAGCTGACAGCCACCCAGGTGCCCCTGAATCTAGTTCTTAACCCAAGGACCCATCTAACAAAGTCACATTTTTCCATAGTTATGTCTCAAATTAATGGATCTTATCGAGCCAGTATAACATTGCTTCTAATTATGTCATCATAAGATGAAGAATGGCTGGGACACGTGACAATAATGAACAAACAGAAATGGGGATGTGTGTGGGGTGAGGACACAGGTGGAGACCAGAAAGTAGGCCATGAACATCCACGATAAAAGGTGTCCCATCTCTTCATCATCCTTGACAGTCTTGACTTAGTCCCAGGGTGACGGTTGCCCCTTGCAAGGCCATTCCTTCAAAGATCTGCTGAGCCCCAACCTTGTGCTGAGAATTGAGTGTAAGGTCACACATGACAGAACATTGTCACTGCCTCCGTGGAGGTAGCATTTGAGGAGCAAACCCAGACAAATAGAAGGGAGTTCCAGGACGCCACAGGGAGGGCACACGGACACCCCATCTGGGATGGAGGGCTTCACAGAGAATGTCCAGGAAGGTGAACGGCTTCCACAGCTGAAAACACGTGCAGGTTCTAGGCGGAGAGAAGAGCTCATGAACTGCATGACAGAGCATGGGGAGTGGAGAACGTCCACAGTGCAAGAGGTTTGCAGGACTCGGGTCTTGAGGATCTTGTCAGCCACATCCAAAATGTGGACGTTACTCCGAGGGCCACAGGAAGCCCTTTTCTGGATTTACGAAGGAATGTGCAATGATGCAGCTGCAGGGGAAACCGTGTGGTGTTTTCCTCAGTCAGTTCAGCATACGATGACCCTACAACCCAGCAGCCCCAGTCCTGGGTATCTACCCCAAAGAGCTGGACACAGGTCCTCAAGCCAAGGGGTGCTCACGAATGCTCACGGCAGCCAGTATGTAGAGCAGCCCCGGATGCTCCCATCCCATCCCTACCCAAGTGTCCATCGGCGGATCAATGGATAGATAGCTGTGGAATTAAAGTGGAATGTTATTCTGGTATTAAAGGGAATGAGCACGGATGGACCGCAAGGTGGCTGCACCTCAAAAGTACTCTGCTAAGTAAGAGAAGCCAGGCACAAAAGTCTGCATGAACTATCTTGATTTGGCAAATCTGCAGAGACAGAGCACAGATCAGTGTCTGCCGGGGGCGGGGAGAGAGTGGGGGCAATGGGGACAGACTGCTTCATGGGGGTAGGGTTTCCTTTTTTAAAGATTTTATTTGTTTGTTTGTTTGTTTATTTATTTATCTGAGAGAGAGAACATGAGCTGGGGGGACCGGGAGCAGAGGGAGAAGGAGAAGCAGACTCCCCGCTGAGCAGGGAGTCCCCACGGGGGGCTAGATCCCAGGATCCTGAGACCAGGACCTGAGCTGAAGGCAGACACTTAACAAACCATGCGACCCAGGCACCCCAAGGGAGTGGAAGCGCTCTGGAAATGTATATGCCATGGTGGCACAACCCCGTGAGTGTCCTAAAGGGTCACTAGCACTCAGTTTACGCTGCTTGTGCTCTACCACAGCTGTTTCCAAAGGGAACGTGATGGCCCGGGATTTGTTTTAGGAAGACCAGGACGACTGCGAATTGGAAGGGCAAGACTGGAGTTGGGGAGACCAGGAAAGACTATGTAATTCGAGAGACAAGTGATGGGGGAGTAGGAAAGGGTGGCAGCAAGAAGATAATGGATAGGAAATTGGGGCTTGGTGACCTAGCCTCCGGGGACCAGGAATGCTGAGAAGTCCAGAAGGAAGCGCAGATTCCTGGTTTGAGCTGCAAGGTCATCGGGACAACATTTCTGAAATACTTTGCTCTAGTCACATTTACCTTCTCCGTCTTTCACCCTGCCTGTGCAGGGCTTACTGCTGAGCAATATGGATTATGCGTTGTCAATATTTCCATTTTATACGTAGCTCTGTTTATGCCAAAGCGCTCCAGCTTTTTGCCCGTGGAGACGGGCCCAAGTCCCTGCGGAGAAACCGGCCTCAACCCATCCAGAAAGCTAGGCTATCCTTTGGGTATCCTGTCCATTTCTAGGACCGTGCTGGGCCCAGAAGAGCTTTCCAGCTCTGCAGACGTTTAGGATTGCGATTTCTGTCTCAAACTGTAGACACAGAGAACTCTGCAATTTATCTGGTAAACTCATCACCTAAAAATAAAGGGTAGCTTGGGGAAACAGTCGTTATAATGATAAAAGCAACCAAGGCTTACTATTTTAGGTACCACAGGCCAGGCCCATGATAAGTGCTGTCCATCGGTGAGTGTCTATGACCCTCAGAGAACCCAGTGGAAAAGGGAGAATATTACCTTTTACCAGCTCAGGAAACAGAGAGGCACCGACATAACACAGCCTAAGACGGGATGGGGATTTGAACTTACTTCTGACTCCAAAGCTCATCCCCTCCTCGCTCGCCTTAGTAGAAGACAGGTTAAATGCGATGCGGTCGGAGGAGCTGGGTTCTGCTCACCGAGGCCCTAATCCTAAATATTCCAAGGCCTAGAGCCCAGTTATGGGTTATCTAGGGCTTTTGCTTCTTGCTTCTATTTTTCCTCCCTCAGTCCCCTCCCTCAGGTGTCAAGAGCAGGGAGAAGAAACCCTATTCAAGCGTGAGCTTCCACAGTGTCCACAGTCCTAGCAAAGCTGCTTTAAATCAACGGGAGCCTGGCAGGCATTCTAAACCAGAGGTCAGCAATGGTTTCCTGTAAGGGCCAGAGAATAAATACTTTAGGTTTTGCTGTCCATATGGTCTCTGCCACCACTATTCAACTCTGCCATTGTAACCGAACGCGGCCATGGACAATACGTTCGTGAATGGGCATGGGTGTGCACCAATAAAACTTTATTTACAAAATCAGGCAGTGGGCCAGGTTTGGCTCATGGGCCGTATTTGCATGATCCATGTTCTAAACTAAGGATTCGGGATCACATTCTTATTTTATTTATGTATAATCAGCCTGGTCCTCATTGCCAAAAGTTATCCGGGAGGGTCGCGGGGGCTACCGAGGACAAGACTGTGGGACAGCGGAAAGCGCAATCTCAGCTTGACGTCGGTGCGGGATCACGATCGTTACTATCCTTTTGCCGTTGTGGTCTCAGATACCGCTGCGGTAATGGCCTCGTGAGAGGCTGCGCGGTTACGTTCCCCTCAGCAATGCCTAGCCCTCCCTCCTAGCTAAGGAGAAGAAAGAAAAACCATCCAACTAATTAATTCTTTGGTCCCCAGCAATTATGCAGGCCAGGACTAGTGAATTATTTAAAACTAAAAATGAATTATTCAATGAGAGTTCCCAAGACGCATCTCCGGCCATACAGTCAGAGGAAAAAGCAGGCCACGCTTCTACTACAGAATTCAGAGGCAATCGGGCAGGAGTACGAGCTTTCGGTTGCTGGTTGGGTCTGGGAGTGGATGAGCCGAAGAGCCTGTTACAGGCATGGGGAGTGGGGCACCGTCCCCCACCAAAGTGCAGTGCGTGCTTCAGTAAGGGAGGGTTGTGGACATAAATGCATAAATGATCTTAACGTAGATGTCCCTGTCAGCCGAGCAGGACTGTGATTAACGCATCCTAGGTTGGGCTTTCTTGTTTCTGCCATAGCAGATACTTAGGGAAAATACAATTTTTAGACAAAGGTACTTTAGGCACTTGGTTCTCTTTCTAGGGCCTGCTCAGCCCCTGCCTGCTAAGAACTGAAAGGGACGGTACGTGAGTGAACTTCTTTACCAGGCATATGAATGAACTCATCGAACAGAGTTCGCAGATGATCTTCCTAGGAGCCAATATTTTTCCACCAAAGATTTTCTAGCTTTGTATTTTGAAAGAATTATAGACTCCCAGGCAGTTGCAAAAATAGTGCAGAAAACTCTCTTATTCCCGCCTCGTGTTTCCTGCCAAGAGTGGCATCTCATAGAACCGTAGTCCATGATCAAAACCGGGAAATTGACATAGGCGTCATACAACAAAGTCGTCTACAACCCCTACTTGGATCTCACATTTTTTCTTGCACTTGGGAAATGCTGTACGTCCCACGTGTGTGGGTTCCTATAGCCCACCGCTATCAAGACACAGATATCACCTCAAGGGAAGTTCCCTTTTATAGTGACATCGACCGCCTTGTCCCCCAACCCCTGCAACCAGGGGTCTGGTCCCCATGTCTACGCAGTCAGCATAATTGCCTGGAGATTCATGCAAGTTGCAGTGTGTGCCAATAAATAGCGTGTTCACTCACTGAAGGACATCCGGGCTGACGCCGGGTTTTGGCTACTACAAATTCAGCCGCTGTGGACAGGGGGTCTGTGTGAACTTAAGTTTTCATTTCTCTACAATAAATGCCCAGGAGTGTTTGCTGTTTTCCAGATTTCCAGAGAGTACCCAACAAACTTCTTTTTTTTTTTTTTAAAGATTTTATTTATTTATTCGACAGAGAGAGAGACAGCCAGCGAGAGAGGGAACACAAGCAGGGGGAGTGGGAGAGGAAGAAGCAGGCTCCTAGCGGAGGAGCCTGATGTGGGGCTCGATCCCAGAACGCCAGGATCACGCCCTGAGCCGAAGGCAGACGCTTAACCGCTGCGCCACCCAGGCGCCCCTACCCAACAAACTTCTTATAATGACTGTATTTTTGTCCCACGTTCCAGTTCCAAAGAAAACCGCTCAGCACACCAACTGTTCAAGTTCCTGATGAGACCCGCCGTGAGCCCCAAAAGTCACAGAACACCCCAGCTTTGGTGACTGAGCGTGATTCAATCTCTTTAGTTTATACCAGAAGCCTACATCAGGAATAAGCTTTTCCTATGCAGCAGGGATGGGGGGCGGAAGCTAACTTTGTCTGGAAACAGGTGGTCGGTTCCAAATCTGGCTTTAAGAACAACAAAAGGAAAATAGAGGACTTCCAACAGGTATCTGTCACGGGCCAAAGAAGTCTAGCAAACAATGTCATCTTTCATTGAACAGGGCTCATGTGGACGGGAACGCCTACACAGACGTGGCTAACGATGGCGTGGGTGGTTTTGCAGTGCCTGCCCGAGCTGAGCATTGCTCCAGAAAATCAACATTTGTATAGAGAGCACTGTTTCCTTTCCAACTGTTTCATCTTGGACGGAGATCTGAGACCCGTGGTTGGGACGTGACATCTGTTAAGACTGGCCAAAGAGCAGGCATCCCGCCCCCAAAGCCCCTCTCCCAGGCCTGTAATCGTTCGGCCTGGGTGGTTTTGAAACCGACTCTTTTATGATGAGTAAGTAAAAAAAAAAAACAAAAAACCAAAAGGCAGGTACTACCCTTCAAAGTTAATTCTACACTCTGCGTTTTGATTGCGCTGTTGGCTTTCATGGCCCACGGAAGACATTTAGCAATGATTTTCATGCTTCGGGGGGAAACCATGCTGAGTAAGAAAGCAAGGTCTCAATTACTTGGTTCTCACCAGGAGCTACTGTGTCCCACACTCGTCCAGGCGCGAAGGAGGCGAGCCTGGCCCTGTATCGTTGCCGCCGGCGCGCAGGCCCCGGAGGGAAGGCTGGCGAAGGCCGCTCACGCCACCCTATCTCCGCACCGCACGGGCGGAAGCCGCCGGAGAGCCCTGTGTTAAGCACCGAGCAGCTGCTCTCTCATTCTTTTCTGCAAATGCACAGACGAGCATGTTCCCTGCTGCCACCTGACCCCGATAAAGCGCTATAACGGAGTAGGTGTCCGACCAACATTGGCAGAATGCGTTCTTAAAACCGCATTTGTCTGCAGACATTTGACTGCTACACAATATACTGTCACTGTTCTGTGACTCTACCAGTTATCCTGTCAACAGGGCAACATGGTTATGAACTCAGGAATCGGACTACCTGGGCTCAAAGACATCTACTGTGGGCTGGAATATTCCTTAGGCCATGCAGAAGTGTCACCAGTCAATGGTGAGGGATCCCCAAAGGGAAGGTAAATGTGAAGGATTCGAGGAGGGAACGGGTTTGACAGTACCCGCTAACGTTTTAACTTTCTTCCGGGAAGATCCCGTTGCCCAGGATTCTCCTACAGCTCTACTCATGTGCAAATTCGAACACGGGATATTCATTACAGTGTTGTTTAAACAACAAAAGCCAGGGAATAACAGAAACATCCCGCCAGTGAGACTGGGTGAGACGTGGACCATACAACGCAGCCGTGGCAATGAAACCGCTTTATACGCCCCCATGCACAACCACCAACCACACTCCTTCTGATGGACGGAAAACAGTTCCGTGACATTGCTAAATCAACATAGCAGTTCAGGAAGGCTGTTGATAAAGAGGTTATAATCATCGGCAGAAGCGTTCCGCGGATGAACATAACAAGACGTGTCCCTTTCCAAATGCCACCCCTGTGGTGAAATGTGGCCAGTTTCGAGCCCTTCCCTTGCTTGAAATGCTTCCGATCCATTTTCAAATGAGTTCCATCATTGACTCACTCGAGACAAACATTTGCCAAACGAGACTTTGTTTCATTTCTACCGCCTTTACGTTTATGCAACGGTTCCTCCCAGAAGAATAGCCACCAAACCCTCTACTTTTCCGAAATGGTATCCGCGATTCCGTTACCACCTGTTCCCAGGGTGTTCCAATGTCGTCCATCTCCTGGGGCACCTCTGCTTCGACAGGGACTGTCTCCAGGGCTGGTGTGTAAGTGTGCAAGGCTGCGTGAGCTGGAGAAGCCTGAAAAGAGAGAGTGACACAGAGAGAGACAGAGACAGAGAGACTATACATAGGAGACCTTAATTTGAGCCTTTCAAAATGGTGATACGAAAAATCTATCAGACTGTCCGAATTTGGCTTTTTTCAAGTGCTCACATCTCTACAGAAAAGATCCCCCCCCCCCGGGTGAATAGATGGCAAATCCTGTCAGTTGTGAGATCCAAGAGGTGAGACTGCTTTCTCTGAAAACATAGCTGGGGGAAAAGTGATGCAATTAAGTGGAGAAGCAGGTTCCTTGAAAACCAAGTTTCCTTGAGTGGATGAAAGAGTAGGAGAGACAAGAGGTCCCCTCGTGTGTCCCCGTTTCCTGTGTATTTTCCAATCCACACTGAGTCCTTGTGCACACCAAAATTTTATTTTTAATAAATGTTACCCGAGTATGCATTAGTGTCTTCCCCTCTATCTGTAAAATCATCGGCGGTGGCCTCTACAGCTGGGGAATGCCGGGAGGAAGGATCCGAGAAGAATTCATGGCAAGAGGAGCTGGGGGCAGGAGGAGCTTGCTGCCTCCGTGGCGAGGGGCAGGCGCCTGGCGTCGTCTCCGTGCAGGAACAGAGACAGAGAGGACTGAGGTGGCCCACAGACGATGCCGTGAACCCACTGACTGGGGAATTGGCTGGCAAGGACGGCCTATTTTGAAACTTGCTTCTTTATGTGGTACAAGGGAAAACAGATGATAAAGACCCAAA
This sequence comes from Ursus arctos, assembly GCF_023065955.2. Lineage (NCBI taxonomy): Eukaryota > Metazoa > Chordata > Mammalia > Carnivora > Ursidae > Ursus > Ursus arctos. Next base: position 24,684,462 of record NC_079874.1, on the reverse strand, counting down.
TTCTGGTGAAATTTCATTTCATACGAGGAAGGTTGCCTGGCCAGGAATCGCCATGAACTCAAAAATACGTATTAAATCAAACGAAAGCAGTCAAAACTTACTATCAAAACGCCCTGCTCCATCCCTCCAAACCTCCATCCCCCTCACCCACAAAGCAGCAACTCTCTACTCATATCTAGTTCTTCTACGAGTTACCTGTGTATTTCTAAAAAAAAATAAGCGTGTACTATTCTTTCTTCATTTATTCATTTTCATCATTTTGTCGACTTCGATTATGGTAGCTGAGGATTTGGCTGGCTAACTGCCCCGGTTAACGTCCTCCCCCTCCCTTCAATCTAGATATTATGATTTTTTTAAAAAGATTTTATTTTATTTATTTCACAGAGAGAGACAGCCAGCGAGAGAGGGAACACAAGCAGGGGGAGTGGGAGAGGAAGAAGCAGGCTCCCAGAGGAGGAGCCCGATGTGGGGCTCGATCCCATAACGCCGGGATCACGCCCGGAGCCGAAGGCAGACGCTTAACAACTGAGCCACCCAGGCGCCCCTAGATATTATGATTTTTGTTTAGATCGTTTTTACACTACGGCTTCCTGAGTTCTCTGCAAGCGATGGCCACGTTTCCTTTCTTGAACAACTCTAAACATGTTCTAGAATTACTGTCTGTCTTGTGCCACTGCTTGGTTTTGTAGGGATGTATGCCAGTTGTTTCCAAACGTGTTCCAGTGTCTGTTGGTGCTTTTGCCAAACGCTCGGACACACGGAGGCACCTGACTGTCCTGGTCCCCCACCCAGAGAGCGCCCCTGCCCATCCATCCTGCTCCTCCTGGCTGGACTGCACTGGCTTGATGTTGAAACCAGGCGCAAATGACCCTCCTGCCCCCCGACTCTCTCCAGGCTGGGTCTTGTCTCTCGCTGGTTTGCTGCCTTGTGTTTCTCCGGGAGCTTCCCCGGAGAGCCATGCCGGGTGTATGTTTTTCATCCATGCGCGGAAAATACTTTGCTCGTTCTGTCCTCTTTCTTGTACCTGAGTGAGAGCCGCCTGCGCCTGCGTCGGCCACTCCCTCAGAATGTCCTTCTCTCTGCACTTGCTCTCCGCTTCTGCCCCCTGAGGAACCGCCTGCCTTTCGTCTCTGGCTCTTGGGCTGTGACCTGTTTTCCCCTGCAGAAACTTTCAGCTCAGTACTGCCCACTGGAACGCAGACACAAGCCCCAAAGTTGATTTACCAATAGCCAGCATTAAAAGGTAAAAAGTGGAATGAATTTTAAGAATGTGTTTTATTTAATCCAGTATTTAAAATATGTGATCATTTCACCCTGTAATCGATATAAGAATGATTAATGAGATGTTTTAGCTCCACTGAGTCTCTGAAGTCGGGTGTGCGTTTTATACTCCCAGCAGGCCTCGTGATTCCATTCCCTGGGCTCTGCTCTAGGTCTTTCCAGAAGCCTTCTGGAACCATGCCTCCCCATGCCATCGATGCTAGAGTGGTCCTCTAGCACTGGAGGTCCTTCCGTCCGTCCCCCGGCTGCTTCAGGCCGTGGTTGTTCTGGATCTCTACATGCCTAGTCACTTTGGAACGTTCGAGGACATGCTGCTCAAGTACTGGGGTGGAGAAGGTAGTGTTTTGGATACAGAGCTGGCCAACCTTTCTGGTGGGTGGCCATCACACGGCCGGTCAGGTCACTGCCTTGGGATTTCTTCGGCTGCACGGCCTGTGATCTGTAATGTGTTCTCGGAATCCTCGAGGACTATGTGGAAGGTTTTCAACGTTTCCTGGGAACGAACCAGCAGTTCTTGGAAGGAGTGACTTCAGCCTTACTGGGTAACAGGCAATAAGGAAACTAGGTGTACAGCCAGCAGAGGGCAAGACCCTGCCCACGGGGCTCTCGGGCTGGAAGAGGGACGGAGGGACAGAGGGCAAGGAGGGACGAATACAGGACACATCTCCTCTCTTTCCCATGTGGTTGGGACGTGCCCCTGCTCCTGCCCGCCCTCCCTCCCTCCTTCTATCTTCCTCTTCCCCACCCCCTCTTCTTCCTCCTTTCCCCCCCCGCTCTCCCCAAGTCCCCATGGCAAACAAGACGCAGAGGCCCCCACCATACATAAGTAGAATATAATCGATTTACGTTCCCGTAAGTGGCAAGATTCCTCACCTGTGTCTGTCATCCTAAAACAACGGACAGAGAGCCTCCTAATTTGCTTGTCAGGCATCTACGTAGCGTTCGCTATCAGCCTGCCGCTGTTCTGAACCCTTCTGCAAATACGTCCTCATTTAATCCTAACAACTCTTGAAGAAGGTACTATTTCTAACTCCATTTTACAGACCAGAGCACCGAGGCCCAGGGAGGGTCCGTGTGTACCACGGTCTGTCCCCACGCAATGGCTCCAGTCTCGGTGCTCTCAGCCATGGGTGATGGCTCCCTGTCTCCGTGGGGTTCCGGCACAATCCGGTGGAGAACAGGAAATGTTTGGGTGTCTTGCCACGAAATGGTCTACTCTGCAGAGTGGGTTTAAATCTGGAGCCAAGCCTGAGCTCAGAGCAAGTTCCCAGTTCTCAGTGCTCCTCGGGCTTCCGTCCTGACCGGCAACTCAAGCTGAGACCTCTCGCTGTCACCTGTGTACAGTTCCCTCACTCACCCGTACTCTGCCAGGACCCCAGCTGCTGGGAAAGCCAGCTGAAGATCAGTGGACCCAGCCAACCGTCTAGTAATACCGCTGCATCTGAAACTCCCACTTAACTACATTGCAGCTAAATGTGTGTCCATACTGATTTTCAACTGTGAACACGTGTTCTGGTTTTTCCTCTCTGCCTTATTCAACTTTCCTGCTTCCAGAGTTTACAGCATGTGGGTGAATTTCAAATCCCTCGTATGTGTCTTCCTAAGAACCAGCAAGCTCGTAATTAATAAGATCTAATGAGTTTGGATGGCACTAATTCGCATTCCATGATGGTTTTGACAGAAGCGGGGCAGGAGTGAACCTCAGTCCATGAAGAAGAACCTGGCTAATCATTTTCATGGTGCAAACATTGCAAGGACTAGATAAATATATTTTCCAGATCATGGAACTGTGACAACAATTTACATACATATAGATAGCACATGCCACGTGATGCGTGCTGTTTCATACATGTAATGATATCAGATCTTTGATTTTTAGGGCTGTCAGTTTTACCACATCATTTGGTAATACAAGTGCCCTCTTGATTTATTTATTTATTGGTTTGCTCATTTGTTTTTCATTTTTTATTTATGTATTTATTTTCCACTTCATTGTGACATTTGGGTTTGCCCTGTCTCCTGAGCCTCTTGCAGCCCACCCACACCTGAGAATGGGTACATACATCCTCATCTCCTAAAATCCTATGCATCTTGCTTATTAGTTCTGAGATGCGGGATTCTTTACCTAAGAGCCAATCCTAGGTGCAAAAACTGGTGAAGGAGAGGAAAGGTCTTCTGAATCAAGGAGCCAACATGTGCTGCGAATTTCCTAAAGATGGCATTGATAGAATCAAGAAATATTCCAAACTTGGAAACAGAGACATTGGAGATAAAGCCTGCTGGTTCTGGAGACAGTGAAGGGCCAGGGGTATATACTCTAGCTTGAGAAAGGGAACTGGACTTTGTGGTTCTGTACGTGAATTCTGAGGGGCCTGTGTGCTGGTGATGCTGAAATTACCTCTGAATTCATTGTCAGGAAGTGAATGAATACAGGAAGGTGGCTTTCGAGTTTTAATATGATTTTTCAATAACCGTCTAGGAGTAATTAATTGAGGACAAGTGTTTTTAAAAGTCTATTAAAATATAGCCCTGGTAAATTAATTGGCACAGGTTCTTCTGAATTCTCCTTTTAACAACACTAATAAATTATTTTCCATGCATTTAATAAATAGTAGATAACTGGAAATTGTGTTTTCCCTATTGTAGTGCTGCTATTTGTAGCTGGCATCCAGAAAACGTGATATGGGGTATTCCAGACATACTCCTGGATTCTAGCATGCTAATTATCTTCTAACTTCACTGGGCTCTTTTCCCCCAAGCTCCCCAAAAGTGCCACATGAATTATTAATTATTCTCATTTGTTCATTAAAGCAATCCCTCAAAGGACATCTTTAAGATGACAATTTATTAACCTAAACCAGGTTATTCTATGTTCTTAACTATAATAAAAGTGTAATTGTTTTAAAATGTTTTAAATTCAGAACTTTTCTGTGAATTCATAGCAACCTCCCAAATAATGGCTCGTTGCCATTTTACCCTTCTTCCTGACCCATGCTTTTTAAAAGAGCACAGATAGGGGCGCCTGGGTGGCACAGCGGTTAAGCGTCTGCCTTCGGCTCAGGGCGTGATCCCGCCGTTGTGGGATCGAGCCCCACGTCAGGCTCCTCCGCTATGAGCCTGCTTCTTCCTCTCCCACTCCCCCTGCTTGTGTTCCCTCTCTCGCTGGCTGTCTCTATCTCTGTCAAATAAATAAATAAAATCTTTAAAAAAAAAAATAAAAGAGCACAGACAAGCAGGAGCCATCCCCTAGGTAACCACAAATTGCATGGAATGAACACCTCCCAGCAAGAGACAAAAACTTGTTATCTTTGGTGCTTACTACATCCCACCTGGATGGCAAACCCACTCTGGCACCCCATAAATAGGTGAGGCCCAGACAAAGGTAAGCAGCACACTCATGGCTGGATGGGCCCTGTTCCCTACCCAGGGGATATGACCCTTGGGGTTGGACCCATCTCACTCAGCTCCTATCCCTGGAGCAGCCCAGCACCCAGGACAGAAGCTTCTCCGTCAAGGTTGGCTGCGTGGACGTATGAATAAATCCGCGGTCGGCACCTGCACGCCATATCCGGGCGCCTTTTTCGCACACAAGCTGCTTCTCCCAGCCTTCCGCCTGTTCCCCGACAGTATCGGAACGAAGGAGTCTCCCGGCGGTGCTAACGCAGCCTCCGCAGGACTGAGTTAGGGTTGCCATGAGCAGCAGCGGGAGGCTCAGAGCGGCCACGTGGGGCTCGCATTTTCCTTGCGATGACACTTCACATCCCCTGCTACTGGGTTTGTGACTATCGGACCCAACTTTCGGGCAAAAAAAAAAAAAAAAACAAAACTAAGACATACTGAGGTTTAAGGGACTAACCAAGGCCACCTAAGTGTCAAGGGACATGCGAGCATTTGTGCCCAGGTTCCGACTGCCCTGTGCTTCGGCGGCGAGATCAGGCCAGTGAGTTTGTGTCTTTACGTGCATGAGCTGCGGGAGGGAGAGCAAGGCCCCGTGAGAGTCGAGAGTGTTGCAAGGACATCTGGAGAATCACATTCAGCACAGTCCATAAGCCTGGGGGAGGGATGCCGAATGAGTTTCTGAGGACCGCTGTATTAGCACCACAAAGCACGTGGCACAAAACAACAGAAATCTCTGTTCCGGTTCTGGACGACGGAAGTCCGAAATCAAGGTGTCACGGCGGCAGTGCCGCGCTCCCGGTGAGGAGGTCCGTTCTGTGCCCTTCTCAGCTTCTGGTGTAACCAGCCATCCTGGGAGTTCCTTGGCTCGTAGACACATCGCCCCGATCTCTGTCATCAGACAGTCTTCATTACTCCGAGTGTCTTCGCGTCGTCTCCCCTCGGTGCGTGTCTCTCTGTTTGTTATCTCTGTTTCTTGTAGGGACAGCAGTAATACTGGTTGAGGGCTCACTTGCATCCAGTAGGACCTCATCTTAACTTGAATACATCTTCGAAGACCCTGTTTCCGAAGACGGGAACATTCACAAGCCTTAGAGACTGGAACACGCATCTTTGGGGGGGGGGACACATTCAATGCATAAAACATGAACAGTGATGCCACCTGTTTTCTGCTATGCTCATTGGACACTTCAAACAAAGTGAAGCCAGAGGTCACAGGAAGCATCTTGCTACCCGAAGTTGCAAGGACGCTGTTACTCGTACAGGCAGCAAACAAGGTCTTACAGATCCTCACAATTTAAAGGCCACCAGTTGGACCTAGGGTCCCAAATCTACGCAGGGCTACTGCTAAATGTCTCACAATGCAAAGGATGCCCCCCCCAAGACTGACCCAGCCCAGAATGCCAGTACGGTTGAGACCGAGAAACCCTGCCTCAACCCTAAAAGAGATCCAGTGAGACTTTCAAGCCTTTCTCTGTGGGGGATACATTTTGGGGACAAGCTTGAGAAGCCCTGCCTCATGCCACGTTTGTAATTTTATAAACAAGCCCAGTGTGAGGAATCCTCTGTTTCCTGCCCAGATGGCCCCTGTTACGTTGATTTTTTTTTTTATTGCATTAGCAAACAACACAGCACAGATGAGTCTTGAAGATGGAGGGATAAGTTGTCAGAAGGTTCTGGAATTCGCCAATCTCCCTGGCTGGACACAGAAGATGTAGCAGAGAACATATGGTTTTGAGGCAGCAGACTCCAGAACGAGGAGATGTCAGCCCCAGAGAAAAGCAAGTGTTCCAGGAAGGAACAGAGGACAGCTAGGAAGTAAATCTCTGTGCCTCACAACTTTGCCATCAAGACCTCCTTAATAGGTGAGCTGCCGTGAGAAGGGTGACCAGTTGACTCTGGAAAGCTCGGCCTCTCGAGTGACATCTGCCGAAAGGCAGGACCAGGCAAGTCAGAGGAAATGTTTGGTTCATTAAATAATTTGCAGTTCTGAATTTTTTGTTTGTTCTGACTGCACGAGCTGCTTCTGTCGGTGGGTGTTACGTTTCTGCAGGCTGCTCCCTTAACCTCTCCCCAGGCTTCCCCTGCATTTAATATTTGCTTAGTTATTTTATGGATTCGATCCAGGTGGTTGGACGTATGATGCTAAATGTCGGCCGAGCGTTCTTACACACCCATACTGCCTTCTGACACTGCATTTTGTAAGTGATTTGCTTGAATTACAAAACATATTTTCCCACGAGACGGATGTCCTACAATGGTAGGCTGTCCCGGGCCAGACAACGGGAGCCCCTCATTGCCACACTGTCCCTGAAGGCATGGCGATAGTTTGGAACTTGATCCCCCTGTCTCAATGCCTTTGGTGGGGGAGCCAATGAGCAATTTCAGATCTACTTGTACCACAATTCTGTATCGGGGAGACAGAGGGCCCGGGAGCAAGGAATCCCTCGGCAAACAGCAGTAGCTTCACTGTCCCGGCGGCCCCCGGGGTTCCAGATGAGGCATGAACAGCAGGAATGCAGGGGCGGGGTTCAGAGTTCTGGAAATTCCAAACTGGGACAGGCGCTTTGCATGATGAGTTAGCTTGGGAGACAGGACCCCTGGGAGAAAGACGACCTTGAGTGGAGGGAGAGGATGAATAAAGACCCCCGCCCTCAAAGATGTCTACACCATAATCTGCAGAACCTGTGAGGCTGTGACCCTTCCCTGGTAAAAGGGAGGTGTAAGTTACAGATCTTGAGGTGGGGGAGATCCTGGATTATGGCGGGAGGCTGAATGGCATTACTAGGGTCTTTCCAAGAAGGAGGCAGGAAGGTCAGAGGAGGAGAAGGAGGCCTGGGGATGGAGGCCGTGGTCAGAGTCAGAGGTCTGACGATGTCATCCTGCTGTCTGGGAGCCTGGAGGGAGCGGCCACGAGCCCAGCAATGCGGGTGCCTCTAGAAGCTCGAAGAGGCAAGAAAATAGATTCTCTTCAAGAGCCTCAAGAAAGGAGCAGCCCTGCTGACCAATGGTAGATGTCTGAGCTGCAGAGCCGTGAGGGAATCACACGGGGCTGTTACAAGCCCCTCGGCCTCGGGTAATTATTGCCCGCAGGACCGCAAGGACCAGGGATCCGCAGCGGACGGTGGGGAAGGCAGGGAATGTCGGGGAGAGGTCAGGGTTCCTCTTCCCTCCCCGTGCACCCTCCCCTCTCCTGGTGGCTTCTGCCACAGCCCTCTGGACCCATCACTGTTCTCACTGCACACTCTTCAAAAAAAAAAAAAGGTTTTCAGGGGCTCCTGGGTGGCACAGCGGTTAAGCGTCTGCCTTCGGCTCAGGGCGTGATCCCGGCGTTCTGGGATCGAGCCCCACATCAGGCTCCTCCGCTATGAGCCTGCTTCTTCCTCTCCCACTCCCCCTGCTTGTGTTCCCTCTCTCGCTGGCTGTCTCTGTCGAATGAATAAATAAAATCTTAAAAAAAAAAAAGGTTTTTATTATGGTAAAATTTACACAGCATAAAATTTGCCATTCGGACTGTTGTCAGCACAGATCAGTGCCATTAGGGACACCCGCTCTGTTGTGCAAACCTCAGCAGTACCCATCTCTGGAATGTGTGGATCGGCCCAAACTGAAACCGCTGGCGGTGGAGCAGTAACTCCCCATCTCCTCCTCCCCCCACTGCTGCGAACCTCGCGTCGATCCCGTGTCCACGAATCTGCCCGCCCGGAGACTGGTCTAAGCGGAGTCGCACAACGGCTGTGCTCCTGTGAATGGCTTACCCCCGCCCCCCCGCGTAGTGCGTGCAAGGTCCGAGCGCCTGGCAGCACGCATCAGAACTTCAGTCCTTGTTGAGGCAAACGCTTTCCCGTCATCTGGGTGGACCGCGCTTGTGTGTTGATTCCCCATCTGTGGCGGGTCGCTTGAGCGGCTTGTGGTCCCTTTGGCTGTGGCGAATGATGTTGCAATGAACAGTGGCGAGCAACTATCTGCCTGGGTTCCTGCTTTCAGGTGTTTGGGGTATAGACCTGCAAGTTGAATCACGGGCTCAAAGGAAGTCTGTTTTATTTCTCAAGGAACCACCACGCCGTTTTCCACAGTGGCCGCACCGTTTTACGCTCCCATCGGCGACGTGCTGGAGCCCTCCACCCCCCCCCCCCCCCCCCCCCCCCGTGTCCAGACTTGTTATTTCCTGTTTGTGTGCTTGTCTTTGATTATACCCGTCCTGGTGAGTGTGCACAGCACTCACGCTTGACAGACAAACACAGCTGTGGGGCGCCTGGGTGGCTCACTGGGTTAAGCGCCCGACTCTTGGTTTCAGCTCAGGTCGTGACCTCAGGGTCGTGAGATGGAGCCTCACGTCGGGCTCTGTGCGCAGCATGGGGTCTGCTTGAGATTCTGTCTCTCTCTCTCCCTCTGCCCCTCCCCCCCAAAAGGTAACACCCTTGAGGGACACCTGGGTGGCTCAGTCAGTTAAGCATCTGCCTTTGGCTCAGATCAAGATCCCTGGGATCGATCCCCACATCAGGCTCCTTGCTCAGCGGGGAGTCTGCTTCTCCCTCTGCCTGCTGCTCCCCCTGCTTGTATGCTCTCTCTCTCTCTCTGACAAATAAAATCTTTAAAAAAAAAAAAAAGTTAACACCTTGAGAGTCCGTCAGAGGTGGCCCTTCATAGGTAATAAACACGTGGAACAGGAGTCACCAAGCAACACGTTGACCTCACCTTCCTTCCGTCTTGCCAGAACACGGAGGCCTGGCCTGTGCCCCTTATCCGCGCCTTGTGTACCAACGTAAGGAAAGGCATCTGCGGATCTCCTTGTCTTCATGACGACCTCAGCAGAGCAAGAGAACTCCAAGGGAGAGGGGCTATTTTCCGCTCAGCTAGCATCACTGTTGGATGAGCCCTAGTGTCTGAGTTCCACCGTGGGCCATACATGGACTTGTGGTATTGTCCCCCCAAACCCGATCAATTTGCGACTGGAGAGTTGTAGCAGAGAGGTGCGGAATCAATAGGCCATTACACAGCCCCTTAAGAAAGCTCCTCTCCCGGCAACACGTGTTCTGAAGGAACGTCCAAGAGGAAAAATGGGTGTAGGTGTGTGTCACATGCTGTGTATGTGACACGACCGTCGATGACGTGGGCCACTGAGGACAAGTGCCTAGTGGTCTTTTTCCTTTGTTGCCGTAATAGGCAATTAACTGAGAAGCAATTTTATGTCTTTAAGACAAACAACTAGAGAAAAATCAATAGGACTTGGATGTTTTCACAGTTATCTTTATTTTAATTGCAGTAGAAAAAAAAGCACGTAACATAAAAAGTACCGTCTTACCCATTTTTAAGTGTCTAGTTCAGTAAAGTGAAGGATATTTCCACTGGTGTGAACAGATCTCCAGAAGGTTTTCATCTTGCAAAACTGACTTTATACCAAGAAACAACTCCCTTTTTCTCCCTCCTCCCAGCCCCTGCTAAGGACCATTTTACTTTCTGCTTCTATGCCTTTGAGTACTTTTCATACTTTCTATAAGTGGAGTCATAGGGTATTTGCCTTTTTGTGACGAATTATGTCACTTAGCATTATGTCCTTAAGGTTCATCCACACTGTAGCACATGACAGAATTCCCTCTCTCTTAAGGCTAAATAATATTCCACTGTGTGTACAAACCCCATTTTGTTCATCCATTGGTAGGCATCTGGCTTTCTTCCACGTTTTCGCTATCATAAATAATTCTGCTATGAACCTGGGTGTGCAAATATCACTTCAAGACCCTGCTTTCAATTTTTCTGAAGAAGGATTGCTGGATCATCACAGGATTATCTCTTTGGACTACCGACTGACAACACTGATGGTATAGAGACCACCTGCCAAATTGCATTTGTGCATCAGGGACGGCACATCACAGGGAAATTTTCTAGCTCCCTTTAGGCCTCATTTACACCTTTTTCTGAGAGCTATATTTTTAACTTATTATGGAAGAATACATACAGAAAAGTACAGAAACCGTAAGTGTATAGTTGATGAATTTTCTTAAACCGAAGGCACTTGTGTAACCCACGTTTGTGATAAGGAAGAGGACGTTGCCAGACCCAATGAGCCCCTCTCGCAACCTCTCCAAGGGAAACCCTGTCCTGAGCTGCTGACCCAAATCAGCATTGCTGGTACGCAAAACATCCTGGGGAGGAAGAACTAAAAAAGAGAAGAGAAAGAGAAAGACAGAAAGAGAGAGGGGAAGAGAAAGAGAGAAAGAGGGAAGAGGGAAAGAAAAAAGAAGGAAGGAAGGAAGGAGGGAAGGAAGGAAGAGAGACGAAGGAAGGAAGGAAGGAAGGAAGGAAGGAAGGAAAAGGAAGGGAGGAAGGAAAAGGAGGGGAGGAAGGAAGGGGGAAGGAGGGAAGGAAGGAGGAAAGGGAGAGAGGGAGGGAAGGAAGGAGGGAAGGAGGAAGGGAGGGAAGGAAGGAAGGAAGGAAGGACGGACTTAGGAAGGAAAGAAGGAATAGGAAGGAAGGAAGGAAGCCAGCCAGCCCGAGTGTGAAGGCCAGCCCTTCCCTTCAGCTGTGTCATGTTAGGCGCCACAGTTAACAGCTAGGACTCAGCTTTTGGTGGCCACAGTGGACATCCCCCTAATGCCCAACCAGCGCTCAGCTCAGTGCTGCTGTGAAGGCCATAATAGGATTCCCGGATTTTATCACAGCTCAGAGGAAGCAATGTGACTCTGGGGGTGAGTGTAATAGAATTGTAGAGTCCGTCCTCTGCTGTTGAGGATGGAAATTCTAAAACAGCACTTGTCATTCAGTCGTGTCCACTCTGTGGAGCCAATCTGGGATTTTGCAGGGCAGAAAGGAAGGAGGAGAGCCGGGCTCTCAAGGGCGGACTTCCTGCCCGGCAGGGAAAGCGGAGAGCAGGTGATTGAATGCCGTGTGGAATGAGCGTCTCCTCCGCCGTAGCCATTCTTTGTTACGCCAGGTGGTTCTTTAATTTTCACATTTATATTTAGCACAACTTCTGAAAGTCTCGTTAAGGGAGGCGTGGAATCATTCCCCGACCAGGGCTGAGTTTGAAACGGAGTGATGCTCTTGCAAGTTTGGTAAAAAGGAAGGCAGTGGGCCCACCTGAAGAGCGTCCACGCACGCTCGGGGCCGCCGAGACGCCCCGGTGGCAGCAGCAATGCTCCGGGGCTCTCATTTGCTCTCTTTTATACAGCGGAGAGCACTAACAAAGCCTCAAAAGGGAATATACGTTCCCTGATGCATGGCATTTTGTGGGAGGTAACATTTCAGTCCATGATCATATGACTTACCAGTCACCCTGATATCAACAGAAATTAACAGAAATAAAAATAATATTGCCTCCAGTAACCATGTAAGGTTTGTAGGAGAAAGGGAAATCTCATTTTCCTCTTTTGAAGATAATCCAAGTTAGGCTCCAAGTGGCTGACTTGTCTGCAATCACCCAGTTGGTGAGAAGCAGTGCATGATCTGAAACAAATGGGTCTTGTGTCGCTAAACTAAAAAGACCAATCATACCGAGAGTTGGTGAGGATGTGGAGACACTGAACGCTCACTCCCTGCTGGTGGAATGTAAAATGGTACAACCACTTTGTGCTTTCTTTTGTTTTTTTTCACAAAGCTTGTTTCTTAAAAAATTAAACAGATACCTACCATGGGATTCAGCTATTCTAGTTCTCGGTATCTATCCAAGAGAAGTGAAAACATAAGCCTGTACAAAAACTTGTAAACAATAAATGCTCAGAGCATCTTTATTTGTAATAGCCCCAAACTGTGAACAACCCATCAACATCAGACTCAAACGTCCATCAATAAATGAATGGATAGGGGCGCCTGGGTGGCGCAGTCGTTAAGTGTCTGCCTTCGGCTCAGGGTGTGATCCCGGCGTTCTGGGATCGAGCCCCACATCAGGCTCCTCTGCTAGGAGCCTGCTTCTTCCTCTCACTCTCCCCCTGCTGTGTTCCCTCTCTCACTGGCTGTCTCTCTGTCAAATAAATAAATAAAAATAAAATCTTTAAAAATAAATAAACAAACAAACAAACAAACAAACAAATAAATAAATAAATAGATAAATGGATAAATAAAGCACAGTACATCCATAGAGTGGAACACTACAAGGCAATAAAAAGGAATTATTTTTTTTAAGTTTTATTTACTTAAGTAATCTCCACCCCCAATGTGGGGCTGGAGCTCATGACCCTGAGATCAGTACACTGGCAATGTGGATGGATCTCAGAATTATTGTGCTGACAGATGGAGAGAAGCCAGACAAAAAAGAATACAGATTGCATACTTCCATTTATAGAAACTCTAAAAAATGTGACAGAAAACAGATCAGTGGTTACCTGGGAATCAAAGAATGGGGAGAGGATGGAGGGAGGGCTTACAAGGGACAGGAGGAAACTCTTGGGGGTTATGGTTATTGTGGTAAGCAGAATAATGCCCCCTCCCACCAAAGATGTTCCTGTCCTAATTCTCAGAACCTGTGACTATGTCACTGTACGTGGCCAACAGGAATTATGGATGTCCATGGAATTCTGGCTGCTGTTTATCTGACTTTAAGATAGGGAAATTGTCCTGGATTATCTGGGTGGGTCCAGTATCATGATGACGGTCCTCATAGGTGGAAGAGGGAAGTGGAAGAGTCCAGAGTCGGACAAGGAGATGTCACTATGGAGGAACAGTCAGAGAGGCCGTGTCGCTGGCTTTGAAGATGGGGCATGGGGCCACAAGCCGAGGAACGTGGGCAGCCTCTAGCAGCAGGGAAAGGCAAGGAAATGGATTCGCCCTGAAGCCCAAGAAAGGAGCTCAGCCTTGCTGGCACCTCGATTCTTAGCCCCGTGCAACTGATGTAGCACTTCTGACCTCCACAAGGTAAGATAGTAAACGTGTGTTGTTTTAAGCCACTAGGTGGGTCGTGCTTTGTAATCGCAGTCAGAGAAAATGCCTATGGCCAGGTTCGTTACTTTGAGCATGGTGGTGACTTCACAGGGTGTGAAAACACCAAATGGCGACCATTGACATGCGCCGTAAATACGTCAGTGATACGTCAATAAAGCTGTTGAAGGGAAAACTTCTTACAAAATAGATCTTGACTGTGGTTCCTGTTTCCATCCTGACACATCTGCTGAGTGCACAGGAAAATCACCCACACGGATGGAGTTTCTTATGAACATTGTGCATAGCTCTTTTCGGTCAAGAGCTCTGTTAACTCTAGGATCCGACGGGTATGATAAGCTTGTCCAACCTATCTGGCCGTGGATTACTTCTGAGAATTTCTCATTGTTCCATCTTGTTAACGTAAGTACCCATCTGCAATTCTTCTCTGTCCTTCCGTATTATGATAACTAAGTTATCGGGGCGCCTGGGTGGCACAGCGGTTAAGCGTCTGCCTTCGGCTCAGGGCGTGATCCCGGCGTTGTGGGATCGAGCCCCACATCGGGCTCCTCCGGGATGAGCCTGCTTCTTCCTCTCCCACTCCCCCTGCTTGTGTTCCCTCTCTCGCTGGCTGTCTCTAACACTGTCTAATAAATAAATTAAAAAAAATCTTTAAAAAAAATAACTAAGTTATCAAATTGCATCTGAAACTGAGCTGGAAATTGTCATAAAGGCTCTAACTGAAACCAGGGGTTATTAACAATGCTAAAAATCTAAGGGCACTTGCAGGAGAAATAGGAGTTCTCTCCCGTCAGAGAATAATTTCTGTGTGTTCGCCTGCTCCGATGGGTGTGCTTCACTGCAGTAAAGTGGAGGTGTGGTTGTAATAAATTGTGAGCTTTGCCTGTAACCTTTGAATTAAGAGTCAAGATGGTAGGCAGATTCCCACATGCACTCAGGTGGGATTCGGTCCTGGTGTGTCAGCCAGCGTCCCCGAAGGAAACAGATGACACGCACAGAAGGGTTGGCGAAGAGAGTTAAAGGAAGGGGCCATGGTGGGTGGGGTCAAGGGAATCCAGAGGGAAGCTGGAGGGGAAGAGAGCGGGGGTGGGAAATTGCACTGTTGCCTCTCCATTAACATTCCTCGCAGCCCATGTCTTATGCTCCTGTAGGTGGGATGCACTTCCTGCCCTTTTGACCCTGGGCTTCATTAAATGACTTGCTTTGTCCAACGGAATGCGAGCAGGTGGGGTGTACCCCATATCTAAACAGAAACTTTAAAGGCACCAGTGTAGTTGACACACGCTTGGGCATCTGCCCTCGGCCTTGAGGAGAGCAGGCTCCAGAGAGGATCTGGCTCCAGGTATGGTGAGACGTGTGGAGCTGAGCCAAGACTGGCTCTGCAGAGCTCAGCAATGCCAAAGCTGAGGCACGCAGCCCGCGTGCATTGTGAGCAAGGAAGGATTGCTGAAGCAGCAGCAGAGAAACCTCACCAAAGCTTCTTCCCTTGATTGTGTGTGTGAGCTGTGACTACAACGAGATGGAACTCCTGTGATTAAGTAATTAATCAGTTGACTTGAGTCAATCAAAAGGGAGGCATCCTGGGTGGGCCTGCCTCGTCAGGTGAACTTTATGAAAGGTGGGCCTGGCCTAATCTGGTGACCTTTATAAACGCGAGGAGACTCTCCTGCTGGACTCAAAGACAAAGCAAAGAGCTGCTCATGAACTGCCTAGGAAAAAGACCGTCCTCTAATTGTTGAGGGCCTCAGTCACCTTGATTACAGGCTGGTAAGACCCTGACCCAAGGATCCAATTATGCCATGCCCAGACTCCTGACCCAGGAAATCATGAGATAATAAATATGTGTTGTTTGAAGCCTCTAAATTCGGGGTAATTTGTGTCACAGCAGTGGAAAAACAATTCGCCAGAGAATATGCATCCTCAGTATTGCACCACGTTACACATTTTTTTAAAGGTGCTGCGATGAACAGAACGAATGAGTCGCATTCCCTTTGTAGTGTACTCGGGCAACTTCAGCGAAGTGGAGCCGGGTAGGAGATAAATCCGACAGATTCGCCGCAGAAGGCCTTTGACAATCACTTCCCCGCATAATCGCGGTTGTTTTATCCTAACACGAGCAACACCCATCCTAAGCCATTCACTTGCCTGAATCCAAACCCCAGGTTTCCAGCAGGTCCCCTGCCCTCCCCAGGAAGGGTCCCTGGCCAAGACCCATCCCCAACCCTCTCCGCAGGCCTCCATGACAGCACTCAGTCTAGTATGGGATGGCTGTGTCCTTCCTTGGGCTTCCCACCCTTCCAGGAAGGAATCACGTCTCCAGTCTTCAGGTGATCCCAAGCACGTCACCAGATGTGCCCTTGCAACTCCCCCAAATGCTGGGTAAATGCCTGAGCTAGCCATCCTATTCCAATAGTGAGTTTTCCCAGCATAGCCGTTCTCAAAGTGTGTTCCTCGGACCAGAGTCGGCGTCTGCTTGAACTTGTTTGACGTCATTCTTGAGTCCGACCTACTGAAGGAGAAACTCAAGGAATGGGGCCCAGCCATCTGGGTTTGACACGTCCTCCCGGAGGTTCTGTTTGCTTTCAAGTTTGAGAATCTCTGCCCCAGCCCGATGTGTTTATATTTTCAGGGAATCAGCCCCTTTATCATTCCCAGGTCCCTCTCCCCCCATTTTGCTGTCACTGTTTTATTTTGGATTTTGTGCTCAAGTCCTCCCCGTCAGATCACTGATGCCGTGTCTGCTCACGTTCTCCTAGTCATTTGAGAGACGTACTTCAGTGGAATCATCCTCAATTTGTGGAGCAGTCGTGGGGGATTCAACGTAGTGCAGAGCACAGAGATTACCTGCCTCTCAAATTGGCCCCAGGAGAAGAGGCAAGACTGACCCCACTTTCCAGAGGCAGAATCTGGAGCACAGCCGTTTAAAGTAACTGACACATCACATCCCCACAGCCGGTGGGGCCGGACTCGAAATTCAAAGTCAGGGTGTCTCGCTTTAAAATCACTGCTTGTCATCCCAGACTGACTAGTCTCAGGACCTCGGACTCTGACTTTTAAAAAGCACCGTTTATTGCCTCCAAAGAGTTGGCCCCCCAAAACATTGCCATGGCGCTAAGGAGGCGTGCCCGTGGCGGAGGGCCTCAGAGCATCGTTTGCGACCAGCCCCTTCCCATGACATCGTGGCCTCATTTAACACGCAACGCGTTTTGTCCTACAAGCTTATGGGCCAACCTTATGCTTTTTGTGCCCGGGGGGAAGCAGCAGCTCTTGGAGGGACGGAGCAGACCACGTCACAGGCGGACGGAGGTCTTCCTCGGGGGTGTGGATGTGGCAGCTGCGAAAGCCACTCTGCCTTTCTCCTGGGCTCCAGGCTCCCCGCCCCATGCAGCTGCTCCTGGAAGCACCTTGCGCTGCTGCCTTCGCGCCGTTTTGCCCCCTCCGTCCTCCCAGGGCCCCTTCCCGGGGGCTTCCACTGACCCTTCCCTCCCACTTCGGGCCTCCATAGTATCTGTGGTACCCACCTTCCAGCTCTGACGTTGGGTGTGGCACCATGATTATATTTCGGGGTTCTGCAGCAAAGCCCCACACAACCACTGACCATAAGCCCTCCTGCCCCCTGGTCCCTGTGGCCCCATGCTGGTAAGAGTCCTCACCTAGGGCCTGAGCATGGTCAACAGTGAGGGGGATTGGAGTTAGTCACCGGCCGCCATCTTTCGTCTTCCTCTGAGGTTCTCACCTCAGCAACTGGCTGATTCCTCTGGGGCCTTCTAACATTCTATGTTCGGGGCTTGCCTAAGAAAAGAGAGAAGGAAAGCTATAAATAGTTATCATATCGGTTTGGGTTTGTTACTGTGCAAAAATAGGCATAAGATGGGACGCCTGGGTGGCTCGGCTGGTTAGGCATCTGCCTTTGGCGCAGGTCCTGATCCCAGGGTCTTGGGATCGAGCCCTGAGTCGGGCCCCTTGCTCAGTGGGGAGTCTGCTTCTCCCTCTCCCTCTGTCCCTCTCCCCTGCTTATGCTCGCTATCTCAAATAAATAAATAAAATCTTTAAAAATATATGCATAACATAAAATGTGCCATTTTAATCATTTTAGAGTTTTCCACTTCCATGGTATGAAGTGTATCCTTCGCCCCTATCCCCTTCCAGAACTTTCTCATCATTCCCAAGAGAAATTGTCATTAAGCAATAAGTCCCCATCCCTAACTCCCCCAGGCCCTGGTAACTACTGGCCTACTCTCTGTTTCCATGAGTTCATTTATTCTAGGTACCTCAAAGAAAGAATCACGTGATACTTGCTGTTTTATGTCTGTATCATATTATTTTTTGAACCAGGAAGACAATGACAGGTGTGCAGACAGAGGGTGGATAGTGTAAATGGAATTGGTCAATGGCCAGGGACATTAAGTTCTTTTTAAAAAATATTTATTTATTTGAGAGAGAGCATGAGGGGGAGAGGAACAGAAGGGGAGGGAGAGGGACAAACAGGCTTTGCACTGAGCGTGGAGCCTGACGGGACTTGATCCCAGGACCCCAAGATCATGACCTGAGCTGAAACCCAGAGGCACACACCCAACTGAGGGAGCCACCCAGGCGCCCCTATAGAAATACAATAAAAGATAAGTCCTGCAGAGGTGTGACTAGCAGGGGGTGGGCATGATGGGGGCCATCCTACGGTCTGTCCAACGGGGCGCAAGCCATGAGGGCAGAAACAGCCATGGGAAGCCAGCAAAGGGGGCATTTTCCTCCTCCTCCGTTGGCCTCACTTGGCCTGAATTCAGTCACCAAACCTGAGACGTATAGTCAGATCTTTCACCCCAACACCATGGGGCAGTAAGTGTTTTCCAAGAGCTTTTGATTAAGACTGTAATGAAACCGGGGCGCCTGGCTGGCTCAGTCTGGAGAGCATGTGACTCCTAATCTTGGGGTCATGAGTTCGAGCCCCATGTTGGGTGTAGAGATTACTTCAACAAATAAATACATAATTTTTTTAAAAAGACTCTAATGTAACAAGATTGAGGGAAAGATTGGTTTTAAGTATTACTTAGTCATCATCCTCCACCTGCAAATTTCAGCCCCAAAATAACTCGGGAAAAAAAAATTCTCGGTTATTTACATTTGCTCTCTATTTTTAACTGCCTTTCTGTTTAAAACATTTAATATCTTCTGAAGCACTATTAAAGCCCATTGAACCTGCAGCAAGATATCGTATTTATTTTTGTAGCTATTTTGATCCTCTCAGAGAACTTTTTGTTTTCATCGGAGCTTTTAGGGAAGGTGAAGCAGGTCAACTTGTCTGGCTGACTTGACAACTGGGTGTGCTGGGTTCTTAATAAAATGGTGCTAAATTCAGATCTACTAATCATGTGTCTTTTTATGTGGCTCAATTTTTCCATTACTTGAAGTTCCCAAATGCTAATAAACCCTAATGCACTATTTTTGGTGGGAATGAATGCATTATGCTTTTCAGAGTTGATGTTTTTACATAACTAGAAAACGTTCTGTAAGAGAGGAAAACCCACACTTGGAGGGCGGACATCAATTGGGGTTTTTTTTTTTTGTTTTTTTGTTTTTTTTCCTATTGATCTGGAGCTGTTTAAGCAGAGAAGCGGGGAGAAAGGTAAATGCAGCCTAGGGAAAAATACACCTACGGGTTCTGCCACTTCCGCCTTCTGTCTTCTGGGCCACGGGTCCTTTTGCATCCTCTCATTTCACACGCCTTAAGCATATATTTTCAAAGGGGTCTAATTGAAAAAGATGTGTCTGGAGGATGGCCACGTGGCTCCGTAAGAATCTCTAAGAGAATACCTCTGCTGTTCTTCCAGCCGTGGTTAGAATAAACATGTTGCCGTAGCATCACTGGAAATCATCAGCCCTCCTTAAAGCCCCAAAGAGTACAGATAAAATGAAGGTGGGGCGAGAGAAATAAAAAATGTTAGCAGACTTCTGCGGGAGAATTGACTAAGACGGGGAATGAAGGCCTTCTCTAGGAAAGTTCCGTGGCTTGATGTGGCCTATGGTTCCACAGGTGCAGACACAGGTGAAATACACCTAGTGTTACCGCGCTTACTGTCTGTAAGTCACGCCTCGGAGTTTGAAGACAAAGCCCAACCCAACGGAAAGCAGGAGTCGTAGTCGCCTGCAACAGAATGTGGAACTGGTAACTAAAAGTCCACAAAAATCGCAGCCCCCCTGTCTGAATTGTTCATTCATCGTCCCTCCCCTCCCTTCCCCTCCCCCCTGCTCCCCACACCCCCGCCAGGTGCCCTTTTCATCATGTCCCCTACAATAGATATCTGGGGGGCATGTTACTTTATTCTTTTTCAAGCAGCCTCTGGCACAAGGATGTAGCATTTTAAGAGTTGACTATCCGATTACTCCTATTTCCTTCTCGAATGTTTTCTAATTCTATCCTTCACTGTAGAGGAAAAAATACAAAATGTATCTCTTTTCCTTGGTCTGGCCCAGCAGGATCCTTGTCAACAGCTGACCTGTATTTCTGCGAACAGTACAAGCAGGAGGTGTGTGTAGCTTTCAGCGTGTCTCTCCTCTATTAGCGAGGTTGATTTTATTTACGGCTTCTATTAAGGGAAAAAATAATAGTCCTTTGCCCCAAGAAGCTGGAGCAGTGAGTGCTGGGGTTTTGCTCTGCGTGGCTCACAGGACAGATGTGGCAGATGTCTGCTGGGATCTGAACACGCACATGCCAGCACGTACGTTTGCGCTGGGTCTCATCGCGCATGTATTTCTCTTTGTTATCTTGCTCTCTCGGAAATTAAAGGGAAGCCAAACATCGTGTGGAAGAGCCTTGTGTCTTTCTTCTGCAGTTTAGTGTGGAAATCACTTTTGGTTACTTTTTCAAATACTAGATAAGTTTTATTTTGAAAAAAGAAAGCTTTCTATTTTAGTAACTCTAATGACACTTCTTCCTTACCTCCTTTTTTTTTTTTTTTTTTTTTTGGTTAGGATGAAATTCACAGTAAGTTTTTTTTCTTAAGTATACAATTCAATGGCATTTAGTATATGCACAGAGTTGTACAAACTTCACCTCTACGTAGAGGCCCAAGATGTTCATCATCCCCAAAGGAACCTCGTACCCATTAAACAGTCACTCCTCATTCCATTCCTCCTTTGCTCCAGCCCCAGGCAACCATTAATCTGCTTTCTGTCTCTAATGATTTACCTATTCTGGACATTTCATAGAAATGAAATCAAGCGATCTGTGACCTTCTGTCTCTGGCTTCTTTCACTCAGCATGTTTCCGAGGTTTATCCACATTGCAGCGTGGGTCGGTAATTCACTAAATTTATTTTAAATGAAAATAATTTTAGATGAAAAACAATAATTTGAAACACATTGAGCGTTTACTTATTGAGCACCAACTGTGTACCTAAGGCACTGCACTGTGGTCAGCATGCTGTGAAAGTTGACGTTCTCCTGGTTAGGACAAAAGTAAGTGAGTGTCTCCCCACCCACGTCACAGGCTGTGACACAAAACTAGTACAGGGCTGTCCCCAAGGTAGCCAGATTCTTGTGACTCAAAGACGGTCATCTTCGGGGTATTTATCCCCCCCTCCCCTCCCACTTCTCTTCAGAGCAATGTCCATTTTCCCTGAAACCACAGACAACATTTTTGAATTGTCACTTTAAGTCATGATATGTCAATAACCGAAGGGAGAGCCCTGTGAATATCACGAAGGAGGGCCAGCACTCGGGAGTCCTCCACGCTGGCCAGGGACAGAGGACACAGAGGCCAAATGGAAACAGCAGCTCTGAGCGAAGGTAGACAAGCTGGCCCTGGCCAGGGAGGGCGGCCCGTAAGGCTCATGGCTGGGAGAGGTCCTGTGCGGTCCTCTGACCTGACATAGGCCTTGCAGGAACAGTCAGACAAGGCAGAGAGTGGGGCTCGGAGAGCTCAGGGTGGTGGATCTCGTGGCCAAACGGAAGATTTGAGCCAAGATGCAAGACGTGGCTGCAACAACACAAGACAAGGCAGAAGCCGTTTTGTTCAGAGTCAAATACTTATTTGGCAATGAGCAAAATTGGTCCGTGTGAAAGGGAAACAAAAGAAAAGGAACGCCCTCACTTTCCTTCCTCCAACCTCCTGCAGCCACCGTCGATTTCCAGCCTGCTCCGGCTCAGGTGGCAATGACCCTAGACAACAACTGCAAGGTCGCCTGCATCCAAGGAAGCATGATCGGGCTTCCGCCCGGACGCCCAAGGAATTTCCCATCATGCCTCTCTTCCCATCCTGCCGAACAGTCCCCTTTGGCACTCTCATCTGGTCTTGTGCGTGGAGACTTTGCTCTTTGGTGTTCCTTCTTTCTTCTACACATCCTCTCTTCCCTTGCCTCCGTGCCAAGCTCTTCCCCACTCTTGCAGACCCATCTGTCCAACTCGCAGGTGGATTAGCTCTTTCCTTTTATATTCCCATCAAGTATGTCTTACTGTTGGAACAGTTGTTCAATCAAGGAAAACACAGTTACCCTGCCCAACGACAGGCACTGCAGATGATGCTGGAGCCTCGTGGACCTTCCAACTCAGCCGGAGAAAACAAGATGAAAAGTGGAAACCTCAGCTGGTATCGAAGGCAGAGTATGGCCAGTTACCACCACTTGGGAGAGCCCCTCAGAGTTCCAGATAGTTAGAGGAGGTGGAAATAGCTGAGGGCAACTTGAAAAGCAGACGGGGAATGAAGTAGGTGAAGAAAGCAGGGAGGTCATGACCGAGTGATAGGAGAACAAAGACACGCGGCAATTAAAGCCTGAGGAGAGCATGGGCACAGGCAATGAAGAGACAAATGGAAGAGTCCAGTTGTGGGTAATGAGGTCCGGGGGTGGGGGGTGGGTCCTGAAATGAAAGGGCAGCTGGTAGACTGGCCACCACGGCAGAAGGACAGAATGCGCAGCTGGATTAGATCTGCTGGGGGTCCGTGGGAAGCAGTTACAGATGGTTATAAGCATGGAACCTGAGTAACTGGGAGATTGTGGTCTGACGGAAACTGGACATTCAGAAATGGGGACAGTGTTTCCTTGTGGGGTAAAGGACATCATTTGGGCCAGATCGTTCCTTGGAGTGGATGGCTACAGCTCCAAGTCCCTCGAGGCTGAGTCACCCTCCTTTGGTGCTGGGGAAGATGACAGCAATGTGACATACGCAAGCATTGTGGCCGTTTGCTAGGCATGAAGCATGACACCTGTCACATTTGTTTATGGAATGCTTAGCTCTTGGTGCCCCCAGAGACTCAAGTGTGTACATCACAACACACCCCAGATGTTACAAGTTTCTATGAATAGGCTAAATAATGCATTAGCCTCGACCAGACTGCTCCCAAGAATAGAAACGGTGTCCTCCCTGTAGCTCTCGTTCCGGCAGCTCGGCAAAGCGAAAACCCCATTAGCGGACCTGCTGGGCTTCTCAGGAGGGTCCCCAGCATCTCAGGATGTCCTCCTCCTCCAGCCACAACACGGGGGTCAAAGATGTGAGTGCACAAATCCGCGCCTTCCAACACAACAGCCAGGAAGGGTCTCTTCACTGTTTCCATTCTTGGGGAAGGGTGGGGCGTGGGTCCTTACTGGTAGACAGTGAACATAAACCAAACCATCCCGGAACCTCCCAGAACACCAGCCAGCAGATTCAACCAGGCTGGAGTAAAAACAACAGAGGGAAAGGTTTCATGCTGTACCACATATTTGTGCCACTTTGATTTTTTTTTTTTTTTCCAGGACAGCACTGAAATAGGGAATGTTTAATTTGCCAGTCTCTGTGTTCCGGTGCACATAATTTTCTCAATTACCTGAAATGCTGAATGTCATCAAGTCACAGAAGACGGGCTTTAAAAACAAGGTTTTTAAAAAATTTTATTTTAGTACTTCTGCGTTTCACTGAATGAAATTACAAGGAGGGCAATTTCAAAAAGTAAGGAATACAGCATGTGAGCTTTTAGGACACCCACTAGGCAAACTCCAAATTTAGAAAAACAGATGAATTTTTATGGGATAATTATCCTTCTCACACATGCACACTCACTCATTCCTACCATTTGTCCTTCTGGCAGAGGTAAGTTTGTCTTCTAGAGTATAAGCTTCTGGAAGGTAGGGCTGTGTCTTACTGTTTTGCTTTTTCTCCTATAGATTCATAAAATGAACTCAATAAATGTTGGTTTGAACAGAATTCAATTTACATGACTATGAGTTTTTGTTTCCAGTGTGCTTATTTTTGCCAGACGAGCCACTGGATTGCTATTTTAGGAATGGCCATTGCTTAAAAGGTGACAATTGTATGACGTGAAGTGAATTTCCTAAAAGTATCCAGATCCAGCAAGGAAATGCAATTTGACAGGAAAAGTTGGGTCTTCTTTTTCATACAAGTTTCGGTTTTCAATGATTTTAGTATAAACATACCTTGAGAAAAATTTCACCTGCTTTTTATATTTATTTATCCAACTGGTGTTTCCAACGTATTTTGCAGGGCAGATAAAACATACAGCTTCATGCTTGTAACTCCATTCCTGTAGCTTTGTAGATGCAATCTGTGGAGTTTGTACACAGGAACGTTCACCTTGGCGGCTGGAAAGACCTCACTGGGGCTCCCGGAGCGCGCTGGGCGGAGCCGAGGTCCAGGGCCTGCCTGGCCACAGGTGTCGCGGATCACGAATGACTCTTGGGTGCCCCCAGACCAGTGGTTCAAGGGCGTGAAGCAGCCGTTCCGGCCTAAACTGGCCTCTGGCATTTATCAGGGTGCTGCCTTGGAATTCCTTTGTCCCCCTTTTGTCCCTTCTGTCCAAATCCTCTCTGTTTCCTCTTCCCTGAACGGGAGAGAGAGATGGCATGAAACAGAGAGCCCTGTCCCTCAGCCATTTCAGCTTGTTTAATATTTGTTTCCATCTATTGTTTTTCAGCTCCCGCTTTTGAACCAGTAGTCTCTGGTCCCCCCAGGTTTCGTGTTTTTCTGGGGCTGGATGGCGAATGTGGGTTGGTTAGGCCCCGGTTCCCCATCCTTGCCAGCTGAACCCCCTGGCAGGACCCTGGCTCCCCATCCCTGTCACTGAGCCCCCTAGGGTCCCTCTCCCGGCAGCAGCACTGTTCCCTGCCTGACAGTATTTCTGCGGGCCCTGCCATCCCTCCACTAGAAACCCGTTGTCCCCCAGCACAGGCACCCCCTCCATCCAGTGGGGGGATGGTATAGACTACACCAGCGGGCTCAGCGCCCATGGCCAGGCCTACAGCCCTGCAGTCAGGCCCTCGGAGCGGTCCCGTCCCGTGGTGCCCAGACGCCTGCACGAGCTGGCCTGCGGGAACTCCTGAGGCCAGTCCAGGGGGAGCACAGGGGCGGGCTCCGGGCACTGTGCCCTCCCGGGGTCCTCTGTGCCGTGGTGGCCGCCCCTGGGGACTGCACACACCTCCTGGCTTGGGAATGAAATTCTAGCCTGTCCGGGATTGCTCTTCACTCCCTCTGCATAACTAACTACACACGTTTGATGCAAAGTAGTTGTTACCAGCGAAACAGAAAGGCCTCAGTGGCAGATCACCTGAGTGAGGGAGAGGAGGACAAAAGGGGGGGGGCAACTTGGAAGCCATCTCAGCCCCGCAGGCAGGCTGCCTCAGCCCATCCAGCCAGGGCGGCTCAGTGGGACCCTGTCCGCGGCCCCTACCCCACTCGGAGCTCATGTGTGCACCCTCCCTCCGCCGAAGGGAGAGAAGCTGTTGACTCGTCCTCCTGAACGGCGCGCAGAGCAGACGCCGGGCTGCACGTCTCCTCCCTGTAAATCATTACATTGGCTCGGAGGAAGATGAGGCCCAGATCAGGTGATGTTGGCCCCACGGAGCCAGGTGACTGCCAGCCGGCCTCCTGCTCCCGGAACCGCACTGCTCCACCGCACAGATCGGAGCCAAGGCCAGGCCGAGGCCGGCGAGGGCAGACACCTGGGGCCCTGCGGCCTCCGCTTCTATTCCCCACTCCTTCCCCTGAGTCAGCGAGCCTTGGTGCTTCACGGCCGAGGAGGGCGACTCGGCTAACTTGTAACTGCTGTCATGACAGCTCCGAATACCAGTCACGGTTGAATAAACTTCCCTTAATCAGGAGCCCTTATCCCGTGGGAAAGGACTGGTCTGCTAGGAGGGCAGGCCTCACGAGCCTTGCCAGGGTCTGTCCTGCTCGCGGGCTCTGGTCAAGGAGCCGGACACCAAAGCGAGAGTAACCGAGCAAGACACAGGCCTGTGTGTGGACTGCTGCGGGGACCCAGGGGCCGCGGCGCCCAGGGGGCTGGACGGCCTGCCCATGCTCTGAGCAGCCGTGGGGAAGAGGCTGCGTCCCCGCACAGGCTCTCGGGGGGCCTGCCCTCTACCCGGCCGGACTCCCCGCTTTCCCATCTCCTGCCCTCCAGGGAAGAGCGCAGGACGCACAGCGCTTCTCCAGCCCCTGGGTGGCTGGGGAATTGGGGGAGCACCCCCAGGACAGCCACTGTGCTCGGACCTTGCCAGACGCGGAGGACGTGACCTGCTCAAGGCTGCATGTCGGTGCTTATCTGTCTCGGGCGCTGCTCACTGCCCAGAGCCCGCAGGGAAGCCGTGTTATAAAACCTGTGTGGGGTCTGCTCTGAGGGAGGCAGAGGGGGTCACGAGGAAACTGGGAAGTCATCTGAGGTCCTCCGCACTGCACACGAGGTGGCCTTGGAGGAGCGAGGAAGACGCCCAGGCCACGGGGCTATCCTTCAATGTCCCTGTGGGAACTGGGTCCCAGGCTCCACGACACGTTGTCCACTCAGAGAAGATCGGGGCCATCGCCAGGTTCCCGAGAGGTTGTCTGTTCTGTGGAGTCCACGGTGCGGCAAGCGTGATGGACACTCAGCGTCGTCCAGAAGAGCGACTCACAGGAGCCAAATCTTATCACGACTTTTGCTAAGCAGACAGCCTGTGGACAATTTGGGCTTTCTGGCAGCCAATTAGCACATAATTTCTTGCTTTAATTTCTAAACAAGAGCGAAACCACGCACGAGAGGCGAGATCAAATCTAAGAGATAACTACACTTGGAAATGTGCTCCAGGTCTGCGTGTGGCGACTTCAAGACCTCTGGCCTTGGTTTTGGTATCATTGTCAGCTTGTGGGTGTTTTCATTGGAAAGACAGTCGTCTCATCCATGGGTCATTCTTGCCAAGACGCGGTTGGGCCAAAATGTACCAGGAACTCAGGCCTCCAAGGATGCTCGGTTGCCTACAGCCTGTCACACTCACACACACACACACACACACACACACACCCATCTGCGTAGGGCTGCTTAAAGAAGGAAAATGGAAACCCCTTGATGCCTGTGAGCAGCCAGTGCCGCTGGGAGCTGCGGACTGGGGACTGGGAGCACAGAGGGGTCTAACCCTGTGGCTGAGAAGGGCCACAAAGACTCCTGAGTGCGGGCGGGCCCAGCTCCAGGGACCGCGATGATGCAGGTGTCGCTGGTGGCTTGGGGAGGCCCCGGGCCGGTGCGTGGGAGACACACGAGCAATGCTTGTGCTCCCTCCTACCTGCTCTGTCTTCTCTCTTCCAGTCACAGGGTGGTGGGAGCTGAGAACACACGGTGGGCCTCGTCACTGTGTCTCTGTCTCCCTGAAATAAATAAATAAATAAAAATTTTAATTAAAAAATAACGGGGTGGGGGTGCTTGGGTGGCTCAGTCGGATGGGCGGCTGCCTTCGGCTCAGGTCATGATCTCAGGGTCCTAAGGATTATTCCCAACTTGTCTGAAATTTTCTAATGTATCTGCAAAGATTTGTACACGACATTGCCTAATAAATCATTAATTTCTTTTCTGGGCATCCTCAATATTCCATTTCTCATGTCTAGTGTTGTTGATTTCCTTCTTCTGTCGTTTTTTCCCCTGCCTCCTGCCTTTTCATCATCTTTTACAGAGTTTTGTCTCTTTTACTAATTAAATCAAAGACTAATTTTCTGGGGCTAATTGGTAATCATTGTTTTCTTTTTATGAAAAGAAATACATAAACGAATATGTGTATAGTAAAAAAGGGAGGGAGAAGCAGTCCTCAGACAGAAAGCCCCTGGGGGGGGGCGCCTGGGTGGCACAGCGGTTGAGCGTCTGCCTTCGGCTCAGGGCGTGATCCCGGCGTTATGGGATCGAGCCCCACATCAGGCTCCTCTGCTATGAGCCTGCTTCTTCCTCTCCCACTCCCCCTGCTTGTGTTCCCTCTCTCGCTGGCTGTCTCTATCTCTGTCGAATAAATACATAAAATCTTTTTTAAAAAAATAAATAAATATGTGCATTTTTTGGCCGACGGGCTCCCGATCCGCGCAATTCTGCCCGCCACCACTAGGGACACTGGTCAATGAACGCAGACGTTGTGCGGGGAGGGGACGCTACTGGCATGGACAGGCGAGAGGCGGGGCGTGCTGCTCAGCACCCGACAAGGCACGGGCGGCCCCCCCCACGAGGAATGATCTCCCAATTAGAGCAATGCTGAGACGGGACACCCTATGTGTCTACTATGCCAGGGGAGGTCCGTGGACCGGCGGCGTCAAGGCCCCTGGAGCTGGGGAGACATGCAGTTTCGGGCCCCACCCCAGCCCTAGAACCAGACGCTGCAGCTCGACTCGGTGTCCCCAGTGGAGGCGGGCGGGGGGGGGGGGGGGGCGCGTGCACACAGCGGTGTGAGTCTCGGGGCCCATGTGAGGGGTGCTCTGCTGTCTCATGTAATCACTTGTCATGGAGTCCTGGGGTGGGGGGCAAGCCTTGCTCCAAAAGGTAACAAGGCCATGTCCTGAAAAGGAGGCTTTGCTGTTCTCTTCAGATCCTTTCTACCTGAGGCCTCTTTACCTCCCTACCTTGCAGTAGCTCTTTCCCCCACGTTTTTTGTGTGTCAGGTGTGGGGGTCGGTTTCTAAGAGCTTTCTTGACATATAATTCACGTATCATTGAATTCCTCCTTGCAAAGGTTACCGTTCAGTGGGTTTTTGTACCTTTGCAGGGCTGTGCGTCCATTACCTGGCTGCAGGACATTTTTCTCACTTCCAGAGGACACGGGGTACCCGTGGACAGTCACTCCACCTTCCCTCCTCTCCCGGCCCCAGCAACCACTAATCTGCTTTCTGTCTCCAAGGATTTGCCGGTTCGGGACATTCCATATGTCACAGGCTGGATTGTGTCCCCCCAAGATTCACACATGGAAGCCCTAATTCTTAGCACCTCAGAACGTAACCGAATTTGTCCATAAGGTCTTTAAAGCAGTGATTAACGTAAAACGAGGTCAGTAGGATGGGCCCTGCTCCCGTGGGGCTGGTGGTGTTGTAGGAAGAG
The DNA here is from genome assembly GCF_023065955.2 of Ursus arctos. NCBI lineage: Eukaryota > Metazoa > Chordata > Mammalia > Carnivora > Ursidae > Ursus > Ursus arctos. Next base: position 24,655,611 of record NC_079874.1, on the reverse strand, counting down.
GGGATTAAGACACAGGCAGGCACAGAGGACGACCACGTGAGGTTGCAGGGAGGAGGGGGTGTCTCCACGCCAAGGAGAGACGCCTCGGGAGGAGCCAGGCTTGCTGACACCCTGAACGTGAGCTCCAGCCTTCAGAACTGAGAGAAAACCCACTTCTGGGGCTCAAGTCGCCCGCTCTGTGGTGCTTTGTTCCCAGAGTCCTAGCACACTAATACGCAGTATAAATACAACCCTACAGCGTGTGGCTTCTCGGGGGGGCCTTCCCTCACTTTCTGTACGGTTCCACCCCTCCCCATCCCATCCCCCACTGTCCTCCTTTTTCCCCTCTCTTGGGGTCTCATCAACCTTCTTCTTTGGAAAAGCTCTTGTTCCCGACCACTATTGCCACCCAACCCCAAGGGTCACTCACGTCCTGGGGAAAGCTGTAGGGAAACCCTTGACTATTGTTGAGGCAGAACCAAGATGCTGAGTTGATTTTTGAGATGTAAAGTTATACCTGTCTGAACCTAGCGTCTCAGAAATATAAGTTACAGCATTGGTGAACTCATTTACCTACCGGTTGCATGGTTTAGCTTTGAAGATTATTTATTTCTAGTTCTTCTTATAAAGGACTTGATATTTTCACCCACAATATTTTGGATTATATTCAAGGCATATCATAAGCATTTTCATGCAATTTACTGTTGCAAATAAAGAAATCACATTCTTTGGTTTGTAGCTACAATCGGATTTGCGACCCTACGTGTAGATGTCTGATAAATTGAAGGCAATTCTTGGATCTGGATGTAGCAGGCAGGATTCACCCTGAGAAACAACACCTAACCGAGGATACACGCAGAGATTTATCACAAGGAATTGGCTTGTGCCGTTCTGGGGGCTGGCTAGGTATGCCTGAAATTTGTAGGGCATGCAATTAGGAGGGCCAGGCTGGTGTTCTTTTAGGGAAAAGGACAGAGAGTTGGACACACACACACAGAAGGAAGAAGTCCATGTGAAGATAGAGGCAGAGATTGGAATGAGGCAGCTATAAGTTTAGGAACACCAAGGACCGTTGGCCATCAATAGCAGAAGTAAAGAAGGATTCTTGGGGCGCCTGGGTGGCTCAGTTGGTTGAGCGTCTGACTCTTGATCTCAGCTCAGGTCTTGATCTCACGCTTGTGAATTTGAGCCCCACATTGGGCTTCACGTTGGGTGTGGAGCCTACTTAAAAAAAAAAAAAAGAAGAAGTAAAGAAGGATACTGCTCAGAGCCGTCACTGGGAACACGGTCCTCCCAACATCTTGATTTCAGACTTCTGGCCTCCAGAACTGTGAGAAAGTAAATTAGTGTTGTTTGAAGCCACCCGTTTGCTGGTGCCGTGTTAAAGCAGGCCCTAGGAAACGGACACAGTGTTTGAGTAAAGAACTGTGGATGGTAGCCTAGCCAAGCTGACACATCGAGAGACCAAGACAGGTACCTTCCCTTCGAATCCCTCTATCCTCACCCTCTTCTTCTCCACTGAGCTCATATCCAAGTTAGTGGAAAAGACAATGTGAACAAATGACCAAAGAACTCGAGCATCTGGGCCCATTGAAGACAGTGATGGAGATGGAGAGGGCGGAGCCCGAAGCCCAACAGAACCTTGAGAGTCCCGAGGGGCAGGAGGAAGCAGGGCAAGGAACCGGCCCCCAGAAAAAACAGTGGGTGAAGGACTCAGGAACAAGCAGGAGACATTTCGGGAACAGCAGGGGCCCAGGAAGGTGAGGTCCCAGCAGGCAAAGTGGGAAGAGAGACTTTCCCACTCTCCCAGGGACCGGTTTTCCTGGTCCCTGCCCAAGACCCACTCTCCACTCTTCACGACTATTCTCAAGTGACATCATTTTCAGTTTCTTAAAAATGCAATTGTGTGTACGTGTCGATACAGAAATGTTTTCCACTTAAACATAATTCTCGCAAGTCAACTGAAGGCTTTCTAATTTGTTTAAGTAAATTTTTAAATTTTCGAGTCGTTTTAGAGTTACAGAAACTTAGGGCTGAGAGTTCTGTTTACCCCTCACCCAGTTTCCCCTACTGACAGCACCTTACATCCCCGTGGGACACTTGTCACAACTAATCAGTCAACTGTGGTCAATCAGTCAAATTGACCAGACTCCAGGCTCTGTCTGGATCTCCCCACTGTTTCCGCGAATGTCTTTATCTGTCCTAGATCCCAGCCAGGATCCCACCCAAGTGCAATGCGGATTGCACTTATCATCATGACCCCTTAGTCTCGTCTGGGCTGTGAGAGGCTCTCATCCTTCCTTGTTTTTCACAACCGTGACAGTTTCGAGGAATGTGGGTCAGGTGCTTTGTTTTGTTTTGTTTTAAAGATTTTATTTATTTATTTGACAGAGAGAGTGAGAGAGCACAAGCAGGGGGAGCCCAGAGGGAGAAGCAGACTTCCCGATGAGCAGGGAGCCCGATGCGGGACTTGATCCCAGGACCCTAGGACCATGACCCGAGCTGAAGGCAGACGCTTCACCGACTGAGCCACCCAGCCCCAGGTGTTAGGACATTCTTAAGTTTTTATTTATATTTCACTACATTATATAACGTTTCAACAAACATTAGGATATCTTAAAACTAGAACCATATATGTCGTGTGGTAGCTGTAATGCCTGTCTTTGTCCTCTTTGTATAAAACTACGGAAGGCTAGGGGAGGTGCAGCCGTCATCTCATATTCTTAGCTCATGTATGAAACCTTGCCATTTTCGACTTTTACCATTCTGGGTAGAACTTTAATGTCTAAAAATTCGAAGCACCTTGGGAATATCTACTCATTTGAAAAAGCTATTTTAGTCAAGGGGGTCTTTGCAAAGGCAAACTACCCTTTGGGGAGCATACTTTTTGTTTCCCCATTCCAGAAAGCATTGCTTCCTTCTGTGCTCTTAGCCACTGCTGAGACAATTGCTGGGAAAGCCTCTGTCTGGTCAAGTCAGCCCCCCACCTGAGCGATTGATGGCCATGCGCTGGTGTGGGCTTCCATGAGTGGGGGAGCGGGGGGGGGGGTATCTGAAATACTTACTTATAGAAACGTGACTCATTCTCATTATTATCTCAAAAGTACATTAAAATGATCTCTCTCTTCCCCACTCCCTTAGGGACATTTTGAGAATTTTACGTGACAGATTTCTGATCTTATCAAGTGGCTGTGGTGTAGTCAAAATAACAACAAACAGAAAGTCGTCCTTAAGCGTGTGCGGCAGAGAAGCCCTGTGATGTTATTTCCTTGAGTTTTACAGTTTTCCTCCAACCTTCTGGGTTTTCTGTCTCTCTCTTTTTTTAACATTTTATTTGAGAGAGAGAAAGAGAGTGACAGAGAGCACAAGAGCGGGGTGAGGGACAGACAGACGGAGAAGCAGGCTCCCCACTGAGCTGGGAGCTCAACGTGTGGGGCTCGATCCCAGTCCCCTGGGATCATGACTTGAGCTGAAGGCAGACGCTTAACCGACTGAGCCACCCAGGCACCACTTCCTTCCTTCCTTCCTCTCTTTCTCTTTCTTTTCTTTCTTTCCTTCCTTCCTCCCTCCCTCCCTCCCTCTTCTTTCTTTCTCTCTCTTTCTTTCTTTCTTTCTTTCTTTCTTTCTTTCTTTCTTTCTTTCTTTCTTTCTTTCTTCTCTCTCTCTCTCTCTCTTTCTTTCTTTCTTTCTTTCTTTCTTTCTTTCTTTCTACCTTCTTTCCCTCTCTCTCTCCCTTCCTTCCTTTTGTTTTTGTGGTCAATTTTATTGAGGCATAATTTACTTACAGTAAAGTGTACCTTTCAGAGTACATTCCTATGAGTCTTGGCCAACATTTACAGGGATGAAACCAGCACCTAAATCAAGATACAGAACACCTTTGTTACCACCCTCCCCCCAAAAATTGCCCCTTGGCCCTCTGTAGTCAATGTCCTTTCTGACGCCCACCCCCAGGAAACAATGATCTCAGTAGCTTTGCCTGTTCCAGAAAGCCATATACTGTCAATGGAATCATGGAGAATGTTGGCCTTTGAGACTGCCTTCTTTTTCACGTGGCGATTTATGTTGGCGACGCGTGGACATTGTCGCCGGGGCGTAAAGCGGGTACCCTGTAAGGGCTCATGACTGCTCCACTGTATGGAGACACACAGTTCATTTATTCATTCTTCTGTCAAAGGGCGTCCGGGTTGTTTCCAGGTTCTGGCAACTATGAAGAAAGCTATCTGCGTACAGATTTTTTGTGTGACCTAAGTTTTCCTTTCTCTTGGGTTTATAATGAGGACGGGATCCCGGGGCATATTCGCACATGACAGATGTCTGATCTTATCAGGTGGCTGTTCATTTTGTAAAAACAACATCAAAAAGACTTTATGACAAAGGCAGTGGGGGGAAAAACGCGAACGTTCCACCTCCATCTGGTTTCACCTGTGCCTTTCTTGAAACTGCTGGATTTCCTTTCAGTGTGGTGTCGTGCTTCACTATGTGGGAGATGAGTTTTGTGTGGCAACTATTTATAAAACCAGCCCCTCTCCCCTCCTTGTTCTCTCCAGCCAGTTTTCAACACTCCAGGCAGAGGTGGAAACAAAGGGAGGAAAAAAAAAAAAGCACACCACTTCTTATAACAAAATCTGCTACCAAAAGAGAAGGGGAGGAGGAGCGGCCTTTTGAGAATGATGATATGCGGTTATTTCGTAGCTGTGATGGCTGTGTATTATTCGGGCCGAATTGGAACTCTCGCCTGTCCTGTTGAGTAAACCTGGGCCGTGTGTTCTGTTCATTGCGTCGGGTGTTGCTGGGTGGGCGGGCTGTGAAATTATTCACCGACTGATAGGCAACAAGGTTAGCGTCAGAAAGACCGTGGGTTTTGGAATCCGCTGCGGGATGGGAGTTGGCTTTGCGTCCCTTCTGCAACAAGTGCAGTGTGGCAGGCAGAACGTGGCCCACGCACAGAGGTGCCCGCCCCAACGTCCTGGAACCGGCGAAGGTGCCATCTTCCGGGTCGTCAGGGACTTTGCACAGGTCACTGAATGAAGAAACTGCCATGGAGAGACTGTGATGGCTGACAGAGCTTGGCCCAATCTAATCACCGGGACCTTTGGCATTGGAAGCAGGAGGCAAGACAACAGCAGGTGGGAATTCGCGATGTGTCCCGTGCCACGGAATGTGGGCTCTGGACGCGGGGAAAGGCGAGGACACAGAATTTCCCCAGGGCCTCTGGGAGAACCCCAGCCCTGCCAGCACCTTGACATTAGTTAGCCCTGTGGTACCGAGGCGGGACTTCCGAGCTCCGGAATGGTCCGCTGATACATTGGTTTGAAGCCATCCGGTGTATGGTAATTTGTTGCAGCAGTGACAGGAAACCGATACAGTCACAAACCTGAGACTCGACTTGTTACCTCTGTAAAATGGGTATGTTCGTAACTGTATCTCCCCAACCGGACTCTGTGAGATACAAAAAAATGTCGAGTTCCTATAGTCTCGGTTCTTCCTTTGCGCACCAGCGTGTGCGCCTGTCAGGATACGTTTACTTTTGCTGAGTCTTTCTGATGACCTTTACTCCGCCTGAGTGCGTGTCTGTGCCTCACCCACAGGCATTTGTGCTCTTCCAGAATCCATCAACATCCACTAACAGGATGAGGTTGGTTCCTAAAGGCAATCTGTGCTTTTCTTCTACCATCGTTGTCCTCCTCCTTTTTCTTAAATATGAAAAAAAAAGTGTGTGTGTTTTTTTTTTTGGTTTGTTTGTTTTGTTTTTAAATAGGCTCCACGCTGAGATGGAGCCCAACACAGGGCTTGAACCCACGACCCTGAGATCAAGACCTAAGCAGAAAGCAAGAGTCAGATGTTTAATGAACTGAGCCACCCAGATGCTCCCCAAAACGGTGCTTCTTCATTTAACTGAATCTGAAAATTTTTTTGGAAAAAAAAAAAACACACCATAATGAAGATAAAAAATTTCTAGGAAAAAGTTAACAAGTTATGTGAAGAATGTTGAATCATTCAGTCTCTCAGAAACAAGGGTCGGCAAACCTTCTGGAACCTGCCAGACAGTCCACGTTATTTATGTTTTGTGGGGCGTAGGGTATGTATCAGCCACTTAATTCTGCCGTTATGACCCTGGACGCAGTAAAGGATTGGGTGTCTTCGTGTTGCAGTGGACCTTTACTGATGGGCACTGAAATTCAAATTTCAGATAATTTTCACATGTCACCGGCTATCATTTTTCTGTTGATCCACCGCCCCCCCCCCCATCGATTCAAAATCTATCCTTACCTTGTGGGCTGTATGGACACAGGTATAGGAGCTGTCATCCGCCAATTCCCGCTCTAGAACAGATGCTCCATCAGGGCAGGGGTTTAATCTTTCTGGGTAGTCCTCCTTCCCAGTGCCTGGTGCCGCATGCCTGGCAGGGTCAGATCCCGTCTCTATTTTACGTTTTGATGTTTTGTTCATCATGGAGGGTGTTGTGGTTTTTGTTTTTTTTTTGCATTAATTGTGAGTTTTAAAATGGGGCATTATAATATTGTTTATCTTGAGTATGGTTTTGGTGTCCCCTTAAACTCGCCTCACCTTAATGTCAAGGTCCAGGTCCCATGGGAGGGGTCCGTGGTGGTGGCATGAATGAGTCCCTCGGTGGAAGGGTCTTAGAGGAGTGAGGATGCCGGCTTACACTTCGTCCCCGGGCAGGAAGACCCCAGGGAGAGATTTCAGGGGGTCTGTGTACGTACGCGGGTGGGAACTGCCGTTTTAGGATCACTGATCACTAACTGAAATTCAGCGTTTCAGACAACTATGAATATCTATATTCCTCTTGGGTGAATGACAGCAGCATTCACAGTATCTTTAATTTGTTACCAATTTGTCACCAAGAGCAGTCTGAATTATTTTTAGAGCGGGTTACAGTTGAAGCAGATTTGGTTTATACTCATCACTATTTTGAAACGACAGAAGTTATCAGAGCCACTTCTAGAGCTTGCTGATGGAAGTACTGGAGAGGAAGCACGGGTTTTACTATATTAGAATTATTAAAAATATTTGATAACTGTATTTTAACAATCGGTTTTCTTTGTAATCGTGTGTATTATGTTATGTATTTTATGCGTCTAGAAACAATATTCACTGAATTTCTAATGAAGGTCTGAGGCACAGAAATGGTTACAAACCCCCCTCCCTTGATCCTTTAACCTCTCTGGTTTGGTCTTCTCCTCTGAATATTGGAGATAAAAATCCCAGCCCTCCAGTATTACGGGGAGAATCAGATCCAATATCCTGCATGAACAGCCCATACCAAATGCAAGGTGTTCTCTCTATTCAAATGATGTGAACTGAACGTGACATTCCAAACAGAAAAAAAAAAACAAAACAACAACAACTCACATGCCTTAGCCGGCTGGAGCTGGCCTAACAAAGGACCACGGCCTGGGTGGTTTAAATAGAAATTTATTTTCTCACAGTCCTGGATGCTGAAAGTTCCTCTCTCCTCCTGTTTACGTCTTCAAGTAGCATCTCATGGGGTCCTTCAATAGTTTCTTTCCAGTTTCTAAGGGAAATTGGAAGCAAAGCCCCAAAGCAAAGAAAGGCTTGAGGTTGATAAGTGAAGTGGGAAAGCACACCTAGCCCCTCGTCTCATAAGGAAAGATCGCGGCGGACGCTTACTCAAAGCTAAGACATGCTCCGTGAACATCAAGGAAGGATCGTTGTGACATCCAGCACGTCGGTTCTGGACTCTTGGGGCTTTCTGAGTGGCCCACTCATGGAAACAAATATTGGCCTATGGGTTAGGAATCTTTGAAAGTCAGATGAGCCCAGGGGAAATTAGATACTGGAGTCAATGAAAACTGGACATTAAGTCTTATGAGAAGTCTGATACTTCGGGGCGCCTGGGTGGCGCAATCATTAAGCATGCCTTCGGCTCAGGGCGTGATCCCGGCATTCTGGGATCGAGCCCCACTTCAGGCTCCTCGGCTGGCAGCCTGCTTCTTCCTCTCCCACTCCCCCTGCTTGTGTTCCCTCTCTCGCTGGCTGTCTCTCTCAAATAAATAAATAAATAAATAAAATCTTAAAAAAAAAAAAAAGAAGTCTGATACCTCTTCCTACCTTTTTTTTTTTTTTTAAAGAAGGGACTCATTTTTTTAAAAGACCATTTTTAGATCTAGAAAACAATTTAGCATATAGTACAGAATTCCCATACTATCTGCCTCTCCCATACAGTTTCCAGGGCTAACATCTTTCCTAAGTGTGGTGCGTTTGTTACAATTAATGAATCAATATCGATCAAATCCATATTTTACATTAGAGTTGACTGTGTTGTGCAGTTCTAAGTGTTTGGACAAATGTAAAAGGTCCTATATCTGCTGTTCTAGTCTCATTTGGAACAGTTTTATTGCCCTGAAAATGCCCTGTGCCCCATCTGTCCATCCCTCCTCTCCCATCCCCAGAACTGCCCCCCCCATCTTTTTAGTTTTGCCTTTTCTAGAGTGTCACAGAGTTGGAAGCACATGGCATACAGCCTTTTCAGATGAGCTACTTTCCCTTAGTGATACGCATTTCAAGTTCCTCCCTGCCTTTTCATGGCTTGATAGCTCATTTCTTTTTATGGCTGAATAATATTCTGTCATATGAATGGGCCACAGTTTCTCCATTCGCCTACTGAAGGGCTTCTTGACTGCTTTCTGTGTTTGGCCATTATGAGTAAAGCTGGTATAAACAGTCCCATGTGGGTTTTGTGTAGACATGTTTTCAACTTAGTTGGGTAAATACCTAGGAGCACAATTGCTGGATTATATGGTAAGCCGACGTCTAGCATTTGGAAAATGCTAGACGGTCTTCCAAAGTCGCCATACCATTTTGTACTCCGCGGGCCATGTCGGAGAGTTCCTGTTGCTCCACGTCCCGTTAGCACTGGTGTTATCATTTAATAGATGTGAGGTGGTATTTCATTTTATTTATTCTTTAAAGTTGATTTATTTACGTCATCTCCACACCCAGTGTGGGGCTCAAACTCACAACCCTGAGATCCAGAGTCACACGCTCCTCCCACTGAGCCAGCCAGGTGCCCCCAGATTTTTGTTTTAATGTACAATTAAAGCATGTTTTCATATGCTTTTTTGCCATTTGTATATCTCTTTGGTGAGATAGTTCCAGATCTTTTGCCCATTTTTAAATTAGGTTGTTTTCTTACTGAGTTTTAAAAGTTCTTCGTATATTTTGGATACAATCCTTTATCAGACATGGATTTTGCAAATGTTTTCTCCCGTCTGTGGCTTGTCTTTTCATTTTCTTAATGGTGTCTTTTTTTTTTTTTTTTAAAGATTTTATTTATTTATTCGACAGAGACAGCCAGCGAGAGAGGGAACACAAGCAGGGGGAGTGGGAGAGAAAGAAGCAGGCTCCTAGGAAGGAGCCTGATGTGGGGCTCGATCCCAGAACGCTGGGATCACCCCCTGAGCCCAAGGCAGACGCCTAACGACTCCGCCACCCAGGCGCCCCCTCTTAATGGTGTCTTTTGCAGAGCAGATGTTTTTAATTTTGAGAAGTTCAACTTTAATTTTTTTTTTCTTTAATGGATCATGCTTTGGGTGTTGTATCTAAAAACTCACTGCTACACCCGAGGTCGTTTAGATTTTCTATGTTACCTTCTAGAAGTTTTATAGTTTTGCCTTTTACATTTAAACCTATGATTCATTTTTGAGTCAGTTTTTTGTGAAAAGCGTAAGGTGTATAGCTAGAGTCTTATTTTTTGCATATGGAGGTCCAATTGTTCTAGAACCATTTGTTAAAAAGGATATTCTTTCTCCATTAAAATGCCTTTGCTCCTTTCCTCAAATTAGTGGAGTATATTTGCGTGGGCTCCTCCTGCCTTTTAATTAAGATTTTGGCTACTGTTTAGGGGGAAATACTGATAGCATTTGTTGCAAGCCGACTCTTGTCAGCTCCCTCCAGCCAGCAACCAAAAATAATTGTTTGGCACGTAGATCTTGCACAGTGGATACCGGCGGAAATCACTGCTGCTCACACACTCCATATTAACCTTTACTTTTTTCACAGTGCTCCTTTCCTTCTGCTTTATTTCCTGTTTTCCTTGTTTTCTCCCACCTTACAGGACACACATTGGAGTAAATCTGCAAAACACATGAGATAAAATAGTCTAATTTACCACCTACCTACCACCCATCTAGCATTTCAGAAAGAGGAATTTCAGCGGTGTCATGATAAACGTAGGCGGTCTATTTTCCTGTACAGGGTCTTACCAAGTCCCTTAGGGGTCCTAGGATAAGCTGTGTTCCTTACTTGCAAGAAGACCTTTGGGATTGTAGGGACATTACCAAAGAGACGTGATGGATTCTGAGCTCACTCCTAATGTTAGTTACCGAAGACCAGCTGTGAAAATTGGTCACAGCGGTCATAGTTTGGAGTGAGGATTTCCAGCACTTTCCTATACTTCAAATGATTGGCACCTGCCAAGTAATCAAAACATACAAAGAGGCCTTTTCACCAAGTTCAGCTCGGAATTTCCAAGCAGCTAACGACAGGCAGGGCTGGCAAGCCGGAGGGCCAGTTTGACTGCGCGGCTACTCGAGAGTGTGCGGTAGCCGAGGGCCGCGTCCCCGTAAAGCCGAGAGCTGTAATGATGTCAACTTGTTATTTACTTTCCAAATCTGAATGACTGAGCAAGGCGAAAGGAGAATCAATCAACCACAATGTGACCCTACAGGCGGAAAAAACGCAGCGCTCCCACCAGCAGGCGGTGGGGGAAGGGAAGCACGTGTAACCCGGCCCGGGTTGCATCATGAGCTTGCTCGGGCTTTCAATTGCACCCTTGGTTTTTCGATTGCATGTAATACCTCAGCATCAGTCCGCACAAGCCCAGGGAGCCGGGGAGCAACGAAGGGCAGGCTCAAGGGAAGGCCCCACCACGTCCTTTTGGGGGGCCTTGAATGGCAACTGATACATAATAAGACACAATCTATTCTGCTGATTGACAATTATGGAGACTGTGTAAGTGTGTATTTTTTATTGATGTGCTCTAATAATGGTGTAGCAACAGTCGTTTTACATCATTGACGTTTTACAGCAATATTTGGCAGAGTAATTTTTAGGTCCGCCTTTTTGATGGAGACCAGCTCCTTAAAAACTCACCTCGGCCCCCCCCCCCCCAACAACCTGAACAACAAATGGTCCAGTGTCCCAGAAAGGAGCAAGTGAGGTTACAGTTTAAAATGCTGAGTGTACTGGGCTCGGAGCGCAAAGCTCATTATACACCAAAGGGAGGGGCAAAGTTATCTTAAAATATTCAACAAAGCAGACACTTAAGTGTTGGGTGGTGGGCGCGGTATCTGTTTAATTGAATTAAGACCTAGAGTGGTGGGCAGGGGTCTCCAAACTGGAGGGGAGGGAGAGGCTCTGGGGACTTTGGTGCTCTAGGGCTGGGCCGAATAAGCCATTGCAACATAAAACCCTTTGCAAAGCCTGTGGGTGTGGTGGGGGTCGGGAGTGAGGAGGCCCGGGGGCCCAGGTACCCCTAGCTCCACAGGCTCCCCCCTCCTCAACCGAGCTCCTGGCCTCCACTTCTGTGTGTCTGAGTTTCTTTCTCCCCAAGCATTTCTGGCTCTTTCCGGGAGGTGTTTTGCAAAGGTCGAGGCTCCGCCTGAGTCTCCACTTTTTTGGGAGGGGGAAGAGGCCTTTGGGGTGTCCTCTAAGCCGCCCATTTTGAGAGATGCACCCTCGGGCAGCTTGCAGGGGGTTGTTAGGGCAGCTGAGCAGCTTCTTTTTTGAGGTGGGGGAGGGTAACACTCCAGCAGTGGCTCGGGTTCCCCTCCCCCCTAGAAACCGCGGGGGTGGTGGCCCGGGTTCCTGTCCCCTCTTGGCAGTTGGGGGGGGGGAAGGCAGGGTTTGGGATTAGGACTGCGTCGGGGTAAGCCCGTGTACCCTTCATCGCCCAGGAGGCCACGGGGAAAGGGAGAGGCCCGAATTCCCCTCACCCACGCTAGGCGTGGGGGCGAGGGGAGAGCGCGGGGTGAAGGGCTGTGTGGGGTCGCAGGTCCCCCCACCGTGGGATAGGCGCTGGATTGGGACGCGGGGCCTCCCCAGAGGCCGTGGGGGGTGCGGACTCACCCCCCCTTCGCCGTGGGGGAGGGGCGGGCCTGGAGTCCCCTCCCCCGGCTGTGGGGGAGGGGCAGGTTTGGGACGCGGCCCCCCCAGGGCGCAGGGGCGGGGCCGAATGGACTCGGGTTCCCCTCCCCCGGCCGTGGGGGAGGGGACGGGTTGGGGCGCGCTCTTCCCCCCCCCCGCCCCGGCTGTGGGGGAGGGGCCGGCCCTGGCGGCAGCAGCCCCCCTGGAACTTCTCCCGGCCGGGGTCGGCGCGCTGGCGGCCGCTCTCCCCCGCCCAAACCCCGGAGGTCACTGCCCGTGCCGGTCCCTCCCGCCGTCCCGCCCTCTCCCGCCGCCGCCGCCGCCGCTCCCGCCCCAGCCCCCCCCACTCTCCGCTCTCGGGAGCGAGGAGCCGCCAGCGCCCCCGCCCCGCCGCCGCCGCAGCGCCCTCGGCCGCCATTCGGCACCCGAAACTTTCCAGCGCCCGCGCCTCTCGGGGACTCGCGGCGGCGGGGCGGGGGCGGCCCGGGGGCGGCGCGCGGCTGCTCCAGGGCGCCGGGCCCTCCTCGGCCGCTGCACGGCCGGGGCTCGGCGACGGCCGGCGGCAGGGAGGCTCGGAGCGCGGCGGCGCCGCCACAAGTTGCGCTGCTGGCGGCGAGGTGAGTGCGCGGGGCTCGGCCGGCCGGGCGCGGGGCAGGGGGCGCAAACTTCTCCGGCGGGGGTGGGGGTGGGGGGCTGGCTGGCGGCTCGGGGCGCCCGCACGCTCCGCCCGCCGCCGGGGCTCTGGAGGGGCAGGTCCCCAACTGTCCCCGGGGCTTGGGCTGGGGTGCGGCGCGCTCCCTGCAGGCTGAACAATACCCCGATGTGGCCGCTCCCCAAAGTGCCGGCGCGTCGGGGGCGGGCGGAGGCGGGGGGGGGCTTCGTCTTGGGGAGGGGGAGGCGGGCGGTAAGTTTGGGGAAGCGCTCTGTCTGTCCCCCGGTGTCCCTTTGTCTGCTGATTCTGGGGCTGGCTGGGCGAACCTGCGCCGCCGCGGGATCCCCCCCGTGGGGGAGGGGCGCCCCATTCATCCCCGGGCGCCGGCCAGCCCGCCCGGGACCGGGTGGAAGCGCGGCCGCGCGCAGCGGAGTGAGTGGCGGGCGAGGCGGCGCGGGCCCGGCGGCTGCTCAGTTTCCGAAACGCAGAAACTGTCAAGGAAGTCCGGAGCTCCCCGGCCCGAGCGAGGGGACCTGGCAGAGGACGACATCTGTGTGTGTGTGTGTGTGGGGGCGCCCCTGGTGAGGCGGGGGTCTGCAGAGCGCGGCCTGGAGAGGGTGCAGACCTGTTGCTCCTGGGCTCCTGGGGCTCGGGGGAGGGGTGCCCCCAGATCCGTGTCTTGGGCTGTGCTCTCCAGGGGGACCATCCCTACAGCGAGGGGGCGATGCTCGGAACGGCGTGGGGCTGCGCCTTCGGGCGTCGGTGACCGCCTGGTATATGACAATTTGGGGTCGCTAGAGGCCCGCCCGCGCTGGGGTAGGGCTTGGACTTCACGTGCATTGCCCGAGCGCGCGGTCAGGCCTCGGCCCCGACTCGCTGCACCGCCTGGCATTATCCGAGCCTACTGCATTGGAAATTCCACAAAGTTAGAGTCGGAGGTGGTTTTTTAAATTCCCCCTAGTCGGTGATGTTGTGGAGCAGAACCCCTAAAGAAACAAAAACCCACCTTCTCTTGCATCTGCAGCCGTTTCTGGTTTGTATTGTCACATGTGGCTTGACCCGACTTCTGGATGTTTTTCTCTCCTGATGCGCCGCCTGAGTCCCTGGTTTAACCTGGAAGGGGAGGGGCGGGACTCTAGATGGGAGGAGGAGGGGAGAGGAAGGGGGCGAAGGGAGAGCCCTGCGAAGGTCCCAAGCGGTGACTTCCGGGTAGCAAATGGCTTTTGACGGTTTTATAAAAAGTTTACAACTAGTCATTCCTAGAAAAGAGGTGGTGGGGGTGGGGGCAAGAATGTTGAATATGGCACGATGAAGACGTGAAGATGACACTTCTATTTTAAAGGATCTTCATGTCTCCAGTGTGCTGCAGATTCTCCTGGAAAACCAGCCAGCTGGATACCTAATCCAGGGATAAAAGTTGAAGTTCATCTCTTGACCCACTTACTAAAGTGGCCCTTAAGGGGATTCCAGTCCTTAAGTGAACACACACCTGTGGGACAAAAATTGAGATTTTTTTTTTGTAGTTTAGCTGGTGGTGTGCACTGCGGGGCAAGTGTTACACGATCCTCTGGGGTTGGCTTTTCTTTTTGCTTGTAGACAGAGCTTAATCAGTCCAGCAGTTATCAACACCCCCATTTCCTCACCCTTCCTGTTTGAATGTTTTAATGGGCTGAGTAGGGATGGTGTGGATGTGACCTCATGGTTGGTCTTCATCTTACCTTCACCTGTGGGAGCTCTAGGCTTCTGGGCGATGGCATCAGGAGTGTCCCTGAATGGACTGTTAGGAGGGGTTCGGTGGTTCTAGAGCCCGCAAAGAGGTGGACAGAGCCCTTGAATCCAACTCAGTCTTGCCACATGTGCTTGGCTAGAAACCTAGCCTTTGTCCCCGTTTGGCCTAAAGTAGTGAAAGGGCCCGCCCTGCTGACCTTGAAGGCCTGCAGCTTTTCTAAGCATCATTTCTACACGTGTAAAAATAAAACAGGGGGATTGAAATCGTGGTCTCACTGTGTATTGTGAGGACAGAAAGAATGTGTAAGTTTTCTGAACACTGTAAAGCTGCCTGTAAGTTTTAGTTGTGCTCTTGTGCAAATCAAATAATTGTCTTTATGTTATTGGAATGCCGTGCACTGAGGATTTTACAGGCACTTAATGCCCTGTGCCTAGCAATTATTATTTCCATTCCGCTGCCGAGAACACTGACTTGCTAATACATAGCGGAGGGAAGATTGTCTGATTCCTCAAGCCCAGCTCTCAAGCTTGATGTTCCTGTTTTCATGTCTCCCTAGCATGAGTTTTCACGTTTGGACATCTAAAGCTCTTCAAGTTACATACACACGTTCACGAATGAGAGTCTGCATAGAAACCTGTGTGTAGGGGCACCTGGGTGGCACAGCGGTTAAGCGTCTGCCTTCGGCTCAGGGCGTGATCCCGGCGTTATGGGATCGAGCCCCGCATCAGGCTCCTCCACTATGAGCCTGCTTCCTCCTCTCCCACTCCCCCTGCTTGTGTTCCCTCTCTCACTGGCTGTCTCTATCTCTGTCAAATAAATAAATAAAATCTTAAAAAAAAAAAAAACCTGTGTGTAGACACAGACGTAGTTCTGAGGAATCAAGAGTTTGATTCTAGAATCTAAACTTTGACCACAGTGGAGGAATTGCTTTTATAGCTTCATTGTCCAGTATGGTAACCACTGGCCACATGTGAACATTGAGATTCAAATTAATTAAAACTCCGGAAAATTAACAGTTCTGTTCTTTCAGTCCCTGTAGCCATGATTCACGTGCTCAGTAGATGTCAGTGGCTGGTGGCTGCCATATTAGCACAGTACACGCAGAAAGTTCTGTTCGAGCGTGCTACCCTGTAGTTACTACAATAAATATTAATAAAACCGTGTACTTTTTGTGGGGGGAGGGGAGAAGCTATAAAAGTTTGAAATAATTCACAGGTAAACTTAAAAAAAAAAAAAAAAAGACCCATTTCCGCCAGTGATTGACCCAGGAAAGTGATTTCAGCAAATGGATTCTTTTTTCTTTTCTTTTCTTTTCTTTCTCCTTGCCCAACGTGGGACTTGAACTCATGGCCCTGAGATCAAGAGTCTGGTGCTCTACTGGCTGAGCCAGCCCCCAGTGAATGGATTCTTAACCTGAAGTTGAGAGCTGAGGTTTTTTTTTTTTTTTTTTTTTTAAGATTTTATTTATTTATTTATTCAACAGAGATAGAGACAGCCAGCGAGAGAGAGAACACAAGCAGGGGGAGTGGGAGAGGAAGAAGCAGGCTCCTAGCGGAGGAGCCTGATGTGGGGCTCAATCCCATAACGCTGGGATCATGCCCTGAGCCGAAGGCAGACGCTTAACCGCTGTGCCACCCAGGAGCCCCAAGAGAGCTGAGGTTTTGGATCGGGGTGCATGGGATCAGTTTTGAATTAGAAAACCGGGACTCCCAAGTCAGCGTCTCTCCCTGCGTGTTTAACCGTGGGGGAGGCAGGTAGCATCTCTGCCTTGGTGTTCCCATCTGAAAAACGCCAGAGCCTTTAGCCCGTCCCCAAGATGCCGGCCTACGCGGATTGCGGTGAGCGTCCCCTGGGCTGTTCGGGAGCCCAGGTTGTGGACCTCGGTAAGGCCCTGTGTGGGTGATTGCGGGTGTGGCCTTGTGTGATGTGTTCAGCCTTGGCTTGCTATGGCTACCACAGGCTTTCAGCACCCCCCCCCCCCCCGCCCCCTGGAAGTTTGAGTCTTGAGTTTTGAGGTTCCGTCTCTTGAGGTCAGACTCTTTGGTATTAAAAAGGCTGATAGGGAGTCTTTCCAACAAAGTGAGATTTCACAATCGTCGAAGTATTTTTTTAAAAAATGGGTGAGTGCTATAGCTGTTTCCTGTGTGCCAGGTCCCTGAGTCAGGATGTTATTTTCATTACTTTGTTGATGTGTCCTTTTCACAGTTCTTTGTATTTTTTATAGTAATGGGTTAGACGTTTTATTTGTAAATGAGGATGGGGGAAACCCAATTTCGTGTCTGTCAGAGAGGTGACCTCCCAGACCACCCTTCTGCCCTTTGTCCTCACTCATTGTTGCTTCCTCAAGGCTCTGGTGTGACCCGTCCGTGTGTGGCTGAAAGTCCTTACTAAATACCGAGGTGGTCCCCGATTGTCTCCCAGAGGTGGGAAAGGGGTTTCTGCTGCGGGAGGCCAGGCCCAGAGAGCCAGCTCATGGAGGTCCTCTGCGCCTGGATTTGAGAGTCTCTAGTCACCTGTTGGGTCGGCGACCACCTCAGCCAGCTCGGCTCATACCTGGCACTGCCCCTTGCCTGCTCTCTGCTGGCGCGTGCGGATTCCGCCAGGCCCAGTGCCCGGCCTAGATGACAGTCCCAGAGGCTCTGTGTCTGACATGATGCTGTCTCAGCTCTGCTTTCCTGATACCTTGCGTTTGCGCCCTTTTTCCCCCCATAAAAAAGAAAAAAATAATGTGCTACGTCCACTAAATTGTTAATTTTTCACCCTTAAAGACATTGAAAAAATAGTTTCAATCAGGAAGGAAGACTAAAGTCATTTTGTAAACACTTTTTTTTTTTCTTAAACTTGGAACGGTAAATCCTCTCCCCCCCCCCCCAACTATTTTTAGTATGAAGGAAGTAACTGGCCTCCTGAGCAGAGACTGGATGTGAGTTTTCCCGTTGGGTCTTGCCCTCCTCGGCCCTTCTCCCCTCCATCCTTTCCACGGGGCCTGACCAAAAGGACTACCCTGGCCAGATTGGCAAAATGAGACCCAGCAAAGCCAAAATAAGAGCTGGATGTGGGAAGGGCCTAGCAAAGTCAACATGTTTCTATGGGCCACAGAGAGCCTGGTCTGAGAAAATGCATAGAAGACCTCAAGGGAAAAACGCTGTCATTAAGGAATTCGCTGCCCGGGTGGCTTCTTGACCAGCGTGCGGGGAACTTGACTAAAGATGGTTGTGTGCGGGGTGTGGGCAGGGTCGCTCCGGTGTCTCTGCTCTGAAATACTTGTTGACAGTCCGTACGTGACCGAAGACTGCAGACGTGAACTGGAAGCCAGTGGAAAATGGAATTGGGGCAGATTTAAAGTGAAGACACTGGAAAAGAGATTTTTCAGTCTTGCAGAGGAAACTGGGTGCTGTGGCAGGTGGGAACAGAGCTGGAGATGGGGATGACATTCCCTTCCAAAGACAGGGACGTCTTTGGAGAGGAGGACAGGGGAGATGGTGGTTTATGACAGTTGTGCTTTGAGCAGTGAACTCTAGAATCTGGCAGTCAATTAAGGGTTCTCAGTGGGGGCATTTTTGCCCACTACCTTCAAGGAAACATCTAGAAACATTTTCGGTTGACACGGAGTGGGGGAGGAATATAGGGGGAGGGGGATGGTGGTGTTCCTTGCATCTAGGGGGTCTGTGGATGCTGCCAGGTGTCCTACATTGCACGGGATAGTCCGTACCACAAAGAATGCTCTGGACCCAAATGCCAGAGGTGCCAGGGTGGGGATGCCAGCCCTGAATTAAACAGTCAGTATATGACTACATGTGGCAGAGAATCTGGGGAGGGGGGACGTGGGTGCCAAGCAAAAGCTACGTATTAAGTTCTGTATTCTCACGGTACACGTGTGCTTTTTGGGAATCCGTTAGGAAGTAAATCACATCGTATCGCAGTTTGAGAGAGGAAGTTTCTGATGCTCACAGGAGGAGGGATAGAGGGGAGGTAGAAGTGAGTGGACTTGCAAGAAGGAATGGACACAAGGCCAACAGGTGTTGGGGGGGGGCTGTTCGTTGCCTAAAGGTCCCCCTCAACCCAAGTGGTTTAGAGCCCCCAGACGCAAATGCACCCTGATGGCGTGTTTCTCAGCTTTTTCCTCTTGGTTCTATTGTTGTGTTGCACATTGGCTAGGTCTTAGTTTCCATCAGCTTCTGTGTGCTTTTGATATGTATTACGGAAAAGACGGTACCTGTCTCCTGTTGGCGCAGACTGTCTTTTACCCAGCGCAGTGTGGGTGAGCCTGGAGGCGAGGTTACCCCGGCACCTGCAGGCCGTCCCGGCGCTTGGGAGGGTGCGGGCAAGTGAGTGAAGTTTTGGCTGCCCGCAGTACGCCATGCTGCGTCAGTGTCCATCCGTTCCTCCGACTGCTCGAATTTAGCAAACGAGGGGAGCCGGACATGGACCTGCATTTTCCAAATCTCAGCTGGAAAGGGGCGCCTTTAGTGCCTAGAGGCTGGTTCTGCCGCGTGCCCGGGCATCCCGAGCCCACCCGCGGCCCCATGTCCTGCTCACCCCAGAGGGGTGCATGCACACTCGGCCTGCGCGGGGGTCCTTCTTGGGCTCCTGGTGGCCCTGGGGCAGATGACGTGGCCACGGGGGAACGTTGGTTTGTAGCCAGCTCCCATGCCCTTACTGCATCTTTGGGCAGATCAGTTTCTTTCTCTGTCATTCATTTACTTACTGAGAGAGAAAATAGAGTTTATTTCTCAGGTTTGGAAGGAGGTAGGATTATTGTGCTCAGAGCCCCACATGCTGATATCTTCCTCCACTCTGAGGTTGGGAATTGGGTGTGCAAATGCATCTTTATTAGTTATGATGGTGTCCAGCACTTGCTTCCTTTCTTTCCTTGTCTCTCTCCTCCCCCGCCCCTAAGTTAAATTTCAGGGCTGGTTTATACACATGTATATATATAATCTGTTATTATTTGAGAATATTGACTATTTTCTCTTTACGTGTACAGTTTTATGAATGTTAGCACACACGTAGGTTTGGGTAACCAGCACCAAAATGGGGCTGCAGAACATTAGTCCATCACCCCAGAGGTGTCTGTGGTGCCTCCATGGTCACCCAGCTTCCCCCCCCCGCCCTTCCCCCCCCCCCCCCCCAGCACTAACCAAGGTGCTGGCCTGTCAGCTCCGCCCTCCAGGTCCTGGTAATTGCATTCAGCTCAGGATCTAGGGGAACCCCTCCACTCTCCCAGTACCCTCCTTTGTGTTTCTCTCTGATGACTGCGAACTTCACACTTTTGCACACTTGAGCCCGTGTGTTTGCCTCCGAACACAGGGTTTGCACTGTGGGTATTATCAAAAGCAAGAAGAAAACCTGACTGCCGCTTAATCATATTGGTAAGAAAGAATATCAGGTGTCTTGTTGGGGCTGCCAAAGATTAGCTCTTTTCTATGCCAATTAATTGTTGCTGTCAAATGAGTCGAAATGGGGTGTTTTCTGATGCACTTTCAGAGGAATGTTTCCCGAATCTTTCTGCTGTACTCCCGAGAGACATTTAATATGTGAAATGTATCAGTAGGTTGTAAAGTCCTGTCTTTGGTTTCAAAAACAGGACCCACACATGGAGGTGTTGCAGTTTTGCCAGTGGGGTGATACAACAAGCTAGAGACAATGTTGCATTTGCGTTACATCGTTGGAGGAAACACATGAATTCCTAAGTGTGTGTTTCCATCTAATTGCTGGCCTGCATTTCACTTTGGGCCATAATTTCACTTTGTGTGATCTACTAAGGAATGGCATCTTTTTAGAAGAATTGACTTGGTGTTTTGGCTTTGGCTGCTTTCGTCCTGCTCTGGGTGGTCCGCCTGCTTGTGTGAGGTCGTTGAAAACCTGTGTGCGTCCTCACGAGTCAGAGGGTAGGTGAGCTGATCTTGAGGCTTTTCCTGTCTCTCTTGTGGCAGGATTTTCATTTGGAAAAGGGATGCTGCTCAGTTGTTGGGTTGGCTTTTTTTTTTTTTTAAAGAATGGTTAAGGATTGGGGCGCCTGGGTGGCGCAGTCGTTAAGTGTCTGCCTTTGGCTCAGGGCGTGATCCCGGCGTTCTGGGATCGAGCCCCACATCAGGCTTCTCCGCTGGGAGCCTGCTTCTTCCTCTCCCACTCCCCCTGCTTGTGTTCCCTCTCTCGCTGGCTGTCTCTGACAAATAAATAAATAAATAAAATCTTTAAAAAAAAAAAAAAGAATGGTTAAGGATGATGTTAGTGAAAAGTTTAGGGAAACTGATGGTTATTTATGCCCCATGCTTTGACTGTTGGTTTACTCACCATTAGAATAACTTATCCTTGATATGTTGCATACTTTACTTAAAACACACACACACAGACCCACACAAACACACACACCAGCAATTCAGCAGACACTTTGGGCCCTTGGGTGCCTCGGAGTCATTATTATGAGTGTTGTAGTTTTCCAATCTCACAAGACTCTGGAAAAGAAGCACAAACAGTGCTTATGGTACAGTTCACAGTGTTTATTCTTGCAAAGGGTGTCCTTTGAATTCCTGTGATTTTTTTTTTTTTCTTCCCCTACCTTGGTGCATGTTGCCTGAAGGCTTAAAAGAAAATGAGAGTTTTCTTCACTTGCATCCTTGGAACCTGGAAACTATGACCCTAAATAGAGCTCAGAGTACTTTCCTTTCTGGAACACCTGCCACCAGCCCTGAGAGAGAATGCAGAGGTCGGAGGAGGTAGGACTCCCACCCTCCAAGCCTGATTACCTTCCCACTTTATAAGAAACTGGAAACTTTTGTAAAGTCTACTGAGAGCTAGGTACCCAGCGTCACCCATGTTGGAGTGAGCTTGGGAGGACACAGTTCCTTTCTCAGAGAGCGTGATTCCTTCCTGTGATCAGCTTGCTTGCCCATCGTCATTAGGCCTGAGAGTCCGTGCAAACACCTAGTATTGTTCAGTGCTGCAAATGTTTCTGCTTGTTTGAAGATCCCAATAGGAGATCCCTCCTTTTCACAAAGGAGGACAAAAAGAAGCTTACTGTATGTAATGCTGTTTTATTTCTTAGATCAGAAATAACAAATGTTTTAATACTGTAAGACCATATAAATCATCGTTAAAAATTGGGAGAAAAATTCAGCACAACTGAGCAGTGATTTTTGTTCTGAGTGCAGGGGATACTTAGTCTTAACCGGGTCAGCTCCTCTCTTGCAATTATCCTTGTAATTCTGACATGCGTTTGAAGATGAGAAATGAGAAAGTGGAGTGGCAGTCTGTCACCAGAGTCACGTCATGCAGAAATCTGTTGCATCAACATGCAAACCTAATTCCCAGCATCTATAAAGTTCTGGGTGCTTGCCAAAAAAACCCAACAACAACACCAAAAAAAATCCAAAAAGCAAAAAACACACAAAACCCAAAAAAAGTTCTGGGTGGTTGAGGAGTGTTGTGGGTTGTATTTGATACAAGCAGCTGACCTGAGGATTGATGTCTCTACCATTTGGTTCATCTGGGGAATGGATTAAACTTGGGTCCCTGCCTTCGGTTCTCTTTCCAGCACAATCCTTATCAGGCACTTGAGTCCCACCCAACTTTAATGCCAACTCGGTGTTGGTACAGACTCAAGTATTCACAATTATCGACTTGAAAACAGGGATTGTCCGTTCCTGACAGTTGCCGATCAGTCTGGGAGACGCGGTTTGGTTTAACTTTTAATTTGGTTATGAAAAAAGATCGCATTAGGTTTGTGTTTCTAAGATGCATGGGTGATTCTGTGCTAATTTCAGTCATTTCCGGGGATAGTGAAATGCTTTAAAAAGCCTCACCAGGAGAAACAACGTCGAGGTGTACCCAGCTCAGAAGTTGATGAAGACAAGAATTAATGATCTCACGTGTCTAGTGCATGACGGAAATTATTGTAGAGCAGATGAGAACAAGGCGAGAGGCCTGTGGAAATTAGAGTTGCCTTATACATTTCATGGGACACTCAGATAAATTTCATGGGCTTCTCAGTGCATTTCCTTTCAGCCAATAGTCTCCACATTTTGTTGGGGTAGGGGGAGCCAAACTGCCTAGTGTCAGGTTTTAATCCCCAAAGTGGTCTCCCAAGTCGATTTCATGTCCACTGTCAGGTGCACGGCGAGGTTTATTAGAGCGAGGGAAGAAATTTAGAGTGTCCACTTACTCTGTGTGATACTTGGGTCTTACTTTTGTGGTTTGTGAAAAATGCCTATGTTAGTCGAATGTTGTACATAGTTAATAAATTCTCTGGGTTGGGGGCATGTGCTAGAAACTTTTTCACTGCTTAGGATATGCAGTGCAAAGACATTCAGACATCACTGAGTGGGTCCCCAGAGGTGGTGGGCGGGGGGGGGGGCAATTTTGAAGTATGTGAATGCAAATCGGACACAGGTGAACCCCCCTTTCCTCTGGCTTCAGCCGCCAGAGTGTGCCTGTACGTGTGCGTGCTTTCATCTGCTGGGTTTTGTGTGTTTCATAAAAGCTGAAAAGAACACCCGTGTTGTCGAACCAGGTGACGGCACCTCTATTGCAGGTGCATGGTGAAATCTTGGACCAGTGCTGTGTTTTTCATGCGTTTCGTGACTCTGTGACTCCGCAGTGTTTTCATAATCACTTAATTCTGTTTATAAATCTGCTGCTTTCATTGATGGTTGTTGCCCTCAGGGCTCCTGAGAACCAGGCTTGTAGGAGAGATTCAGACGTTAGAAGACAACCAACAGGAGAGGGTGCGTGAACGGCATTGTCATGAAAGTCTTTGGCTTTCTTTGGCTGTTTTTTTGTTGGGTCTTTCTCCAAAGACCTATTTGGTAGGTCATGGTTGTTACGAAATACGTTTAAAAAAATATTTCACAGTAGAGGTGTTTACTGTTTTGTTTTGGTTTTTAAGAGAAAAGTACTCAGGGGATGTCCCTGGGTGGCTCAGTTGGTTAAGCGTCCCACTCTTGATCTCAGCTCAGGCCTTGATCTCAGGGTGGTGAGTTAAAGCCTGGCCTTGGGCTCCACGCTGGACGGGGAGCCTACTTAAAACTAAATAAATAAAAAGAAAACTCAGTCGATGCTGTATTACTGGTGTTACAGAGAGCAAATAAATATAAAACTGAAATTCATGATTCAGACCACATCGTGGGCTGTGGAGGTGAGAATCAGCGCTCACCGGCACAAATGTCAGGTCTTTTGTCTGAGCTCATTTGCTGAGAATGGCTAAAGGTTTGGTTTTCATGAGACTTCAGTGTCAGCTGCGAGTCTTTCCAGGATTTCCACAGCAGTCTGTTTGTTTGTTTAACTTGAAATGAGTGATAGGTTAGCTTCGGCTTTTCTGTCATTTTTGGTGTTCACATCAATTTTTCCCTTTGTGAATATTGAATTTGCAATGTAACTTTGTATGTAAAACAAAGCCCAGAGATTTGCAAGTGAATTCAAAGGCCTGTAGGTGAACAAATGTTCACTTCTGCAAACCCCCAGGACAGCTCGTGCCAAACGTCATTAACGGGCGTCAGGATCTACACACACGTTCATTTGTCTGTCGGTAGACTGAAATATCTCCTACTGGAAAAAAAAATCGCTTCTCTTTATGGCCATAGAAGGCGCCTCCTGTGAAGAGGAGAAACAGGAAGAATTTTCTTTGTACTGTCGTGTCAGAACCTTTGTCTCTCCTTTCCAGAGATCAGTACGGGAAAGTTCTAGTAGTGGGTAAGGAAGAATTAGCGTCTTTGGGAATGTACTTGACGTGCCCCTGCACCTGCCCCTTTAAGAAGAAAGAGAAGTTACACCAAGTCCTTTGCTTTTAGCCAGATGCCTCGAGCTCTGTCCAGGTCTTGACTTCATATTGCAACTAGGTCAGCCAGACACCCGTGAATCACTTCAGCTCTGAACCGGAATCCTCTTCTGTGTTTGCTTTTGGGGGAAATGCTAATCGGTATTGTTTTGGTTATTTGCCTGCCAGATTACCCGGTATAATAGTTCAGCGATGTATCTCGGAAAATGGCCCTAAAAGGAGACTCTTCTTAGAAGCCTGCGCGAAAGTTGATTCTGTTTCCTGAATGCATCCCTCAGGTAGTGGTGACGTGCACGTCTGTGTATAATTTCTGAGAACGTGACGCGTCCATAGGTGGACGAGGCAGGAGTGCAGGCAAACAGGGCAAATGCTTAAAGCCGTCAGAACATTAAATTTTTGAGTCCGCTAACCTTTGAAAGAGAGTATGAAAACAAATTAGTTGATAGCTTTGTTGTTGAAGTACCGTTTACATAATTTATATCAGAGAAGGCAGTTCCTTTAGCTTAGGAAGATTGGGTTATTAAAATTAGCTATCTTCATTTTTCCAGAGAAATAAAAAAAATCAGTTGTAGTTCAAAGAATTGTACGTGAAGCTTTGTAATTGGAAATTTAATGTTACCAAAATTATATAACATTGGTTAATTATATTCGTAGACTCAAACTAAATATAGAATAAGATTAGCTCATGGAAATATTTCATTTTTATCTCAGGCAGTACAGGGCACATTCATGTAATAGTTTCTAGTTTCATTTTGTAATTTTTTTTTTTTTTTTCATTATCCTGGGCACGTTTTCCGGAAAGTTACTTGAAATGAGGCTGTATGTTTTTCTTTCCCAGTTCATGTTTAGATATAAAATGGCACACAGAATAAGCTGTCGTTTGTGAATTTTGGTTTTCTTAGTGGCCTCTGTGTTCTGTGCCTGGCACAATACAGCGAGAAGCTAGGGGTCCCATTTTTTGGGCAAGACATTTGCCATGAGGGAAGTTTGGGCGCGATGGGCCATCTCAGAGTAGGTGTTCAGCCTGTCTGTTTCCTGTCCTGTTTGCTTTTCCACTGACTGTTCTGTATTTGGACAACAAGTGTATTTTTCGGTGTGGGTTTCTGATGGCCCCGGTGGTTGGCGGAGTGGAGTTTCTCCGTCTACACCGCTGGGTTGGGCAGCTGGTAGTGTTCCGCCTAATTTAGTTCACAGGATTGAGACGGACACATTGTGGATTCAGGTGGGATTGTCATTCCCTTGCTGCAAGCCGTGTGTTACTGTGTTTCCTTTGGGTTTGCTGTAGGTATTTGCTTTGCCTTTGGATTGCTGCGGACACCCGCTTGTGGTGGTGGTGAATTTAATAGAGAACTCTAAATCTGACTTATATCAAGTTGATTTTCTGAAACCACTTTATTGCGGTATAAATTACATACCATAAAAATCACCCATTTTAAGCGTACGACTGAATGATTTTTAGTAAATTTACAGAGTTGTGCAGCCATCGTCCTAATCGATTTTCATTCCTCAATACGGTCATTCGTGTCCATTTGCCATCAGTCCTGGCTCCTACCTCCCAGCCACGGGCAGCCATTAATCTCTTTTCTGTCTCTGTAGATTTCCTTTTTCTCCGAGCAAGTACTTCTGTGCTTGGTTGAGCTTACTGGGTGGTGGATGGGGGGGCCCGATTTGGTGGACTTCCTTGCCCTTCCCCGGGAGAGGGAGCAGTAGGGAGAGGGAGAAGAAGGCAAGAAGAACAGGCATCATGCCTCGGTTCCCTCTTCTGCTCTGGGTAGTGATGGAATTTCTGCGGGCTCTCCTTGTGGAACCATGTGGGAAGTAGTTTGCTCAGAATCGGGAGGAACGGGGGACGCCTGGGTGGCTCAGTCAGGTCAGCATCTGACTTGGGGTCAGGTCATGATCTCAGGATCCTGGGATTGGGCCCTGTGTGGTGCTCCCCGCTGAACATGGGGCTCCCCTCTGAGCGTGGGGCTCCCCGCCCAGCTTGTCTCTCTGTCCCTCCCCCTTCCCGCTCTCTCTCTCTCTTTCAAATTAAAAAAAAAAAAAAAAAAGAATCGGGAGGAGCTTCTCGTATGAGATCATGTTAAGAGTTGGGGGATCCTGCATGAAGGGCCGCTGGGTCAGGTGAGGAGTGTGGGGAAGGGGTTCCCTCCGCCTACGGGCCTCGTGGTCTCTGCTGGTTTCTCTAGGATTTTCCGTCGCCCCTCTGACATGCACAGGGCACTAATGGGCCACGCTGTGCCAGCACCCTTCTTTTTCAGTTTCCTTGGGCCCATCTGCCTCAGAGTCCTCTGAGAAGTTCGGGGCCCCTGCCTGCCACTCCATCCTGCACACCTGCGTCCTCTGTCTTGCACCTCCCTGCAACAGCTTCCCCTTTCCTCCGGCTCTGGCTTCTGCCCTGCGGGGCCTCTTCCTCCTACCTACCCCCAACCCTCCGTCCTTGGCGTCTTCCAAGATGCAAGATCTCCTCCTAACATCCCCTTTCTTGAGTCTTGTTTCTTCCACCTGTTGCAAGCTCAGGCTTTTCCCCCCGAGGTAATATACGAGGATAGAGGATATGCTCGTTTCCATGAATTTAAGCAATGGGGAGTTGTATCTTCTTCCTCCTCTTCTCCCGGAATAATCCATATGAACGTTCTACAGCGTGTGGCAGGATCGGTCTGCCTCTAACATGTTCGGCTGTCCGTGTACAAACATGCAGTCTTGTGTTTTTATCCAAGTGGCGTCCTGTCCTGCTTCGTTCCATCCGCTCGCTCTCTTCACAGCTGTATTAAATATCACTGAAGTGCAGTAAACGAGGCATATTTACATTGTGTCTGTAGTCGGGTTGCTCATCTTGACTGTGGTGCTGGTTTCACAAGTGTGTGTAGGTGATGTATCCATGTATCTGCTTACATGTATCGAAGCCGATACTTCTGTCGCTTTCACATTTCCTCGCGTCTTTCTGGGATCTCTGCCTCGCTGCACCCCTGCCCCCAGGTGGTGCGTTGATCGGCTCTCTATTACTGGATTGGGTAGTTTGAGTGTTCTAGAATTTTATATCATTGAAATCACTGGGTATGCCCTTGTGGCTTTGCCTGACTTTTTCCACTCAGCATAATGATTTGGGGGTTCATCCGTGTCGTGGCCCGTATCACGAGTTCATTCCTTTTCGTCGCCAGGTGGGATTCTTTGGGATATGCACACGGCACAGTTTTCTTTATCCATGCGCCAGTGGTTGGACATTCGGGTGGCTAACGTTCTTTTGACCCTTAAGAATAATGCTGCTGTAAATATTTTTGTCGCCAGACAAGGGGTTCTCACACTTCACCATGTGCCGGAACCCCCTGGAGAGCTTGTGAAAACACGGATGGCCAGGCCCCATCCCCAGACTTTGTGATTCAGTAGATTGAGGGTGGGGCCCAAGACTGTGCATTTCTAGCAAGTTCCCAGCTGCTGGTGTTAGACCACGTACCCGTTGAGAGCCACGGCCTCAAAGGTAGTCTGCATAGACTTTGGTTCCCTCATTGTTATTTGTTCCAAATATCTCTCTAGACGGTTCCTCGTCTTGTAACGTCTTGTAATGTCGCCTGTGGTTTTTACCACCAGGCTTCCCATTTTTGTGTGGTGGTTGTTTTCCTCCTGGCTTCTGGGTTTTACTTCCTTATGCCCAAGGCACTAATAGGAAGGAAAACTCAGGATTGCTGGGTCGGGCTGCTCATGTCACCCCAATGCCAGCCATGATAGCCTCGTCTGCAGGGGTCTGCCCTTATTGGACTATTTGGGGACCTGACTGATGCCTTTTTACCTTCTGAGGAGGGGGCCTAGCATTGTGGTCAGCACCCAGCCTCGTGGGGCTGGCTTGGACCCAGGTGCTGTGCCCAGGGCCCCCTGGTGCTGCTGTGTCCCCTGGGACCGTGGGGCGAAGCTTCGCTCCTCACCTACCTTTCCTCACCCAGGGAAACCAAATCCGTCCCTCCTGTGTCCCACCCCTTCTCACCTAAAACCACCAGCCCCAAACCAATAACCCTATTTTATTTTCAGTGTGTATTTTATTTTCAATTTCCTATTCAGGAGTCTAATCTGAATTCATTAATTTGGAGCAGCTAGAGGTTATCAGTAGATGTTTACTACCATAGCCGATGCATGTGTTATATTATTATTATTATTATTATTATTATTATTTTTGGTGGTGGTGGTGGGGAGATACTTCTTTTATTTTGGAGAGCAGCTTTAAATCATTGCAACCCCCTTTTTTTTGTAACACCACCTTCCTGCACTTGGTCACCAAGCCCAGGTCTTCCGTCTTTGCTCCCGAATCCGTCCATTCCGTGTTGCCTTGGGTCACAGGTTCACATCTTTGGCTGCTGCCCTCAGCTCACTGTCTGAGAATCTTTACTCAGGACATGCTTGGAGTGGACTGTTGTGCAGGATTCCAGACTGGTTAAGTAGGCTCAGCTCGTTAGGATGGTTACATTTTTACAAATTTGCAGTGACTCGTAATCATGAGCTGATGTCTTAGTTTCTTCTTCTGTGTTTGGTTTTGTTTAATATGATAGCTTTACGGAGATGTACTTCACATCCCGTGGGGCTCCCCCCCCCCCCCCCCCGGTGAAGGGCATACCGCAGGGCTTTCCTGGTGTATACGAGGCCGTGTAGCCACCACTGCTGCCTGATTTTGTAATGTTTTCATCACCCCAAAAAGAAACCGCATACCCGGTAAGCTGTCACTCCCCATCTCCCCGCACCCTCAGCCCCCAGCCTCTGGCCACCACTCATCTGCTTGTCTGGGTCTCTGGACTTAGCTATTCTGGACGTTTCCTATGAACGGAATCAGACGATATGTGGACTTGCGTGTCTGGCTGCTTTCACTCAGTGTTTCTGAGGTTCCTCCACGCATACCACCTGTTGCACAGTTTCTCGGTACACATTTTGTGGAAGCTCTGGGTCGCCCGGGAAGCCTTGGAGTGCGGGGTGGGGGATCGAGCTGGGAGAACGTCGGGGGATGCGTGAACCAGAGACTCCCCCGTCTCTGGTTACCTTTAAAGTGGAGAAGGGTTCATGGTTTCTTTCCGTGTCGGCTCCCAGTCTGGCGTAAACGGTAGTCTTCTTCCTTCTCTTTGTCTGCCGTTCTTCCCTCTTTTCCCGTAAAGTTCAGGGTCGCAAACAGTTGTGGTCAGCGCGGTACCTGCTGACCCCTCCGTTGGGCCACGTTTTTGGGTGGGGTTTTCGAAAGTCGTTTCTTGGGATAAAGCATAGGAAGCTTGAATTTTCCGAGGGTGTGGTGTGAAGTTCCTTCCAGCTCTGAGGTCATGGGATTCCATCCAGCTAGACTTTGGCTTCTTTCTAGGGCCTCCCCGAAGCCACAACCTTGACTGACACCGGAACGGAATCGTGGGGTTGTTTACTTTCCTGCGTTTACAAGCCCTCTGTCTGTGTAGGACCATAATTCCCGTCCTGGGGTCCAGTGGGAGAGTATGGAGGCTGATTATTCTCAAGCCATCTGTGGGCCATGGCTTTCTGGGTTGCGTGTTCCTCCAGCCAAGTGTTTACTGGGAAGGTCACACGTGTTCTCCTGGTTGCTCTCCTTTTAACCGACTGTCTTAGTTTCTTACTGCTGCGGTGACAGATGACCCCAGGCTTACTGGCTTGAGTGACAGAAACTTATCATCTTAACGGTTCTAGAGGTGTGAGGAGTCTGACATGAGTGTCACTGTGTGAAAATCAAGATGTCGACGAGGCTCCATTCCTTTCCAGATGCCCTTGAGAGAGTCTGCTTCCTTGCCTTTCTAGATTCTAGAGGCCACCTGCGTTCCTTGGCTTGTGGCCCCTTCCTCCATCTTCCAAACCACTGAGCAGAATGGTATCTCTCTGCTCTCCTGTAGTTATACCCCCCTCTGAGCACGGCGTGGAAAGATTCCCCACGTTGGGCGACATTGGGCCCACCTGGATAATCCAGGATCGTCTCCCTGTCGCAAAACCCTTAATTTCACCCCATCTGCAAGTCTCTTTTTCCATGTCAAACATTTCACGGGTCCCAGGGTTAGGGTATGGCCATCTCTGGGGGGTCGTTCTTCTCCCCACTACATGGATGCTCTTGGTTTCTGTGTCCTAAGTTTTTCCTCTGAAGCCTACAAGGTTCATGTATTTATTTAATATTTGCTGTTTGTCTCTTGAGTAAGTTAGAAGTCAGGGTGCCATGAAACTATCTGTCTTGTCTGCCTCTCACTGATGATACAGCCCACTTGATGAGTCTTGGTTTCCCTCTGAGCCCAAGCAGGAGTTGCTTTCCATCTTTGGAAGGAACCGGGATTGCGGGTGCAGCTTGGGGACACGCTTGAATGTTGGCCCGTGGACCCCTAGGGCAGATTGTCATGTTGCTTCTGTCTGATAGGAGAAGAGGCCAAGCTAAATCGTGTGGACACATTTGACACGTCTGCCTGTGACGCCCACTAATATCCCACTGACCAAAACAAGCCGCATGGCCAGATCCAACATCCGTGGAGTGGGAGGGCTGTGCTGGTCTGGAGGTCCTCTAAAGTTGTATGGCCAAGGGCGCAAATGTATATTTGTTGTACAGGGAGGGAGGGAGGAAGTGGGATTTGTTTTGGGGTGGAAGATGACCCCAGTGGGAGAAACTGGATACACTCGGTTGTGCGCAGGAGAATCAGCTCCGTACAGTCCGTACTCATTAAATATTCAGCTTCTTTGGTTGCACCTAAGAGCCCCCTGGCCGGGGGAGTGGGGGAAGCACCACGGTGTTTCTGGGACCATTAGGCAATGTCTGGAGGCATTCTTGGCTGTGGTCACTGACTAGGGGAGAGGGTGCTCCTGGCATCTTGGTGGGTGGAGGCCAGTCATGCTGCTAAACCGTCTGACAATGCACCAGACCGCCGGCCTCTACTCGGCATTGCATCCTGGGCCCGAATGTTCAACGTTCACAGCACGAACAGGTGCTTTTCAGGGGATTCTCGTGCACTTTGGAGTGTGAGGACCTTGTCTTGCAGGACTGTACCAACAAGGAAGCGGAATTGGCGATCCTTTCCCTATAAAGACCCCCTGAGGAGCGCAAGCATGTTGTTTAAACTCTCACAGAGGGCTGCATAGAAGCAAGTTAAAACTCATGGGTCTCGACTGGGTCTCTGTGATATCTGCGACTTTTGATTTTTGGTTTGTACTGCATTAATCCTTTAAGTTGTATTAATTCTGTACTATTGCTCAGCTAATAAACGGACCATTTATTTGGTGTTGAAAAATCTGTTTTGTATTAGGAGGTTTCCATTGTGAGCTTAGTATTTTTTTTTCTCCAGGTGGCCCTTTGTCAACTATTTCTATTATGTATTTTCTTTTTCCTCACCAGCAAGACTGCCAAGTTCTTGATAGCAAAGATCATGCCTTAAATTTCTTTTTTGTTCCGCACAGTAGTGAGCATATGAGAATTATTGGTCAGTTGCCAGTGGTGTCCATTGCAATGCAAGTTGCACTCTGTGGTTAAGGGTCATTTATCAAGTTTCCACAGACTAGCCTTTTATACCTTGCTATAAATCCTGTCTCCGGTCTTCAGGGGCCGATGCTTAGCATGTTGGTGCTTGCTGGCTGTGTGGCAGAAAGAAAACTTTGACCTCATTAAAGGAAGGCGGCGTGTTAGTGAGAGGCTGACCGCCTCATTCTTCTTCCTACACTCACGTTGTTTTATTTTGGTGATTGAAATGTTTGCGGTACGAAGAAGAAATCAGGAATTGCTTGCTGGCAGGACAACCGAAGTATAATGTGGTGAGGTAAAGCTTCTCTGCTCCTCGCCTCTGTTGTGTATGGCAAGCGGAAGTAAACGTTTGCTTTGGGAAAGCCAGGTGGGGAAGCATTTGCTGCAGGGGATGCTGTGTCACCTAGAATCTGCTACGATCTGATCCGATCCACGGGGTATCGCCTCTCGGGGGCTACCGGCAAGTTACAGAAATAATCGAAATGGTTCTCTTTGTGTGTATCAATGCTTCAGTAATTGTGAAAGTAGGGCTTTTGTTCCGCTAGATGCCCTGTGTGGGAAAAGACCTTTCCTGACTCATGGGGTGCACAGAGAAGTTCAGAACCCACTAAGGCTGTTCCATCCTTTATTTTATTTATTTTATTATTTTATTTTATTTATTTTTTAAAGATTTATTTACTTACTTGAGAGAGAGAGCGTGAGCAGGAGGGGTGGAGAGAAGGAGAGAGAATCTCAAGCAGGCTCCCTGCTGAGTGCACCGCTTGACGCGGGGCTCGACCTCACCACTCCAGAATCACAACCTGAGCCGAAACCAAGAAACTGCTGAGCTACCCAGGTACCCTTATTTTTAAAAACTGAAATATAATTGACACTGATATTGTGCTAGTTTCAGGTGTGCAGTGTCATGACTTATGTACATACTGTGAAATGATCACCATAATAAATTGAGTTAACATGCATCACTACACAGTTACAAATTTCTTTTTTCTCCTGTTGAGCACTTTTAAGATTTACTGTGTTGGCAGTATTTAAATACATAATGTGATATTACTGCCTGTCGTTGCCATGCTTACGTTAGATCCCCAGCACTTACGTAGCGTATAGCTGGGATTTTGCACCTTCTGACGCCCTTCACCCATGGTGCTCCCCGCCCCCCACCCTCCCTATTCTCTGTGTGTGTGATGCTTCCATTTTTTTCCCAACTGACATTGCCTTGCCTCTCATCTGCTTGTCAGGACCGCACGTTGGTGTGTCTGACAAGCAGATGACCTAGAAATTCACGTGTAGTAAGAGAGGAGACGAAAACAGAAGTATGTGAACTAGCTTAGAAGGGCTTGGCTTCATTAAAAACTGAGAAAGACCCTTAACTGCTGTGTTCAGAGGGACATCTGCCAATTTCACATGTTGTCATGCTTCTGATCTTGGTGATTTCTGCCTGTGCTTTTGTCTCAATTAAAATTTCCATTAAAATGAGCCGACCTCTTGAAAGTCAAAATTTAGCCCTTAGAAAAGCAGGGTCTGTTTTGGAGAAGGGCACCCCCACTGCGGCAGATCAGACCCTCTTAGAAGCCCCGGAACCTCACTTGAGCCGAAAGCGTGTCGCTGGAGGCCGGCTGGGAGGAAACGGAACTTCTCTTTCCATTCTTCATGCCTGGATCAAGGTGTTTTGAGTGTTAATTCCTGTTAGCCAGCGGAAGAGGCTTTACGTGATGGTACACGGAGAGTGGAGCGTGGCGGAGATCGGGCGTCAGGTGTGTGCGTGCGTGTCTGTGTGTGTGTGTATGAAGGGAGAAAGGAACAGAACGACAAGGCCGTTGGCAGTGCAGGGAATATGTTAGAAAACACGCTTTCGAGGACAAACAATGAAATTTTGGCAGTACTCTGGGTTCCTGACCTGTGATTCAGACCGTGTGATTGAGAGAGGTTCCAGTGGTCATTTACCTTCATCCTGCTGCTTATCGGGGCCACAGGGCAGTGTCTCAATTTCACCTTCCACAGTGCTCTGGGGGAAGGCTTTCTGCTCGGCGGAGTTGGTATTTTCCCCCTTGCTTCACTGTGTTTGAAGGAACCAGGAACTGATACGGTCAGATAAGCAATCTCCAGGTCCCTTTGATGATTCTGTCCTCCAGCACTGGTGAGATGCTCATGATTTTCGTGCCCGCTGTCACTTCTCACACCGTACCTGTCCTCACAGCCCACCGGTGAGCCTCGTACAATGGGAAACGAAGACGTCTGCAGAGAGGCTGATTGTCCTGTTGAGACTGGGGTGATGGGAGCCGGTGTGAATCAGTTCTTGACTGTGCGTGACTTCCTGCACTGAATCCAAGGAGAACCATGTAGTTGTGGGTTCTGGGTTTTCTCGTCCACTATACAGAGTAATGTTTCCCTGGAAAGAGCCGTTGCGTGGGAACAGAATTACTGCATTTTCGTCCTAATGCGGTCACGAAGCACCCATGTGACACTGTGCCCGAGAGGATAAAGAAATTGTTGCATTGTTCCTGCCAGCTAAGGGCTCGCGCCAAATGCTCTCTGAGGTCACTCTGGTACCTCAGCATGACTGATTTCAAGACTGTTCACAGCCCCTAGTTTGAATTAGTGGAATTACAGGCCATTGGTCTGCCATTCATGGTGGTAAAAATTGCATATGGCGAAACCCAGTGGTTGGAACGCGGTCTTAGGATCTTCTGGCTGCCTGATAAGGAGAGGTCCCTAGCAATGACGTGCACTGCAGTAGTAGTGACTGGCCTGCCTGGAACAGGAACCAGGAAACGCCTATCTTCCAGCAGGTTCCGTGTTGCTTGGGTTGTCTTACACTGAGGTCTGAGGGCACTTCTTGACCCGGCCAAGCGGATGTGACAGAATTCAAGGCTCATTTGGACTCTCCAAGAAAATCAACTTCAGACGCCTAGTCTTCGTAGAGTGAGGAAGACGGTTACCTTTATCCCATTATCTGCTCTTTGGACGACATAGACGCTTGTCCCATGCTGGCAGACATCACATACAGAGGGACTTTTTTCTCTTTCGTCAACTGCATGGTTCTTGTTGGGTTTAATGCAGGAAATCATGGAGGAACTCAGCAACTGGTTTACACCAGCTCCTCAGAAGTCCTTGGAGAGTCAGCTCAGAGGCTCTTCAACTTTAAGAGAAAGAAAAGGGACAAAACAAAAAATAGTTAATTTTTTTGTATTAAAATATTTAGCTTGAGGGTCTTTATTGAAAATCAGTAATCTTTTGCAAATTTCCATGGGGTTTGGAACTTTTTAGGAAGATTTTTGCTTGCTTGATGTGCTTGGTCCTTTCGGAATTTCGGTTGGGACGGTTCTCCGGGAAAGGAGCGGTATTCAGCGGTGGGCTCCTGCTGCGACGGATGGACTCGAGAGACATCAGCCGGCAGAGGGACGGGATTCCTCTGTGCCCCGTGCACTGTCCTTTCGTTCTCTTGGGCTCCGGCTTTTTCCTCCCGTAGCTGCCTCCCTGTGCGTGCGAACCGCATCTCACCTACACAGAAGGGCTACGCACAGCTTGCTCCGCGAGCTCTCGTGTGTGAAGAGGCCAGAACGAGGAAGGCATGGGGACCAGGGGAAAAGGTGAGCGAGGGAGAGGTGACGCCCGTATGTCACAGAGGCAGGTCTGCGCGATGTGAAAATACGGTCAGATGGGGTGAGGTTGGTTTTAGGGTGAGTGGAGAGGACTCTGATGGCTGTATCTTTACGCAGTTTAGGGATCTGGGAGATCTCCTCATTCACGGCGGTTACGTTCTGTAAAGTCACTGAAACTCTACAAAAGCTTTGCTCCGGGGGGAAATATGGGGATAGGTTCCTATGAGCCTCCGCTTCACCAAACATTACAAGCCCTTGTTTTATGTGTGTTTCTGTTTAAAGACACCTTATTGAGTGTATATTGTTGATTCGTTCGTGCTGGACTCACAGCCCGCAGCACTATAACTCATGCCTCAAGGAAGCTCGTCCAACACACGGATTTTCTCCATAAGGGACACCCCAGCCTTCTTGGCCTTAGGAACATCACACAGCACTTGAGCACCGTGCTCGGGGCCATTCTAAATGGATATTGCCAGCAGAAAGCACAGAAATGTGGAAAACTTCGGCGCTCAGTAGACCACGTGAAGGACCCTTGTTTACTGTCTGGGAGATGAGAGGAAAAGATAGACCCTCGCTTAGTTTGGCCTCAGCTGGAAATACGTGTCCCTGGTGAGAACGCCTCCCCGCCTCCTGAGTGTCCTTGCGTGACCATAAAGCACTGTGGGTATTGATTTCGGGGTTACGGATAAATCTTAGCAGGCAGATTCAAACATATTATATATATATATATATATGTCCCTGTGCCTTAGAGACACGCATACACGTTTATACTTTGAGAGATTTTAACAACCTGAAAGCAATCAGCATTCTCACAGTTGTGTCTGTCTGGCTTTCTGGCGATGGAGTTGGAGTACAGGTGGTGTAATGGAGTTTCGAGAAGGCATGTGAACGGTGTGGGGGCGGGGGCGCAGGATTGAGAAGAAAGCCTCAAGAGCTCAAAACCTATCTAATAAAGTCTGGGCCAGCCAAGTAGCTCCAGAGCAGAGGCTGCCCGTTAGTTAGAGAGACGGCCTTGCTCAGTCGTGGAGCTGCTTTGGGAGAGCAGAGCCCGGGTGCGTTGGCAGGTGCTTTCTTGAAAGGAGAGAGCAGGTTTGCATTTCCATAGTTTCAACAATTGCATTTCTACGGTTACTCCCACAGTTATTCCAAAACCAAATGATCGTTTTATGTATAAAAAATTATTTTGCACTCATACTAGGTTGAACTGGACAATGTTGGTGTTTCTGATGAAAAGTTGTCAAGTATTGGCAGGCCTAATAGGTTAACCCAGCAGAATCTTTGTGAGGTTGTAATGATGCTGTTTGAGATAAGGATAACACTGATGTCTTCTTGGCTGGTTGGGAACCTCCACTGTACCTCGTCTGAACCATGATATGATCCCCAGGCAAACCCAGTCAGGGGGCCTCAGGGCCTCCTGATGGTTCTTGGTTGGCTGGTTTCATCAGGATGGCTCCTTCCCCCATGTTATGATGGAAAGGGAACTAACGGATTACCAAAAAAATGAGTTTATAAGTAGGTGCTTTGGTGTATATATATTTAAGGTGATCTTAGTCTGGGAAAATGAGCCTTTTTTTCTGGGCAGCCCCATCCTTTTCCTTTAGGTTTGGTGGGTGTTGAATGCTGAAGCCCCGTATTGAAATGTCGTTACGGAGCCAGTGTTGAGGACACACGACGAACTTAACGATCACCCCTTCTGACGTGATGGGAATATTAAATATCATTTCGTTGAACATGTAACTACCAGGGTATAAAGTAAAAAGCTTCTGAAGCTGGACTTAAAACCAGGTAAATACGGTTCATGTCATCAGAAATACCAACTGATAAAGGAAGAGCGGTTTCCAATGGTGATAAAGTCTATTTTAAAAAATTGGAAGGGAAGTGCTTTGTTGTTATCTGTAGTGCATCTAGGTAACTTCTGGTGCACTTGGATCGTGTTCTCCTTCAGGTGACAGAAATTGCGAGGCTCATTCTTGGAAAGGCATTTGGCCCTACCTGTGTTTACGTACAGCCCGTGTCCTTGAGGCAGGAACCAGCAGGAACACACATACCTGTGGTTGGACGGGGTCGGGCTTGCTGACCTCCCGCATACCGCAGCGAGGGGACCATGGGACATCTCGGGAAGACGCTGTTAGGAAGAGCTTAAAGGGTTGGGTCTTGTGTGCAGTGATTTGGGGCGGGATTGAAGGAATCGGATCTTTGTCTGCTCTTGGCCGTCTCTGAAACGGTTTCTGTTCCAGCCGGAGAATGCCACAACCTCGCTGTTTTTCTCTTTCAGTTATGACCCATGTGATTGACGAATGGGTGGGTGATTGATTGAATGCAGGTGTGCTTAACCACGAGACACATCCAAATAAAAGAACTGTCCTGAGAGGACTTCTTCATGATCACTCATTTCTAAAATCATGCATGGTAGCAACTGGCTGGGGTCCTGCCATCATCTGTAAGTCTTGATGCTGAAGGACGACCAGATGATTTCCTCCAGAACGCTGTTGATTAGACAGGTGGAGCAGGATTCAGGATTATAGGAGCCTCGTGGATGGAGGTGAGGCGTAACGTTGGCCCTGCTTCGCGGTGCGGGTATTGCAGCATGAGATGTATTCTTTTTTGATGCTCTCGTGAGTGCTGTTTTCTTAATTTCATTTCCAGATTGTTCATTTCTAGTATTTGCAGAATATTACGTTTTCACGCCGTACAAGACCCTTTTTCTTGCTAGTTACAGCACGAGGTTTTTCTGGTTCGCTGCCCTTGTTTGTTGCAATTAGTTTTTATCAACTAGGAAGACCTTTACTGGTTTCATTTATGTCCCTTGGGTTGGTTATGTTTAGTTCTCCAAAGCCCCAGGAGGGTGCCTCTGTAACAGAGACGATGGTAGGTTTCCAAAAGTTAATTTTTTGTTTTAAGTGATTTATTTTGGTTAATTATAAACTCACAAGAAGTTGCAAAAATCGTGAGAGGTTCTGTGTGCCATCACCCGGCTTCCCCCCCAACGGTGGCATCTTACGTAACCTTAGGACAGTATCAAAACCAGGAAATCAACATGGCGCAACACATTTAGCCCGTCCTCGGTCCTTACTGGGGCTTCACCAGGTTTTGCATGGACGCACTGGAGAGTTACCTTTTAAAGAGAAGTGTAAGTAATAGCAGAAGGGGATGGAGTCATGAGTTGGGGTTATAAAGAAGTACCCAGTGAGGATCACCTTGACTTTGGTGGCGGCCGATGTGGATGGGACAGGTGACAGCACCCTGGGAAGGCAGGACAGGCTCCTGGTGCTGAAAGACCAGATGTGTGTGTTGCCCATGCTGGGCGTGGGGCCTGCTCCTTTTTGGTTTTGGTGCTAAAATAAGACCGACCATTTCCCCTTTATGCTCCGGGCAGCATGATGTACAATATTAACGTTTAATGCCGTGCAAGACCTGTTTCCGTGCTAGTTACAGGAAGAGGTTATCATGGGGAAGGAGAAAACCCAACGTGTCACAACCTGGAATCCTTGGCCCCGGATTCACTTCTTAGTTCACATAGTCCTTATTTTGTAAACGGATGTAACGGCCTCTTTTCCCCACTTTGGTGACGGTAGTGTGATGTTGGGTGTCATCCAGTCCATTGGGACCCTGCTTTGGAATGCTCTTGTTTTCCTCTGCTTGGGCGGTTTGCTACTCGTCTTGCTAGGAGAGGGGAGTTGTAAACTGGTATTACAGTGGACCCCAGTGTCCCATCACATGGACTGTGGCAGGATGGTTTTGCTTTCCTGCCTCCCTTGCTGTGAAGGGAGCGTGATTGGAAATGGTCACTGATAGCGGTGAAGCACCCCTGAGTTGAGTAATTCTCCATGGGGGGACCAGGTTAACTTCATCTCCAAGAGCCCCATAATGGCACGTCCCCCCATGCAGGGGTTTGGACATGAGCTGGTCAAGAATTCAGTACAGTTGGGGCAGCTGGGTGGCTCAGTCAGTTAAGTGTCTGCCTTCGGCTCAGGTCCTGATCCCAGGATGCTGGGATCGAGCCCCACGTCGGGCTCCCTGCTCAGCAGGGAGCCTGCTTCTCCCTCTGCCTCTGCCCCTCCTCCCCACTTGTGTTCTCGCTCACTCTGTTCTCTCTCTCTCAAATAAAGAAATACCTTAAAAAAAAGAATTTGGTACGGTAGCTTTCGGGGTGTGGATGGAGAAGCTTTTGCGAGTGAGGTGTGCGGTGAACTTGCAGAAGCCTTTGTGACTGGTGGAGACCTGAGCCAGGCTGTTTGCTGGCTCGCACCAGGGAGATACCATTAGATGGGGAAGCTCGTTGTGAATGTCATCAATGCTAAGGAACGTGTTAGGCATTTGCAGAGGCTTGGGAGCAAACCAGAAACGGTTCCATAGACACATCTATTGGGGTGCCTGGGTGGCACAGCCGGTGAAGCGTCTGACTCTTGGTTTCGGCTCAGGTCGTGATCTCAGGGTTGTGAGATCCAGCCCCGTGTCAGGCTCTGCGCTCCGTGCACAGTCTGCTTAGAACTCCCTCTCCCTCTCTCTCTGCCCCTGCCCCCTGCACGCGTGCGGTCTCTTTCTCTCTCAAATAAGTAAATCTTAAAAAATAAGACATCTGTTGAAACAAGGTAGATTAGTGGTTGCCTAGGACTGGGGGCCTGGGGGGCGGTGCCTGGTTCAGAGACTCCTAAAGGGGGTGCAGGGCTTCTTCTGGGGACGACTTGCTTTCGGTGGTTGCACAAGGCGGTCAGTCTCCTCAAAGCCGCAGAACCGTGCGCTTCCAGTGGGCGAATTGTACGGAGTGTGATTCCTGTCTCAACAAAACCATTTAAAAGAGGTTTTTGTACTTTGCTTTTGTACTTTCATGAGTGCTTTTAAAATACCTGCTGTGATCTCCTGTGCTCGAAGCTCCTTCTTGTGCATCGAGGTGGTGCCCATGCGGTGTAACTTTCCACGTGGAGAGAACAGGGTTTTCAGTGACCGGTTCCCGAAAACGTGTCCCTGCCCCTCCTGTCTGCACCGCCACAATTAGGAGCCAGCCGTCCACAGTGAGTGGTGGAAATGTGGCTGATAGCGGAGGAAGTGGGGCCCCGTCTCCTCTTTGTTGATATGTCCTGCCTTCCCTCTCTCCTCCTCCGCCCTGGCCCCTCCCACAAACCAACGAGCTGGAGAGGAACCGAGAAGGCAAGAAGCTGGTGTGGCACAGCTGAATATGCCCCCAGCTTTTGAGAAGAGCGGAGCGTGGACGGGAGGGAAGATGGAGCTCACGTACAGCCGCTCCCCTTTCTCGACAGCCAGCGTAGGGGTGGACTCGGCAGGGGATGGGCTCTTTAAAGCCTTGATGTGACTGGTTGGAGTTGGGGAAAAATGTGAAAAATCTGGTACCTCGAATCACCCTTATGATCTTTGATGAAACTGATACAGTGGTTTATGGAGAATGCAGAGGAAATTCACAGCGTATGTGCTTGCCCATTGATAACTG
The DNA here is from genome assembly GCF_023065955.2 of Ursus arctos. Lineage (NCBI taxonomy): Eukaryota > Metazoa > Chordata > Mammalia > Carnivora > Ursidae > Ursus > Ursus arctos. Next base: position 24,614,840 of record NC_079874.1, on the reverse strand, counting down.
ATCTCTGTTGCTGTCCAGTGAATCTTGCCCAGAAGTGATCAGAAGCCCCTAATTGGGAGCATGATGAAGTGTTTCTCCATTCATACCTTTAGCTAAATAAAAAGCACGCTTCTGCTGAAAAAAAAAAAGGTCCCTAAAAAAGCTTCTGATATCCAGGTGGTCACTTACTATTTCCTGCCGGTCCACGATCTTGCCGTGAGCTCTGTAGCATGGGCTTGTTGCTTCTGCTAAGAAGGGAATGACTGCCGTTGCACATCAGGTGAAATTAAAGCTCTCAGGGGTTTAGTCTCCTGAAGAAAGGTGGTCTCGACAGCCGTCTTCCGCTGTTTCCTTACCACACGTGGGAACACGTTTTTGCTGTGAGCTGTGAATACACGGTTGCAAAGGGGAGGAGAAGCGGCAGAGCTGGGGATGGAGATGATGCATAAGGAGCGTGGGGAGGAAGAGCTGCTCCCCTTTGCTGTGGTTCACTTTAATTTGTGGGGGGAGGTTTCTTGGTGACTTCCTGTGCCGAAACCCACGTGGCCTGTCCTGCCTCTGACTTCTGCTGTCTGAACTGTGGCTTGGTCCACGTGTCCGGCTTCATTCTCAGCACCAGGGTCCCATCCCCGGGTTGACACTTGAGCCTGAACTTTGGGGTGGGAGTAGGAATGTCCCTGAGCCCCGAGGGGAGTTGAGGCACACAGGGTGGGCACCTGGCCCGTCCGTGTTTGGGTATCTGCCTTCCACGGGGCAGTGGCCTCGGCACTTTGTGTGCTTCCTGCATGAGGAATGCAGATCGTTGGAAAGACGCTTCTGCGTTATAAGTGGGGAAGCTGAGGCCGGGGCGGTGCGGTCCCTGGTCTGCAGCTCTGCACGGTGGAGCTCGGAGCCGGATGGTGGCAGGCCTGGGCATCGTGACTTCAAAGCCTGTCTTTGTTCTCTCCAGGGCACCCCTGTGTTTCCACACAACCGGAGGGTTTCCCCCTAGTTCATGTACTTACCCGGTCTGAGGATCTTCACGACCCCCAGAGTCTGGGGCTAGAGGCTGGGGCTGGGTGCATGGGAACCCTGAAAATGACAGTGTCTGGTTCTGAAGGCATCTCCGAGCCAAAGCCTGAGACAGGCGTGCTCTAAGGCACGGGCTACATTTGGCCTGCCACCTGTTTTTGGACAGCCTGTGAGCTAAGAATGGTTTTATATTTTTAAATGGCCAAAAAAAGAATAATATTTTGTGACACGTGACTAGAATGTGAAATTCAGATGTTAGTCCCCAAAGTTTTATTGGAACACAGCCACGCGCGCTCATTGATAATGGCCTCTGTGGCTGCCGTGTCTACAAACGGGGTTGCAGCGGAGAGCCCCTGGGCCGGGGAAGCCCGAAGCGTGTGCTGTCCGGCTCTTTGCAGGACCGGTGTGCAGTGCCTGCTTGCTTCGGGGCATGGCCCACCTCCCTGCTGTGCCTTGCAGTTCCCCGTCTCTCCTGATCCCTTCCTCGTTTGCACCCTGATTCCATCTGCCCTTGCTTGCTGGAACCTGGTACCCCACAGTTAGAGACTCAGTTGCCGGATATGAAACTTGGTCCCAGTGACAATGCCCCAGTCCTGGGGGAGCGTATACGTGACACCTTATTATTTATGCTTTGGGATTGGAAAGGGGTGGGGCTGGCTTTGTCAGAACAGGGCAGGGCTGATGTATATATGAGATGAGGGGGGTGGGGCTGGCTTTGTCAGAACAGGGCAGGGCTGATGTATATATGAGATGAGGGGGGTGGGGCTGGCTTTGTCAGAACAGGGCAGGGCTGATGTATATATGAGATGAGGGGGGTGGGGCTGGCTTTGTCAGAACAGGGCAGGGCTGATGCATATATGAGATGAGGGGGGTGGGGTGCCCCTGTGTGTGGCAGAAGACGGGGAGTTGGATCATTAGACGTGACCTCCGTCTGTTGCCTGGTTTTTCTGCATTTTCCCTCAGTCCCCCAGAAGCTGGGAGTGTTGATGGGCCAGGTCCACCGCCAAGCTCCTCTGTGGGAATGGTAGGCTTCGGAGAGCCGCCTCCCCTGGAGGTGTATTTTCTCCGCCCCCTCCCCCACGGCAAGACCAGGGTCACAGCTGCGTGACGTGACTGGGTCCAAGTGCACTTGTAAGACAGGGCCTGCAGCTAGGAAGGGGTACAGTCCGAGTTTGACGTGGACAGTCTTCTGGCCGCCAGGTGCTTAACCATCTTCCAGCACCTTCTGTGCAGTGCTGGCTTCACGTACAAGGAAGATAACGCATTGCTTGCCTTTTTATCCACTGTTCTTGATGGTTGCTTCTCCTGAGGCTTTGGCATAGGTGAGAACTAGTGAGGGACACGTCACTAGGTGTGTCTCGCCCAAAGTACCTGCTCTCCCGCACTCGGGAAAAACTCCACGTTGCCGCGGAAACATCACCCCTACATCAGAGATGCACGACGCCGCACTGCACAGTTGCCACGGTATGGTGGCCTGCTTGTCTGCTTTTCGTGGCCGGTTTGCATCTCAGATAATGTCGGCAGGCTTGACAAGGCCATTCTAGACTAGCTGGGAACTTGACCATATTTTTATAGCATTGTTTCTGGGAGAAAAACATTTTTGAGTGAGAAACAAATGAAGATTTGGACTCTGTCCCATTTGTAGTTTGCAGGCTGCTTTAATTTCATGCTTTCTTCTTTAAACTTGTGATGTGCGGAGCAGCGAGGCAGAGTATTGTGTGAGCTCTGGTACCTTCCACGAGTGGCTTTTTTCCTTTGCATGATCTTGAGTTTTGCTTCGCGTCTGTACGTGTCTTTCAAGGATGTTAGAGGCGTCTGCCTCTCCTGGCTGGGGAGTGGCGTGCAGGGGGGCTGGGGAGAGAAGGGATTAACTGTTAGTTACAATTGAGAAGCAGCCCTGACAGCCCAGATAGGTTTTCATACTAACCTACTTTAAGTGCTGCCAGACCACCGTAGGATGGAAAATCTCTGGTTTCTCCTGTCCTCCTCTGGTGAGGTCTAAAAATAAGTCACTGAGGAGATGGGCATGTGGCCCTTTGATCTCCTTGGCCTGGGAGATTTCTTGGTAGGAGCCGAGAGGCTGGAAGGGACTTGGTGTTCTTCAGTGAGCATTCGAGTAGTTGGACTTGATGTATGGGGCCAGTTACCGGAATTGTCCTTCGCCGGCAAGCTACTCGATCGTCACTGGTTTCCGTTTCTTAAGCTTCTCTAAACCCTCTGTCCCCACACCTTTCATTCATGCACGTATGAAGTGGAATATGTGTACGGAAGACCCACGCGAGATGTATCACGCTTTGATGCCGGGGACCGCCGGGCTGGACTGGGGAGCCATGTATGGACGGCCTCCTGTTGCAGAATGAGTAGAACACGTCTTGGACCGGCATGTCGGTGGACAGCCCAGCAGCAAGGTGTGATGTCGTTTCTGGTCAGGTGTCACCGGGGCCTGGGCGTTGTGCAGAGAGGTGTTGCCGAGCATGGGCTCAGCAACGAGGACGGGGCCTGGGGGGAGTCTGAGATTGGTTTTCAGGGTCGGAGGTGGGTCTGCTGCGGGTGGGACATGGAAGACGTGGGGGCAGCGGGCGCACATGTCTCCTGGGGGAGGTTGAGCCCCGAAGGTGAGGGCGGACGCAGGATGGCCTTGGGCAGGGAAGCCAGTGTGGGCGAGAGTGTTTAGAGAAGGAGAGACGCGCTGGTTGAGTGGAGGTGCACAGGAAGGGAGGTGTTCAAGACATAAGAGCACGGGTGGGGCAGGGACTGTATTTCTTGCAGGAGGAAGATCGTGCAGGGTTTAGCCTTGGAAACGGAGAGTAGGGACATTTCTTCAGGGACAGACAAGAAGCAGTGAACATGTGGAATATTTAGAAGCAGAGAAGAAAATGATTCCTCCAAAAAGTACCCAGAGATAAGCTAACATGAAGGCCTAGGTTCTCTGAGAGAGCAGGGGGTCCTGACTGGAAGGACGCTGATGCAAGACACCAGCTGGGCTCTCCAGCTGTCCTGGGGAACAGAGGGTGTGCGCCGGGGGACGTGGTAGCCAATGGCCTCTTCTCTTCCTCCTGCTTCATGTCCCCCCCCCCCCCCCCATCACTACCGCGGCTTAGAATCTGAGTAGCCCTCAATTATAATGTACTTTAGATGAGGCTGTCTGTGTAAGAGGTTATGTGAACTGTGTTTCTTAAAGTGGACGGGGGCATGCACTAAGGACTGCATGAGGATGGGCTAACCCTCAGCAGCTGTCCAGTAGAACTTTCTTGCATGATGGAGATGTTGCGTCTCTCCGCTAGTGGATGGCCTCCACGCCTAGTGGATAACTAACTCCACATGACTGGCCTGTACCTAGTGGGTAGCCTCTGTACCTGGTAGATAGTCCCACACTAGGGGATGGCTTCCATACCTAGTGGATGGCCTCCACGCCTAGTGGATACCTCCACATGACTGGCCCGTACCTAGTGGATAGCCTCTGTAGCTAGTGGATAGCTCCACACGACTGGATAGTCTCCATACCTAGTGGAGGGCCTCTGTACCTAATGGATAGCCCCCCGCTAGTGGATAGCCCCCTGTTAGTGGATAGCCCCCTGCTAGTGGATAGCCCCATACTAGTGGGTGGCCTCCGTACCTGGTCCATGGCCTCTGTACCTGGTGCATGGCCTCCGTACCTGGTGGATGGCCTCCGTACCTGGTGGATAGCTCCATACTAGTGGGTGGCCTCCGTACCTGGTGGATGGCCTACACCCAGTGCATAGGCTCACATGGGCGCCACGTGTGGCTATGGATTGTTTGGGCTTCTGACGGCAAGGTAAGAAGAGGGCTTGTACAACGTCTGAGGAGGATAGTCCGTCAGCAAAGCCTCCGGATGCCATGACTGTGGTGAGGCTGAACGTAACCACGACCAGCTGAGGGCAGAGAACTGGTGTGGGGAGAAAAGCTCTAGGTGCTCGTGGCCCCCACGAACCAAAGCTGGGCTCCCTGTGTTTCACCCGCTTCTGTTTCTTACTCCTTGTTAGTTCTGCTGTCAAGTACAGGAGGTTTGGGAGTGTGGTTCTCTCCTTGTGTTAAGCCAGGGAGGCTGATAGATGCACCTTCAGTGTCCTTTGGAAGTTCTGTTCGAAGGCTTTCTCTCCCGCACAGCAGTGTGCAGATGAGGCTGACCTCCTTGGGTTTAGGGCGGGATGGGAGAGCTGCACGCAGAGACCCCTCCTCCACCGGCTTCCCGCTCCCCAGCTGGGTCTTCGACTGGCGACTCTCATCAGGCCCTCCATCATCTCCGTTGACATTTAGCCTTGAGAAAGGAAAAGATCATCTCAGAGTTTCCATCTGTGAGCAAGGTTTTCTGAACATGTCGAAAACGTGGGTTTAATTTTGTGAGCTCAGCACGAATTCATGTGGTTTGGGATTGATTAAAAACCGTAGGTTCCGTGAGGAAAGACCACCTCTCACCTCTGAGTGCTGCGGACGCTTTACTGGCCTTTAGGACTGAAAACACAAAGCATGACAGAAAAAATCAACAGAGCTCTTTGCCAGATCTGTTAGCTTATTGCCCTGTTTCTGTTTTTCTCCTGATCATCACCCATCTTCAAAGAAAAGTCGTGTGCACGCTTCCTTGGTACCCTCACCCCATGTACGCCTTGACCCCTTGCAGTCTGGTCTGCCCCCACTGGGAAGCAGCTCTCCTTCACAGTTGCCTGTGAACTTGGGATCGTGGAATCCCCAGCTCTAACAGGCCCTCTGCCCCTATCTGGCACTGCCCTGCCTCTCCCACCCCCCTCTCCCTTCATCTGGCTGCTGAGGGACCCTCCCCCCCCAAAGCACCAGGGGCTGAGCAGCCTTCAGGGGGGCACACACTTCAGACTCCGCACGAGGTGATGCCACGTTCGGACTCCTTGTGCCCAACCCTCTGAACAGCCTGTCTTTCTTATTTGCACCGTTCTCGTAGACCAGGGTCCTGAACCTTCTTTTTTATGCTTGGAGCTGCTCTAGCTGTCCATCGAAGCCTGAGTCTTGGCAGAGGAATGTTTTCCAATGCATTTCAAGGGATAGAGAGGCTTGCAAAGGAGGCGATTAAAAGTACTGTCCTCACGATATTAAAAACAAAATTTGTTCGTGGAACATTGGGATATGTGTTTTCTCCCCTTTTCCTTTTTTTATTGTGTTAACTTGTAAAGCAGCTGAAAGTTACCCTGTTCACCATTTTCAAGCGTCCAGTCCGCAGCATCAAGTGAACTGGTGCGACCATCCCCACGGTCCACTCCACGGCTTTGCGTCTTCGCCGGCAGAACTTGCCCTGGGGAGAGCTCTCCTCCTCCCCCTGGTCTCCCCGGCCCCTGGCACCGCTGTTGTGCTCTCTGTCTCTCTGGGTGTGACTTCTCGAGACGCCTCCTGGCAGTGAAAGCGTACAGCCTCCGTCCTTCTGTGGCTGGCTTCTTTCACGAGCAGCGTGTCCTCCAGGTTCACCCACGTCCTAGCAGGTGTCCACACGTCCGTCCTGTTTGAAGCTGAGTAATATTCCACGTGTGTTCAGACCACATTTTGTTTTATCCATTCATCTGTGGATAGACGTCTGCGGCCGTGAGTCACGCTGCCGTGAGCGTGGGTGTTCCGACATCTCTTCAAGATCTGCTTGCCGGTCTTGACTATGCTCTCTTCGGGTATTTTAAATAACACCGTGGGGGCACCTGGGTGGCACAGCGGTTAAGCGTCTGCCTTCGGCTCAGGGCGTGATCCCGGCGTTATGGGATCGAGCCCCACATCAGGCTCCTCTGCTGTGAGCCTGCTTCTTCCTCTCCCACTCCCCCTGCTTGTGTTCCCTCTCTTGCTGGCTGTCTCTATCTCTGTCGAATAAATACATAAAATCTTAAATAAATAAATAAATAAATAAATAACACCGTGGAGCAGTGGCTTTTACTGTAGTCATTTCAAGTCGTGTTGAGTGTCAGCGGTGTTTGAACGTCTCGGGTCCCCCGAGTCCGCAAAGGTGTGTTCCCTGCCTTCCTAATGGAGTGCGGTCAAGGTTAGTGAGAGTAAAGTCATTGCCCCTGCGCCTGCCTTCCTAGTTCACTGATGCCCCGGGACTTTGGCCTGTGCATACGATCCAGCCAAGTCGGGAGGCTGACTTTCGCAGAATCCACGTGGAACCTTCTGCGTCTGTCACATGGGCCTTCCACTAAACTCCCAGCCACCGAAAACGCTTGTCTCGCCGGTGAATTCTGCCTGCCACCCACTCGTTTATTCCTTCATTCAACGAATGTTTGGGCAGTGCTGTCTGATGGGTGCTGCCCCTGGTACCGGGATACAACAGTGAACAACACAGGCTAGGTTTGTGTTGCTGTGGTGCGCGTATCCCAGCCAGAGACGGACAGAGACGTCCGCGTGTGCACACCAAGGTTACCGGGGATTGCAACACTGATATGAGGGTCCTGGGGAAATGCAGTGGCCATGACAGTCTGTGGTGGGGGCATCTTAGTCACAGGAGGGGACATTTAAGATGGGACCCGAGGGGTCAGGAGGAGGGGATGCCTGGCCAAGGAACAGTGTGTGCAAAGCTCCAGAGTGGATGAGGAAGGGGAGAGAAGGAGGGGCCAGAGCCCCTTTGGCAGGACTCGGGCTGTGTTAAGAAGTCAGTGCTCGCCCTGAGAATATCAGGGGGCGTTGATGGAGAGGAATGACCAGTCTCTACATTGAGACAGGCTCTGGCTGCTCTGTGCACAGTGACTGGGAGGGAGTCAACAAGAGGAGCGGGTTGACTGTAAGACCCTCCTGGAATATTCTAGAGGATACTTAGTCAGACCAGGGACATGGAGAGGAGGGTGTTAATTACAGACAAAACTTATAGGGCATTTATTGGGTTTTGTGATTTCCGTCTTGGGAGGTACTTGCCTTCTCTCCTCTTGCCTTCTACTGGAACCCATAACGCTGTGTATCATTGTAACACATTAATATTCCCGCCTTAACGTATAGTCCTTTCTGGACTCTCTCTGCTGGATGGAGGTCACAAACTGAACTCGCTTGCTTTGGATATTGAAAACATTTTCCCTCATTGTTGAGTGGAATGTGTGTTTATTTTTGTATCCTGCCTTATTACGTGTGTGGGCAGATTTCACAGTAAGTGGGAATGTCACTGTACGTTGTAACAGCAGATACTGTAGGGACCCTCTCAACCGCGTGTTCCCGTTACTGAACCTTCCCTAGAGAACCCAGATAGTATGTAATTGTTTAATCAGGCGACGGTGTTGCTGAGATTTACATTACGGGGTTTTGCTTTTAAAAAAGAAATTATCTGGATTTTAATGGAAAAATTGTACAGTCTCCTGAGTGGTGTTTTGCCTCTGGTTCTGTCCTGTTTGAGAGCTGATTGTGAACTGGAGAAAAATGACCTGTTTTGTCTGTAATAAAAATGTATGTTTGGTATTTAAAGTATATGTGACACATAAAACAACACCAGCTTGGCCAGCATATAAATTGTTATGTAAATCAAATGTTTTGTTAAGATTTATTTCTTTATTTTAGAGAGAGAGCGTGAGCTCACGAGTGTGCAGGGTGGGAGGGGCAGAGGGAGAGAAACTCAGGAGCATGGAGCCCAACCTGGGGCTGGATCCCACCACCCTGAGATCGTGACTTGAGCCAAAGTCAAGAGTCAGACGTTCTGCGGACCGAGCCGCCCGGGCGCCCCCGCATCAAATCTCTTGATGTGGGTGTTGCCCTCTGTGTTTTTGCTTATTTGTTTTTGCATGGAGAAAATAGTTTTTCTCAGACACGTTTTGGGTTTAAACCAGCCTAGTACCCAATGAAGTACACTGTGTCTTAGGTTTATTTTTCCTCGTTTTGGCTGAAGATTGAAAGCTTAAGCATTTAGTGATGTGCGCACACACGGGAACATTCCTGCCTTATTTTCCCTTCTGGTCCTGTTTCCTGTGTAAGAACAAGACTAATGAGTGCAGCCTTTAGCCACAGTTCAGAATGATGGTGTGTGTGTGAGAGAGAGAGAGAGAGCGAGCGAGAGAGCGAGAGAACACACAGTGTCTTTGTCAGACGTAGTGACTCCCCCGCCAGAAGTCTGGCTCCATGAGCTTGAGTGAACTTCTCTCTACTCATTTTGGGGCAGGAGGTGGAGGGGAGTTCAAAATAAGCAAACAAAAATAGCAGAATAGATTACATGTCTCTTGGAGATGAAGTCTGCATTTTTCCTTCTGGTTGTGAATCCCGCCTAAGCCTGAGGCCGACTTCAGAAGGAATCAGAGTCTGAAGTTGGGGGAGATATCGATGACCCCTCGGGTCAGGTCTTTTCCTTTCATCGATGTGGAAACTGAAGGAGGGATGGGCTGGGGTCACTGGAGGCAGAGCATGGCCGTGATGGCGCTCCGAGGTTCGAAGCCCGGGGCTGTCTCCTTGACACAGGGTGGGCAGCCGTCTTCTGTGGAGGGCCGGATGGTGGACATTTTAGCCTTTTTTTTTTGTTTTTAAAGATTTTGTTTATTTATTCGACAGAGATAGAGACAGCCAGCGAGAGAGGGAACACAAGCAGGCGGAGTGGGAGAGGAAGAAGCAGGCTCATAGCAGAGGAGCCTGATGTGGGGCTCGATCCCAGAACGCCGGGATCACGCCCTGAGCCGAAGGCAGACGCCCAACGGCTGCGCCCCCCAGGCGCCCCACATTGTAGCCCTTCTCTGATGGCGGGGCAGCGTTGCAGGGCCTCCGCTGAACCGTGCCAAAGCAGCCCTACACAGTCTATCCACAAAAGAGTGTGTGGCAGGGTCCCAGGAAGATTCCACTTACGGCCACTGGAATTTGAAGTTCCTATAATTTTCACGTCTCCCGAAAGATTATTCCTCTTGATTTCTTCCCCCACCAGCCATTTAAAAAACTGTAAAAAAGCCTCCTTAGCCTGTGGGCTGTGTGGAACAGCAGTGGGCTGGATTTGGCCCGAGGGCCGAAGTCTCCTGCCCTCTGGTCTGCAGCGTGTTGGCTGTGTAGACTTGTGTTCTTAATAGTTCACGTGTCTCCTGGTTCTGAGAGCACCGTCTCCGTTTCCTAGACATACATCAGATTCCCTCACCTTGTCCAGAGACGATGGATTTGTTTTTACTCATGTTCTGGGAGCAAACTGTTCCATTTCTGTGGAGTTCTGTGTTCTGTTAATCCATTGGTCATTGGATTCATTTATGCAGTGACGACCGGTTCGTAGCTCCATCTCTGCGGGCCCCCGGCTTGGTGGCGGTTAATATCCGGGCCAACGAGAGTTGCTTCCTGTCCTCCTGTAGTCGATAGACTGGTGGGGGGGCAGAGGTACTGAAGGTGTTTGCAAACCCATAAGGGCACCGAAACGGTGGTGTCGTGGCCATGGGGCAGCGGCCCTGCTCTGGAGTTGAGAAGGGCCCTCCCAGGGGATGGAACCAGAGCAAGCCGAGACCTGGAGACTGGGGCGGGCTTATCATGGGCCAGGTGTGGGTGAGCCATCCGGGGCACTGAACCCTAATTGAGAAAGGGGTGGGGTCCACGCCCTGTCTCCATGGTTCAGGTGGAGTCGGAAGTTTGCCAGAGGTCAGGGTTTTGAAGAATGACGGGTTCCACGCTGCCTCTGAAGAACTGGTCCATTTTCTCAGATACCATAGTTTATTTTTCATGTGAGAGAGGGATTATTTACAAAAAGGGACCAGAGACACGGTAGCTCCTATTTAGTCACTGACCCTAACTGTGCATTAAAAGCATTTTTGGGGGATATTTTGGTTCATTTTGTCAGGGTCAGCAAACTTGTGTGTAAAGGGCCAGATGGTCCATATTTTGGTCTCTTTGGACCATATGCTGTGTGGACACCGTATGGGCAGAGCAGCCATTGATGGTATGTAAATCCATTCACATGGTCGTGCAGCCAGTCACCCAACCCTTCTGCTCTTGCAGATGAAGCTGTGCGTGCATTAAACCACATCTTCCTCATCCCTCCACCCCGCAGCCCCTGGCAGCCACCATTCTGCTTTCTGTGACTTTGATGACTGCAGGGACTTGAAGGGAGTGGAACCATACAGTATTTGTCCTTTGTGGCTGGCTTCTGTCGCTCACCCTCATGTCGGCAGGCTTCATCCCTGTCGTGGCAGGTGCCAGATGTCCTTCCTCTAAGGCTGAGTCCTGCTCTGCTGTATGTAGAGACCACTGAGGAAGCATTTTGAAAGTACATTTTCTCTGATTATTTAGAGCCTTCTTTAGTTCAGCGTAGTTTGCCAGGAATTTTCTTAGCTGAAGGAAGTCTTGGGAACACACAGGATTTCCCTTTTTGAAGAGCGAGGAGTTCTGAGGCCCTGGAACTCATGTGAATAGGAAATACAAGTGGCAGGGTATCAGCATCTTGGAGGAAGGAGGGTGTCTGTCAGGTGCAAGAAGAGGGAAGCTTGAGAACGCTGTCCAAGCCCGCCTCTCAAGAATTCACCAGTCACTGGCCTAGCCCTCACTGGTAGCCCTTGGGAGGTGACCCCACTCTGAGTGGGTCCCTCAGCAGACTCTTGGGATGAGGATAAACATGTGGAAAATGACGGAGGGGGGTTCTCAGGATCAGCACCTGCTCCGGCTAGGGGAGGCCAGATGGGGCAGGAGAAGGGCTGCAGTGAAGGAACGGAGCCCAAGGGGTGGCCCAGCTGAGCTGTCCTGACTCAAGTTAAGGGGGTCCTTCTCAACCCCTTCCCCCACTGGGGCCAGACTTCAGGGGAGCACAACTCTTAGCACTTGGGGGTTGGGGAGAATACACTGAAGGAGGGGTCTTGGCAGTACATGACCGCATCCATTCCCCCGATAAAATAGGTTGCTGACCATTCCTGGGAACCTGGCACGGAAAAAGAGTCAAAAAGTTTTCTGATTGTTTCATCTGTTTATTTATCTTGGAAAACTATTTAAAAATCCATGTATGACTTGTTAAAATTAAATCACAAAGGAAGTGCCTGAAGCAAGATTTGATCATGCTCCTTGTCTGGGCAAAGGACTCCTGTGGCCCATTTTTGAAAGTCTAGTGTTCCTGGAAGTAGCCGCACCCGATGTTTTCCCTAGAGACACTGGCTGCTTTGGTCCTTCAAGGCTGTGCTCCCTGGAGTAGTAGTAGACGGTGTGGCCCCCCAGAGTCGAAGCTATGTGTTATCAGGCCCATTGGCTGCCTCTGCTCTCTGTGGTGGCCACAGCCTTCTAACATCCGAAAGCAGAGGCAGTCCTTCGACGGGTGATGGCCACACTCTGCATTTGCCCGCAGTGCTGGAGCGTAGGCTTGTGGAAGGAAGGTCCCGAATGCTGCCTGTGATGCTTGTGATGCTTGCAGAATGCCCGCAGGTGAAAAGCGCGGAGTCGGGCAACTGCGTGGGATGCTCGCAGACGTCCGCAGGTGGAGGGCGTGGAGTCCAGGATGCTGCATGTGATGCTCGCAGGTGGAGCACACAGAGGTGGGACGCTCGCAGACACCCGAAGGTGGAGCCCGTGGACTCCGGGACGCTGCGTGTGACGCTAGCGGGACGTCGCCTGGTGGAGCGTGAGGAGTCAGGATGCTTCATGGGATGCTTGAGGGACATCTGCACGTGTAGCGCGTTGAGTCGTGTCACTGTGTGTGACGCGTGCAGGTGGAGTGCGAGGAGTTGGGCGCTGTGTGTGACACCAGGAGCTGGAGTGCGCAGAGTCAGGACGCTGCGTGTGGCGCTGGCAGGTGGAGCGCGTGGAGTAAGGCGCTGCATGTGACGCAGGTGGAGCGCATGGAGTAAGGCGCTGCACGTGACCCTCGAGGGGTATATGCGTGGAGTCGGGCGCTGCGTGTGACGCGGGTGGGGCGCGCGGAGTGGGGTCGCTGCGGGTGGGGCGCGCCGAGTGGGGTCGCTGCGTGTGACGCGGGTGGGGCGCGCCGAGTGGGGTCACTGAGTGTGACGCGGTTGGGGCACGCGGAGTTCGGTCGCTGCGTGTGACGCGGGTGGGGCGCGCGGAGTGGGGTCGCTGTGTGTGACGCGATTGGGGCGCGCCGAGTGGGGTCGCTGCGTGTGACGGGATTGGGGCGCGCCGAGTGGGGTCGCTGCGTGTGACGCGGGTGGGGCGCGCCGAGTGGGGTCGCTGCGTGTGACGCGGTTGGGGCGCGCGGAGTTCGGTCGCTGCGTGTGACGCGGGTGGGGCGCGCCGAGTGGGGTCGCTGCGTGTGACGCGATTGGGGTGCGCCGAGTGGGGTCGCTGCGTGTGACGCGGGTGGGGCGCGCGGAGTGGGGTCGCTGCGTGTGACGCGGGTGGGGCGCGCGGAGTGGGGTCGCTGCGTGTGACGCGGGTGGGGCGCGCCGAGTGGGGTCGCTGCGTGTGACGCGGGTGGGGCGCGCGGGGTGGGGTCGCTGCGTGTGACGGGATTGGGGCGCGCCGAGTGGGGTCGCTGCGTGTGACGCGGGTGGGGCGTGCCGAGTGGGGTCGCTGCGTCAGGGGCGCGCCGAGTGGGGTCGCTGCGTGTGACGCGAGTGGGGTGCGCCGAGTGGGGTCGCTGCGTGTGACGCGGTTGGGGTGCGCGGAGTTCGGTCGCTGCGTGTGACGCGGGTGGGGCGCGCCGAGTGGGGTCGCTGCGTGTGATGCGGCTGGGGCGCGCGGAGTGGGGTCGCTGCGTGTGACGGGATTGGGGTGCGCCGAGTGGGGTCGCTGCGTGTGACGTGGGTGGGGCGCGCCGAGTGGGGTCGCTGCGTGTGACGGGATTGGGGCGCGCCGAGTGGGGTCGCTGTGTGTGACGCGGGTGGGGCGCGCCGAGTGGGGTCGCTGTGTGTGACGCGAGTGGGGCGCGCGGACTGGGGTCGCTGCGTGTGACGGGATTGGGGCGCGCCGAGTGGGGTCGCTGCGTGTGATGCGGGTGGGGCGCGCGGAGTGGGGTCGCTGCGTGTGACGGGATTGGGGCGCGCCGAGTGGGGTCGTTGCGTGTGACGGGATTGGGGTGCGCCGAGTGGGGTCGCTGCGTGTGACGCGGGTGGGGCGCGCCGAGTGGGGTCGCTGCGTGTGACGGGATTGGGACGCGCCGAGTGGGGTCGCTGTGTGTGACGCGGGTGGGGCGCGCCGAGTGGGGTCGCTGCGTGTGACGCGAGTGGGGCGCGCGGAGTGGGGTCGCAGCGTGTGACGGGATTGGGGCGCGCCGAGTGGGGTCGCTGCGTATGACGCGGGTGGGGCGCGCGGAGTGGGGTCGCTGCGTGTGACGGGATTGGGGCGCGCCGAGTGGGGTCGCTGCGTGTGACGCGGGTGGGGCGCGCGGAGTGGGGTCGCTGCGTGTGACGCGGGTGGGGCGCGCCGAGTGGGGTCGCTGCGTGTGACGCGATTGGGGCGCGCCGAGTTGTGTCGCTGGGTGTGACGGGATGGGGGCGCGCGGAGTGGGGTCGCTGCGTGTGACGCGGGTAGGGCGCGCGGAGTGGGGTAGCTGCGCGTGACGCGGCTGGGGCGCGCGGAGTCGGGTCGCAGCGTGTGACGCTCGCGGATGGGCACGTGGAGTCGGGTTGCTGCTGTGTGACGCGGGTGGGGTGCGCGGAGTCGGGTAGCTGCGTGTAACGCTCTAGGGTTTTATGCGTGGAGTCGGGTCGCTGCATGTGACGCTTGAAGGGTGTAGTGCGTGGAGTCGGGGCGTTGCGTGTGACGCTCACGGGTGGAGCGCGGAGTCGGGCGCCGCGTGTGATGCTAGCAGGGGGAGCACGCGGAGTCGGGAGCTGCGTGTGACGTTCACAGGACGCCCACAGGTGGCGCGCCCGGAGTTGGGACCCTGTGTAGGAGGCTCGCAGGATGCCTGCAGGTCAGGGGCACAGTGCTGCCCTGCAGTGCTAGCTAGGTCTCTCTGTAACTTGGCCAGAGCCCCCCTCGTTCGCGGGGCTGCCACATGTCACCTGCTCAGGGGGCACCTTGTGCACTCTGATGCAATTTGGGAATAGCAGAAAGGGGGTTATGAGGCTCAGGGTGTAAAAACCGGTAGAGAATCTTCATTCCAGGTGCGTTCCCTCATCAAAACATGGAAGAACGGGTACAAGTCTCAAAACATACCACATTGAGGAATAAACGCAACCCACAACAGAACAGAAAAGGTCACGGATGTGGGGAGAGCACTTATGAATTCCTTATTTTGCAATGAGCAAGGCGATTTAAAAAACCACACACCAGAAGTATCCTGTTTATAGTGGACATCTCTCAAAGTGAATGTATGTTTATAAAGCCAGACATTATTTTAACAGAGTGTAGCCTCTTCTCTCATTTTTTTCCTTCTCTTTTGTAAAAGTAAGTAGCTTCTGGGTCAGCTTGGCATCGTAGGGGATACCAAAGCCCAGACAACTTGCTTTTATGATAATTTTTCTTCTCTGTTCAAGTTTGCCTGCTTCTCATATATTGGCAAGAATTAGGAGTTTCCTTACATTTTTGCCAGCACAATTTAAAAGCAATTAAAGCAAATTCAGTTATTACATTTGAAATTATTGTCTGGGTAAATTACAGTTTAAAATTTAATTTATACTAAATCCTACACTTTAATGAACAGACCACATCACACATTTTTATGTTCTTAAATTATCCACGCTTTAACGCTGTAAAAACAGAGCTGTTTTTAAAAGAGTACTGCTTGGTTCTTTTTAAATTTTTTTTGACTCTTCAAAAATATTTACATTTCTCTTCAAATAAGGTGAGAAAATCCCTTTGGCTTGTCTGCTTTAAGGAATTATAGTTGTCTTTCCATTTCAAATTGTCATTTATCTGCATAAACTTTAACCTTTGAAATGTTAAGAGGTGACAAGAAGAAGACCTTTTTGAATTTTTTTTCCTCCAAAGTACATATAGTTTTGAATGGCACATTTTACCTTTTGCTTTAATTCCCACTGTTTCATTACATTTTTAGGTGTGTTTCATTACAACTAGCTCTCCCTTCAGAGTAGAGTATGCCATGTAAGGATCTAAACATACACTGGCCGTGAAAGCATTTTCTCTGGGCTGTTTGTAAGGTGATACCGGGTCATCAGCAGATAATCCTGGAGCAGGGATGGGTGTCTTTATGCAGGAACTTGACCCGGTGTGAGGGTGGAGGGGACGAGGTGCAGGAGAACCATAGGGGTGATCAAGATCCTGATGAGGCAGCCTGGCATCCCTTTTGCCTGGTCTCCCCCTATCTTCAGACACCAGCTCTTTGGATCCCCACGTTGGAGCTGGCACCCTGCCCTGACTGCGGTTGTGATGTGTCCAGTTCTCAGAATCTTCATCTCCCTGCAGGACGTGGGGAGGTCACCCGCTGTCCACAGACATCTGCTCTGGGGCATCCCGTAGGCCCTGCGCACCTAAAGGATTATCTCTGTTCCCTCCCCTGCTGGAGTGGCAGGCCTGTAGCTTCTGTTCCTGATTTGGGAATAACAGCATGGATTGCACAAGGGTGTGTCAGGAGGTTCAGGGTAGAAGCCCCTGGGTCTCAGTGGGGTTTCTGATCTTGATCTTTCTGTTCTGCCTCTGTTTGCTTCTCCAACAACATGCCCACCTGTCGCCCACTGGTGGTTTAGCAACCGGACCTGACTGCCCCATACTCTCCCTACCTCCCCACACTCTCTCTTCTGTGTCTCTGCGTCAGAGAGCACACGACTCCCTGGGTCTCACTTCTCAACCAGGCTGCCTGCTGGAGTTTCTTAGGAGCTTTACAGATGACCTGGTTCCTCATTCCTACTTCCGTAGCAGTAGGTTAATTGGCCTGGGGTGCCCCCCCCCCCCCCAATTTCAAAAGTGATCATGTTTATTGAACACTTGCGGCGTAGGAGGGTTTCCGTTAGGTACTGCGTGTTCACTCGCTCAGGGAATCCTGGTGAGTTCCAGTCCTGGAGTGCCGTCTTCCAGGTGGAGAACAGACCTACAGAGAAAAGAGGCATGAGGTCCAAACATCTGTTTTTCTCATTTAATAGGGCACACAGAGGGTCTGAGGGGAGGGGGAAGTGGCAGGATAAATCATGAGCCTCCTTACCTTCTGCTTTTCCTGTTCAGGAATGGGGGAGAACAGTTTTACTCAGCGTGCCCATGCCCCTTCCTGGGCCTGGCACAGAACGTGGGAGAGTGTGTTGTAGCCTGCTTGGGGTGCCACGACAGAGTGCCACAGGCTGGATGGCCCAAACAGACCTTTATTTCTGGCAGCCCTGGAGGCTGGAAGTCTGAGACCCAGCTGTCAGTGGGGGGGTGGGGGTGGTGGTGGTGGGGGGGGGGAGTGGTGGTGGTGGTGGTGGTGGTTTCTGCTGAGGCCTCTCTTCTTGGCTTTGTGTCTTCCCTCCGTCTGTGTCCTAGTCTCCTCTTAATAAAGACATCAGTCATGCTGGATTAGGACCTACCCCGATGACCTCCTTTTTAACTTAATTACCTATAAGAGACTCTGTTTCCAACTAATAATCACATTCTGAGGTCCTGGAGGTGAGGGCTTCCATGTATACTGTACATTGGAGGGGGAAACAGGCAGCCCCTCCCAGCATGAACCCTTGTTAGAGTTGTGTTGAATATGTGAGTGCAGGTTTCCATTCTGCAGGCTTTGGGGTGGCTTTCTCTCTTTTCTGATTTCATACTCCGTACATTCTCTTTCCTCTCCTCTCCAGTGTTTCAAAAACCTTTTTGTCTAGGGGCGCCTGGGTGGCACAGCGGTTAAGCGTCTGCCTTCGGCTCAGGGCGTGATCCCGGCGTTCTGGGATCGAGCCCCACATCAGGCTCCTCCGCTATGAGCCTGCTTCTTCCTCTCCCACTCCCCCTGCTTGTGTTCCCTCTCTCGCTGGCTCTATCTCTGTCAAATAAATAAATAAAATCTTTAAACAACAACAACAACAAAAAAACCTTTTTGTCTAGTCCTTTAGTGTGTGTAAGTAAAATTCTGTAAACATAAGTGCTACAGTTCAGAAGTGTTTTTATGTGAGGGAGATGCATTAGGACAGCTTTTGGGGACTTTTACTTTCCTTCTGAGTGAAAATCTTCAATGAAAAGATACACTTCCCCATTTTCAGATGTGGAGAAAATGCTGTTTTCCAGTTCTAACCACAAAGACAATCCTCAGAGTGCTCTGGAATCCTCTGTGGACACTCTAGCTGGTTATTTGGGGGAGGGGAGAAACTTAAGATCAGGGCAACTTTTAAGGCGAAAATGGACAATCTCGCACACAGAAGACCCACAGTAAAGACAAGTGGCAGTTTGGTATTTACACAGTACTTTGGAACCATGAACGGCAGGGATGCTGAATTGCCAGGCCAGAATGATCAGGGTAGCAGAAACTCACATGGGGACACGAGTCTGCTTCTGGGTGTCCTACTCGGCCTGCTTTGAAAGGAAAAGCAGCCCGCAGACTATCTCTGGCTACGGTTGAGTTCACTTCAAATCCGTGTGTCTTGAGTGCTGATGTGCCGGGTGCCGGGTGCCGGGGACGTGGAGGCAATGTGTGGATGGAGCCCGTGGTCTGCTCTGGGTGATGGCAGTGAATCACGGAGGCGAGCAGCAGAAACTGTGCGGGATCCTCTTGGCCCGCGTCGGCGTTCTAGCAGACTGTCTTTTCTGCTTAGCTGTCTCACTGCGCCGAAGACTAGCCTGGGAGATGCTGAGGCAGAACTGGTGGGTGACAAGTTTTGTACTCTTTCCCTGCGCTGACGGTGGCTTTTTCACAGCAAAACCAAAGTCCTGAAGTCATTGTCATTATAAGATGGTCATACACGCTTCATTTGGTAATGTTCTTCTCATTTAAAATCATTTACCTTTTTTTTTTAATCAACATAGTTATTAGCCACGTGTTATTATCATAGAGTTCTCTTCACATGGTCTCTCTGTACAAAACAGTATTTGTTTCAATGCAGATCACATATGATTTACATACGAGATACACTCATTCTTGGCTCCTCTGGACTTTTAAAGAAACAGCTTTTTTGAGATGGAAGTCACATGCCATACAGTTCATTCATTTAAAGTGTATGACCCAATGGTTTTTAATGTCCTAGTTTTTTGTTTTGTTTTGTTTTGTTTTCTTCTCTCTTTTGTTGCTGAAATCAGTGTGGCATGGGGATAAGTGTAGTCAGTGTCCCGTTTGACGCCTGCTGCCATCAGGAGGGGGTCCTCGGTACCTCCCTTCATATGAGTTCTTGGAGCTTTGTGTGGGGTGCTCACAAGGGGGCCTGGTGCTTCATTAGCGTTCAGTCATTGTCACCTATTTTTCTTACTCCCTTTTGAAGAGGCGGGACCCATGAGTTTCTTTTCACAGCTCGGTGTTGACGCAGACCTGCCTCCAGAAAGCGTCCCACTTGAATTCTTACCCCTTCTCCCTGCTGCAGAAGCTCCAGGACCCTCGTTGTCTCAGGAGATTCGGGGCCACCACGTGCAAAAGGCCTTTGCTCTCTGTGCTGTGCACGTGTGAGCCGTGCTATTTTTGTTACCATTTGGGAGACGGAGGAACCTGCGAGTCCTCTGTGAGGAACACAGTCGCCCCGCAGAGATGTAGCTCTGATCTGTTCCGGGAACGAAGGAAACGGGGTGAAGGGTGTGTACGACTCACACTCTTGGGAATGTGCTCAGAAATGTGCAAGTTGGCCTCCAGGTGTTTCACCGGAAAGAAGTCTGCATTCCCCGGTGCGCACACGGCCTAGGGCTGCCCTGCACACCTGATGGCAGCAAGGTCTGCGGGTATTTAAGTCAGCAGACCCCTCCCACGGCAGTCACACGGACCCGGAAAGACACGAGGAGCAGTTCGGAGGAATAGTTCTGGTTTTGTGAAAGTAACCAGCACTCTTGAAGTAGGCCCCAGTGCTGGGACTCGGCTCGGACCTCTTGTCAAAGTTAATAATAAAGGACAGTGTTTGTATGTGACTCGCTTGAATACCGTCTTTCGTGTTTAGTGTCAAACACTTAGCATTACAGAACAGTGTGCTTTATATTCTGTTTGGCTCTACGGTGCCGTCGCTAGGAGTGTCTGTGCGCAGTGTTACCGTGAATGTGTACGGAGAGGAGGACCACAGTGATGTCGTTGAGTTCCCTTGAACACCGGCAGGGGAGACTGGGGAAATGAGAGCAGGAAGCGTGAATGTGTAAGGTCGCGCAGTGTGTCTCCCGGGCACTTGGGAGTGATTCGCTCCTTGCATTAGAATGGCTGGACGTTGGGGCGCCTGGGTGGCACAGCGGTTAAGCGTCTGCCTTCGGCTCAGGGCGTGATCCTGGCGTTACGGGATCGAGCCCCACATCAGGCTCTTCCGCTATGAGCCTGCTTCTTTCTCTCCCACTCCCCCTGCTTGTGTTCCCTCTCTCGCTGGCTGTCTCTATCTCTGTCGAATAAATAAATAAAATCTTAAAAAAAAAAAAAAAAAAGAATGGCTGGATGTTGATCGGGCAGGATTGGCCAGTGTGGGCTCTGCAGGGTCAGGTATCCTACCGCTGAGATACACGGTTACGTCTGGTTTTTAATAACTGATAATTGGAACACACAGGTCTGTCCTGTGAGGACTGAAGTTTATGCTTTTAAAGTACCTCGTAAGCGTGTATTACATGGCGATTATGTGGCTGGTACGTGAAGCTGTCAGACCATAAGCCTACTGGGCAGCTCGTGTGTGGCCAGGCGTCAGAACTGAGCAGCTTTATCATGTGGTATCAATGTCATATTGGCGATGCCCTGGAAAGTTTAAATAAGTTCCATTTGTTTATACGCGGGTGGTAATTACAAAATAATTTCTGCAGAATGCGAGTATCAGTGTCGACCCAGCAGCCTCCTTAGCTCAGCTATAAAATCCGAGCACAGCTAATCCCACTAAGGTGAGCGCCCCTCTTCCAGATGGGACCCCTCCCCACCGCGGGGGTGCGTTTAACCTCCCCAGAAAGGGATCGGAGCCAACACAGCACAATGACGTGGAGGTCGAAGACTCCTAATTGAATTTTGATGATAGAGACGGCATGTTCCAGCCACTGGGTCGAAGCGGTGACTGTAATTTCTCTTCCGGTGGTGGGACAAGAGCCATTTATCTCCCTTGAACAGAAACTGAAGTGCAGAGTCTCTTCACCAAAGACTTTGTGTTATTTTAAATGTTTCTAGGATGGTTTTGAGACTGGAAGTTACTCTTCTTTCTGTTTTGGTCTTGAAGCAATTACTGTAAGGTCAGTGTACTAATTCCTTCCAGAGTTACCAAGGACCGTTCGTGTAAATCATTGGGAACTTGATTCCAAGTAGCTAATACTTGCGAGTTCTTATTTTGAGCAGAGCACAGATGTGGGAGTGGGTGGGGGGAGCCTAAGGGATCTTGGTCCTTACGCCGGAGACACCTGCGGTCTTGACTAATCTACGTATGTTAGCGACACAAATGCCCTGGCATCCTTGTTCGGGCATCCTGAAGAATGTGGTGTTACAGGCGGTTTTGCCTCTCCCGACTGCCCACTCCCTAGCACTGTGCTGTGTAGTAGGTGGTTCTTATGTCCTTGAGTGCGTGGAAGGGTGACACGGACCCGACCAGGATCCGTAGGTGCTTTGCGAAACGCTTTGGCTCTGTTGAGGGTCATTAATCCCTGACGTTGTGTCCACTGACGCTGCTCGTGACGATTACCCAAATTCCTAACAGTTTTGAATCTTTTCAGGAGTGGTTGTCTTGGTCTATTTGGGCTGCTGTGACAATAAACTGGGGGGCTTTGGAACAACAGAAAGTAACGTCTCACGTTGCTGGAGTCCAGAAGCCCAGTGTCGTGTCGGCAGGTAGGGTCTGCTGAGCCTGCTTTCTGGTTCATAGACCACCGTCTTCTTGTTGTGCTCTCATGTGGTGGCAGGGGTGAGGACGCTCTCTGGGGTGTCTTCTGTGAAGGCACTGATCCCGTATTAGGGTGCCACTCTCATTGACTAGTCCCCTCCCAGAGGCCCCACTCCCAACTGCCATTACACTGAGCGTTAGGTTTCAACATACGAATCTTGAGGGGACAGGAGCATCCAGTCCAAACAGATGAGTTTGAAGAGGACCTGTCAGGCATGCTGCTTCCTGAGACAGTCTACTAGACGCGATAAATGAAACTGGTTCTCACATTCCCAGGTCCCACGGGAGTTTGTGCAAACCTGATTTGCTGGTGGTTAGTGGTGGTCAAGGGGAGAATACCTCTTCAGTTTTGCTTCTGATGCGACCTTGAGAAAGACACGCCATCTCTTTAAGAAAACCTAGGTTGAGTATCTGGTGTATCAGGAGTAACTAGTTCTGGGAGTCCTGGGGCGATCACTCACCACGTAAGGGAAGCTTGGGTACGTGGGAGCATATGAAGGTCGCTTTGCTTGAGCTGGAGGCAAAGATTTCTGGAAAGGTGGTGGTCAGTGAGGAGGTCACGTGTGCCCTTGGAGCCGCGGTGTGAGGGCGACGAGCTTTCCCAGATGATTCATTGGCGTGAACGCGGCACGACGGAGCACAGACTAGGCTGTTATGGGAGGTGCTCCGAAGTGTTGCAGGGTCAGCAGGGAGCTGGGATGTTCACCAGGTGAGTTGAGGTCTTGAAGGGCTGCCCTTGGAGGATAGAACGTATTCTGTGAAGAGAGGGGGAACCACTGAGGTTTTTTCTTGGATGGGGAGGAACATATGAAAAATCATATCTAAGAAAGAGTGCTCTGATGGTAACATGTGGAGCAGCGTTGGCGTACTGTCCTCACATAGAGCCGTGAGCCTGTTTCTGTACAACCCCCCACTCCCCCACCCCAAGCTAAGAGTGGTTTTTACCTTTGTAAAGAGTTGTAAAAGATAAATGGCAACACAGGCCACAGACTGGTGCGATTGGCAAAATCTACAGTATTTATTATGTGGCCCTCTACTGGAGCAGTTTGCCAACCCTCGATGGATTGGGAAGGAGAAGACAACCTAAAGTTGTCTACAGTAAGAGGAAGGTGAGCTTGTTTGCACAATGAGGACTCTTGGAATTACAGATGTGGAGAGACAAGAGAGGACGATGATGGGGCGGGTGAAGTGGAGCTCACGACAGACAGGAGGGAGGATGGAATCGAGACAAAATGTTGGTGAGATGAACTTCGGGAAGGTAAAAAGGCTAATTCTTTCCTCAACACGATGGGAAGGAAAATGGGTGTAGAAAATTAGCCAGTAGGTGGAAAAGAGGAAAGTAGAGACTCTTTAGAAGAGATGAGCCCTGGGTTTGGGGGTCAACCCTTGAGCAGAGTAGAACATTCTGGAATGGGTGCTGTCAAGAACAAAATCCCAAAACACTTTGCGTTTGGATTCTATGGGTGGAATGTGTATTATGTTACGTTGTGATTTATCTGTTAAACTGTGGGCTCCTCCCCCATCCTGTGGGGCGTTCAGCTACTAAGAATGCCTTGCTGGTTTGTACTCCGTGGCACTCAAAGCAAGGGCCTCGCACAGAGATGAGTGGGGTTTAGTAACACTTGCTGAATGAATGAAGGAATGACTACTAGATAGCATAATAGGCCAGTTAAATGTACGGAAGGTTCGTTTCAGTTGTACCCATTGGCCCAGTTTGTTAGTCATGGGGGACTCAGTTAAACAGCCACCAGACCAACATTGTCCAGTGGAACTTTCTGCAGGGATGGAAACCTTATGTGCTATCCAATATGGTGGGCGTCCTGGTGTGGCCAGTAAACACTTGAAATGGGTAGGCCTTGTGGGATGGGGGAACGGAATTTTAAGTTTTATTTGCTTTTTTTTATTGTGGTAAACTGTATATTACCTAAAATTTACCATTTTAACCCTTTTAAAATGTAGAGTTCTGTGGCATAGTAAGTACGCCAGCACCATCCATCCCCAGAACTTTCTCCTCTTTCCGCACTGAAACTGGTCCCCATTCTCCCCTCCCCCAGTCCCCGGTCATCTCTGCCTCCGTCTCTCACTCTGACGACTCGGGGTCCCTCATACGAGTGGAGTCATGCCACCGTGATGAGTCTGTCTCACTTGGAATCACGCCTGTCTCACTTGGCGTAATGTCCTGGAGGGTCATTCTCTGTTGGAGCCTGTGTCCGAATTTCTTCCCTTTATAAGGATAAGTGATAGGCTGTCTCTGTCTATCCATTCATCCGTCGACAGACACTTGGATTCTTCGCACCTTTCGGCCACCGTGAGTAATGCTGCGTGAACGTGGGTGTGTACTTGTAATTGGTGGAAGTTTGCACAGGCACGTGGGGGTTTGTGAGGCCACTCGTAGAGAGGTGGGTGGCGTGGTGGGACTTCGAGCACTAGAAGCCTTAGAAGGAAGGTGATTCTCTGTGACCATGAGCAGGCCCCAGAGATGCCCTTTTGAGGTGGTCAGAGTGCATCTGAGTTCAGGCTCACAGGCGTTGAGGGCCATGGAGGGGACAGGACGCTGAGTCAAGGAGTTTGTTAAGTGTTAACCACTGGGGATATTTGTGCTGTGTTTTATGTCTGAAGGTTCAGTGAATGGTTGAAACATAATGATTTATGGAGACTGGAGATGAGATTTCATCTATCCGGTTTCTTGTTGTTGTTGGTTTTCCCTCCCTCAGAGGTTGGGCCAGCATTCATGCTGCTCTTCTGGTTGTAATCATTTCAGCCTGGTTTATGTGACTTCTCGTGTGGCAAAGGGTTGATGGGAGGTTCCAGTTCTGTCTCGTGTATCAGTTTCCGGGATGGTATTTGTTTTTGTGTTTTTCATTGTTTGGAGGGTGTCACATGTCCGGAGCCCAGAGGGTGTTTATTTTCCACCGGTGAACCTGAGGTCTGCGTGATTGTCCTGTGGTAGGTGAAGATGGGTGGTGGGCGGGGGGGTTGCATGGCTCTGTGCACCTGTTGGGGAGAAGCAGGGCCAGGACACCTGCCCTTGGCCCAAGGGAAGGGCCTGCACCGTGGAACAGGTGGAGCCCTTAGTTGTGTGTGCCTGCAAAAACTACAGGGGACCCCGGTGCTCGGACAACAGGAAGGTCAAGGCATGGCTGACAGGTGAGGGTAAAGGGGACCAGAGAGTTGGAGAATCCAGCGACCGTCTTGACGTCTCTCCCAGGGTGTATCTTTCTGTGGCTGCGATGACAAAAGAGTTCAGTTGTGTTTGGGGATGAAAAGGAACGCCTGGCCGTGTGTGAGCGTGTCTCATGCACGGAGACTTCCTTGTGACCTTCGCAGCAATACTGGGTTTCCACGGAAGTCGTAGGTACAGTGAGGATTGTGTTGGTCTGACCGTGACCGGGATCAGGGAGGAGGGAGACTCCCTCACTGCGTAGCTGTGGCCTTTGCCAGCTTACCCTCTTCCTGCCTTGGTGTCTGAATCAGGAGAGGGGGTTTGACCGCATTTACTTACTGAAGCTGGTGTATGAATTCATCAGGGTAGCACAGGTGGAGGTCTTGGTGCTTGGGCGTTTGGTCCAGGTTGGTTTCTTTATAAAGGTGATGGTCCCCACTCCCCTTTACTCCTGTAACTCACTTCTGCTTAGCCTTTAAATCTCGGCTGGGGTATCACCTTCCCCTGTAGGCCTCAGTCTCCCACCCGCATGGCTTTTCTCTGTCCGTTGTGTCGTATGCCGAGAGCACGTTGTTGCAGCGCTTCTGTGTGGACGGTAGTCTGGGTAGCTTCCCACCCAACTGTTCCTCTGTGTCGCGGCCGGGGGTGTGTCTCGGTCGTCCTGTCGTGCTGGCAATAGCCCGCGTTCAGGCAGATGGGGGAAGAGCAGGCTGTTGAATCTCCCCCTCCCACCCCTTGTTTCATCACGTCGCGGGAAGGGCATTGCCCAGCACTTGTAGATGGTCCTTGTAGACGGCTGCCCGAGAGAGAGCCGGACCGACCCCGTGGACTCAGGAAGGTGCCGGGGCAGGTCCAGCTCCGGCGAGGGTCTCGGAAGCCATCCATCGCTGTGAGCCGAGCAGACTATCCACTGGGTTCGTACATGGGTAGCAGCTGGTCCTGGTAGGTCACGAGGAATTCGGCACAAGAAGTGGGGTATTGACGGAGAGGTCTGTGGGGTTGTGCACACTGTGCAGAGATCACGGTAGTTCACCGCATCCTCACTGTGTCAGAGCAAACACTGGGCACTTTCTAGGTGCCGTGCGGGACGTGGGGTCTACAGGGCCTGTACCGGGGGGCAGGGCGGGGGGACGAACGTGCCCAAGAACTAGGCAAGGAGTGCAAGTTACAGGAAATGGTGCTCTGGGCGGGAACAGAGTCCTGGGAGCAAGCCACGCTGTAGCCGGGTCCTCACAACCAGACAGCGTGGTCAGAGCCAGGCTCCCCGATGCCCGCAGGCCTCGTTGGAACTTGTTCTTTGAGCCGGAGAGACCCGGTCCTCTGGCGGGTGAAGGCGAGCCGGAGAGCAAGGGCGAGTCAGAAAGGCCCAGCTCTGCCGGTGGCCTCTTCTTGGAGGTGGAAATCCTGCCGTGGTTTCCTCTTCAGAAAGCTAACCTCCTTCCATGCTGGTCAAATGCAACCCTTTGGGCTCATTCGAAGAAGGTTGGAGCCACGAAGGGAGGTGACACCAAAGGCCATTTATCTTCTTTCAAGTACGTGCTAATTTAGAAGCAGCAAAATGTTTTATTTTAAATTGAGAAAAGACCCAGTTAATCAAAAACAAGTCCCGATTCAGTGGACCTGGCAGTGTTGTTTTCTCCCATAATTTTTATGAAGGATGAAGTTGGGGTGAAGATGGTCATGCATTCACGAACGCTTGGGGGGGGTGTTTGGAAAATCCATGATGTAGTGTCAAGCCGCAGGGAAGGTTGCTGTGAGTCTAATGTCCTATGTTGTTGGTTTAGCCCTCTCTTATTTAAAGGACATTAGAATGCTTTTCCTATCAATTGAATTAAGTATGAGTGGGGCATTAGTCTTCTCCCAGTTACTAACTTTGCTTTTTCTTTCTAGTCCGAGATAAAGGCAGAATGTGCTTTTTCCTATAGGCACATGCAGCAAAGGGCATGTCACTCACCAGCGTAAAGAAGGAGCTTGGGAATCAGGCAGCATAAGAACAGAGCAAAACCAAACAAAAAAGCAAAACTGTGTTTGGTGGAATTTAGCTATAATTTAGTGTACTAATTCAATATTGTGGAAACAAATGATCAGAGGCCAGTATGGTGCACCCCATTCATTCATGAATTCTGTATTCGTGAAAATGTGGAGCACCTGATGTGGGAAAGTCAGGGTGTTGGGCTGAAGCCGCTAGGGCTAGATTTGGCAATTCAGTTCTTTTTCTTTGGTGAGAGAACCAGATTTCTGCCTCTTTACTCATTGAAGATTAGATCGCATGTAGCCCACAGATGGAGATGGGCCTAAGGGTGAGTGTTGTCCAAGGGCATTGCCTTAGAAGGAAGGGAAGAAAAAATCCAGGAGGTGAAGCATTTCTCTTGGGTGAGCATTTATTCTCTGGGTTTCACCCTCCTTTTAGGTTTGTATGTGTTTATTTTTATTGTGGTACATGCTGTTTAGTTAAAATTATAAAAATTTTAACCGAGTAAAATTGTAGAAAAAATTTACAAGAGTACCAAAGGGGATGAGTAGGACGTAGGAGCCTCTTTCTCTGTCGTAAGCCTGCTTGCAGAGTAACCACCATTGATGTTTGTTGTGCATTTTCCCCAGATGTTTTACGTGCAGTTAGAAGCATGTATGGGCATCTGACACACACACACACACACACACACACACACACACACACACACACGTGTCTTGGACATGTTGATTTAGCAGTAGGTGTACGTCCTTATGGAGAACAGGTGAGTGTCCATTAGAGTTCTTGGTTTTAAACAGCAGAAAAAGTTTCTGGCTACCCTCGGCTGACGGGGTGCGTTGGAATTGATGGCGTGTGGGGGCAGCAGGAATCAAGAAAGCTCTGTAGGACTGAGAGGCGGGAAGCAGGCAGCACAGCAGCGTTCACTGTGGCAGGAAGAGCTTGGCCTGGATACCGTCACGCCAGTGTAGCTGAGACCCTAAAGGGAACTGCAAATACGTCTCTGCTCTTGTGTCAGGATCTGAAGATTCACAGTCTGTGCATGTGTGTGTGTGTGCACGTGATAGGTGCACATATCCGGTGGGTTGAACCAAACTTGCGTGTGCACCTGTAGGCTAGAGCAGGGCCAAGCAGAGCAGGGATCTGGTCCCCGGTGTGGCAGTCTTCCAGTACGACTTGCCCTCACCACGTGTGTGTTTGGTTACTGGACGTCTATTAGCAGGTTTTGAGGGGACAGCTAGTTATAACTTGTAAGGTTAGCAGATATCAACCGGGCGCCTGGGTGGCTCAGTCGGTTGGGTGTCTGACTCCTGGTTCTGGATTGGGTCATGATCTCATGGGTTGTGGGATCGAGCCCTGTGTCGGGCTCTGTGCTCAGTGAGAAGTCTGCTTGGGGATTATCTCCCTCCCTCTCTCTCTCTCTCTCTCTCTCTGTCCTTCCCCTTGCTTGTGTGCTTGCAATCTCTCTTTCTCTGAAGTAAATTAATTAAAGTAAGCGGATACTGCAGATATCACACTCTGGGAAAATAACATTTGTGAATGAAAGCGTTGCCTGGTACGCGTCCATATTTTTTCCCTTTTTTTCTTAAGCCGTGTATTCTTAGGTCACCTGTTTCTATGGCCCTGAGATCATTTTCTGTGGAGGAAATGGGTAATCCAGGGTTTCCTGTAGCCTGGTGACCTCTTGTTGCTGTCGTTACGATGCTTTACCACCTGTTACGGGGAATGGCATTTGGACTTTTGGCTTGTTAAATTTTGGACAACCTCTGGTATTTTATTTGGCAAATGATAAAAATTGACAAATGATGTAATAGCTGATAAAATTTCTGTGGAAGGATTTTCCAAAGCTTCTGGCTTTGATCATGTCTCACCTTGTCTGTCCTCCACCCTCCCGCTGTTCAGATCCTGATGTGCCGTCTGGCGCCGGCCATCGCGTCCTGACGTTGGGTGCTTTGTCCTGAACGAGAGCATTAATGGAGGGCATTCTTAGGCCCGCACAGCTCGCGATGACACAGCGGTACAGGGGGTGCTCGGGAACCTCGTAGCTGAACCCTGTGAAGCCAGAACGGAGTGCATGGCGATAGCCTGCTTCCCCATTGTCCTCTGTCGTGGGGTAGACCGTGGAGGGAGAAGTGGACTTAACTGGACTGCCGTCAATATGTGTTGCTTTTGCAAATTTTTATAGTCATGGGAGCTTGTAAACACTTTGCTTTGTCCCTAAAACCTTGGGAGAGGCCCAAGCAAGAGGGGCTGAGGTCTCCTAGCACTGCGGTCCATTCCCCTCTGTTCTCAGAAATGCTTGTGACATGGAGAAGGAAAGACGCTCACCCCTAAAGAAATGGGGGTACTGTTAGGAAGTGGGGTAGACAAGGGGCAGTTAAAACCTCGTAAGTGTCCACTGCTCCAGACTGTATGAGACACGCTGGAATCGGGATGGGATTCCACACGACTCTGTATGTGGTGTTTCGAAGGGTCTGTGTTGCAAGGACATCATAAGTGGGGTCTCCCCGAAAACTCTGGTGTCCTGAGAAGCTGTCACTTCCCCTGTACGGTGACAGCTTGGCTGTGTAGTCGCAAGAGGAATGCAGTGCCAGCCCTCGGCCCGTCTCCCCGGGCCGTGGTCACCCGTCAGTGTTTCTCTGTTTTGCGGTTCTCACCATGCCTGCATCTCACTTCCTCTGCACGCGGCCCGATGCGATGGCCACGATAGGCTTTGTCATCTGAGGGACAAGGAAAGTGCAGTCGGAGAGTCAAGACGCTGGAGTTCCTGCTGACACGGGGACCCAAGTCTGTACCTGCGAGTTCTGGTCGAATGTGCTCGCTGGTCACCTTCAGGGCATCCCTGGACTTGATTTGCTGTTGCTCCCGGGTGCTTGTGTGAGTGTGTGTGGCTGTTGTGGGGCTAGGGGGTGGGGCAGAAAATCAGCAGGCGGGCTGAAGGGGGGGCAGGAATCTAGGCGCGTCGTTGTCCATCCAGTCTTGGCCCCCCGAGTGTCTCCCTTCTCAGGGCAACAGGAATGTTGGGTGACCCTGACCACCTGTGTTTTCCTGGTTCTGAGCCAGAGCTCTGGCTCCTTTCTCTTCTCCCTCCACCTGCTTTCCTCCTACCTGCCTGCCCGGATTCTGGGTCTGGGTCAGCGATTCAGGCCCGTGTGCTGATTGAAAGCAAACTCTGGGAGGCCAGGACAGAGGAGGACCAGAGATGTGAATGCGTGCTTACCACCTCTGGCTGCCGTGCCTGGTGCTGCCCTGGGGCCCTAGTGGCTCTCGTTGAGTGTCCATGCTTGCAAAGGGCAAGTAGGGTTTTTTTTTCGTGTTCCTTTTCTTTTTCTTTTTTAAAACTTAAATTCAGTTAGGCAACACATAATACATCATTAGTCGCAGATGTAGTGCTCAGTGATCCATCAGTTGTGTTTAACACCCAGTGCTCACCCATCAACATCGCCTCCTTAATGCCCGTCGCCCAGTTACTCCGTCCCCCCACCTCCCTCCCCTCCAGTGACCCTCAGTTTGCTTCCCACCGTCCATAGTCTCTCATGGTTCGTCTCCCTCTGATTTTTCTCCCTTCAGATTTCCCTCCCTCCCCCTATAATCCTCCGTGCTGTTGCTTATATTCCACATCTGAGTGAAACCATATGATAATTGTCTTCCTCTGGTTGACTTACTTCACTCAGAATAATCCCCTCCAGTTCCATCCATGTCAGTGCAAATGGTGGGTATTATCCTTCCTGATGGCCGAGTAATACTCCATTGTATATATGAACTACATCTTCTTTATCCGTCTGTCAACGGGGATCTCGGCTCCTTCCACAGTTTGGCTATTGTGGACATTGCTGCTGTGAATATTGGGGTGCATGTGCCCCTTCTTTTCACTACATCTATATCTTTTAAATACCCAATAGTGCAATTGCTGGGTAGTAAGGTAGCTCTATTTTCAACGTTTTGAGGAACCTCCATATTGTTTTCCAGAGTGGCTGCACCAGCTTGCATTCCCACCAACAGTGTAGGAGGGATCCCCTTTCTCCACATCCTCTCCAACATTTGTTGTTTCCTGTCTTGTTGATTTTAGCCATGCTGACAGGTGTGA
Organism: Ursus arctos; assembly: GCF_023065955.2. Classification (NCBI taxonomy): domain Eukaryota; kingdom Metazoa; phylum Chordata; class Mammalia; order Carnivora; family Ursidae; genus Ursus; species Ursus arctos. The sequence goes on along the minus strand of NC_079874.1, from coordinate 24,583,926 downwards.
GGTGAGATCTCATTGTGGTTTTGATTTGTATTTCCCTGATGACAAGTGATGTGGAGCATTTTTTCGTGTGTCTGTTGGCCATTTGGATGTTGTCTTTGGAGAAATGTCTGTTCATGTCTTCTGCCCATTTCTTTTTCTTTCTTTCTTTTTTTTTTTTTTTAAGATTTTATTTATTTATTCGACAGAGATAGAGACAGCCAGCGAGAGAGGGAACACAAGCAGGGGGAGTGGGAGAGGAAGAAGCAGGCTCACAGCGGAGGAGCCTGATGTGGGGCTCGATCCCATAACGCCAGGATCACGCCCTGAGCCGAAGGCAGACGCTTAACGGTTGTGCCACCCAGGCGCCCCCTTCTGCCCATTTCTTGAGTGGATTATTTGTATTTTGGATGTTGAGTTTGGTAAGGTCTTTCTAGATCTTGGATACTAGCCCTTTATCTGATACGCTGTTTGAAAATAACTTCTCCCGTTCGGTGGGTTGCCTTTTAGTTTTGTTGACTGTTTCCTTTGCCGTGCAGAAGCTTTTTATCTTGATGAAGTCTAAAGGGCAAGTATTTTGAATGACCTGTTTGAGCTGAAGTGAAGTCTTCAGGTAGCAGGTGTGGTATGTAGCAGCGGGGAGAGAGAGGAGTCCCACACAGATGTAAAATTCCAGTACACAAGTTGATAGCCACATGATCTCCTTCTCCGTGACAGCCGAGGAACAGCATTCGATCTCATCACATCCATGCTAAAAGGTCCTTGAAGTGCCAGCTCATTTAACCAAGCACTGGAGGACATCCAGCTCCTTGAAGAGGAAGTGTGAGAAAGGAAATCTAGTCTAGGAGGATGTACGTGTCCCGCAGGGTGAAGACACCGGGAGGAAAGCCACGAGAGCGCCCGCCGCTGAGCGAGCTCTCCGGCCCCACACGGACGCCTCGTCGACGCTGTACCATTCACGATGCAGTTTAAAATGGCCTTTTCAGGAAGCCCGAGGCTCGCGGGGCGCTTCAGCCCGTGTGCGCGGACGGGGTAGGGCAAGCTGGGTAGTGTTCAGTACAAAAGTCCCGTCGTACGTCGGGCTGTGGGTCTTGCACAACGTTGAGGTGTTCGCTGGGCTTTCCCTTGAAGACATGCTTTACCAGTCAGGAGGGGGAGGCTACAGGTGCTCACTCCTCCACGGGGCCTCCAGGAAATCGGAGCGGTGAAGGCTTATCTGAGGAGCAGGTCACTGACCTTGACCGAGAAGAGCTGGAGACACAAAGTTCTGTGCAGACTTCACTAGGGTTCAGAAAGGTAATCTGTTGTTTTTAAAAACAGCAGTAAAAATCCAAACCACTGCGCGCCCCCGCCCCAAGCCCTGCGTGTAGATCCTGGCAAGGAGTGAGAAAAATGTTCATATGACTCACGCGGGTACCACCACCCAGCCTAACAGATGCATGTAAAGGCCGTTGTGAATTACCCTAACATATTCCAAGCTTCTGCTGATCGTTAGGTCCCTGCTCAGCTGACAGCACAGTAAATACGACTGTCGCAGACCCCATGCTGCCCCCGTGGGATTTGTGAAGCTTTCTGGGGAGGTGGCTTAGCTGGACAGCTTGTGAATGTGTGTCGGCCGTGGAAATTCTGCCCAGTTTTTATTTTGATTATTTCGAGGTTGACTGCACAGTGCCTGGCCTTCCTGAGTCTGCAACGGGGAGGGCGGTCACCCCGTCCAGCCCTGGGCTGGGAAGGTCCAGATGGACCTGTGATAGTGTGCAGTGAGCTATCAATGTCAAGCTGAACACATGCAAACTCAGTGGGGTGTTTTTTTCCTGAACCAAGAGCATTTTGAACCATTTCTATATGGAGACTGACTTAACTAGGTATTTTGTTGAAGGCAGGTCATAGCCAAGTGGAGCTGGTGTCAGCAGAATGACGTGGGTGTAGCCAAAGTTTATGCATTTTTTACTCCCGACTGGATATTTTAAAAAATTGTGAGCCCATGGAAAAATGAACAAATACTTTCATGTGTTGTTAGCATTCTACCAAATTGGCTTCGTCTTTGTTGCATGGTGATTTTTTTCCTTTTCCTTCTGTATTTTCTGTCTCCGCCCACCTTCCCCCCCCCCCCCCCCCCCCCCCGCAAACCTATGGAGAGTGAGGACTATTTTTGAAAGTAAAAACATTTACGTGGTCCACAAGTCCAAACTCTATTAATAGGTATTCTCCAAAGTTCCGTTTCCACTCACCTCCTAATCCATTTTCTTTCTCTCTCTTTTTTTTTTTTTTTTAAGATTATGTATTTATTTGAGAGTAGGAGAGAGAGCGTGTATGCGCCATCTGGGAGAGGGGCAGAGGGAGAGGGAGGGAAGCCAACTCCCCGCTGATCACTTCCCTGATCGGCCGAGCTCAACAGGTAGTGGGGCTGGATCTCACGACCCTGAGATCCTGACTTGGCCCTGAGTTCATGACTTGAGCGGAAACCAAGGGTCAGATGCCCAGCTGACTGAGCCACCCAGGCACCCCCCTCCTAATCCATTTGCATTACTTTCTACTGGTCTTCTGTGCTCCTCTCTGCGTTGTGCACTGTTTTTAAACCACCGCCCCCCCCGCCGAAGATCTATTGATAATTCTTATAGTTGCACAGAGAAAATCTTAAGTAGGTTTCGTGACCGATGGTTATCAAAGCATCCCGGAGTCTGTGCTATTTTAGTATTAAATATTTTACTACTCATTAAGCTTAGTGTGTAGGATTTCTGGTGCTCTTTTGGAAAACAACAAGGGTTTCTACAAAGACGTGATGAAAAGACCTCCAGCAGACCACATGTGATCACTCGATGTACACATTGATGTGTGTGCAATACAAGGGTTATCATAAGGGAGCAACACTAATCTTGATTTATATCTATGCAAACTAACAAAAAATAAGGCACAAAGCTTACGGGTAAGCAGTGTCATTTATATAAAAAATACCATACCTTTTTCATGTTTGAAGATATCACTTGTCCCCTGGCCTAAGTTTCTTAGCAGAAACAACACAAAGAGCGGGTTGTGAGCTCAGAAGGACCTTTTCCTCCCGGATGTCCAAGTGTAGATTTCTCTCACATCCTCTGTGGCCTTGTGGCTGCCCGCGCCGCATCCTGTCTTCTCTCCAGGCCCAGAGCTGGGCCGGCGGGCTCGGCCACCAGGGGTGAAGGCCGTCTCTGCTCCCCATAGCAGGGGTCTCACCTCCAGCAGCCCCCGGCCACACCCTACCTGCCGCCCATGTTTGTACACCCTTCATGCTAAGAATGGTTCGGACAGTTTTAAGTGGTTGGGTGAAAAACATCAAAAGAGATTTTTTTGCGACATGAACACGACAAAATCGTGTTCATAAAATGTCGAATGTTGTCAATGAAAATTTGGGGGAGATTTTTTTCTTATGTAACCTCTACATCGCGTAACAGGTGTGATGCCTTTGGCCTTTTGGCGAACCAGGCCTACCTTATTTCCTGTCTAGCTTTTTCCAGAAATAGTCCACCGACCCCAGCTCCATAGGATTAGACCTTCCAAACAGGTGTCAGAGATGGTGCATTCCAAGCTGGTATAAAAGCTGCTCAAATTCTTATGTTTTCTGAGTAAAAATAAGGGGAATTGTTTGCTTCCTTCTGTACCATGTGGGCCCCCTGGATGTGAGCTCTGTCGTACCTTGGGCTCACTGTCCAGAATTCTTGTGAGTCCTTCAGCTGCCCATAGTTTCTGAGCGTGTGTGGGGGTCCGGCAGGACTCGGACACCTCACCGTCCGGACTTAGTGACATGCAACAGCAAGTTCGCTTTGGAATTTTGGAAAGAGTCCTGCGATGGCTCCCCTCTGCTCAGGTCCTAGAAGCAACATGAAGAACGCTTTCATTTTCTTGGAGTTGCCACGTGGGGAAGAGCGCCCTGGAGGGTGGCAGAAGCGGACCAGATAGCTCCGAGAAGTCAGGGCAGAGGGGACAGCCGTGGCGCGCTCCCTCTCTGTGCCCAGCCTGGACCAGCGCTCAGGAATCCCTCTGAGCCCCCTTCTCTTCTGATCGTAGTCACTTTCAAGCGGGGCCGAGGGGCCGGGGTCCCAGAAACAGCCCTCTCAGGTTCGGCCCCAGGGTTCTGTGCCCCCGTGGGAGGGAGAGCGAGTCAGACGAAAGCGTAGAAATCCTTTTCGGAGTCATGGAGAAAAGGAGAAAAGGAGAGCTTTGATGTAGGCTCTGTGTCTAGCAATCCATTGGATGCTTTGTCCACAAGCCGAATGAAAATAAACAGTAATTTAGAGGCGGTATTTATGTAAGCTGGAAAAATGTCGGTCAACGGGGAAGATGGAATCTGAGTTAATGCAAGACCACCTCCCGAGCTTTCTCCCTGATTGCGGGCTTCGGTGTAAAGGTAATGAAAGGGAGCAATTTCGGGTTTTGTTAGACTCTTCAAAATCATCTTGGTAAACTATGGACTTTTTTTTTTTTTTTTGCATAGAAAAATGCAGATTTTTTTCATAAGAGCTTATAGTTTAGTCGTTTTAATGGAATATGGGTCACAAAAGTGTAATGCAGAATTTATTGCATTTTTAAGACCTCTCAAAGAAGATAATTCTGGTTGTAATTCACAGTAATCTGGGAAAGCAGATTGTTCTCGTGTCAAGGACTGTGTACGCCTTACGTAGTGTCAGGCCACACTCTGGGGACTTTGCGTAACTTAGAGCAGCGATTCTCACCCGGGGGCAGTTGTGTTCCCCCGGGAGCATCTGGCAGTGTCCGGAGAGGGGGGGGAATGTTCCTGGCATGTTGTGGGGAGACAACAGGGATGTTGCTGGACGTCCTACAGTACACATGACAGCCCCCACCCCAAAGAATGACCTGGCCCCAAATGTAAATAGTGCCAAAGTTTGAACACTGTGGACTGAAGAGTGTCTTGGAGCCTCATTGCCTAAGTTTTTAAATATAAGACATGTATGTAGACACACATAAGCATACATCTGTGCGTGTGCACATGGAACACGGCGCACTCTGCACACATGACGTATGCCATGGGACGCCGTGTCCCCTGTTAGCCACCTTTGCCCAGGGTATTGTAATTTTGGGGCACTGTTGCGTATACCATGTTGATGACGTTGGTGACAGTGATTTTAAGACCACAGGGCTCCTTCTGTTCTGCTCAAAGGTCCAAAGTAGAGTTGATTTCATATTTTCAAAATGTAGTTTATAATATTCTGATTTTTAGTATGGCATATTTCTTTTCTTTTTTCTTTCTTTTCCTTTCCTTCCTCCTTCCTTCCTTCCTTCCTTCCTTCCTTCCTTCCTTCCTTCCTTCCTCTTTCTTTCTTTCTTTCTTTCTTTCTTTCTTTCTTTCTTTCTTTCTTTCTTTCTTTCTTTCTCTCTCTCTCTCTCTCTTTCTTTCTTTCTTTCTTTCTTATTGGCACATGAGCGGGGGAGGGGCAGAGGGAGAAGCAGACTCCCCTCTGACCAGGGAGCCTGATGTGGGGCTCGATCCCAGGACTGTGGGATCATGACCTGAGCCAAAGGCAGACACATCAGTGACTGAGCCACCCAGGTGCCCCGGTAAGGCGTGTTTCAATAAAACTTTCTTCTGCACATATAAATTAGGTTATGTTCTAAGGTTTCCCTTTCCAACTTCCTGCTAGCCAGTGATCGGTAAAAAAGTAGGGACTCCTATGCAAACATAGAGCCCCCTATAAATATGGGGGAAGAATTGTATTGGCACATGGTGGTTTGGGGGCACACTTGCATTCCAGGATGTTTGTGGAGAGGCTGTCTCTCCATGTTTAGCTTTGGATAGAGGTCAGGAGAAAGAGAATGATGGCTTCGTGGTGCAGATGCTTCATGAGCACACGATGCCAGGCGCTCAGCAGGTGCTGGAGGCGTAGAGCATAGTTTCCCTTGCTGAGAACCTCAGATCTGGTCAGAGGGGCTGGCGTGTACCAGTGGCCCCCACCGCTGGGGGCAGAGCTGCGAGGAAGGTGTGGTGCTTACTGGGTACCCACTAAAGACGTGCTGCACATGTGGGTGCCAGGCCCTTAGATGAGGGAGGAGGTGAGGCATGTGGTGTCCAGGAAGAGGTCCCCACGTGGGCAGGGCCACATCGTGCATAGCTTGGCCCTGCTTGCCCACAAGTCCTCAAGGGGGCCTCCATCTGGGCCTGTAAATCTTGTGGTCGCATTTCTTCTGGCTTTGAGATCATCCATTTCTAGTCTGGTGTTTTAGAGAAGAGGGGTTGGAGGTGTTTGAGGACTGAGCTGATGCTGTAGGCTTTGGGAAGATGGGGAAGATGACGTTTATGGGTAGCGGAAGAGGGAGTGTTCTGGAATTCAGATGCCAGGCTTCATGCTGCACAGCTCTGTGGTCTTGGGAAAATCATCTGGCCTCAATCCATTTATCCATGATTTGGGGCTAGTAGTGCACGTGGGGATTAAGTGAATAAGATGTCAGTGTTTGTGTGCCTTCCGAGGTCAAGCTCGCATGAACTGGAGCTGGCCAGACTTGTACCCACCTGTGGTTCTTGGTGTCAGGCCAGCCTAACTATTAAGTGTGCAAGGCAGAGCCCACACGTGCCCACCCCCTCGACCACAATCGTCTCCCAAGGAATGGCTACGCCTGCTGGTCAGAGTCCTAAAAATAGCACTCCTGTCTCCAAGCGCCATTTCTGCTGCTGTCACCACACACTGGATCATGTGTCATAGACTCTGGGTGTTCTTCCCGTTTCTGAAGACGGTCCTTCATAGTTGTGCCAGGCAGAGCAGGGGTCCTCGAAAGGTGTCCCCGTCCTAGCCCTGGAGCCTGGGAGTATGTCTGCAGGATCTTGAGGTGGGAAGATCATCCGGTGAGGCCGTGGTCCTCACAGAGGGGCTTCTGCGTGGAGGAGGGCAGCAGGAGGGTCGGCCGCACAGAGGAAGCGTGTCCACCGAAGCTGAGGTCAGAAGGATGGGGGCCCAGGGGCCGCAGGATGCCGGCAGCCTCCAGAAGCTGGACGTGGTGAAGATATGGAGTCTGCCCTGCAGCCTCCAGAAGGAACACGTCCCTCTGACCCGCGTCAGCCATCTTACCTCCAGAACCTGGAGGGCAAATCTGTGTTGCTTAAAGCAACTAAGTTTATGCAGATTTGTTAACAACCATGGGAAACTAGTACCGTGGGTGAACCAGTGGTGTTATAGTCCAGAGTTGAATACGTTGGGACCCGGGGGTCCAGCTAAGCAGGGGCAGCAGATCGGGGTCCAGGACTTCTGCTGGCTCCTCGACGGCCTCCTCTTCCTCTTTCAGTGAGAAGCACGGTCTGGCAGTGAGATGGGTCAGCTGTGTAGTGTCCTTCTCACTGACCTACCAGTGTGCAGTATGCCGCCAAGATGGACCACATTGGACCGGGTTCTTTTGAAGAACCTGGGAAAACAAAAACAGCTCTACAAAATTCTGATATTATGGCGCGGTTTGAAATAGAAGAGTATATTCGCAGAAACAAGCTGAAATGAAAGTGGGTGAGTTACAGACCTCTTTCCAGCACGTTGAACTTCACACTTGTCTGGAAGAAGGCTCTACAATGGGTTCATTAGCTATTGGGCAGTTTTTAAAATATATTTTACTGTCATTCTTGAAGCTTTTGTCATGTCTCACAACGGAACATCGAATTTCTTAATCTACTTATATTGAGTTTAAAATCCACTTAAACTAGGGATTCAGGTGTTTGTGTTCTTGACTCCTAATAAGCAGATATTCTAGCGAGTTTCATCTTCTGGATTCCGTTGTGACTGTAACAAGTGTTTTATGTATTTGGGGTTTCATTGCAAAGCAGCTGAAAATCATGTTATGTATAAATGTTGACTTGATTCAATAAAATTTATTGTTCAGGCGTAATTTGAATTAGAAAGCCCTTCTATATGCCTCTTACTAAGTTAAATTATGCAATTATGCTTTTGACATTAGAGGAAATGCACTATTTAAAATCCTTCATATCAGAGCAAATGAAGTTTCCGTTTTTTTTAAACATTGGAAATTGTCTGTAGTTTTTTGGTCCTGTAGTAACAGTATGTTTTATCCAGTATTTAGACACACATATGTAGATAATCTTTGCTTTAAGAATCTCAGAGTTTTTTTATGTTTTACTGAGGCATAATTACATAACCACAAAATTCACCTGTTGTGTACAATTCAGCGATTTTTAGTAAATTCATAGAGTTGTGCAGATATTATCACAATACAGTTTTAGAACATTTAGCAGCCCGAAAAGACACCCTGTGCCCACAGTCCTCCCCTCCCTGCCATGCCCTAGCAACCACTAATCTTCGTGTCTCTGGATTTGCCTACTCTGGACATTTCAAATAAATGAATCCTACAATATGTATTTGTTGTGTCTTATCTCTTTTGTTCGGTGTCCTGCTCTCAGAGTTCATCCGTGCTGTGGCATGAGTCCATATTTCACTCATGTTTTATTCTTGGATGATGCTCTCCTGTCATGAATAGACCGTATCTTGCTTATCCATTCATCATTTGTTGGACATGTGGGCTCTTTCCACTCTTTGGTTTGGCCGTTATGAAGAAGCCGCTATGAATGTTTGTTTATAGGTTTTTGGATAAACCTATGTTTTCATTTTTCTTGGGTGTATTCCTTAGAGTGGAATTGCTTGGCCGTATGAATTCTGTGTTTAACTTTTTGGGGAACCGCCAGACTGTTTTCTAAAATGGCTGTTACGATCCCAGCCCCGATGTATGAACATTCCAGTTTCTCCATATATATATATCCTCACCAACGCTTGTTGTCATTTCCCAAAGAAATATTGGAGCCTCTGTTACAACGCTGACAGTGTCACCTCCTGGGTAATTAGGAAATTAGGGATTTTCATTACCTGCTTCAGAGACGACAGGCTCCTTAAAGAAAGGAACTGGGCTGGTCCTCTGCATCTGGGCGTGGTAGTGAGCCTCTCCTAAAGGTTGGTCTCAGTGGATGAGACAGTGAAGGAATTAATGAATGATTCCCAACAGAGAAAGGAATCGTGGGGTACCACTTGCGCAAGGGCCCGTGGAGCCAGGGCTTGGGCCCGAAAGATGAGTGCAGACCGTTGAGTGCTGGTTCTTTGCCACTTGTCCTGGAGATAAGTTCTCAGACTGAGTGAAGCTCTTTTCCAGGTCGTTAACTTTCATTCTTTACTTCCGAAGACCTTACTGGAAGACTCGCTTGCATTTTTCAGGGACAGGCTGAAGTTTGAAGCATTCGGAGTGAAGGCTGGTTTTTCACACAGAAGCCCTACTGGAGGGAGTACAGTAATACTGAGGTTGGTTCTCAGCCTCCCATGGGAGGTGCTGTAGAGACCATGCTGGTCGTAATGTAAATGCTCTGAGACCTGGAACTCTCTCTCTGTCTCTCTCTCTTAAAGATTTTATTAATTTATTTGAGAGAGAGAGTGTGCACAAGCAGGTGGAAGGGTAGAGGCAGACGGAGAAGCAGACTCCCTGCTGAGCCTGGAGCCCAAGATCGTGACCTGAGCTAAAGTCAGGCACTTACCCGACTGAGCACCCAGGTGCCCCTAGAATTATCTCTTGCAGTGATTACAAGGTATATAGTCAACTCTCTGTAATACGGAGTGCTAAATGCCATAAAATGGTATGAATATATAGTACAGTGGGAGCTCCAGGGCAAGAGAAAGGGTGTGTGAGTTTCCTATTGCTGCTGTAACAAGTGACCATGAACTTAGTGGCTTCAAACAACACAAATGTATTCTCTTACAGTTCTGGAGGTCACAAGTCCAAAATGGGTCTCACCGGACTAAAACTGAGGTATCTGCAGGGCCACATTGTTTTCTGGAGCTTCTAGGGGGGAATCTTTGTTTTTTGTTTTTAATTGCCTTTTCCAGCTTCTGGAGGCTGCCTCCTGTCCTTGGCTCATGACTCCTTCCTTTGTCTTCAAAGTTGTCGGCAGTTGAGGTTTTCTCACATTACATCACTCTGATGGATTGTTTTGCAACCCTTTTCCCCCATTTAAAGGAGTCCCCTGAGTACATTGGGCACACTTGTATGATACCGGATAAAGTCTTTTTTTAAGGTCAGATTAGTAACCTGAATTCCATCAGCAACCTTTACTCCCCCATGTAATGTAATCTAATATGTTCGCAGGTTCTAGAGATTAGGATGTGCGTGACTTGGGTGGGAGGGGCGTTATTCTGTTTACCGTAGCTGGCATCTGCTTGCAGTGTTGCGATAACTTATTCTTGATGGTAGTTTTAGCCCTGGCCCCTCCTTTTCTAGCTGTGTAGAAACGAGCACTTTACAGGCAATATAACGGCCTTGGGTTTGTTTTCTGAAGCAGTGTTATCCATTACATATTGTTGAGTAATGAGATACATCAGACCTCTGCATTAGGAAGATTCATGTGGTTTTGTGGATTTGCAGGGGGAGAGGTCAGGAGGAGGGAAGTTGTGTGTGGTCATTCAGAAGCCAGGCCACCAAGTAGGGGAGCGCCAGTGAATGTTAGAGACTCCACAGGGTTGAAATCATTGAACTTGGCGTCTGATTGAGGGGATGTTGGGAGGGCTATGGCAGAGAGAAAGGAATGAATCTTTGGTGGGAGCAGCAGAGTTTTGGGTCTGGGAATGAAGGGTAACAAAGAGTGGGTCAAAAGACATAGTAATGTGAGGCTGGGAAGAAGGTGAAGATTGCATTTGAAATAGTGACCTTCAGGTGCTGGACAGGGACCCAAGTAGAGATAGGAAGTAGGCAGAAGAAATATTGCCTTGAAATAGTGCTTTAGAATTACCTGCAAAAAAATCTTACCAAAAAAAAAAGGCGGGGAGGGGTGGTGCCTGGGTGGCTCGGTAGGTTAAGCGTCTGCCTTTGGCTCAGGTCATTATCTCCAGGTCCTTCCCTGGGCTCCCCACTCTGCAGGGAGTCTGCTTCTCCCTCTCCCTCTGCCCCTCCCCACCATTTGTGCGTGCTTGCTCGCTCTCAAAAAGAAAGAAAATCTTAAAAAAAAAAAAAAAAAAGAATTACCTGCAAAGGGGGCCGCCATCTTGGATTATGTTACAAGGGAGCAAAGCTGGAGGAAAGAGATTCAAGAACAGAGTGCTGGGCCAAGTGCTTACGTTTAATGGATGAGATGACGATGAAGCAGAGAAACACTCTGAGAAGGAGTAGTTACGAAAGAGAAAGAGATTGACTCATTCAACACCTGTTTCTTGGGCAACTACAACTTGCCAGGTAATGAAGAACTAGAAACAGATGCAGTTCCTTCCCTCGTAGAGTTTATGGTGCAGCTCGGTTGCTCTGGACCCACCGACCTGGATGTGTGGCCATTACATTAGCCAGCGGGGGAGGGGCAGTAATGCCAGATGTTCCTGAGGAGTGGGAAGGATGAAGTGCAGTCGTTCCGTTGTTGATGTTGTTATTTCAAGATAGCAGATGGAGGAAGCTTCCTTTGATGATTCATGTGGTTCTAACAAGGGCCCGTCCCACCCGCTTTGCCATGTTAGGGCCTCCAGGTTTCATAACTCGCTGTTTCTGTAGACAGACTGGGACTTTGGCATTCCTAGTTTGCCGTTCTGGAGCCTAGGCCGTCTTCGTTGCTGACTTGTCTCTAAGATCTAGGGTTGTCCCATAATGTACCATCCACATTGGGACACTTTTCAGAGTGAAAGGCAGCACCGTTCATAATTACCTTGAAACAACGGGGGTCAACCAGCATCGTCTCCAGCACAAAAATGAGTGAGTACGTTGCTGTCTTGAAATAAGTCCTGTTTAACTCATTATGTTTTTCCTGAAGTTCTCAACTTAAATTTGTGAAGGAGTTTTAGTGCCAGATGTTTTGTAATTATTTCCTGGTTCACGCGGAAGTGTGTTCGCGCACACTGACGGACTGCGGTCAGTCTCGTGCGTGCTCCTGTGCTGCGGGTGTGTATGGACCCCACGGTGATTGATGGAGGCACAAGTAATCTGAAAGCCATTATTGAACTCACTGCCATTATGTAGTGTCGCCATGAGGTATTTCTTTCTTAAACCTTAGGTAATAAGAGTGCAGCTTTCTCTTTTTATGTAGGTGGCCCACAGTTTTTTTTTTTTTGACACTTAAGAAATGGTTCTCCTTATTTATTGAGGCATTGCTTAAAATAGCAAGGAGTTGAATGCAATGGTGACAAAAGTTTATTTAGCCCTTACAGGGGGTTACTAGGCAACTGTTAAAAATGATATTATACAAATGGTATATTTACTGGCATTGAAGTGTGTTGACAATATACTGTAGCGTGTTGCTGTGACCCCAGGAGACCTGCAGCCCAGTTGGGACTCTGAGTGCTTCTGAAGTGTATCCTTGGAGTCCCGCTGGCTGTGGGGAGATGTGCACGCCGCCACCGTGCTGTTTATGCCCTCAGACGTGATTAACTTACCTGGGCCTCGGGGTTGGGCAGTTACCTCACGTTAAGAATTGTTGTAAGCAGCAGCCCAATGAAACGCGTGCTTGGCCCCATTTACTGAGAACGTAGTTGTACGGAGCCCACAGTTTCCCCTCTGGGGCCCATGGGAGAAATTGTGCACGTGTATCCACTCTAGAAGCTGTGTTTTTAGTTCTCTTCTTCACTTTTTGGATACTGACATCTCGTCCCATTTGTTTCTTTGACTAGATGGCTAGAAGGCTCCGTATCCGAGGTTCGTTCCCTTGCGGCTGATGTAATGCTCGTGGGCTTTGCACGCAGCCCTCCTCTCCCAGCAGCTCAGCCTTGGTGCCTTCACCTTCTCTTTGCCCTGATTTCTCCAGCGAATTGTTTTATTGTTGCTCGTGTGTGTGTGTGTGATCCACTTCAAGTCCTTTTTCCTTTTTCCTGCTGGAGCATGACGCGTATTTTAGTGAATGAGTGCAGTGTGGTTTCTTGGAGGTTGTTGGCTCACAATGGCTTTGGAATTCTCGTGTGTTACCAGCGTCTTATTTTACTCTGGCTGCTTCCTGCTGAAGTACATGGGGACAGAGGATATTTCTACATTTAGTATGATGGAGACTTGGGCAGAAGCAGCTGGCGAGCAGACCCTAGGTGAAGCGTTCTAGGCCTCCCAAGTCTGAAAATTAAAGTTCTCTCAAATCCCTTTTTGAAAAAAAGATTCATAACAGCAACGCTCTGGAGTCATTTAATTTTCCTGGAGGGAAAAGAACTCACACCATTTAAAGAAACAAATTCTTTGGCTTGAAGGTACATCGAATGGAGCAGAAATTCTTTTTCCATCTCCGTGAGCGTGGTGGAGCAGTGTCTAGAATGCTCCGTGGGACGCGGGACCCTGGAGCCCTGAATACGGCTCCATAACTTATGTCAAAAAGCAAGAAGTGAAAATGAGGTTCCAGAAATAAAAGTTCTTAAATGTCTCCTGCTAAACAAGGGTAAAGAATTAGCACAGAGGGGCGCCTGGGTGGTGCAGTCGTTAAGCGTCTGCCTTCGGCTCAGGGCGTGATCCTGGCGTTATGGGATCGAGCCCCACATCGGGCTCCTCCACTGGGAGCCTACTTCTTCCTCTCCCACTCCCCCTGCTTGTGTTCCCTCCTCTCTGGCTGTCTCTATCTCTGTCAAATAAATAAATAAAATCTTTAAAAGAAAAAAAAAAAAAAGAATTAGCACAGAGGGGCGCTTGGGTGGCTTGGTCAGTTAAGCGCCTGAATCCTGATTTCCGCTCCGGTCATGATCTCAGGGTCGTGAGATCGAGTCCCGCCTTGGGCTCCGCACTCAGCGGGGACTCTGCTGGAGATTCTTTCTCTCTCTCATCACTTCCTGCCTGTGCGCGCGTGCTCGCGCTCTCTCTCTCTCTCTCTCTCTCTCTCACACACACACACACAAATCAATCAATCCTTAATCAGTGCAGAAAGAATAGCTGTTTCTCGATTTATGGGAAGGAAAGATTGGGAACGACTTCCTGGGATCAATTGCGAGCCTCAGCTGCTGTTAATCACAGCTGATACCGACGGCCTCCGACAGCCGCGGGCTGTGCTGTGTACTTTGCGTGTAACTGCTCAGAGGTCATCGTCCAGGGCCACACAGCTCCTTAGTGACAAGGCTGTGAGCTGATTGCCTCACGTATGGACTACAGTGACAAAAGCAGTTTTGGCTGGTCCTTGCCCGGTGTCCACTGTGTGCCATGGAGGGTTCTCTGCTCTAACCTTGTGTGAATGGCGGTGTGTACTCCTGACGTCATTATGAGGGTCCAGTT